>NC_048289.1:9351692-9986692 GCF_009762535.1 Notolabrus celidotus
CATGTTCATTGATTTGTATGTTTAATACTTCTGTTTCCT
Source organism: Notolabrus celidotus (assembly GCF_009762535.1). Classification (NCBI taxonomy): domain Eukaryota; kingdom Metazoa; phylum Chordata; class Actinopteri; order Labriformes; family Labridae; genus Notolabrus; species Notolabrus celidotus. Next base: position 9,351,732 of record NC_048289.1, read on the forward strand.
TACACATTAAATAAATATGGTAAATATGTTGATTCTTTAACATTTTGAGCTTTAGGGAATAACTATTGTAATCTATTTACAGCTGTTGTGCGACTTAACAAGCTATGGGAGTAGAGTTGATCTTTTCTTCAAACCCTACAACAAAGGGAAGTTACATATCTCACAAAAATGAAAAACATTTATTTGTATAAAACACTATAAAATAGAACTTTTTATCTTAAATTCAATAAAAAAAAACATGCAGCCTAAGTGTTTCCCGCATTTCTGAACATCTTGTTCCATTCATTTATAGCTTTACATCATTTTGTTGTGTTATAGGAGTTACAAATGGTGAATTATAACATGAAAACACTTCTATTCGACACCCGATATTGAGAAAAATATGTTGTTTTTCAATAAGTCAACCTGATGGAGCCAATGTGCAGCTCTAGTTTAGTGTTTTTGTCTAAGAAAGTTATTTGGACATTTTTATCTAGTGGGGATTCCCAACTTTAAGATATCCTCCTTCAAGTTAATTTTTTATCCATGTCCAGATTTGATAATTGTTGCCAGACCACCATGTGCTGGTCGCTGCTTGATTCTTGTCCTTTCTGCTCTGATTTTCTCAACTTTGTGTTTTAGCTCACAGCAGCTAATTGATCAGTCAGGATGGAGGGAATGTTTCACCTGTGAATGTTTGTGTTTTGACTTTCAGACATATATGACTGGATGTCTGTGTTAAAGCAGAGTCTTTGGTAGATTTAGAGATGTTCAGTTAAATGCAATGAGACGAGAAAAGTTTACAGAAGGACATTAGAATTACTATTTTCCTCAGAATGGTATCAGCAGTGTTGGTCCCAAATATGCTCTTTATGTCCATTCAAGTTTTCTATTTAAGAAAAGCTTTGAGAAATCGTACAGCACAGGTTCAACTGTTGGTGCGTAATTGGTGTGGAACCTTGTTTGACAAGACATTTGACATAAAGAACAGCTGGTCTCTCATTTTCCGCTGTGAGAACCATGTTTCCACTGCTCCAAACTATCACTGGTTATTAAAAGATTAACATTACTTCACTCTAAACTGTCCGCCAACCACATGCAATAATAGACCAAGTCAAGTTACTATGGTTACAGTGACCTCTGTGAAATCCAGTGACGCTCGTGGTTTCTGTAAAATGTTACGAGTAGCTCAGGAGGGAAATCGGATTTCTGCCGGAACAAATTCATTTGTTTTACCGTCTGATAAGTCTGCTCTGCAGAGTTCAATTTTCAAAATAAACTGCAACCTTTCACCCCCCAACCACACCTCATCCTGTCACACACGTACACCATTCACACACAACACACACACCACACCAAAACTCTTGCACCTGAATCCTTTCTCAGTGTTTTTCCTCCCCCTCTGGTCTCATCAGGAATAAGAGGATCCTTTAATTACCGAGTCACAGTATTCGGGACAGATCATGGACTTCCCTAAAAAATTGGGGGTGTATAAAAGCTCAGATTTAAATGTGATGTGAAGCACAAGTAGGCCACACACAAGACACACAACAAACAATAATCCGTATCAGGACCAGGACCTTGTAGGCGACTGAGCTACATGAATAAAACTAAGCCTTGTGGCTCACACTGGAATTTTAACTACAAACTACCAAAATATGTTTCTTACCGTCTCATATTATATACTCGCAAACATTTTCATATCAATGTTTACTGTTTTCCATATTTGACAGCTCTAACATTGTTCAGCATGACTTTAAATCCACAATCCATGAATAAGCTGCGTGGACGGAGTGTTAATAAAATATCTCTCTCCTTTCTTTCAGGGTCGATGCATCAACTTCACCAGAGTCAAAGATGAGTCAGCGGCAGCTAAGGCCAAACCCCGCACCCCGATCCACACCCCGATCCACACACCTTCACCCCCACCGCCGGACTACCCCTCCGTTATGTGCACACCCCCCTCGTCTCCCACCTCCCCCAGCCCTCCCGCCAGATCATCCCCGACAGGACAGCTACCACCAGGACCACCACCAGCCCGAACACCCCCAGGGCTGCCCTGTCCACCACCATCACGTCCCCCACCCACCCTACGACCCTGAATCGTACGAACAAACCCCTCTAACCCCCCAACTCCCCTGCTTTGATGTCACAGACTTGTTGCTCAGACCGGTTCTTTCGGTTTGAAAGTTCCCTGTTGTCACTGTCAAAGAAAGTCCTGTTATAAGCCAAAGACCAGCAGTATTTGAATCCCAGTCATTCAGATGTTCTCCTCTTATTTCTTGTTTCTTGTTTTTGGGGAATGTCGAGTCAAACTGTAAATGTGAAGATTTTGTTGTTTCAACATGCTACCACCTAGCATGCAAAATTCTAGCGAGGGGGTGGGTAGAAATACTAGAAAAAAAAACACCTAGAAATGTGTCTTTTTTTCAGAATTGAGTGCAAGTTGAAGAGGATGATTTACCAAATGGTTAAATTATTGCTTATAAGTAACAAAAACTATCTAAAGAAGCAGTTTTACTCCACATTCAGACCTAACAGACAGGAAACAGGGTGACTGAATTCTTTACTTAGTGTTGGCATTGTAAGATCAGAGAGGATTGTTGCTGGACAGCAAAGCATGTAGGGACATGAAGTCCCCAGAATCATAGTGGATGCAAATTGGATGAAATTTCTCTGTTGTCTTAATCAACTACTGAGATAGGCCAATGTTGACAAGAGTTAAGTTGAAAAGAAGGTATTAAGGGAAATGTTTGAGTTAAAACTTTAAACAACTTTGAGATTGACTTATTACTTCAATGCTGTGAGGGTGAATCAGAGATTTACAATCGCCAAATGTCCAGTTACCTATGAAAGCCTTCAATAAGGTGTCATTTTGGACATTATTACTAGTCTCAGTGCCAAAATGTTTTTTCTTCACTTTTTTTGTGATGTCTCTTTGATCCAGAAACCAATTCAAGTGTTTGAATACAGCACAAAAAGTTGAATTAATCTGTAGTCCAGTGTTGGTACCATTGAGTGACAGGGCAGTGTACAGATGTTTTATAGAAAGGATGTTCACGAGATGTGTTTAAGATTTTTGAATGTTACAGTGGTTGATATCTTTGAGGCTTTGGATATTGTCCTTAAATATTTTCATGTAGTCAAATTTAGGATACAGCAATATATATTTTTGTTTTTTTTATTTTTTAGTATCTGCGCACATAGACTGCTGGCCAACTACAGTATGTATGTTTTTGTTTTTGTTGGCATTTGAACATTTAAAGTGTTGAAATTGAGCAATCAGAAATCAGGTTCATGTCTCATCTAAGACCTTTATACTCAATCTTATACTGATACTGTACTTTGATGCCAATATGTGTTTTATGTCTTCAGCTTTATCATCACCGGTCACATTGCAACTGCAGGGCAGTTCAAAGAGCATCTAATTTATTTTACTCCCCGAGAGAATAAAGGAGAGTACTTGAATATCGACAAGGTGTCCAACCACAAAGACGGACACTGTGCACAGAATTTAGAGACAACAGCTAGCATACAAAGCCACCAGCTTTTTTACAAACCATCCCTGCTCCACTTAGTCACATTTAAAGTTGTGTGTATAAAAAAACAACAACTCTAAATTGCAAATTTTGGTGTGCATGTTGCTCTCCACAGCTTTGCACCAGCAGCTGAATAGATGCTGACAGCTACATCTACAAATCAGCATCAACTGAGAAAAAGAAGTATGAGATTTTTCTTCAACGTGTTGAAATTGAGTTTAAAAGGATGCTGGTATTCTTTTTTTATCCTTTGCCTTTTGTTTTTTTTTCTTGTTCAATTTTTTTTATGCTTTTATTTTGAAGTGTGTCATCCAGCTGTGTTATGTACCATTGTGTTAGTTCATGCATTCACATCATCTCAGTGCCTTAAAGCTGAGCTAAATAAAGGTGCATATGGTGCTTCCCTCATGTGGCCAACAATCCACGTTAACTTTTGATAGAACTCATAATGTCTTTAAATATGACGACATTCATACATCCCCAAATAACTGATGAGTTAAGAAAAGGAAACGTTTTTGAATTGTGGAGAAGTACCTGTTTGTTTCATTACCTTTTATAGGATGAATCTTCAGAAAACTGTTGACATTTCTTAAAGGTACAGTGTGTAGAAATGGGAATATTGAGCAATTTTTAGCCAACAGATTCAACATTGAAATGCTCCCTTGCTCACCCCTCCTGATGTTGGCCTTGGAAGAGCAGAAGCTGCTGTGATGCATAACAAGTATGATCTTCAATTTGTACAGTTTTTACCCTCAAAAACTGTTATATATTCAGGTGACTGGACCCTAATTTAAACATACCTGAGAATAGTAAATTATATTTCTAACTAGTCTGTCCTGCTAAATGCCACCAAATTATACACGCTGTACCTTTAATGAGACAATTTTGAATCAGATAATTCAATTTGGTGCGCTTCATTTTTTTTTTATATACACAAACACATTCAAAGTAAAAGCTTGCCTTGTAATGAAAAGTCTTATTACTTTGGACTCAGCAGTTCTCAAGTCCTTGTTAAATCTCTGATCAGAACAAACAGATGTGGTTGTGAAATGTTTCACTTATTACAGCTCACAAACTGTTCAACTTTGAAAGGTTTAGAAGAACTCTTTGACCGACTGATGGGGTTCAGATTTTTACAGTGCTGATGTATGTGTGTATTAACCAACAGAGATTTTCAGAATAAAAACAGCATCAATGCAGACTGATTACGATACTGAAGCTGTCAGATGAGATACATTATGTTAATCAGTGTTTTTACATTTTTATACAGCAGTGCTGACGCAAACACAAAAGACTATATGATTTTCACTTGTTGGTTGACATTTTTATAACAGTATCAATAAAGATTGACTTCCAAGCTTCTGACAAAGACTTTCTGTGTGTGATTTCTGTTTGACCGATGTGAAATACAGAATTAAGTTGCCTGTCCAATTTCCCCTCTTTGTTCCAACCCTGCAAGGTTGGACAGTGGATAACTAACATTCACAGTTAGATCTGTGTACTGCCCATACACACATTTAGCTATATCATAAGAACAGGATTACCTGCCTTTTGACAAGTTTGGTCTTTCTTATAAAATATTCATGATAGTGATACTATTCTCTCATTAGTTAAAGCCTTAAGGTTCCACAAACCACTAACAAATGAGCGAGCATGGATAGTGCATCATGTAATTGGAATTAAAACAGGCTAATGTAAAGCAGCCATTACTAATCTGATCAGTTACAACTGTGTTTGTCAAATTGTCTGCTGTAAGATAACATGGCTAACATCAGGTTCATTTTCATGGGAGACATTATGAAACCCACAACAGGGAGGGACAGATGTATGAAGAATAATAATGGCTGGAAATAAAATTGCTAATGGTTGTTTTCCATGGTCAAATTGCCACTTATTGTGAATCTTTGCTGTGGAAAATTACATGGGAAATAGATTGGTTCTTATGGTGTTCTTTAATCTGTCATCAATGACACCTATATGCGGTAGCGGGAACAAAAACCATAACATAGCCAATCTTGTTGTTTATGGTCTTATTTAATTATGTAGATAATAAAGAGGCAAAATTATCAATTTAATTCTGTTTCATAACTTTTTTCAGGGGCTTTGAAGCAACTTTGCTCCTCAATTTGAAAACTCTGACTTGTAAGAGAGAACCTGTAAATAATTATGACTAACTCAGTAAAATGAACAGAAGCTAGCTAGTCATCAACATGTTGTTGATTAGCTAGTGAAGGACTTAGCAGCTCCAAAACCAGATGTTTCTCTCTGGGCTTCGAGGGGATTAAATCTAGTAAAAAGGTCTTTGTTAGTGCTCTACTTAGTGTGTAAATACATTTGAAAAATAAATCTAAGCTAGCTTTAAACCTTGAATTCATGAGGCAATACATAGGCAATCTTTAGCATGTTGAACCACCTACTGTCGAACTCTGTTAGCAGGTTAGCTAGCTTATTAGCATCCAGCCAAGAGAAACTGGTTTTCCTGTGTTACATCAAAGATATTACTGGGAACACATGAAATACATCAAATGACGGTAAGGAAAAGAAAAGTCTTGGAAAGTTAGCCAGAGATGCACTCTGCTTGTAGTGAGTTCCACTTACGTAGTCCCAGCTAGCCTCTTATGAAAGAGAGAATAAGAAACAGTGGTTCCACTTTAGACAAATTTTCCCAATCCTTTAATCCTTCTGAGGCTTCTTTGCTGATGGAGGCAAAGGGTGCTTTCCAGTGAATTCCCCCACATACTTCTTTCCACCGCTGGGTTCACCGCTGGCTACCTTCCGGTCAAAAGCTAGATGCTAACCTTTCGACCTCCACCTCCCACGCTGTCTAGAGACAGCAAAGACGTAGGAAATAATGTCGCTGTTGGATGTGGACTGAAGTGTAATGAAGTGTATCTGAGCATCCCATTTCAGCTCAAAGGATGTCATTGTGTATCCAACAATCGAGTTGTCAAATGTGTACAAAAACACACTATCTGCCAAAAGAGTATTCAAAGAGTGTTTCTCTGGTTGGTAATGAATTTAATACAGCTAGAAAAGCCCAGTGAGCAGTTCCAGCTGGATAATTACTGTGGAGTCTGCGTTTTTCCCTTCTGCATGCAGAGGAGAGGAGGATGTGGGATGTTGAAAGGGATGGGCTGAATCAGAAAAATGGAGAAAATGAGGCAGACGGGCAGTCAGTCCTCCGTACCAACATGCTGATCTAGGGAGAGCTGAACAACGCAGAAAACAGCAGCTGGGTATCCTACACCAACGCTTCTTCTCTGTCTTTATCCTGGCTCAGGTCTGCATGAACGTAAAAAAAAGCCCAAGCCTAACGAAGCTTACAGTGTATATTTACGTAATGTCTCTGAAGAAACAGGTCTCTCTGTCTCTGTGTAAAACATCCAATAAACTCCAGATAAACATTGTATTTACTGTACCCTGTTGTTCATAACTGTGGTTCTCTTTGGTGGCATTCTCAGATTATGTCACCAAACAACCAGGAACAATGAGTATAAAGGGATGGGGATCACGTAACAAAACACTGTTTACATGGTTATGGTTTCCAATGAACAATAAGGTGCAAGAAGTTATATTACCACAAGCAAAGAGAGAAGTGTTCATCCAAGCTCAAAATTATAGGACAAAGCCTTCACTTCGTGGTCACAAAACACAAATACTTATGGAGCATAAAACAAGAAATATAAAACAACATACTGCATATATAGACGTCCTACAGTGTCAAAAACCCATGTTAAAACCAATGAGGCCTATTGTTGCTGACGACCTCATGTCTGTTCTCTATTTAAGTGTGTCAGAACATAGGATTTCTTTTGCTTATGTGTTCAGGCCACAAATTGAAGAACTTGTGCTCTGTCCCTGCCCATCACAGTCTTGCTGGGCTCCAATAAAATTGTGTTTAACTGCACTTCATGCAACCATCTATTCAAAACTTCAGATAATCATTGACATAGCAAATGGATTGTTGTAGAAGGATTATGTGAACTGAGTTGTTGTGCTCTCAGGGAGCAAAATGTCAAACTACATCTTAAAGTTTTAAAGATAAGAGTGGCCAAGAAATGAAGTCCTGCTGTATAAGCACATTATGTTACTTTAACTAGATGGGCCAGTAATACAGTTGTATACTGCATGAAGAGAATAGAGGAGGGAAGGCAGTCCAAAGTATTTTTAAAGCAAATTAAGCACGTAGTATTACCTGCAGAAATCTGAATATATTTATGAATGTTTTGGGTTTTTTTTAAACTTTAAGATGGCATAGAATCACTTGACAGGAGCTGGATTTAGAAATACTGATGTAAAACTGACATCTGATGTCTTAATAAACATTTTGATGTCTGAGATTTTTTATTTCACCTGGAGTTCAAAGAGTATTCTCAATTGTATTTGCTCCTGACTTAAATCAGCTGCGATCCCATTAAAGAATCTTAAGATCTTTAGACTCAAACTATGACCTTTGAGGTCTTGTTCTTGAGGGCTCATTGAGTATGGAGCTGAGGGAACAGTAGGCTGAGGGGACAGTAGGCCGAGGGAACAGTAGGCTGAGGGGACAATGGGTTTAGGTAACACAGTGTTTAGGTAAAATAGGGTTTAGGAGATATTAGGCTGATGGAACACACGGTTTAGGGCACAGTAGGGTAGAGGGAACATTGAATTTAAAGAACTTCAGGCTGATCAACGTTAGGTTGCAGGAACACAAGGCTCGTTGAATATTGTGTAAATTGTAAAAGAACCACCGAGAAGAAGATGAATACAAGCTTTAACATACATCTGTCAAAGATGTAACCACACAAGTAAGCGAGATGCTTGGATCATGGAGTTACTTGGACTGTTGAGTCCACTGAGTGACAGTGGGTGGTGTGCAGGTATTTTTGAGTTTATCAGACTCTGCAGTGATTACACTGCAGCAGAATTAATGAGTGTGTCTCTATATTAAGAGAGTTGTGGTGCACATTTACACAGGACACACAGCGCTGTTACTTCATTGATCATTTAAATCTCCGGACACTCAGACAGGATCAGTGAAAATCTAAGGTTAATAAATGAAATGGGTTTTCTACACAACCAAAAGGTCCCACACAGTCAATAGAAGTTCATGAAGTGAATAGTTTAAACTGAAACAGCTCCCATCCTTATAAATCCTGTAATAGGGACCCTACTGAGACTTGACACGGCTTTGTCATTGTTGACTCAGACTCAGACTCACAAACTGGGGACCAACTCGAACTCGACTACAACACTGGAATGGAATATGGACATGAGGTCACATTAGGTTGAGAGAATTAACTTTGCCAAACTGCTTCATGTGCTGCTTTTTACAATCTACCACGGATATATCCGTCATTAACTGGCATAAGGAGGGCGCTAACCCTCTCCAACTGCTAATAATCAGTCAAAGGCATTATGAACTGAGTTAGAACATCTGATCATTGGCAGTCACATTGACCAGAGTGTGTTAAAACTGTGATCTAGTTATTAGCAACACACTTTTCATTCTTTTAAAACTTAGGATAAAACTGTAGATTTGTTTATAGCAACCTTAATTTGTCGAACCAGTATGGAGTATAGCTTGACAGCGACTGTTGTTAAAATGAAAAACAAAATAGTCTAGGGGAAGAGTGAGCATAAATCCCCATGATGCTTTAGCTTTTGAACTAACACTTACTAGTAACACTTTGGAGCCGGGATGTAAAATAAAAAAGGCCCAACTGAGAGTTTTGCATGTGCTCAGATCTTTTCAACTGTCAGCCAACATGAATGGCAGCCTGTGAATTGTCACAGTTCTCTTTAGTCTAATTTGTTTCAACAAACCAGAGTCTGGGTATTATTAAATGGGTCCGCAGCCACATCACAACAATCACTTCGAGCTCGCTCTCTGTTGCTAGTCTGGTTCGCAGATATTTAGACAATATTTGTGGGGAGTAAATTCCTCCATCAACCACTGGTCATGAAGCTGCATGCAGATTTGTGCGAAGCCTCTAAAAAGCATAGCATTATATAAAGACTGCAACAATACACAGGCTGAAGCACACTGTTATAATGAGAGGTAGAGGAGTTATTGCTGTATGATTATGAAGGTTCCTGAATGGTTGAGGAGGTAACTGCATCATTTACTGTCACTGACATGTTTACTGCTGCTTGGTTTTCTTTCCCTGTAATATTCCTTTCTTTTTTCTTTTCTTTGTTACTTCCTTTTGTGTACTATTCCTTCTCTTTTCTTTTTTTTCTGTCTTCAGCTCTGGCTCTTCTTTCTTTTTTTCTTTCTTTACCCTCTCTCTCACTTTTTTTGCTCCCTCAGAGCTGAAGAAAACCGAGGCCCATAGGAATGTGCTGATGGCTGACTGTTTCATCTTGGTCTCACATTACCGCCCAGACTGAACCTCGCTGACCCAACACACACACACACACACACACACACACACACACACACACACACACACACACACACACACACACACACACACACACACACATATGCTGGTATTCGTCATTGTGCCTGTGTTTTGATGCCCCTTGTATCCAGGGTAACCGGTATGAGTGCAAACAGCAGGCTGGAAAGATGGAAAGCTGTCCTGTAAGCACCGTGGTGGTTTTCTTTTTGCAGTTAAAGCTGACTTTATAAGACCATATTTGTCATTTCTGGTCCTCTATCCGCTGCTACACGAGGAAAACTTGTGCTGCTATTTTGGCTCTTCACATTCAACCTTCTCTTATGGTTATAATTGTGTTTTCATCCAATAAAAGCAAGTGCCACAGTGATTATGACGGCGTTAATCTCTTTTATTATTACTACTTTTAAAATCATTTTCCAAAATTTAAGAGGTGGGGATTGTAGAATAACTTCACTTTTATTCTCACAATTTTCTCCCAGAGGATCTGACAAAGTTTTTTTACAAGTTAAACTTCATTACAGGATAAATTATATTGTACCAAATTTCATCTCAGACATCTAACAGTCTTTATTTTTACCTTTCAGTGCATGTATTTTAATCTACTGGATCGCATGAATTTGTATGTTCCTGGATTGAATTTAATTCAGTGTGCTGCGGTGGTTGCCTCTGCAGGGTAGTGCAATGATTGCCTCTGCAGGGTGGTGCAGTGGTTGCCTTGTAGCAAGAAGATCCCTGGTTTTAATCCCAGCGGAGTCTACTTACATGGAGTTTGCATGTTCTCCCTGTGTAGGTAACCCTACAGGTACACCAGCTTCCTCCCACAGTCCACACACATGCTTGTTAGAATAACTCGTTACTGTAAATTGCCTGTGGGTGTAAATGTGAGTGTGTCTTGTTGTCTGTTAGTCCAGCCGACATAATGGGTGATAACTGCAAAGTAACAAACTGTAAAAAAAATAAAATAAATAAAGTTAACGACTAGCTAACGAACAAAATGAACCTACTTAATAGCTATATGCCATCAACTGGTGTCGATGTTTAGCTTCTGTTGCCCTGAGTCTGCTGGGTATAAATAGGAAACCATTTGCTACCAGGTTTGCCAAACTAGCTTTATAAGGTGATAATAAACTTGTTTTCTTGCTTCCTAAATTACCAAACAATCTTTCCCTATTTAGAACCCAGTAAAAGCTCTCAGTAAAATGTAACCTTACTTAACTGCAGAGGTGGTAGGTCAGAAAAAACAGAGTCCTGTATGATCTTAAAATGACCCTCTAACAATCATTGTTTCTTAAGAGTCTTTGGAACTGAAGAGTTATAAAGTCGGGTCTTTAGTTTTGCTGTTAATTTTTCAAACATAGCCTCCTTTAACTATTAAAAACTTATTTTGAAACACACTACACCTTCATACTGTTTAATTATTTGGAAAAATTAAGCTCACAGGTTCAGTAGACAAAATGAACTGACAACACAAAGAGGGACATGATCATGCTGACATTTGAAAAACAGCCACTTCATTGTTTCCACATAATATGTGCTTTTGGCTCAGTTTCCACTTCTGCGTTGATTCTACGACATACCAGCTTATGCCTTCGTGAGCACTACATATATGTGGGTTGGAGGCCCCGCAATAGTTCGCCTAAACGCTGTCCAATTTCAATGCTATTCATCGCACATGTTTCTGGCCCTGCTACGTTCTCTGCTCGTTTGTGCACAAGAAATCATGACAATGGAATCAGAGTGTATTATTTTTGGTACTGGAGCTCATAAATGTTGAGCAGCAGTTGATCATACTGCAACTATTGCAAAAAGAATACAGAGGAGGCGTCAGAGGAGATGGAAAGTATGTCTGCTGAATCTGTGTAGACAGCAGATACCAGAAATGTTGTAAATGCAGAAATATTAAGCTACCCAGCTGACACACCTCATGTTAAAAACAGGCCTCCCCACAAAAGTCCTGCCACCTGACTGTCAACACTGAACCAAAAGATCTGCTGCTTTGAATCATTTTCCTAACGTGATCATATGATAGACTCTAGAAAGCCCAGAGCAACAGAAACTTCCTCAGCACACTGTAACTGACTCATGCTACTTTGTGTTTGTGTGGCTGCACGATAATTGCACATTTCTTGTTCGTAATTTTAAGCTCTTACTTTCATAGTTTCTTCTTTTTTTTAGCTTGGATATAATTTTGTCAATGAAGCTTTATGTGAGAGTAGTGATTCTTTGAAACTCTCGTGTTTTCATGCATTTATGATTCAGTTTCATTTCAACATGCTCGTTTGCCACAAATAAGCAGCTGACAAAAGTCCATATATTGTTAATCAATCATTACATCTTCATATTTAAAAGTCTTGCATGCACAGTTTTTAAAGCTGACCTCATATTTAATCCTCTATCATTTACAAGAACACCAAGAACCTTGGTGAAAAAGAGAAACATTCCTAGCAGCAACTCAGACTGCAATTACAGACATTTAGTCTGATGTGTGTCTGCATGGGGCCTGTTAGACTTCATGCTGTGGAATTTGCTCATCTTTCAAGGATGCACAAACAGTGTCATTACAGGGCAGAGGAGCAGACAGTTAATTGGCTCATTTGTTTTGAATGTGTACATGTGCATGTGAGTAGGTTTTGTTGGTGTCGGCAGGCATGTTGTTTGTTTGTGTGTTTGTGTGTGTCAGTCTATTAGGTCTAAGATCTGAGGTTTTGGGGTTTCATTGACAGGAAAATAGTAATGGGACAACTTCAAGAGGTTTGTGGTAAACATACTAAAACTAGTCTATATTTCCAGCCCTCATTGACCTCTAAAACTTTACATCAAACACAAACGTTTTACTGTGGAGGACAGTAGAGTTTTGACTAATGATGGCCGACGTCATCCTTTATATAAATGGACTCCACTTATTAGAGTGTTAGTCAGTTTATTTATAAAACACATTTGAAAACAACCACAGTTAACCAAAGTGTGGTACAAGCTTACAACACAACATCCATATGAAACAAGGAACAATAAATACACAATAAATAAGAGCAGAATGTAGTTGCACGGTAAAATGTCAGATCGTTATGCTCATCTAGAATTTAAAGGCAAAAGGTGGGTTGTCCAATTTAACAGTGGTTGAAACTTCCATGTGTGTGAGTAGTTCCTTGTCAGTGGTAAGTGACACGGTTAGCTCGGCCTCTTTGTTGAGAGACTGTCTGGAGAATCAGCACAGAAGCTAGGCTATCAACCACTGCAGGCAGGGTAAACTCTGCCACATAATTTAGCTTATGTTAACAAACGGTGTCCCAAACACTAAAATCCATGTTAGTGTACCCTAGATTCAGATATTTTTCCTAGATCTTTTTTTTTGCATGGATATTGGACCATCCAGGGGAGTGTGATGTGTTGACCTCTGTGCTCCAGCTGCACTGTTGGTGCAACAACTCAGGTGTGATGGTGCTGGCCTATGAAAACTTTTAAAAACAGGAAATGAAATCTTGAACTGGATATTGAAAGTGACAGGAAGCAAATGAAGAAGTTGGTACTGGTGTGATGTGATCGTCGTCTCTTTCCAGTCTAATACAAGCAGCTGCATTCTGAACCAACTGTAACTATAAAGAGACGACTGATTAACATCAAAACGCTAAGAGTTGCTATACTCCAAGTGAGATGTAAAAAACATGTGGATGACTCAAATCATTTGTAAAGAGGGGATAGGCTGTTACCTTCCCCAGAGGTCTTAACTCAAAGAAACTTGACTTGACTGTCAAATTTGAAGAGACTGTAGGAGGCTAACAGAACAATATAATTACCATCCATGAGTTCAGGTTTTTCCAAATACAAAGTTTTTAGTTTTCTTTTCATTGAGATTCAGGAAGTTGAACTCCATGCATGACTTAACATCTTTGAGCCAGTTCAGCACAGCTCGCATAAAATCATTATTGGTTTTAGTGGCGGTCAGATTTGTAAATCATCTGCAAAGCAATGGAGAGAAATGGACCCCAGGGGGAGGCATACATAAAGAAAAGAGAACAGGGCTCAAATGAAGCCTTATGTAACTTTTCTAGTTTTCCAACCACCGCTAGATCTTGTACACTAGCTTATCAGTTCAACTTCAGGTGCTATGTGAGAACAAAACCTCAAAGTTACAGCAACAGATACGGGTGGCAAAGTAAATCCTGAGAAGAAACATGGGCATGTAGCTGCTGTTATTGTGTTACTCTGTGGGCGTTAATGGTTCAGTCACAGGACTGAAAGGGTTAAAAAAGTGAGGCTGCCACAGTGCCAGCACTGCTTTGCTCAGCACAGAAAGGAATTACAGTTCCGTGATGCAAACGTGGCACCATGCAGGAGCTGACTTCAACAGCCCCCTACACACATATACACACACATGTGCACAAGCACACACACACACACACACACAAATCCACACAAACACACAGTCCTCCCCCTCCTCTCTTCTTCCTCCCTCTTCCTGCCAAAGCCAACACGACCGCTCAGGCCCCAGGGGCAACTTGTGTGGCACAGACTCCCCTCCCCAGATCCGCTCCCCCTCCTTTTTCTCCTCCCTTCTGCACAGTAAAGCACCATCTCACATTTTCAGCCCCTAATGTTCTAGTCTTGTATGTTATCACCAGTGCAGCTCATGTCATGACCTTTGGCATCTTTGAACTGTAACAATACAGCACAGAAGCTTTGGATCTTCTCTGGAGCAGCAAAACAGGGAACAAATTTGATCATCTGTTCTTATTATGCGGCCAAAGATAACGTTACAACTAGAATCTTAACATTACGTAACTAGAATTTTTGTGAAGCAGAGTTGAAGTTCATCCAGGTTCGTTGTGACTCGACTCAGTTTGACTTTAGTCAGCATTACTGTGCCTCAAAACATCTATTATCATGAAACTCCCAGGGTGTGTAAGCGTGTAAGAACAGGAGATAAGCAGAGATCATAGCATGCTCCAAGACTTATACAGAAAGACACACATACACACATACACACACACACACACACACACACACACACACACACACACACACACACACACACACACACTCAATAGATCCTTTAAAAACAGCAGAGTAAATGGAGTAAGAATACAGAATTGATGTTTAAACTTTAGGAACTGTATGGATGAATAACAAGTCGTAAAAGCAAAGACTGAAGTGATTCATCTATCCAGGCTGAGAGGAAAAATCCTTCAGCAGTGATATAAAAAAAAAACCCTGCTGTTTTCTAAACCCCCATCTGCCCCCTCTAAGAGTTTTCACACAGTCTTTACTTAGTTCTTAAAATTTTTCCACTTGTCAACTTGTGCACATGGTCTATTTGCACTTGGTTCACTTGGTGCAGATAGAGCAGGATATCCAGCTCTTCAGGGTTTTCAACGAGCTGCATCACTTTTAAATATAGAGACGCTTTTAAAAAAAAATTAAACAGAGACAGGGACAGAGAGAACATGATGTAACCAAAGGACCGGATACCAGTCTCACGTTTTCACTGAGGGCACATCAGCCTCCAGGACACCCACAGATGGCAGTCATTTTTATTTTTATTATATTTATGTCTTTGCTTCACTTGAATTGATCCTCATGCCACAAATGTGCACATGTGCTCTCTTACTTTTCCAGATTTTGAAAGAATATCACAGGCCTGCTTTGAATTAATCCCATTACAATGCTCATTTATTTCTCACAGAGATTAAATGGAGGAGAACTCTGTGCCTCATGAACTTTCATCAGGCATTACACTGCTGTGTCCAGTACTGATGTAATGAAAAACCCCTGGTTTAGATGATTTTTTAAACCATTTCTATTTCTTTTGTATTTCTGTAACCACCTCATGTATTGTGGAGATTCAGAAGTGCTTGTAGAGGCACAGCTGAAAATGTTAGACACATGTTCTGTCCTCGCAGCTTTTAACTGAAAAGAGCAAAGTGACACTAAGTTGAAAAGAGCAGCGCCTCTCCTAGCTTTGATGTCACACATTACTGTAGTTGTCAACATTAGTAAGGGAATGAGTGACACTAGGATTTGTAAGACTACATTACTATTTAGAAATAATACAGACTGAAGTTGGTCTGGTATGACCACATGGAAAATACAGGCTGCCATATGCAGTGATCATGGTGTTAACTTCCACATAAGACTGCCCATTGTAAAATTAACACTGAATCAGATATGATTCCAAAAAACACCTGGCAAAATTCAATCATTTAAAATAAGAAGGTTTCTAACACTTAAAATAAATGTCTTTATGGGTGGAGTCATCTTGACCTGGTTGAGTGTTAGCACTAGTTTAGTGAAATGCAAGCGGCAACCTCTGGCAAACTCTCAGACTATGAAGTCCATGCAGAAGTGTTATAAACTTCAATTCATTGAGAATCCGCTTGAGGCTGGCTGCAGAAACACCGGAAACCACCAATTAAAAAAAATACGATCTTTGCAGCAGAAATAAACATGTTTACAGCCTGGTTAAAAAAAATGACTTGGCTCTACGTAGCTAATTTCTCTATCTGCACACACTGTACAGGGAGTGAATTTTTTTCTAACGCGCGGTTCAGAAGATATTAAGATTACGGGTTTTTGCCCAATTAAGGACATGACTGACGTGACTCCCGGACGGGGACACATAGCTGTTGGCTAGGAGGCTCAAACTCCGCCTCTTTACGTCACACTCTGCCTAGTTGAGTTCCGCATTTCCAATATTGCTGCCGCCGTCGATTGGCCTCAAAACAGCTCTCAGGAACAGATGGGTGACGTCACGGATACTACGTCCATATTTTATACAGTCTATGGTAAAATGTCATAAACCAATGACCTGTTGTGCAGAAATGTATTGGTTGTTAGAAATAAACAAAGGCTCTGTTACATAGAGCCTGCAACCAGTTTCTGACACTGTGCTGTAATCTCATTTTGCCTCACTGTGAAAAATAAAAAGCTGCTGTGTTTGTTGCAACTTAATGACATGAATAGTTTAATATTTTTGTTTATATAATTAGGTTACTTAATGGCCTACAGTCTACAGATACATGCTAGGCCATGTCCTGACTTTTTTGACTGGGATGGTTCCACTACAGCACTGACTCCAGCAAGGGGGTGGTATGAGGTTTGCAGTTGCATCACACACACACACACACACACACACTCAGCCCTCATAGTATGTAGCTTCTGATAGCAGCCTACTAACGTAAATGAGCGTAAAGAATGGCTCTGCATATACCTCATAATCTAACAAATGTTGGCTGAATTCACATTTGTAAAATGTATGTTTGGATCTGTGAGAGGTTGTGTTCCAGGCTATTCCTTAGCTTGGTGTCCAGTAGTGACTTATTTTAGTCCTGTCATTACTGTCAGAATACGGTCTAGACCTACTCAGTTTTTAAAGGGTCTCGAGATAACATTAGTCGGGATTTGGCGCTATATAAATAAAGATTGATTGATGTTGGCAAGAAACAAGTAGAGGACTTACTTGTAATACCTGGATCAGCTAGCCAGTTGTTAGCTGTAGCTTGATGTTTACCTGTCAGAGGTGAAGGATATTTGTCTTTTTGTTATTGGGTATCCCCTTCCTTACTATTATGTTAGAATAGAAATGTTGCTGATTTTATGTTAGAAAACTATTCTGCTGTATAATCATCAGGGGCACAGAATGTTCTGAGTATCCGAAACTGTGACTCCTTCACTGCTCGTTAGCTGCATGTCTAAAAACAACACACACACACAGTGTGGAGTCAGAGATTGCAAATCTTAAAGTCCGACCCATTGTACAGGGTGCAGCCCAGGAAGATAAATGTTCATCTTTTCTGTACATAGGGGCCAAGCGGCAACCTCTGGTCTAAAAATATGAGTCAATGCGGAAGTGCTAAAAACTGCAGTTCATCAAGGATCCGCTTGAGGCTAGCTTCGGAAGTACCGGAAGTCACATACACATGAATGGGAAAAAGTCGATCTTTACAGCATAAATAAACATGTTTACAGGCTGCTTCAAAGCCCACCTCTTTATGTCACACTGGCTCGACAGCAGCAATATGGCTCCTGCCGAGGATTGGCCTCAGAACAGCTCTTCAGAAACAGATGGGTGACGTCACGGATCCTACGTCCATATTTTATACAGTTTATAATCCTGGCTCATTCCCTCTGAGACCTCACCTGAGCACATGCTTTACCTGTGACTAGAATAAACTCTGTTAACTTGAGACCAATCTCTCTTCTGTCCTTCTTCGAAGCTTCCAACAAACGAGCACTTTAACAGAAGTGACTGGTTTTGATCTTCTCATCTTACTTTTGGCAACAATAAGAAAAAGTTTCCTCTCAGACTGTCGAGGTTAGCTCCTAATGTGTCGTGGTGTAATGCCATTTTTACTCAACTGATGTTAACTCATCCAGCTTATTCTCAAAATCTGTTTGTGTCTCTTCAACATGGCATGACAGGAACCAGGGCTAGTTCTATCTAAAATACTCTAGAAATATTCTCTCTCAGGACCAACAAAATACTTCCAGTACAAACAGGGTGGGACAGCGGAGTTACATGTGAAATGCTTCCACATTTTTACATTAGAAGTAAGAAAATCTATTCAAGTAATTCAGCCGTAGTCTCACTCCAACTCCATTTTACCGTAAGCCTTCCAGCGTACCAACCATAACCTTGGTTGACTGGGAAACCAAATTAAATTGGACTTCATGAGCACAAATTTTCCCTCAGAGATGTCGGCTGTCATCACCAGCCACAGAGAGAAAACAAACATCAGTGCAACCTGATAGGACAAAACGAGTGACATAAATTGTCATTTTTCCACTATCCCGACAAGTCATGCGGTTTGGACACCACGTTATGTAGGCCAGCAGCAATTATGCTTCTGTGTGCGTGTGTGTGTGTATGTGTGTGCATCAATTAAGGGTGGAATTGCCCCTTTTCTGTCAAATCCAACTGATTTATACAAGGAAGAAAATAACTTCAGTCATCCTTGTCTGGTTCACTGACAGGAAGCCTGAAGTGACTTAGTATACTTTGGACATGTCATCACACCACAATAATGAAAGCCTTATTCATATGGCACTTTTATAAACAGGAATTATAAAATGCACCATTATCGTAATAAGAGAGCACAACTAAAATACACAAGAAGGAAAAAGAGGAAGTGAAAAGTAAACACATAAATCAGAGTTGTTGTTTTCTTCTCATTGATTCTTGCTCTTACATCAGACAGATTACTGTGTGGAAGTCAACCAGAGTCCAAACTTCAGCACACAAATGCACCATACTTACATTACATCTTTGAAATCACTCAATTATAAAATAAAGAAACCAGGCATGATGTTTAATATGATGGATTGCTTTTCTCGTGCATGTTTCTGTTCCCTGCATGTCCACCACCCTGAAAGGAGATGCTTCCTGTAAATTATGAAAGGGGATTCAAATATGTCAAGTCAATTCGTGGGCTGTGCCTGAAAGTTAATGTTCTGTTCAATACACCATGTTATGGAGGTCCTCAGTGGACATCCACATGTTTTATTCCACGTCCCTGTGACACTGAGTTAAATTCCGTTGTTGTTTTCTTGAGTTCAATACCTATTTCTTACATCGTCACAAATTTTTTTTTTTAAAAAGTGTTTTTCTCATGATAGGATCATCTCATGGGAGAATTATCTAGTAGTCTAGAAACAAAACAATGCCATGCTGCCATTGCGCAGACTAAAACTGGAGTTGCACTTGCACATGATGGCTGCCCTGCGTCGGTTCAGAGTGTCTTTTACTCTGTTGGCTTTGTAATCAATCTGTAACCACTGTGATCTATGGTGACAGTCCATGTATCTTGTGCTGTGTTGTGTGTGGTTTATTGTTTGTATTGTTGTATCTGTGTAAACCACTGTCTGCAAAGAAAATTGCCCCACAGGGACATTCAAGTTTTACTGTACTCTTCTGTAAAGCCACCAGTTCAAGTTTTCTCTTGTCTCCTTCCATCCCTCTTCACCCTGCCTCACCTCTCTCCCTCTGAGCAAAACTAAAAAGCCCGCCCCACCCTTGCATGCTCACAACAAGTCCTGTAAGGACAGGAGCAAGGCTGCCAAAAAGGAGCTGGTTGGTCAAAAGGAAAATACTGGCTCGATTATGTGGAGATGGTTCAGGTACATCATTTCGAAAGAGCAACAGAATAATGTGTTCTGTAGAGAATGCTGAAAACAGTTTGCAACTAAAAGTTTGAGCATGATGACTCTCTTCCACCATGAAAACAGCACCACAAAGATCAATTCAAAAGACTGCATGCTGCAACCCAGAACTTGAAGCCTTCCCATCCTGTACCAATTAATCCCTGCTGCAAGCGTTATTCACCTCTGCTTTGTCATATGAAAAAGAAGTAAAACAACTTTGGCCACTGATATGTGATCCAGCAGGACCCGGGAGCCATGAGAGTGTGACAGTGCATTTCATGAAAGACTGGGAGTTGAGAGGTGCCAGTCTCCTAACCAGCCATTTTCTCCAAGATCACACTGGAGAGTAATAGCTGAAGTCCTGCAGGGTGATCACGCATGTGGGAAGCTCAGCCCAACGTGATTGGTTGCTCCAACAGTTTGGTCCATTTCTTGGAAAATAACTATGACACTTGAGCTGCATGCTACGACACTTTGCATCAGGAATCAATAGGGCCCTATATTATGTCCACAGTATAAACTGAGTCATCTGTAAGTATGCTTGTTTAGTCTTTCTTTGAGTGATTAAATTACACCAAGTATTTTGACCTACCTTAAAGGCACCAGTCTTTCATTTTGCAAGCATGTCTGACTCAAACCTTCACCTTTCTAGTTTAAGGACAGTTCTCTCACCTACAGGCAACCTCTCTCTCAAATTTACCTCAAATTTTGAAAATAAATCTGCCTCTTGTGGAGCTAACTCGGAGTGTAATATCTTGTAGGACACCAGGAGATTCTTCTAAGCTACAGTCTGGTGTAATCAAAGTCCAAAGACAGTCTGTTTATCAGGATTAAGACCAAGAAGCCTCATGTTTGCAGGACAGGACTGGAAAATGTGGAGATGGTTACTCGGCTATGGGGGATTTAACTAGATTGACTCACCTGCAGGGGGAGTAAAGTGTGTGTGTGTGTGTGTGTGTGTGTGTGTGTGTGTGTGTGTGTGCGTGCGTGCGTGCGTGCGTGCGTGCGTGCGTGCGTGCGTGCGTGCGTGCGTGCGTGCATGCGTGCATGCGTGTGTGTGTGTCAGCTTTGCAGTTGATCTTGACAGTTATTGGTGTCAGACAGCCGGTTGGAGGTATTATCTTGGCTCTGGCAGATGGAGAAGATTTCTGGTCTGCCTACTGATCCTGTTCACAGGTTGAAGTTAATTTGGCTTTTCTGTAAAGGTTACTTAAAATCCACACCCACATTTAGCACCACTTTACATATGTCCCAATCCTTGTACTGTACTGCACTGCTGTAGTCAAGTCACCAAACCCTGAGTCTGGATCTCAGGGTCAAGGCTGTGTTCAAGTCTGAGTCACCAAAGAAGAACCTGAATCAAGTCCATGTCGAGACCCCGCTACCTGAGAATGTCTAAATGAAATTGAAACATTGTGATATTGTAAGTTACAGCACCATGTGTTGTGTGTAAATGGGAACTGTATCTCTATTTACTGGGAGATACTCTTCTACTGAGATGGAATCACTGCAGGTGTTTAATGCACTCAAAAGCACCTGCAACACACCCACTGTTCATCAGAACCAAATTACAGCCAACATCTCATCCTGGACTTGAGTCTGAACCCTGGACTAAAGCACTACTACACTGTAGTACTAGGAGTTTGTGTATACCTGAAGGATGTACTGTAAATACAGCTCCATCACTGCAGACCTGTGTCTGAGCTCTTTTTTTCATATGATCTAAAGTCATCGGCATTACATTTTGTAATTTGAACTATATTGTGTTATTTTTTGTTAACAGCACATATCTTTCTTACAGGCTGACCAATAGTATACTTTGTTTTTGTATCTTTTCAGCTGTAAAAGAGAACACTCAGCAATTAATAAAAAAAAAGATTGGAAACAATTTATCTCAGCAAAACAAAAAAAAAGCATTTGTTGTGCAAACCCTTTTAATACAATGATGTTAATTCTCAACTAACATGTGTTGTAACTTGGCTCAATTTGAATTTATGAGGAGTGAAGAGCCAAAATCTTCAGATCTGAAGATGACAGATGAAACAATGGATGCATGCAATGGAGCAGTCAGTTGCTGAACATGCTGGATCATTATGGTAAGGGAATTGGACTATCGGGATTATTTAAAAAAAAAAAGTATTATGGAAAACAAGAAAATCAACATAACATGGAGCTTGGAGATGGATGGATAAGCACAATGCGTGTTTTCAGTTAGAGCATTCAGTGACTGCATTGTGCACAGGCTAAAAAATACAAAAGCAAGCTGCCACAATTCATGGATAACAGTTATATCTTATAAACCATGTATGTGACCATATACAGAACAGCACTGACTATTAAATATACAACCCAAATTTCCCCAAAAAGTTGGAGTGCTGTGTTAAATGTGTTAAATGTTTAAAAATTGTAAAATTTCATCGTTTTATGAAAATAAATTCTAAATTTGATGCTTGCAACACATTTAGAATAACAAAGTTGGGACAGGGACGACAAACACTGAAAAGTTGTATAATGCTAAAAAATAAATAAACATCTGGAGGAACATCTCCCAACAGATGAGGTTAATTTGCAACAGGTTAGGATCATGACTGGGTATGAAAAAGGGCATTCCAGAGAGGCTGAGTCCCTCAGTAGTTTAGATGGGAGGAGGTTCAACACTTTGTGAGAGCAAATAGGTCAACAATTTCACAATAATGTTCCTCAACAAACTGAAAGTAGTTTGGGGTTTAATCATGTTTCTGTACATAATATCGTTAAAAGAGTCAGAGGGTCTTGATAAATCTCTATATAAAAGGGACAAAGCTGAAAACCAATGCTGGATGTACATTAGCTTGAGGCCCCCAGGCCACACTGCATTAAAACAGACATGGCTCTGTAGTGGAGATCACTGTATGGGTTCAAAATAACTACCTAAAACCCCAGTCTGTGAACACAGTTCGACGCTGCAACCACAAATGCAGGTTGATGGCACAATGCATAGAGGAAACCATATATAAACATGATCCAAAACACTTTTCTGAGCCTGAGCTCGTTTAAGATGGACCGAGGTGAAGTGAAAACAGTCCTGTGGTCTTACAAGTCAAAAACTGACATTCTTTTTGGAAATCATGGACATCGAGAGGAGAGAGACCACCCAGCTTGATATCAGTGCAAAATTCAAAGCCAGCATCCCTGATGGTATGAGGATTTCTAAGTTCATGGCATGAATAACTTGTACATCTGGAAAGGCTCCATTAAAGTTGAACAATATTTTACAGGTTTTGTAAAGCTACCATCCAGACAATGCCTTTCCCCTTCAGAGAAGACCTTACATCTTTCAGCCAGTCAATGCCAAACCACATTTTTTAAACAGCATGGCTCAGAGTCCATGTGCTTAACTCGCTTGCCTGCAGGCATATTAGCATTTGATGTGTTTTCTTTTCACTTTTTCTGTTAAATGCAGGCTCGAATTGATTTGCAAACCATCAAATTCTTTTTATTCACATTCTACACAGAATCCCGGCTTTTTTGGAATTTTGATTGTGCACTAAAAATAGTAGTATGCAATGTTTACACCATTGTAGGGAAACAAAGACACATAATGTATGACAAACAGAAACATATTTAAGCTTGTGTTTAAAGACCGGGAGGATAGAGATTAATATGACAAGTTAGCTAGCGCAAACAGCTAATCACTAACTGTCATCTTTGTTTACTGAATTACTGACAAAAAGCAGGATCCATTAAACAGGCCTGCAAGAGGAGCTCTCTACTCCAAATCCATCATACCTGCTCTTTGTTGTTAACATTAGCAGGTTGGCTCCTATTTAACCCTGAGTCCTTTATCCTGTCACACACCCACCACACACCCACACACACCTTCCTGCGATGCAAATCCTTGGTTACCTGCCGCGTCTCGTAACCTTCCATTGGCTCTTGTCCCACTGGGCGCTGTGACATGGTTCACCCGGCCATGGGGTGACCAGGTTCACAGTTTCAGTTTACAGTAGAGGCTATTACATGTCTTGCGCACACACATACAGTGCTGTGAAAAAGTATTTGCCCCCTTCCGGATTTCTCATATTTTTGCAATTTTTTCTCACTTAAATGTTTCAGATCTTCAAACAAATTTTAATATAAGACAAAGATAACCAGAGTAAACATTAAATGCAGTTTTTAAATGATGATTTCATTTTTCAAGGGAAAAAAGTGAAAAAGTATTTGCTCCCCCCCTTGTTAAATCACAAATTAACTGTTATTAACCTGATCTTTTTGGAAAGCTGAGCTCAATTTTACTAGCCACACCAGGGCCTGACTACTGCCAGACCTGTTGAATCAAGAAATCACTTAAATAGAACCTCTCTAACAAAGTTAAGTGGGCTAAAAGATCTCAAAAAGCAACACATCATGCCACGATCCAAATAATTCCAGAACAGATGAGAAACAAAGTCATCAACATCTATCAGTCTGGAAAGGGTTACAAAGCCATTTCTAAGGCTTTGGGACTCCAGCAAACCACAGTGAGTGCCATTATCCACAAATGGAGAAGGCTTGGAACAGTGGTGAACCTTCCCAGGAGTGAGCGGCCTACCAACATTACTCCAAGAGCACAGCGACGACTCATCCAAGTCACAAAAGAACCCAGCACCACTTCTAAAGAACTGCAGGCCTCACTTGCCTCAGTTAAGTTCTGTGTCCATGATTCCACAATAAGAAAGAGATCAGGCAGAAACAGAGTTCCAAGGCGAAAAACACTGCCGACCAAAAAGAACACAAAGGCTCGTCTCATATTCACTAAAACATCCTGATGATCCCCGAGACTTCTGGGAAAATAGTCTGTGGACTGATGTGACAAAAGTAGAACTTTTTGGAAGGTTTGTGTCTCGTTACATCTGGCATAAAACCAACACAGCATTTGATAAAAAGAACATCATACCAACAGTCACACATGGTGGTGGTAGAGTGATGTTCTGGGGCTGCTTTGCTGTGTCTGGACCTGGACGACTTGCTGTAATTGAGGGAACAGAAAATTCTACTCTCTACCAGAAAATCCTGAAGGAGAATGTCGGCCATCAGTTCGAGACCTCAAGCTTAAGCACACTTGGGTTATGCAGCATGACAATGATCCAAAACACATCAGCAAGTACACCTCTGAATGGCTTAAAAAACAAGATGAAGGTTTGGAGTGGCCTAGTCAAAATCCAGACTTGAATCCCGATTGAGATGCTGTGGTATGACCTTAAACAGGCCGTTCGAAAACCTTTTAATGTGGCTGAATGAAAAAAATTCTGTAAAGAAGAGTGAGCCAAAATTCATCCAGACCGATGTAAAAGACTCATCGGCAGTTATCGCAAACGCTTGATTGCAGTTTTTGCCTCCAAGGGTGGCACAACCAGTTATTAGGTTTAGGGGGCAAATACTTTTTCACATAGGGTCAGGAGGGTTTGGATAACCTTTTTCCCTTAAAAAATAAAATCATCATTTAAAAACTGCATTTAATGTTCACTCTACTTATCTTTGTCTAATATGAAACTTTGTTTGATGATCTGAAACATTTAAGTGTGAAAAATACACAAAAATACAAGAAATCAGGAAGGGGACAAATACTTTTTCACAGCACTGTACACACACACAGTAGTATTATCTGAGGTTAAGGTGTACGCCGGTTGAGCTTTAGGTAAGTGGATGAGAGTCTGGTGAAAGCAGGAGTCCAGGGATTAGCTACAGAGTTACCTTAACTAGTCCTACGTGCACAAGCGTGCATGCAAACACAAAGACATGCACAGCTACCAGACAACTATTCTTGTGCTGAGTGGATTTAACTTCATCTATTCTGGTTTAAGGCCTCTGTTATTCTTGACAAACGTCTGCTTTGCATAACAATCCTCTGTTTGAGTCCAACGGAATGGGCACACACTCACAATCTCTCCTTTCATAAACATCCTGATGACTCATGAGCGACCTCCAGTTCTTGTAAATCAGTGGATTACTTTAGGTTCAGTAACATAGAGCGCACATTACACCAAAAGGGATCAGCAGAATTAAAGCTGGGGTTTGTTAAAACATGAGCCAGTAGAAAACACTGTTTCAGAAGTTTCTATGGAAAACATAAAGGTGAAAAAAACTGTGTTTCCAGTGAAAACATTACCAAGATAAAAGTAAAACTTTCCTTTTTGGAACGGTTTACTGCCGCAATGAGGGAAAGTATATATGGAAATGGAAGTTCCACCAAGCGAAACCATCAACAGGTCATTTTTGCTGTCACAACTAATCAATTTACAACTCAAATTCCCAGAATGCACTGAGTTAATGTCAAAATATTTACTTGGAGGAAAAACTGTGATTGGGGAAATATAGAAAATACCTTAAGTCATTCATGCTGGAAAATTGTCAGTGATAAAGATTGAGTATAAAGTAGGAATTAGAGCTGAACATAAACAGGGTATATTTGCACAAGCAGCAGTGTTACAATGCTTACGAGTCAAATGGGTTTTTGAATAAACTAACTTTTGTGGTTTTGGTGTTTTGGGGGGTTTTTTCCCAATAACAGGAAACTTGGCAACAAGTCGGTAAATATTTCTCTGAACTTTAGTTCTTTCTAAGCTGCTGCTACATGTTGAATGTGCGGTAAATTTTACAATACATAGAACCATGGTGTTGAATCTGGGGGTGGGGAGGGTGGCTAGTAGCTATGCATGCCCCTATCCCCAAACCCCAACTTTACCCTTACTTTATTATAATGTAGAAACATAGTATTGAAGACCTGCTATGGGATAAGTGGACTGAGCTACCGCAAGGCCAACAATTATTTTGTGAACTGTTGTATAGAACACCCAAGTTCAGCATTATAGTTGTAGTCGTGTAGTTTAGTGTTTGTTGTTTTTCTTTGGAGTCGAGTGTAACCGTATTTGGAAAAGACGGCGAAGCTAGTGAAAAATGAGCGGGTAGCATAAGCTAAATGGGTGGCTACACTGACTAGCCGATGACTAATGAATTAGCTGGCTAATCTGGTAGTTGACCATAGTGTTTTCAGCAAATTAGATTCTATATGTGTTGGAAGCTGGCAAGAGTTGTTTGGGTGTTGTTGTGGAACATAGTGGACACACAAACTTACAAATTTGGTTTGGGAGACTAAGCAGAGGGTGAACAAATTGGGCTTGGTACCTTAAATTAACTTGTCTTTTCAACTTTATAGTTTCTTCAAACCTTGACTCCCCAAAAGCCACTAGAAATCATCAAATGTATGAGAAACATAAAATTACATATTACGTAAAAGTACTGGAATTTCACTCACCAAAAGATGAATCCACAGTGGTCCAGGACTTAAAAAGATATTAGCACTCACCTGTCATTCAAAGTGGCCATGTTCCTATTAATCAAGCGGGAACCTTCTGTGTGAGAAACTTAAGCCATCAGTGTCTACTTAAGGCTGGCAGCAAAGATAACAGAGCCCCATGTTAACATGTTAGCAGTCTTTTGGTTTCAATACCTCATTTCTCCATTCAATTGTTTTTGCCAACAGGATAACCTCTTGACTAGAGCAATGCTTCTGGTAAAGTCGACAATGTGAGCATGCAATTCAGAGGGGGCATTATAGGGTTGCAGTTAGCCACAAAAAACAAACAATGAATAATTAGAACCCTGAAAAGCCAGGGGAAAAGGTGCAGGAAGTCTGGTTTTATGTACTTTAAAAAGACCAACATTAAGGAAAATGTGAGTCGTTATGGCATTTGCTGTGAACATGAGGTCTTCTTTTGAACTGTGCTAACTAGCAAACACTCAATTCAAAACAGCTTTAGCATTAGCTTTTGCATTGAAGCTAGCGGTCAAGTGGAGTTTAAACCACAGAAGTTTAATAACAGCCTATAAGTTGGGACTTTCCAACTTTGTTGCAAACATAGTGCTTATGTCCGGAGGGGTTGAAGATGCAGACATTTTCTGATGAGTCCAGCTTTTTTTGAATTCCATTTTACTCTTTTTATATACTTGACTCAGAAGGAGGCTTGTCATCATACTGAATTGTGCTGAATCTCATTCGAGCAAAATGTACTGTGCTGTGCTTTCAAAGGTTCACTTTGTGGTTCAGTGTACAGTTCTGGGTTTGTTTGCTCTTCTTTTGTAAGATTACTCTTTTGGACATTTTGCCTTTATTGATCATTTTCAGTGGAGGACAGACAGGAAGAAGAGAGGATGAAAAGCAGCAGAGGTCCAGCCAGGGTTGAAATACTTTACTTGATTGAAACAGGGGGTAAATCTTAGTCTTACTGTGCCAGGTGGTGTACTTTCACAATGGATTTTAAAGTAATCCCCTAAAATTTCAGTCTGGACTTTGTGGTTCACTGAAAGGGATTACTGTAAAACTTATCATGTCCACTTGGGAGGTTCTACTGCACACCGAAAAGAGAAAGAAGACAGGAATTTTAACATACATTTTGATGTGTGATGTTTCATTTAACATTACTGTGTACTTTGCAGTGCAGGGGACAGTGTTGTGGCATCAGTGTTGTCCTGGTTCTCTCAGTGAAGGGACAGAATTTGGAAGAAGGCTGACTGGCTGAGAGACCACAAACACAGCTCTCCCTGTTAAATTCCACCGTCAATAGGGGCTTTTTCCAGACCCGGTGTACCACAACCCTCCTGAGACCCTGTGTTGACTGTATTTGCAGAGACTGAGAGACAGATTTGCACTGCTAGTCAAGCTCCCTCTCTTCTTATTTAGAAAATGATTGGGTAGTATTTATTATAGTACAGTAAGAAAATGACAGTTTTTACTTATTCTTACTCAAAAACACTGAGGAGACCTTAACACATGAAGACAACATGAAGCTTATTTTGTAAACATCTTCTCATGCAGGAAATGATAGGTTTTAGAATTCAGTTTATTATAAACAGAGAAGGGAAATGTATTCCATCAACTTACACTCACCACAATTCAGAGGAAGTAGCATTCCCTAAGGAGGAAAGAGCAACCTCTAGGATACTCTAAATTAAAAGATACACATGTTATTGGACTGACAGGTGTCTGCAGGGAAATACAACACTGAAAAATAAAAACATTATAACCATCAATATGCCCATGAAGCCACCTTTTAACTCCTAAACCCCCCTTTTGAAGGGGAACTCTGTGCACCTATTTCTGCTCATGTCCTATATTTCACTCTTTAAGCCCTGCAGTGAAAATCCATCTTTTCCCTATGGACCATGCAACTTTTCCACAGCTCATTTTTTCACTCTCTCAGGTCTGTGACTCCTGCTTTCAAGGAACACATTTACTGTAAATCATCTGATTCATGTCTGTTTATGCAAGAGGCTATTACCAACAAAGCCATGTGTGTGTGTTCCATGTCTGTGCATTCATTCCTCCCACGATACACGAGGTCCCGGTTCACTGAAGTATTTACATATGAGCAGAGCACCATCTTGTGGTGGAAAACTTTGTCTCCTGCTTGTTTGAGAACAAGGTCAACCAAAACAACTTTACTTTTTTTCACCATGAATTTTAATCTGTTTCAGTGTTTCTGCCTGTTTTTATTCAAAGGCTTAAGATAACTATTCATTTCAAGGTAATATTTATTTTTACACTAAATTCTAACTAAGAGAAATAAAATGTGATTGAAATGGAAATTATCAGAAGTGTGAAATGCCATAAAAGGCAGTGTATAAGACACACTGTTAAGACCTTTTTTTGACATATAGAAAGTGAGCTGTGTCCCTTACACCAGTGGTACCAATATAACCAGTGTAAAATTCAGATATGTTGTTTTATTGTGTTATGGTACTTTTCCCAGACCACTCGAAGACAAGGTGGCCACTTCTCTGTGCAAAGCATGCTGGATTCAAAGCAAAGCAGACTAAGCTAACAGTACCACTATGAAACAGCTTTTCTTCCTCATTAGATCATATTGTCTTTGAAATCTTTACTGTTGTGTATTTAAACTTTACGGAGTGCTGTTTTGATTGAACAGACTTCTAAAATTAAGACAAATAGTGACCAGCGGGGGTGATGGTCACTGAGTCTCTCAGAATTGGTCTCAGGCATGGTATCTGTTTGCACCTAACAACTATACTGGTATCGTGCAGGGTGGTAAAAACACGGAACAAGAAAGAGCTACACAGCTGCGAAGAAACTGCACGTTGTTGAAAACAAAGGAAGTCTTCACGCAGGAAGACAGTTAAACCTTTTCCCCTCTGTGCGGCCCCCAACATCAAGACTGGTGCACTATTCCGTATTCTACAGTTAACTGTGGATGTTATGAGTCATCAAAAAAGTATCTTTTGCACTTTTCAGCAGCTCCTAGATCAAAAAGTTGCTTAAGATATGCCAGGCCATATAGTTCAGCAGTGTGGGCGTGGCCAATGGTGCCAGTCCCCTCAGTTGAATAAATCATTATACATGTTTGTCTTCACTGACAACATAAATGCAGATTAGTGAAGTGAACTAAGGTACAGTATGTTTACGTCTCTCTGCTCTGTTTTTCATGAGTATTGAAAGTATGGTTGTGTTACTGACTGAATGATAGAAATATCTATTGGAATTAAAAATGTTGATGTTTTGGGATATAATAATTTCAATAATGCACCTGAACTTTAAATAACACAAGTTTGAGTGTTATAATCTTGATCTTTCTAGTCTTATCCGAGGTGAGATCTTTGACTTGCATCTATCATGTTTGTGTCATTGGAGTTAAACTTTACTGAAACTAAAAACCTGAAGTAAAGGACGTTTTCAGAGTTAAAGATAGTTAAAGATGGTTAAAGATAAAGCTTAACAACAAAGTGTATGTGCTGCAGTGTGTTCTTAGCATAGAGGAGGCAGGAGGGATCTGTCTGACGGAGAGGTTGCTACATCACTTATTTTCTTGATGATTAATTTTTCACTCAAATGTTTTTGTAAAGTTGATTTACAGTGGATTTCTAGCACACAAATTCTGCCTCAAAAAAACAGAACATCTCATGTTTTTTAAAATTTAGATATTAGTATGCCTGTCCCTTGAACCAGAGATGTGACAATGCTAGCACGAATTTATCAGGTGGTGGACCCCATAAAGCATTGTTAGTTTTAGAGGAATGGTTTTGGTAATTGTTCCAACATTGAATGAGGAAATTCCTCCATACGTTTGCTAAAGGTGCTAACTTTAGGGACTTTAAAGATCCATGAGAAATATTGATATTGCCCTGTAAAAATCTGCTGTACGTTTGAGTCAGACCCATAGACTGTATAAAAATGTACGTAGTATCCGTGACGTCACCCATCTGTTTCTGAAGCGCTGTTTTGAGGCCAATTGTCGGCGGGAGCCATATTGCTGCTGTTGAGCAATTGTGACATAAAGAGGCGGGCTTTGAGCCTCCTAGCCAACAGCTACAGTGTTCCTGCAGTCAACTGTGCCTCTCATTGGAAGACGAGGTTTTAACCATAACCAAAAAATTTGACCATATCTCTCTGGTTTTAGCTTCCTTGCACTGGCTCCCTGTATGTTTTAAAATTGATTTTAAGATTTTACTGATTACTTTTAAAGCCCTGTATGGTCTTGCTCTGAGCTATATAGCAGACTTTGTAATACCCTATGAGCCGACACGTACAATGAGATCCTCGGGCAGAGGTTTACTGTGCATTCCAAACACTGAAATGAAAACAAAAGGGGACAGAGTGTTCGCAGTGAGGAGTCCGACACTCTGGAACCATCTGCCCGTGGAGATCAGGTCTGCTGAGTCAGTGAGCTCTTTTAAATCCCTTCTTAAAACATACTTTAATCGCAGAGCCTTCTCGGATTTTATCTAAAATGTATTTGACTTTATTTTATTTTAACCGTCTTAAGAAATATATTTTAAAATAATTGTATTCCTTTTAAATTATTTTAGGGGAATTTTATGTCTTTTAAAATGTTTTATTTCTTTATCTTGACTTGTGTGTTTTTATGATCTGCCTGTTTTATTTTGCTGCCCATGTAACGCACTTTGTAACCTGGTTTTGAAAGGTGCTCTACAAATAAAATTATTATTATTATTATTATTATTATTAGTACTCGGAATCTCAAAACTTCGAAATTGTCACGTTAGAAAAAATTCACCCCCCGTGTAATGTGTGCAGATCGAGAAATTAGCTAATCCAGACTACACCCGTCTTTTGTACCAGGCTGTAAACATGTTTATTTCTGCTGTAAAGATCGGCCTTTTCCTTTTCATGTGTATGTGGTTTCTGGTACTTCCGGAGCCAGCCTTAAGCGGATTCTTGATGAACTGCAGCTTTTAGCACTTTCGCATTGGACTCATTGTTAGACCGGAGGTTGCGCTTGGTCAGACCTGAAGAAATGGCATTTGCTAGCTTCTCAGGACAAGCACAGGGACAGAGAGGGAAATTGGGACACACCATACTACTGCTCATCTCAGCTAGGATGCTGTAACAGGAGACAACACTGATACAAGTTGTCAACAGATCTTTGACACTAAGGACACCGAGAGGACAGAGAGCCAAATGGACACAGAGAGAAAATATATGTAGGCATTTTAATGTGTAGATAATTACTCTGTGAAAGGTGAGAGTCAATGTAAAGATCAGATGACAGCATAAAATACATTTTCAAAGTGACACACATAAACATTTGAAACAGTTGATTATCTGACAGGCATCAGAACAGAGCAGGCATTCACCTGTAGTTGACATTTCTTGAACAACACTCATAGCTGGTGCTCTATGAAATCTGTAGAGTCAGAGGAACAAAACAAACATGATATGAGGTCTACGTCTATTGTATTGCACATACAGAGAAAAAGGCTTATTCAAGTTTGCATACAATGATTTGAAATATCCCTAGAAGAACCACGGAAAAAAAGCGAAGACCCAGAGAGATCCAGAAAGGGTGACTGCGACTGGCTGAGAGTTGATGTGAAAGAAACAAAATACTGAAAATCTTATACAAAATAAAACATCTCTTGATATAATGAGCTGTGGCTCAGTTAGGTTTCACACTCATGGTTCCATTTTATTCCCTCAATGATCAGAACTGCTTTAGAATAGTGTGACGAAAGCGGTGAATGAATACAATACACTGAGCTATAGTGGACCAAACTTTGAGAGCTCTATGTTAACGAGGACAACGCAGGCTAGGTTCACAAAACAGGTCTCGATTCTCCTCTGAATAATCTGAACATCTACTCTGGGATGTAACTCAAATCTGACACTAACATGACCTGAAAGTGAGAGCGATGCAAAGAGGCAGAGTCAGGATTTGATGTTCCCGTTTCTCCTGTTTGGGGCAGGAAACATGAAGTATGAACTACTCTGCAAGATTTCTAGCAGGTTTGTGCAACTTGAAGAACTTGATTTTTGTAGTTTGATTTTTCACAGGCAGAGTGAATGCTAATGTCAACATAGCCACAGGGACAATGTTAACATGCACCAGCATTATTAGCATTGATGAAGTTCAATACGTTCATCATGTTAGCGTGTTAGCTTGCTATAATCTGCATG
Organism: Notolabrus celidotus; assembly: GCF_009762535.1. Classification (NCBI taxonomy): domain Eukaryota; kingdom Metazoa; phylum Chordata; class Actinopteri; order Labriformes; family Labridae; genus Notolabrus; species Notolabrus celidotus. The sequence continues at coordinate 9,385,220 of NC_048289.1, forward strand.
TTAGTATTGGATATTGCTGAAGCTGATGGAGATGTTAGTTTGCAGTTTGTTAGTCAAACAATAATAAGTTGCTTAAGTTGGGTTAGATGAAACGTTTATCCTATCAGGTCAGGAGCATCTGAACACACTGGACATGTGAACCTTAAAGATTTGACTTAACACTACCTCCTAGAACTCTTAAAACAGGGAAATGTTAAGCACATAAATCAAGTCAGAATCAAAAGAGTGAGTTATCATCAGCAGTGGTTCTATTTCACAGAGAGACATTCACTCACTGATTTAACATTCATCAAACCACAGGCTGTCTTTGTCTCTATACATGGACACTGTGGTCAAACACATATGAAATGTCTCAGATTGAAACCTTTATGTCATTGTCTCAGGCATGGTGCTGGATTTGATTTCTTACACGACAAAGTGATTGATGGGTGTGTGGAACCAAATGCAGCTGTGGGATTTTTTTATGTTAAGAGCACTCAGACAAAAATATGGTACACACACATGATGTGAGGGGGGTGTGTGTCTTCACTGAGCATTCTGACATGCAGAATGGTACAGCATGAATTTAACCACAGTTTCAACCACTCAGACTGTCTGGCCCAACGGTATATTCAGCATCCATAAATTCAAGGTACTTTTGTCTGTGGTTGGCATGGTTCAGTCCCCCGGCAGCTGCTGTGGTCGGTGACAAAGCTGGAGGCTTTTTTTCTGATTCAAAACATCTTTGTTACAAAACCAGGATCTGTGAGAGTCACTGCAGCTGGAACGCTATATAAAGAAAGAAATGCTGCTATTGTTCTGTGTCAAACTGAGAAACATGCTGCATCGCTTGAGAGAGGAATGATTGTGATTGTTGTGAAAGGTACATTTTTATTATATTAACTAGCATTGTTTTACTCTGTATCACTGAGCCTCTTTCCTACATGAAGAACTCACCTTAGGACTATTTCAAAATGACTAAAGCAGTTCATTTCATATTTCTGCTCACACAGGTCAGTCACAATGTTTTGGAGAGCAGCTACAACCAACACCCTTTGCAAGTTTAATGATGGGGTCGTCACAGAAATGTAAAATTGAAGTTGCTTTGCTTTAAGAAAGACAAACCTGATAGCTGTCACTAAACAAATTAGTTGTCTTCTTTCAATCATATATTTAAAATTGGTGTTTTGACTGACGTATAAATAACTACAGAGGCGCTCAGATGATCTTGTGTTTCATGTCTGGAGGACTTGTGACAGACGGCATCAAGAATGAGGGAATAAACCCTGCAGAGGCCTAGATAACCTGACTTTCATCCCTCACTTCAGGAAAAACTGCAAATAATGGCTCCTACATTTCCCATGATGCAGTGTTATGTATGTTGAAGCCACCTTCCTGCCTCTCCTTCACTTTGAAACAGAAGTTAGGTCAGTTTTCCAGAGTCACAGAAGACATGATATATTTATTTATACACACTGAGTAGGCCGAACCAGGTCAAAGACTCCTATATATTTTAGATGCACAATTCCCTGCAGGACTCGCAGATTCCACATTTGGATCTGCAACTTCTGCAGCTCTCAGCTCATTGTTTTCGTTCACCGCTCCTGACACCCAACAGCTCTCATCAACCTCATATATAAAAACATGCTTGTTGCTAAACTCAGCTGTCTGCTGGTGTAGGAAGTCAAACCTCATCTGAACAAGTGCGGCATATTTTCTGGACTACATTAACATAAAAAGCGAGTGAATGCTGGATTTACATTCATCAGGTGGAGATGAAAAGGGCAACAAGCCCCAAACTACTGAGCTGACTTTATTAGAGGTGTGCTGCTGCCCCCTAGTGGTCATGGGGGTCATTAAGTGGTCAATAATGCAGCTTTTCAATAACATTACTTTTGAATTTCCCAAAAGATGATATGATTGAGTGCTGAACGATAACTGATACACAGAGGAAACAGTCTTGTCTTTGTAAGCTACGTCAAACTGAAATGTATCATATAGGCCAGATATATGTTCTTTCTTCACTCTCTCACACACACACACACACACACACACACACACACACACACACACACACACACACACACACACACACACACACACACACACACACACACACACACACACACACACACACACACACACACACACACACACACACACACACACACACACACACACACACACACACACACACCAGATGTTTCCTCTGCACGATTCTTGAAGTTCTTAAAAAAAAAGGCAGCAATAATAGCTTCGATTGATCTAAAAGTTCCTGAAGAGTAAATTACAGAAGTCTTAGTCTAGCAGTAAAACTAGTGTATTTCAGGACATTAACCCTTTTTGTTTTGTCTTGTCGAAGGCACACAAACTACCACAAAGTATAGTCATACTCAAATGTGCAAAAAAGCTCAGTTTACATTATTTCCTTAATAAAAGAGAGAAGAAAACAGTTCAGCATCTTAGCCTCTGCTCTCCGCTCCTGTGTCTGTAAAGAAAGGATTGCAGTGCAGAGTCGATGGGCATCATAATGTGCTTCAGAACCAACGCAAACACCTCTGCAACACCCCCATTGGCACTTAGTTAGCATCAGTGCAGACACAGGTTCAGAGGCAGAGGCTGCATGTGCAGCGTGATGTGCACATCGTGTATGTGGTTGGAAGGCTGCACACCGTCATGATTATCTGCTTCTGTTGGAGATGTTGAAAAAGAAAAGAGGACGGCTATCTTCACAGTTAGTGTGGTGACTGGATTTACTGACAGAACAAACTCAGCAGACTCACATGAATGTCATGTGGTAGTCCTCCCTCATGTTTTTGTTCCAGAGAAGTTTCGTACCTTTTCAGTTTGATTTTATTTCAATAACAGTGGCTGTTAAAAAAAGAAGTCATCCAGCACGAGGAGGCACCTCTGGTCTCTTTGTGTCTGCAGCCCACTGCACCATCCTGCCCATCCATCCTCTGCATCCTCAGCTATTCAGAGGCAGGCGTGGAGGCAGTGGTGGAGACGGGTGATGGCTTGGGGGATTGGAGGGCTTGTGGGTTGACGATGACCTGGATGACAAAGTCCTTCTGGATCTTAGTGTCTTGTAGCCGCGTCTTGTCGGTCAGCAGCTTCCCAGAGAAGAACCAGCGCTGATGGGTGGCATCAATGTCATCCTGAGCCTGAAGCTGCTTCTTCAGCTGCCCGATGGTGTCGGCCATGCTGGCACTGAGGCGCAGGTCTTTGCCCGTGGAGAGCCGTACCTTAGAGGAGAAGAAATATTCTAAACATCCCAATCTGCCGCCAGTCACAGGCAAAATGTATATTTCATTGATAAACTACTGAACTGATAAGAACACCTAAAGGAACTATAGAGTCAGCTTCAAGGGAATAGTGAGTGGGTCAGACAACGAGTAAATTTTTGTTTCATACCGTGAATGTCAAAATTCTATTTTAAAGGGACGCATGATATACAAGGGAATATATTATCATCTATTATTATTGTTATAATTATTGTTTTGATAATACAATTTTATCTGATAAAAACAACTAATAACAGTTGCTCTCATTTACTTAATAACAATCCTGTCCCTCCCATCACAGCAGGTTGTGGTATTTAACATGTCATTGTATGCAGAGAAGAACAGGCACAGCTGCAACCTTTTCCCCCTTCATGTAAAGCAACTTTGAGTACTTGGAAAAGCGCTATATAAGTCTTAGCAATTATTATTATTGTTATTATTATTAACAAGCTGATGAGAGATTCCAAAGGCATCATCCATGTGTATTTTTTTTAAAGTGTTTAAGAGATGGATAACAAGATTGCAACTTGTGCGAAAAGTATTCCAAGAAGAGGAAAAGTCATCAAGTTTGACACAATAAATCTTGTAAGTCACCGGAAACAAGAAGCAGCAACAGCCACAGCTTGCTTTAGTGTCAATAAATGGCCAATGTGATAATGCCGTTTCAGCAGGCATTTGAGTACTGCAGAAAGTTTACCAGTGGCAAAGTCACTGAACTGCCAACACTTGACGACCCCTCTTTTCCTGAAGTGGAAGACCAAAGATTTCACCAGAAAATGGCAAAATTGTAGCTGTATCCCACACTGCTGCTACTTTGCAGACATAACCCTACCTGCTCTGTATGAGCTGATCTCTGTACACATTCACAGTCTGATCCACAACCACATCAGTCACCTATGTTTTACTGTGAACAAATGGACTTCTAACGTAAGACTGGTAACGAGCATGCTTAGTCTTAGCTTAGCACGCACAGGAGTGCTCTGCTTGCAGTAAAACAATAAGAAATGTCCTTTGTTTTTTGTATATCAACATTAGTGATTTCCATCAGAGTTGTTAAGAGTAGAATATTAAAATATGATATCTCAGTTCAACAAATCTCAGGCTTTCTTACCCTCAGGTGTTCATAAACTACACAAAGTACAAAAGTAAAGAGTAAATATCTGTCAGTATTGACCATTAGGAGCAGGCTCTTATCAGTTATCCATGTTGGCTCAAAAAAAACATTCTGTGTTACATACTATAATTATCACTAAATCATACTAATGTTATGTATATTTTAATAAATGTAACAGTTTCAGAGATATTTCAGTTGAAGAAGGTGCAACAATACAGACATTAGACTCTCCAGGACCTCTAACAAGGCTGAGAATAAGAAAGGTTCTGCTGAAACAGAAACAAACAAGTTGACTAATTCAACAGATAAACCTGCTTTTGTCTGAATTATGGGCATGCTTCAGCTGAGTTACTATTTAACTTCTTCTTAAGTTTCCTTACATATATTGATTTATGCAAGGACACTGAACTCGCAAACTCTGCAAGTTTTTTAGGAGCTCCACTCGTCACTGTACCTTGAGCTGGAATTCCTTCTTGGGTGCCACAGGAGGTTCAGGGCTGTCACTGGGATCCTCGTCACTTCGCTCTGAGATGAGGTTGATGGGTGGAGCCAGGCAGTAGACAGGAAGCTGGTAGCGGTTCCCCAGTTCATCATAACACTCTGCTAGAGTACCTGGAGAAGGATGCAAGAGAAAAATAGCAGGCTATAATAATAATCTTTATTTATAGAGCACTTTTAAAAATCCTTTACAAAGTGCTTTGCATTGCAGCAAAATGAAACAGATACATTCAAAATAAACGGTTTCATCAGGCACCTGGACCATATAGAAAAGGAACATAAAATCAATATTTAGATTAAATAAAATCAGGGAAGACTCTGCGTTAAAAGTTTGTATTAGGTAGCAGCTTAAAGGAGAGCACTGAATCAGCTGATCTGATTTTCTCAGGCAGATCTACCAGAGCCTCTGGGCCCAGAAGGAAACTGCTCCGTCTGTCCCCGTCTTGTTTTCAGCCGTGTCTGGAACAGACAAAGACCTTTGCCCAAGGAACGCAACGTCCCTACTGGACTCTACAGTATTAAAAGGTCAGACATATAGCTGGGGCAGAGACCACTGAGTGGTGAAAGTAATCAGTAAAATCTTGAAATCAATCAACATACTGGCAGCCAGTGTAAAGATGCTAAAACAGGTATAATGTGATCACAGTTGCTCTGGATAAAAGCCTGGCAGCGAGTTATCTGCACTCTGTCCTGGGAGTTTTGATGAAGACAGATATAAAGGCTGCTACAGTCATCCACCTGTGATGAAACAAAAGCATGTAATACCATCTTTGTGTCTTTTAAAGTTAGGAAAGATCACATCATGCAAATATTTCTAATATGATAAAAACATGACGGTACAAGTTCTGTGGTGTGCTGCTCAAAGTTCAGAGTGCCGTTAAACAAGATGCCAAGTTTCTTTGCAACGGGCTCCATGTGATCCATCCAGCAGATGACAGAATTTGTTTTGCCTCCTACTATCAAGGTTTCAGTTCTTAGACATCTAGTTTTTAACTTCACTTATACAATCTTGGAGTGTATGAAACGTCCAAGGGTCAGTGTCTTTAATAAGCAGGTACAGCTGCGTATCATCAGCATGATGATTGAACACAAACGTTTTTGCTGTACATGGTGTAGTAGCAGCAATATCTGCGTTCCAGCAGAGAAAAAAAAAAGGTGCAATTTAAATCTAGTGAGTGAAATATAATAATGTCACCCATGGCTGTTCTGTGCATTCAGGATTTGTAGTGTGTGTGTGCAAGTGTGTGTGGGTTTGAGATTTCAGTCCTCACCATGTGGCAATGTGATGCTGGCTCCGTCTACTATGGCCTGGGCCAGCTCGTGGTCATTGCACTCCAGAGCCACAGCTGCAGCTTTCAGGGCGTCCCAGATCTCCTTACGGCCCTCAAAGGCCGGGGCTGTGTCCCAGAACTCGTCCCGCTTGCTCCGCAGCTGGCCTTCTGTCATCGGATAGTCACTCTTCCACTTGGGACGATCTTCTTCAGAGGCTCATTACGTCCTGTGATGAGAGGGAGAAGACATGGGAGATCAGGCTGTTAGAGAACAGGTCTGTGGTTTCTTCTGGTTGAAACAGACCCCGACATCTCGTATACAGATAGTCAGTGATGCCTGGAGACTAAGAACAAATTGTGCTTCTATATTAATCTTTATGCATTTCATCAAAAAGAACAGGAAGTGTTTGTTTCTCAGTTCATATGTTACAAGTTATATACTCAGAAGTAGCACATGGTGTAGGCCAGGTTTTTATATTTAAAGTTTCATAATAGATTGTGTTACCCAAAGGATTAATTTTAAAATGTTAGTGACCTTATACACTTCAACATATAAAATGACTTACAACATTAAACTGTGCTTTCATACGCCATGCTCATGCTCTGCACAGCCTGTACATGGCCTGTATTGGCCCTGTTCTGATGTGGATGTAGAGACAACAGGATATAGTGGAAAGCAACATACAGAATGAGGGGTAATGTTTGAAAAACTGAGTCTTTATAAAACAAATCATCACTAAAACGTATCAATATTTGCAAATAGGCGTCTGTGTGTGTTTGCGTGGTACTTATACTGCTGGCATTCACTGTTAAGATGTTTAGTCTTGCTGTTGTTCTTTATACTCGGACAGATATTTCATACGTATAATTGAACAGTTAGTGCATCAATTTAAAACAGGCGTGTAAGCAACAAGCTAGCAGCTAGGAAGGACAAATGTTCAGTGCTTACAGACAGTTTCTAATAATAGAATGAATGTTTGCGAGAGAAACAAGTCTTAGCCAACAAAGTTTTTAATGGTCAGTTTTGAGGTTAAATATACATTTAACATAGTCTGCTGGCAGGTACTTTTTAAATCTGAAATCAGTCTTTCCTGCATTGCAGCTTTTGCGGTTAGAGTTGTTATAACCAGCTGGCTTGTTGAGTGTGTGCGCCTGGAATAGACAATTCTCTCAACTACTGGTAGACTTGGTAAATCTTTAGTCGGGCAGCCAAAGTATCTCTAAATCAAAAGCCTGATGTATGTTCCATGTTTGTCACCAATGTAGTGTGCAATCCCTGAGGTCTAACAAAAGTGCAGGAGTCATTTGTGGCTGACTACCACAGGGTGCACAAGGTACTCTTCAATGTTGGATATAAAGGGCTCGGATTTTGGCTCGGATGGTTAAATGTTAAATGGTTTAATGGTTAAATTAAATTAATAGCGGGCAAGTCCAGCCAGCCCTTTCCTGTATTCCCCCACTCTCTCTCTCTTGGTTTCCTGCTCTGTCCACTGTCCCCTCCTCTCTGAATAAAGATGTAAAAGCCCCAAAAATACAACTTAAAATAACATAAAAACATTAGATATCAAAAGCCACCAACAAAGTTTTTTTTCCCCATCATCATCATCATCATCATCATCATCATCATCATCAATACTTGGTGGGAGCTGGGTGTCTAAACATAATATTTTAGTGCATTTTCAGAGCCACCAATACATTTCATTTAAATGATCATGTTGTATTATTGTGTATAACAGAATGTTAAGTGTACACAGATTGTACGACTAACAGCATCATTGTCCATATGATTTATATTTTGTGTTTACGCCTCCTGAAACATATAAACAGATCCAGCAGCAGAACGAAACAGTAGCTGTTACCAGAGTCATAGAAATCCCACCCCACCCCATCCTGTTATCCAAGTCTAAAATTAGGAGGTCATTCAGAGTTTGCAATATGCATGAAGCATGTGTAGCCTAAATCTGTCCTGTAACCTTACCTGTGTTTCCCACCATTCAATATTAATACCAGGCACACCTAGGCCAAGAGAGCACCTATACTAGCTGGGACACGAGGGTCACACACAAAGCCAACAAGACTGAATCAGGTGAAAAAAATAATTAGAAGAAAAGTGCCTCAATGTTTAGATCTGCATCCTGTCTCTACTTGCTATAAGCAACATTCAGCATGCCAACAATTATCTGATGACTGATGTAATATTTCACACCATAGAGTTCTTCTTTAATAAAATATGTTTGTTTGCGTCTTGAGTAATAACAGCAGATTTTAAAAAACTAGTTTCCCACAGTCTTCCTCCTTCCTGTCGAAGGATCCTCAAGTACTTGTATGAACAGGTTGGAAACTAGTCTAAGCTTATATTTCCAAATGCCTGAGAGGTAGAGACACCAGTCACTGATGGAAATGAAGAGCAGCATGAGAGGAGACAGCAAACATCCACAGGGTTACATTTCTTTCAAACTAATTATTTATAGTGCGAGAGCTTAGGAGGAGTGATTTGGAGGACACGAGGTGGTGTAGAATTAGCACTTGAAGGGGAGGAACTCCTTAAGTAGAGCAAAGGGGGCTTCCTCACTACTACTTAACCAAAGTAGAAGTGAACAAGGGTGTTAGAGTGCAAAATCTACTCCAGTTTATTTTTAGGATATAAAACAGTCCGATCGTTTGTTCCCATGTGGGTCAGCAAAAGCAGAAATACTCATTTTACTTAATTCATGAAATATAAAAATACTAAAATATGTTCCATTTATTCGCTAAAGTATAAAGCAAAAAATGATGGCAGCTCTAAAAGGAGCTGGCTGTTAGCTGTGAGTGTGTCTATGAGAACAATGCAAAAAGAAAATCCTGATATCTGAGTACAATGACACACAAGCTGTGACCAACTCCATGGAAAAACGATACTTCCTGTTTTCATGAGGCAGGTGGTGTGTTGTGTGTGTGTGAGTGTGTATGTGTGCGTGGTTCTCCTTTGTTTGAGAGGGAACCTGAAGAGTGTGTGTGTGTGTGTGTGTGTGTGTGTGTGTGTGTGTGTGTGTGTGTGTGTGTGTGTGTGTGTGTGTGTGTGTGTGTGTGTGTGTGTGTGTGTGTGTGTGTGTGTGTGTGTGTTACAGTAGCTAAAACATGTGCCCTCAGCTGTGGTACCATTCATTTGTGATGCAATCTCTTGAAATACACTTGTTCCTGTTTCACAATAAGCTCTGTTGCAACACAGTGGCAAAAGTGATGCCTTCTTTAATTACAGAGTTCCAAACTGTGAACATTACAACAACTACTTTTATTATTCTGACAATTTCTCACTCTCAGTTTGGACTGTTTGACAAAAGACTTCTTAATTTCCTGTCAACATACAATCCTAGACATGTGTTGTTTCTACAAGAGCTAGACTAATAAATTGGACTTTAGACCAAGTGGCAACCTCCGGTCTAAAAATATGAGTCAATGCGGAAGTGTTAAAAGCTGCAGTTCATCGAGGATCCACTTGAGGCTGGCTCTGGAAGTACCGGAAGTCACATACACATGAATGGGAAAAAGACGATCTTTACAGCAGAAATAAATATGTTTACAGCCTGGTACAAAAGACGAGTGTAGTCTGAATAGCTCATTTCTCGATGTCCTCTCACTGTGAGGGGGTGAATTTTTTTCTAACGCCGCAATTTTGAAGATATTGAGATTACTAGTCTTCCAATGAGAGGCACAGCTGCCTGTGGGAACACTGCAGCTGTTGGCTAGGAGGCTCAAAGTCCGCCTCTTTACGTCACACTGGCTCGACAGAAGCGATATGGCTGCCGCAGCCGATTGGCCTCAAAACAGCGTTCAGAAACAGATGAGTGACGTCACGGATATTACGTCCATATTTTATACAGTCTATGCTTTAGACAGACAACTCTTCTGACATTGCTAAAACTGTTAGTTTTTCTCCCACTGTAGATATACAGTTCCTCTTTAAAAAAACAGCATTGGTTAAGTTTAGGGATGGGAATTAACCGTAATCCTTGTAATCGATTACTCGAATTTCCTAATGAACGATTCCTCGAGTACTCGCAATTATTATTTTTTTAAACCATAAACAAAAATAAATAAATAAAAGTCCGTCGACACGGAACTACCAGACCAGAATTGTATTAAGTTCTGCTTATGATATTCATCCTGCCAAGTGGTCGATATAAAACAAAGCAAATGTCACGTTTTTTTATTTGAGTTACCGTAAACTCTGAAAAAAATCGCACCGGTGTAAAGACGCACTCTGTATTTGAAGATCTCTCAGAGATTTAAAAAAATGTAAACTGTCTTCCTGCATGGCGATGTCTATTATGATCAGCGATGTCTACAACGTGGAGTTTCTGTGCAGCTTTGTTTTCACTATTGGGATTTGGACTCCTACTAGCTAGAGCAGGGGTTATCAAACTTTTTGGAGCCAGGGACCCCTTACAGGTGAAAAAATTGTCCATGGCCCCCTCATAATTGTAACTCAGATTAGCACATTAGTGATGTGTCATGATCAAAAGCTGCGGCTCTGAGAGCCGATGCTTTATAGTGAATTAGAAGAGCTGGCTCGCATAAAGAGAGAGAGCCGGCTCCGAGTTTTTTTTTTCTTTCACTGCTTAGCTCTCAAAGTGCTCAGCCCCAGCCCTGCTCACAGCAGAACTTTGTTTTGATTGGTCTGCATGACGGCCATGCGGCCAATCACATGTGAGGATATAGGATACAGTTGATAGAAGGGAGGCTGTGTATCCTGGCTAATTCTGTTCCTTCAGAGAGTCTTCTTGCATACTGCGCAAATACTCACTGAGAGGAGAAATCGGATCAGCCCATTCAGCTGAGGGATCTGATTTTCTAAATGCCAAGGGTCAATAATGTTTGCTCCAGTTTGGTTCTGTTTGCTCCAGTTTGGTTCTGGTTCTGTTTCCTTGAATTTCGGTTCTGTTCTGGTTCTGGTTCGGTTCTGGCTTGGTTCTGGTTTGGTTCTGGTTCAGTTCTGGACGGTTCTGGTTCGGTTCTGGTTGGGGTATGGTTCGGGTCTGGTTCAGTTCTGGTTGGGTTTGCTTGAGTTTGGTTCTGGTTCTGTTTGCTTTAGTTCGGTTCTGGTTTGGTTCTGGTAAGGTTCTTTTCTGGTTCTGGTTTGGGTTCTGGTTCGATCCTGGTTCGGTTCTGTTACGGTTCTCGTTTGGTCCTGGTTCGGTTCTGGTTCAATTCTGGTTGGGTTATCTTGAGTTTGGTTCTGGTTCTGTTTGCTTAAGTTTAGTTCTGGTTCTAACCCTATCCCTAATCATAACCCTAACCCAAACACTAATCCTAACCTTAACCCTAACCCTTATACTAACCCTTATCCTAACCCTAACCGTAACCCTAATCCTTACCCTATCCCTAACCCTAATCCTAATCCTAACCCTAACCCTAATCACAACCCTAACCCTAACCCTAATCCTAACCACAACCCTAACCCTAATCATAACCCTAATCCTAACCCTAATCACATCCCTAACCCTAATCAGAACCCTAATCCTAACCCTAACCCTAATCACAACCCTAACCCTAATCATGACCCTAACCCTAATCATAACCCTAACCCTAACCCTAACCCTAATCCTAACCCTAACCCTAACCCTAACCATAACCCTAATCCTAATCCTAACCTAACCCTAAACCCTAACATCCTGGTTCCATCCTGGTTCCATCCTGGTTCCATCCTGGTACTGTTCTAGTTCGGTCCTGGTTCGGTTCTGGTTGGGTTTGCTTGAGTTTGGTTCTGGTTCTGTTTGCTCTTGTTTGGTTCTGGTTTTGTTTGCTTAAGTTTGGTTCTGGTTCTGTTTGCTTGAATTTGGTTCTGTTTTCTGGTTCTGTTTGCTTGAGTTCGGTTCTGGTTCGGTTCGGTACTGTACGGTTCTGATTCGGTTCTGGTTTGGTTCTGGTTCGGTTCTGGTTCGGTTCTGGCTCGGTTCTAGTTCAGTTCTGGACGGTTCTGGTTCAGTTCTGGTTGGGGTATGGTTCGGGTCTGATTCAGTTCTGGTTCTGTTTGCTTGAGTTTGGTTCTGGTTCTGTTTGCTTGAGTTCGGTTCTGGTTCGGTTCGGAACTGGTTTGGTTCTGGTTCGGTTCTGGCTCGGTTCTGGACGGTTCTGGTTCGGTTCTGGTTGGGGTATGGTTCGGATCTGATTCGGTTCTGGTTGGGTTTGCTTGAGTTTGGTTCTGGTTCTTTTAGCTTGAGTTAGTTTCTGGTTCGGTTCTGGTACAGTTTGGTTCTGGTTCTGTTTGCCTAAGTTTGGTTCTGGTTTCTGTTTGCTTGAGTTTAGTTCTGTTTCTGGTTCTGTTTGCTTGAGTTCGGTTCTGGTTTTGGTTCGGTACTGGTACGGTTCTGGTTCGGTTCTGGTTCGTTTCTGGTTCGGTTCGGTTCTGGTACAGTTCTGGTTTGGTCCTGGTTCAGTTCTGGTTGGGTTTGCTTGAGTTTGGTTCTGGTTCTGTTTGCTTAAACTTAGTTGTGGTTCTAGCCCTAATCATAACCCTAATCCTAACCACAACCCTAACCCTAACTCCAATCCCAACCCTAACCCTAATCCTAACCCTAACCCTAATCATAACCTTAACCCTAATCACAACCCTAACCCTAATCCTAATTCTAACCCTAACCCTAATTCTAACCCTAAACCTAATCCTAACCCTAACCCTTAATCACAACCCTTACCCTAATCCTAACCCTAAACCCTAATCTCAACCCTAACCCTAACCCTAATTCTAACCCTAAACCTAATCCTAACCCTAACCCTTAATCACAACCCTTACCCTAATCTAACCCTAACCCTAAACCCTAAACCTAACCCTAACCCTAATTCTAACCCTAACCCCTAATCACAACCCTAAGTAATTGATCTTAAACGCTTTCAGAAAATTAATGGTAGTAAGACTCACATATCCCTTCGAGCCACCAAATGGTATCATAACAATGGTGTATGCTGTTTTGTAATGACACAGTACAATTTTATAATATATTAGAAATTTATTCAAATTATTTCACGGACCCCCATGCTATGGATCGCGGCCCCCATGGGGTCCCAGGACCACACTTTGAGAACAACTGAGCTAGAGTACGGTGATTGAGCTCTCAGCCTGCAGGGAAAGTTGTGAGGCACAGACCCCCAAGCTCTCTGCCCAACTCCACTGGTCACACTATAACTTAAATATAAGACTCTTTGAATCAAAAGAGCACTCTACAAGGTTAATGTACCATAAAACATAAACAATATACCCCCGTTTTCTGTGAATGCATGATTATGAAGTGAAGGAGAAAGATGTGAAAAAAGTTGTGCAGTGTCGCTGTCTTTTCCAGCACAGTGTGCACTCAACTTTCAATGAATGTGGATGTGTTTTGTTAATAGGGGTCAGGTCACACGCAGCCATGTTGGAATCATTTTCCAGGACTATATGTGATTTCCAGGACATTTTCCAGTGTCTCCCATTTTCCAGTGCCTCCATTTTCCAGTGTCTCCCATTTCCAGTACTGGAAAACTGGTCAACTGTTTTCCAGGTTTTCCAGGTTTTCCAGGACGCGTGGGAACCCTGTGAAACTGATGTGGAATTGCTTAGAACTGCAGTTCTTCGATTATGACTGCGGAAGCAGTGGATGCAACATACTTTCAAAAAAAGACGATCTTTACAGCAAAAGCAAACATGTTTGCAGCCTCATTCAAAAAACATTTTGGCCTGAGTAGCTCGTTTCACACGGTTCATTTCAGAAAGCTCTACTTCAGAAACATGGGAGACTACGCCCATGTAGTAAACAGTTATGATTGTAATACACAGCCTGCTAATAAACATAAATAGCTAATGTTTCTTTTCCATGGTCCATTTAAAATAAAACATCCATTTTTGGCTCAACATAAAGATAAGCATGGATACTTAAAATTAAAGGTTCATCACATTTAAATCCTTAAATGTCCGTATTTTCCCTATGCCGATTATCCATGAGTCACATGGTAATCCAGAAGAATCAGTAAGAGTTGTTTTTTTCTGACCAATCACTGCAAGAAATGTCTAATTATACTTTCTATAATGTTGTTCATTTTGTTTAACATCATGAATTAGAGTAACTGTAGTCTACAGATTACAGGCAGATTGATTCATATGGTTTCATCAATTCAACATAACCACTGAAAACTTTAGTTTCTCTCTGGACTTACACACACGACCACTACATCATACTATATAGTGCCTATTACGCAATCACTTCTGTTGTGAAACTATAAACGCTGTTGTGTCATCATGTTGTATTTTCAGGGAGCCTGAAATTCAGTTACAGTCTGTCAACACCCCCGTTTCATGAGGAGTGCAGATTGAGAGCTTAGAACGGTTATCTCTGTGTGACACATTGAGTCAAGAAGACAGCGAGTACTTTCTAAAGAGGACTCTGACGTTTGAAGACAGAGTGAGCTGAGACACAGATTGAGAGCTGACAGAAAGTGAGCTGGACTCTACGCTAAAGTACTGACTGAAGCCCCAGACTTAAACTCTGTATGGTATATGAAAACACTGGACGGCGACGTGAAGCAATGCATTTCTGATACATGAAGCAATAAGAGGGTGTTTTCCTCCAGCTGTGCTCATAAAAGCAGGTGCCACGTGATGAAGAGACTATATAAGCGGCTGTATATGCGACTGTTAATAAAGTGCATCATAAACAAGACTTCTCAGACACAAACAAAGGAACACACCCGACAGCCATAGGTGACCTGCTTCTGGGAAGAGCACATTCAGCTGTAACAAATAACGTTGCTTTGGCCCCGTTAAGACACTGAGCAGCCTCCAACATTCCCCTCACATGAGGCAAGTCATAAATTCTGGGTGTTTTCAGTGTTCCTCTTAAAAAGCACATCAGAGAACATGTCTGGAGTGCATCAACAAAAGGGAAGCACACTCTCGAAGCGGACTCAGGCTGAATTCGTGCATGACTGTATTCACCATTTTAAAGCCTGGCGGCGATGGCGGCAGTCGCCATATTGGAAATGCTGACTCAACGTAACTTTTGGGCGACCTAGCATGAGACATAGGGGCGGAGCCGAGGCGGGCATTAAGCCTCCTCGCTAACAGCTGCGGTCAATCAATCAATCTTTATTCGTATAGCGCCAAATCACAACAAATGTTATCTCAAACACTTTTACAAACACTGCAGGTCTAGACCATACCCTATGTTAAATTACTAACAGAGACCCAACATCAAGACAAGATACGATCCAGTCCCCTCTTGCTGACAGGACTTGATCTTATCTCATCTTAATCCACCATGAGCATTGCACCTCCAGTATTTAGCAAGTTACAGCGGCAAGGACAAACTTCCTTTAACAGGCAGAAACCTCCAGCAGAACCAGACTCATGTTAGACAGACATCTGCTGAGACAGAGGTGTGCCCACCTAGCAGTCAAGTCAGCCATGCCCTTAATTATACAAAACTCAAAACCTCAATATCATTCTATCTGTTGGAATAGAGGCATTAAATATTGAGACCGAAATCGTTGTCAACATGTTTATTTTTGCTGTAAAGATGGGCTTTTTAGAATGGGTGTGTATGTAGCTCCCGGGCTTTTGCAGCCAGCCTCATGTGGACACTTTTGAGGAACTACAGTTCTTAGCACTCCCGCATTGACTTCATATTTCAACACTGGAGGTTGCTCCTTGGTGTGTCCTTAAGGTGCACAAGCACAACCCTACACAAGAGGTCTCATCCATGTTGGTGGTTATCTTATCACCTCAATGGCCATGCGACAGAATAAGCAGACTCAGTCCCAAGAAGAAGTCTCTGATAGAATACTTAATGTTACTTTAGAAAACTAATGTTCCAAATAACACAGACAGCTATTAACCTTTAGTAGACTGATGGTTCTCTGAAGTCTCTGTAACAGTGACCAGACAAACCCTCCTCTTTATCTTTTTGGCTGAGCAAAGGAGCCAAAACCAAGAGTCCTCTTCTGGTATCATAACTGATGAAGAAAAAAGCACACCCTTTGTTTTATGAAACTGGAATGAGCAAGTTTGACACTTCTGATTAGTGCTGGGCGATATTAAAGAAGATTTTATCATGATAACGTTTTTCATATCAGTCGACATCGATGATTTTCACAATAAATATCAAATCATTCTTTCATATTATTTTAAAGGCAGATTTTTTAGCCAAAATATCTTAACAAATTAAGTTTAGTGGCCTTTTTGTCAAGCATGTTTTTACTCTGCTTGAGCTGATAGGTTTTGCGTTTGACTCAGTGTTGCTGTCCCTTGTTTCACCTGTATTTACAAAACGTACAAACGTCTTTAAGCCCTCCTACCTCTTACCCTGCGAAATGATTGGCTGTTCCATGCCGATTCTTCTGTCTAATGTTGAGTGGGAACTAGCGTTTAAGACACACTCCCTTGGTTGGGGGGTGTAATATGTATAAATATATCAACGTTTTATCGTACATTTGTTATATTTATATTTACATTTGTTATATTTATATTGAGAAAAATAATGTCGCGATAAATATCGTTATTGTTTTATCAGCCCTACTTCTGATTGAAAATGAGTAAATGATTGATTATGAAAAAAGTTGAAATTAGTTCAGTTCTTCTGAAGTTGGTTTCAGGTTGGAAATGTTTTCAATGCTAATGCCTGATTGGGTTATTAAACTAGACAAAGTTCAGAGCTCACAAGGTATGAGAGCAGGCATAATAAGGTCACTCTTTTATTTGTGTTTTTTATCGCAGGTTGTGCATAGGGTGTGAATAATCCTTCTATATCAGTTACTTTGTATATAATAGGGACTTCCTGTTTGGGGTAATGTATACTGTGTCTTAATATATTTTACCAGTGGCTGCTGCTGCTAGCTCTTGTGACAATTATCGGTTTCGTAAACCTATCAGACAAACATTTGAGTTTCAATGCGACATACTGAGAATAAAAAAAAATCAGATACATTATCAAAATAAAAGCCCCACTTATTCATGCTGCTGGTTTGGCAAATACAAAAATAAGTAACTTTGGCTTTCTGAATAGTCAGCAGAAGTTCTTTACTCACTAGCTGATGCTGATGTGTGAACGGTATGGGTTTTTGTTTTGTCAGTGGGGTCAAACAGATGTTGCTATTGAAAAGATGAAGGTTTTTATAATACAGACTTGTGCTGTCTGGGTTTTTAAGAGGAAAAAAATGGAGCAGATTCACCTGGCTGCCTGTATTGATGGACTATAAAATAGCCATTAGTAATAATAGAGAGCAATGAGGATGCCAAACATTGTGATGCATCAAGAACTGTTGTGCAGAGAAGCAGCAGAGTCACATAGTCAGGGCTTGTTGAGGATCTGCAGAGATTAAAGGCATCATGTGAAGAAAGGTCAAATCAAATACACTGATCTGAAATGTTCCTGATCCTGATACACACCAACAGGGACTTCTGTGATCTGCACCACTCATACAGTAGATCCACAGCTGCCATGGGGGGCTTGGTTATAACACATCTCTGTGATGTTTTATAATGGGAGGATGTCACGCTCTGTAAGCAGTCTGCTGGGCCAAACATCATGAGTCCTCTGCCTCACTGATTCTGGACTTCTTGCCAACCTACTTCAATATGCAGAGATCAACTGGAATCAACTTCCAAGACCGTGAAGTGAAGACAATTTGTCTTCAAATTAAGTTGATGGCTCACACTATACTTCATTGCATAAATGATGAATGATTCGACAACACAAGTTATGTGGGTTGAATCACAGAACAATTGTTCCAGCTCTATAACTCTTTTCCTGCCAACACAACACTGCAGGTTTGGATCTGTATTAAGACCTCTGTTTTACATCTGTTGCCCGATGTGCGTGTGCCTGATGTTGCTCTCTACTGTCAACTTTTGAAATAAGGAAAAGATGGTGTTAAACAGAAATGATCATGGTATTTTAAAAGAGAATGCACAGCTGTGGATTGGAAACTCAGGAAAGCTCTGTCACTTTGTTCATATTCCAGCTTTAAGGAAGCAATAAGACTTTTTATATCTCAAGAAGTAAAGCAAAACATTACATAAGAAAACTATGCAGGCTTCATCCTCCAACATAAACAGAATACATCTGATTGTTGGGCAATAAAAAGTGAAATATGTTTTCTAATATACTGAAAACTGAATGTGTATCATAAGAATTCTCCTGTACCTGACCTCCTCCTCATCTATTTGTCTGTACGTATGTGGGTGTGTCAGGTCGGGATCAGCCCCATTAAAGAAGTCAGTCAGTGATGCCGCGAGACATGATGAGACTTGTTCTCTTTGATAGGAGCATGGTGTAGTTAGGAGTGTCTTATGAATCTGGGTGGGGACTTGCCACGAGCCACTGCCAAAAACCTGGAAACCTTTGCAGTGAGGGCTTTAACTTCAACTCTTGGCAACACGGACGGTTTACAGAGAAAGACAAGTCGTCCTGAAGGTCATAATCTGTTTGGAAAATCTATATCAGATGTTCATGTTGGAATGCATCCACATGGCCGAGGCTGAACTAAACAGCTGACCCTAACTTTCCTAAAACTATTGCACAAAGCTGGACCTGGATGTTCTGTCATCTTTGTGATTTACACCAGAGACGATTTCTGCTGGAAATGAAAGGATGAAAAACTTTCCATTAGCAGGGTCAGAGGAAACAACGAGGACAGAACCTGCATCCAAATGTATAACAGACACTTAGATTTCTAAACAGTCACATAAAAGGGAACTGCTTTGGAAATAGTGACTGTGAAAGTAATGCAATGAAGTGTGTTTGTGTAACTGTCTGCTAGATTTGACCTAATAATTGACCTCAGCTGAGATTTCACATCTCCAAGGTGTCCCAAAGCTTGTGTCCCGTCCTAAGTGAGTTTATAACATTGATGAATGTGCCGACCATAATCACACAATACAAATGAACATTAAATATCATAAAATAAACTCTTTGTGTCACCCCATAAATTCTTTAACAAAACCCCTCACAAAATGTTGCTGACATTGTTGTCCTGTGTTGAAACTCTGCAGAAATTCAGACCGTTTGCCAACTCAGCTGTGCGGCGCCTGGTCACGCAGTTTAGTCTGGTTGTTAATGTAACATTTATTCATGCTGAGTGCTGAAGCAGCAATCCACATTTTATTTGTCACTTATCAGAGACAAGTGTTAAGAGCAAAACAGGGCAGTTTGCCACTGTTTATCTTCAGAAGAATGTTATCTTCCGGGATCACTTATGGACATGACCTCAAGATCCTGATGTGAACGGGACGCATATCAACAACGTTTGGATCAATGCTATCTCAACAACAGAGATGCTATCTACCCTTTTGGTCACTAACTCATCATTAAAGCTGTAGCGTGGTGATCAAAAGACAACAGCACAATTCATTTCAGATAGATTCAACAGGTTTACCTTGGTGGGATTAGGTACAAAGCTTAACATTGATTGATTGAAGAGACTGCTTGTTTTTTTTATTGCTGCAAAGTCAGAAAATGGAGTTGTAGTGGAGGTGCATTTGGCAGTTTTCAAAAAACACCACTCAAGGGAATTACACCATATTTTCTGTTTTTAACAAATCCAGAATAATATGTTCTCATAGCTGCAAGAAAAGCAGACGAGCAGTGTGTTGCCTGCAGATGTTACAGACACACATAGGCTCTGCTCTGGTTAGGTGATCCAGCACACAGTTGAAAGTACATTGTATTTATGCTTGCAACTATGAATACGCCTCCAGCAATCAAACAGACTGGCTATCAAAAATCCCCAAAAGGGCAACATTGTACCCGACTGTGGCTCTGCTTTACTGGTGGGTCTCATTACGTACTGCAGGCCTTGCACAATATGATTGATATTTACATCCAACTTAATCTGGTCAACTTCTGTGTACACATTTTCTAAGCATGCTGCTCTGTCAATTTTTAAGATTTTTAAGATACTCAAGTGTATTATGAATGCATATGACTCTCTAGACAGTGAAGTACCAAGTAGTCCTCTGTTGCAGGTTTAGCAGTGCACAGAAACACGCAGGTGTGCAAGGAGGTGAAACCCAATCACAAGTGGTCACTTGAGATGCTCTGGAGTCTGGAGGAGGGGAATACACCAGAGTATCCTGACTGAGTCTCAACCATCTCTGATGCTATTTAGCACATCTGTGTATACCTCATCGTGAACTTGGTGTGTAGGTGATAGGGATGCATGCATGAGCATTGTAACACAAACAATGTCCAAGACAGGATCATTTGGCTATGCATTCAGAACTAGGGTACAAAGAAAATAATCAGTTAGAGAGAGGAAGTTTCACATTTTAAGATACAGTGAGGCAGGAGTTCCCAAAGTGTGGGTCGGGACCCCCTGGGGGGGTAGCGAGACACAAAGGGGGGGTCGTGAGAAGTCTTCCAGAATGTTTTTTATTTCTAAGTTATCTAAAATAAGTACAATTTACCCATTATAGTAAAAACTATCGACAAAAATAGTAGATAACCTTAGAAAATGTAGAGTTTTCTGCCTTTCTTTTACCAGATGACTCATAAGTTTAGGGTTAGTGAATTATTAATTATCAAAAGCATCAGTAGCAGTAGATGAATTCATAAAGGCACAGGAAACACAGCCACATGCTCTTACAGGTAGGCTAATTTTCTGCAGACCAACTAAATGAAGCCACATGAAATCACTTTCAGGGACAGTGGGGGTCGCGAGTCTTTGGCAGCTATATTTTGGGGGTCGTGGCTGAGAAGTTAGGGAACCCCTGCAGTAAGGCACCTCATACACACACATGCACATGCACACACACGCACACACACACACTTGAGTCTCAACTCACCTCCTCGTCCACCGTTCCTGGACGAGCCTCTGCTCTGTGTGTCCTCCCAGCCCTCCCAGTATCTCCCACACATCCTCCCATAGTTAAAGGGCTGCTGCTGTGTTCCACAAGTCGTCCTAGCTGAAGAGGGGGCCCATTGCTGACGAAGATGATAAACTAAATCGGATGTGAAGGAAGGTCGCTAGTCCGTTGCAAGCCTGGTGGACCTGTCTGATCATCCGTGGAGGTGCAGAGGAGACTTCAGATATTGTGGGCGCTGATCTGATTTCTACCTGACGTAGTTTACACAGTTTGTATATCAGCGCTGTTTTCATTAACCCTTTAACAAGAGTCAAAGCTTGTGGCCCGCAAGAGTTAGGTAGCCAAATCAGCGAGCCGTCGTGACATCTACTAAACTTTAAAGATGTGATGATTAATCAGCAGCTTGTCAACCTTCTTGATGTTCCGTTAGGTTGGGTTTATCTACAGCAGGAAACGTTGGTGTTCAGAAACCTAAACGACGCTCACCTACCCCGCTAACAGGCTAACAGGGCCAGCCAGCTAGCTACATCAATAAACACAAACTTCTGCGCATTCATGGTCATTCCCCTGGTGCTGAGTTTCTTCCTAAATGCAGAGTATAGATTCAGTTTCAAGCAGTCATCGGGGCATCAACTCCATTCTTTGGCAATGTTCTCCGACTGCTTCTTTTTAAATCCCCCGGACGTTACTTCCCTCTGTGCTGGTGAAAAGGTGACTAGCAGCAGCAGAGCTAGCAAGACCGAACTTTGTTTTACGCATGCGCGTAAGAGAGAAGGCAGGTGTTAGGTTCTCGTACGCACGGACGAAAAGTAATTGTGAATGGACAAGACCCCGATTTATTACATGCCGACGGTTGCGCAACGTTTTGACACAAATGTATCCATTGTAGTTGTTAACAGTACAAGATAGCTTTTCGGGGAAGAAGACTAGGTTTACATGTTAATAACACAGATATTTCCCTTTTTTGATAATTTAATTTGCAGCTTTTAGGAATTCGGACAGTCCCTGAACGCAACACCTAAACTCAGTAAAATGATGACATTTTCACTCCAACTTTCGGAAACATACACACAAACATACATACGGAAGATACGGAAGAGGATTAGGGCCACTGAAAAAAATAATTAATTAAGGTCCAATATATTTTTAATTATTGTTCGAAGGAAAAAGTCATAATTCTGAGAAAAAGGTCATAATTCTGAGATTAAAGTAAAAATTCTGACTTTTTTCTCGGAGAAATAATAATAATGAATATATTGGACCTTAATTTTTTTTCTAGTGGATTAAAGTCAGAATACTGAGATTTAAGTCAGAATTCTGACTTTTTTCTTGGAATAATATAGAAAAAAAAAAAAAAAGGTACAATATATATATTTTATTATTGTTGTTTTGAGAAAAATGTCAGAATTTTGAGAAAAATGTCAGAATCCTGAGAAAAAAGTCAGAATTCTGAGAAAAAAAGTCAGAACTCTGAGAAAAAAGTCAGAATTCTGAGAAAAATTCGGACTTTTTCAGAATTCTTACTTTTTGTAATAATAAATATATATATATATAAGAAATGTATTGGACCATAATTATTTGTATTATTTTTTCAGTGGCCCTAATCCTCTTCCATATGTAGTTAAGTACAGAACCCATACATTTACTTTTTTACTGTCCTCTACTGAGAGGCTTTGATTTCCTAAACCTTATAAACCTTTACTCAAATATAACCACTTTTGGGTTTCACCCGTAACTTTTCGCGCATGCGTGGTATTGAGTAACAGTGGCACGATGGCTGCGGACAGTGCCTTGCTGCTGTCTCTGGTAGAGGAATATGTCTCGGGATTACAGGACAGCAAGGCCAAAGATACAGCAACAGGTTAATGAGACTTGATATTTCTCTTGACATCTTCCCATAGTAGTTCTTTGGTAAGAGATGGCTGTTGAGTCCTCTGAGCTACAGCTTCAGGGATGCGCAACACAGCATGATGTTAACTAGCTAACTTAGCGCCAGAACATCCTGTGTGATGTTACAACCTCAAAATAAGACACGGACACGAATTGTAACACTGATCGGTTAATTTTTTATAAAACCGATACACAGTAAATGTATCGTTGGCGTTTCATTGTGTTGTCATTCCACTTATAATGTTAATATTGATGCTATAGCAGTGTGGTTGGGTTGAATGCATGCTGCTTGCTAGCTGCTGTGTTTTGTCCATATCTATGGTCCATATAGCATCCTGTCACTGAACTCTGTACCTTTGAACTGCTGCTAGTTAATCTGTCCTTAGCTCTTTGAGATAGCTTGGTTATGTTTATGAGTTAAACTTTCTATCATCTCTGTGCTCATAGCGTCAATTCACTTAGCTTTGCTTTGTGTTCAGGTGTAAGAGATGGACAGTTCACAGTCCTGCAGCTGGTGGAGGCTCTGGGGTAAGATATCTGCATTTTAAATACATACACAGCAATGACAAACAAAACAAAAGCATGACTTAACGATGATTCAAGTTTCCCCATCAATTTAATAAAGTCTTATGTTAGTTGCACTACCAGTCAAAAGTTTAGAAACACCTTCTCATTCAAGGGTTTGTAGTTGTTTTAATTATCTTAAATACTGACACAAACTATGAAAGAACATATATGGAATTATTTAATGAACAAAAAAATGTTAAACAAAGCAGAATATGTTTTATATTTTAGATTCTGTAAAGTAGCCCCCTTTTTCCTTCATGACAGCTTTGCACACTCTTGGTATTCTCTCAGTCTGCTTCATGAAGTGGTCTCCTGGAATGGTTTCTAATTGATGATAATTAACATTGCTGTGTATTTTCCTGCTATAGACTCAGTCTGACCAGCTCTCAGCCTCACACACGGGCCAGAGGAGTCCAGCTTCTCTCTGAAGTTCTACACGAGTGCTATGAAGGTCTTACAGAGGCAGAAGGTAAAGCTTCTCTTTGTTTAATTTAAATACACTGATAGTTTGAAAAAATTCTATTTTTGTGCAATAATGGCAGGAAGGACTGAAAGAGAGAGAGGATGGTGTTCACATGCAGCATGTACATGTAGAGAGTTATATTTTATAAATCTGTTTCCTGTCTTTGCTCTCCACAGTGGAAGTTCTCCTTGCCTTCTATGAAAACCGTCTGAAGGACCATTACGTCATTACACCGCCTGTTTACAAGGGCTCAGAGCGCTGGTTAGTGTCCGTCTGTGTTTGATTCTTCAGTGACAATATTAGAAACTCCCTGGATAATATGAACAGACTGTAGATTGAGCAGGATAGTTTTTTTTGGCAGGTTTGAGATTCATTTAGAGAAGTTACAGACATGGTGGAGACGACACTTATTGGTGTTTATGATTGTTTTTTTTCCCCAGACAAAATGCAAAGCGTTGCCTCCTGGCTCAGCTGTGTCAATGCTGAGATCTTGTTCCAGGATGTTCATGTTCAGGTGAGACTGTGCTTTGTATTAGAATACAGATATTAATGTTATTTACCCTGGAGTAAGTGTGCTATTGCAAGATGTAGAGGTCGACCAACTACTGATTGTCTTTACCGGCATTTAATTATACAGACGGCCAATAAAATGAATTGATTAAAAAGAGCACTGCTTTAGCTCGACTGCCAGTGTGTCTTTCCCTCTGGGTCTGTTTCCACTCGCCAGTCTCGGTGCTTTTCAACACCAAAAACATTCCCCGGGAACTTTGAACTTTTTGAGGATCTTTGCATGTTTGACATGTTAGTAACATGTCAAAAACATCCATAAGTGTTTAATGATAATCTAAGGAAGTTTGTTAGGGATGAATCCAACTGAAAGTCGCCATTTAACAGGGTCGCTCTTTAAACCGAAACATCAGTCGATCTCTGACATGCCTTTTAAAATATGCCTTGTTGCTTTATGTTGAGCATTTCAGGCGTTTTCAATCAAATTTTCCACTCGTGCTTGTCTCCTTCCAAGTGTGATTCAACAAATCAATTTTCAATGTCATTAAACAAGTTTAAAAACAGCTCAAGCTGAATCTCCTCCATGCTAGCAGTCTAACTGTAATGTATCACATGACAATGCAGGCCGGTTTGTTGCCTTCTATGGCTTCATGTTTGTTGTATGGCCCTTGCCTTTTATTACTGCCTTTAACTCCAGGCCTCAGGCTACAGTGGAAACGCAGACAACAATGGGTCACAGGAACCATTTAGTCCAAAAGCACCCTCTGTGTTACCAAGTGTCCCACCCACAACACTATCTAATTGGCTAGACATCACACGACTAGGTGACATAATTTTACTGTAAGTGTGACTTTATAGGATGTTTTGATTAAACATTTTCTAAAGGCATTTAAACAAAGACTTATGTTGGAGTTTATGATAAATCCAAATCCTACACATTTTTAGACAGTTTCTAATTTTTACTGTCATTCATCGGTTCCAGTTAACGGCTATCGATTTCAACTAGAAATGATCGGTATCAGTATAGACTTTGAAAAACCAGCATCTGTCGACCCCTAATAAGATGAGTACGAGGGTTCAAAGTCAGGGACATATTTCAGTTTTATCCTAAAGGTACATCGTTGCATTTTTTAGAGCTGTTATTTATAGAAGGAAAAGTCAACTTATCAACAGAAAGTAGAATAAAACATGTCATGATTAGTTTTTATTTGCTGAGACTTTAGTGTAATGTTAACTTGCACTATGCATCTAACCATCTCTTGTACTCTGATGTGTGCATGGCCACATCCGTGCTCATTTAACCACATATAGTTCCTGTTTCCTCCGTGTTATTTAACTTCTGTTTTATACTATCTTTTTAAAGTTTTACTTCATAAACTTAACATGTTTTTAATTTGTGGGTAAAACGCTGATGTTTGTTTTTCCCCAGTCACTGATGCTGACAGAGAGAGCTTGTGTCTACACCATGCTCATCAACCTCATGGAGAGCCGAGAGGCCGGTAAGAGAACTCAAAGCAGCTCGGAGGGAGGAGTGAGGTGCTAACAGTTCCTAGTAATGACAGAGAGTTTGACTGGGTGTGATGAAGACATACTGTAGGTGAATCAAAACTACAAAGAGTGAGTTGTAACACCTTCAAACCTTTGTCTGGAAGCTGAGTTTCTTTGCACAGACAAACCGTGAAGAATGCAAATACAGAGGTGACGATTCAGGATTCACGTGCCCACACCTCTGTCTCTTTGTTTTGTAGTATAGAAGTAGTGGTTGTATGAAAACAATGGTCCTCTGTATGTCTGGCAGTTCATTCAAGGAGAATCATTTATATGAAAATGATGGCTCTAGTGCCTGGTGAATCCCCAGAGACGTAATGTTGATTTGATTTTTGATTGATGTCTTTTTTCATGTAAAAGTAAAATAGAAAAAAAAAAAGTAAAAGATCAATAAGTAAAAAAGAAGAAATAGTTATACAAAAAAACCCAAATCAATCCGTTCCATTAGCAAGCACTGAAACAACATCTTGACAAACATCTGAACAATCTTTTCTTGCAATGTTAGCTTGTTGCTGGTGATACATTTATGTCAGTTACATACATACTGAATTTCCCTTCAGGATTAATAAAGTACTATCTATCTATCTATCTATCTATCTATCTATCTATCTATCTATCTATCTATCTATCTCTATCTATCTATCTATCTATCTATCTATCAGAAAGTAAATACTTGTGTGCGGTGTGATACTTGCATCTCATTAAGTGATCAGAGTAATATATTTCTATCAGACTTCTCACTAAACCGTGTGTTGCTGTTTGACATTTCCACAGAGCTGAAGGGTTTGGGAGCAGACTTTGTGTTTGGTTTCGTCCAATCAATGGACGGCGAGAGAGATCCTCGAAACCTCCTGTTAGCCTTCCAGATAGCCAACAACATCATCCACAGAGGTTATGATCTAGGTGAGAGCTCACACAAATGCACATGCAGCATCTTTCTCTCTTTTTTCTTTTCACTCTGTCTCTCTGTCTTCACTAATTCTTCTACGGTTCAAACATGCTTTGATTTTTTTAATTTCCTGTCTGTCGCCTCAGGTAAATTCACAGAGGAGCTGTTCGAGGTGACGTCCTGCTATTTTCCCATCGACTTCTCCCCCGTAAGTCCCTGTTTACTCAGCTGCTCGTATCTGAGAACTGACGAAAGCAGAGAAGGCAGCAGACATAAATGTCATCACTGACTTCCTGTGACCTCAGTGAAACAATAACACAGAGTCTGTCTGCTCATCGGCTCACGCATATTTCCCCATTACATGACGGAGGAGCACAGCTCGGGAGCAAACAAGCTACAGTGCTACTAACGTTATGTGGGACAGTTCTGTGACATTAGGATGAACGTTACCCCACACGATGACAGTGAAACACTTTCAAATATAATGCAGAGATAGCTCAGTGTTTTGTGTGTGTAACATCATTCGTATGTATTGATGGATTATAGGGAAGAATAGCCTGACTATATCTCTGCACTATAGAATTTCTTAGTGTCTACAGTGCAGACACAAAAGAGAACTTCAAAAAATGTGAGGGTGTGGGTATTATTTCAGTCGGTTTAATAAGCCTCTGTGTCTCTTCTTGCCATCCTTAATCCCTCATAATCGTCTCCCACCCACCCCAGCCTCCCCAACGACCCCCACGGCATCACTAGAGAGGAACTCATCGAGACACTGAGGAGCGTTCTCACAGGGACGCCCAAATTTGCTGAGGTACAACTCTTAGTTTTCTACGATATCTGATTTTTCAATCTGAGCAGATTTCAAAAACATGCATTTTCTTTGAGGCCTTAAAGTAAGTTTATTATGTGTATCTGTTACAGTTTCTGTTACCTCTCATTATTGAGAAGCTGGACTCGGATGTTCAGAGCGCGAAGCTGGACTCTCTGCACACTCTGGTGAGAAATGTCATCTATTTTCTAACAAGTGCCTCTAACCTTATCAGTGGTCTGTTTTTTTTCTGATATTTAAATATTTGACTCCAAAGTTCTCATGTTCTCCGCTGCAGCACATCTGTAGATGTGTGTGATATACAGCTGTTATTGTAAAGCTTCTCAGTCAATCATTACAAACCCCAGAGGAGCAGTGTGTAACTTCTGAAGGTGATGCAAGGTGCTGTGTGTTTTTCAGACTGCGTGTGTGTCACAATATGAACACAAGGACCTGGGAGAGTTCCTGGAGGGACTTTGGACGTCACTGCGCAGGAGAGGTAAAAAACTAGTAGTGATTTTAATTTGATTGATTAGAGTTTGTGGGTCAAACTTAATAAAAGAAAAAAAAACATTGAACAACTCTCAGAGTTTCTTTAGAGTTGGCCCTTTACTTTAGTGCTATGGCTGACAATTTTTTTTTTTTTAAATTTTTTACTCACATTCATTAGTGACAATCAGGTATTAAGGATTCATTTTGTTTTTCCTTAAACACAGGAACACATAAAATAAAATGGTACTGAAAGTAAAACAAGACTATAATCCCCCCCACCCCCCATCCATCCTGGAACACAGGATATCACTCCTGTCTTTGTTTTCTTTCTATGTAGTGTCCGGCAAAGTTTGAAGTTTACGTAAATACATCAATATTGGATCCCAGATGCTGTGAAATTTGTTCCTAGACCCCCTCTGAATATTTAATTTTTTCTCATTGTATGAAGTGCAATAAGTCACTCAGGAAGAGGGACACCTTGGGTGGGCTCGGTTACTTCCAATGCAGAAGTATTCTTCTTCGTGCAAGCAGTGTTTTAAAAGCAATAATGACTTATGTCTTCTTCTCAATCTTCTTCTGCATGTCTTCCCTCTCCATCTACTCCCCACGTTGCCTGTCTCTCTTCAGCTGTCCTGTTGAATAAAGGCAAAAATGCCTGAAAGTAAATCTTAAAAGTGTTGTATATATAACTGATAAATGATTCATCAGAGATGAGAACATAGTTAAAAGATTCTGAAGGAAGTTACCCGAAACAGAGTTCTTTATTTGACGAAAGAGAAAGAAACGTCAACAAAACAAAGTGAAGTCTGGCCTGCTGCGGATAATCATCAGTGTTTCTCTTGTCCTCTCATGATGTGATGTCCTTCAGGCACTGGAAACACATTTGAAAATACAATTCATTCACAGAGTTTTCTTAACAAACTCTCCAGCTTCTCTTAAACTTGACCAAGTCAACACTGAATGTAAACTCCTCACAGTGAAACTACAGAAGAGATTTATAAATCCTGCTCCCCTCTTGTGTTTCTCTGCAGGTGTTTCAGACGTCTAGTGAGAAGATTGAGTCTGCCGGCCTCGCCGCTTTAACCGCAATCACTTCCTGTCTGTCTCGCTCCTGTCCTCAACTCTGACTCTGAAGACTCCCTCTGCACCTTCCTGGATCTCGTTCTCAAAGGTGAAAGGCTGCAGAACCCATCTCCATCTTTCAATGAATGCCACACTTTATGAGAAGGAGGAATGAGCTCTATTTATTGATGTAGTTTATTTCTGCCTGTCACAAAACAGCTGTAGAAACTGATGCTTCACATATAGAGATTATAGCTATTGCTAGTTTCCAAATCCTGTCCCTAGTGTGGCTTTTAGTTTGTTAAAGAAGAAAGAAGGATTTCAAGATTACATAGAATAACATGTATACAGTAACAATAGTGGTAGAAAATAAAAGAAGAGCAGAGGTGTGTGTTTTTAGATTGTTACATAAAATTACAACAAATTGGGTAGATAATTATAGAAGACTTAAAAAATGGCTGTAACATTCAGAAATGAGCTGAAAGAAGGAAACATTATTTATAAAATGTAAAGTTGGGTGATTCAGGCAGACCGACAAAAAGAGCTGAAGTCAGTGTAAGATTTAGAGACTGCTGAAAGAATACTGTATGTCAGATGTAGTGGTGGGGGGGGGTCTTCCTGCCATGTTTCTCTGCTAGCGTTTGGCAGGAAATTATACCATAGTGACTTCTTTAATTTGAACCAGCTGCTTGTATAGATAACATGATGTTCACAGCGCTCTGTCTACTTAGAGGATGTTAGTTTACTGCTATAATCTAAATGTAAGGGAACCAAAGCAACCAATTCAGACTTTTTTTTGAGTCCAATAACAGTTTGGATATTTGAGACATAAAGTGAACATTTTGGCTGAGGTATGATTGTAAATAATTTGATTCTTAATGTCGCAACGACTGAAAGATATCTTCAGAAATCCTGGAATTTGCTTTAATGTGCTGAAAAGGCCAGTGAAAAAAAAAACTTAGACCTTGACACTCATGAGTATTTTACAGTAAGTTGCTCTTAATCCTGATATCCTCTCTACAACAGTGTTTTTGCATTTTCTCAACACTCAGTAAGAAGCCTGGTTGTTTTCTTTTTTACTGAACGTGTGATGTTGTTCCAGATTGCAAACATCACCTGTGTGAGCCGGACCTGAAGCTTGTGTGGCCCAGTGCCAAGCTGCTGCAGGCCGCCTGCAGCGCCTCCAATAGGGCCAGCCACATCGTTACAGCTGCAGTCATGCCTTCTCTACTTGAGCAATACACGAGCCGAACAGAGGGTAGATGAGGAAACAACACTAGCAAAGTTTTTGTGTCAGTTTAATGAGGGGCGTGTTGTAACATCTGGAACATATTTCTGAGCTGAGTGGCTGATTATGATCTGTGTAAAACATGACTGGTTTCTGTGCAGTGTTCTCACAGGCGGACGTTACTGGAGGTTGTGCAGAGATTCATCCAGTCAGTGAGAGCCAGTCAGTCTGCTGAGAAAGGCAAGTGTTCTTTTATTCTCCAGGGGATTAAGTTCCTCTGTGTGTCACGTCCTTTCTTGCAGCTGTGTCTTGTTTCCCACCAAAATGAAAGTTATCTTACATTTACACTAAATATGATCTGTTTGCTAATCTCTTCGTCCTTTGTTGATGTAATTATATTCAAAGTTATGGGTAGCAAAGCTCACCTGCTTCCTGTCATCACTGGCACCAGAGAGTCTGTTGAGTCTCTGCATTGAGTCTTTGTGTGGTTAGACGTCAATTGTTTGTTTGTGTTTTTAATCAGTTTGTTTCTTTGATTTTCCTCCAACCACTCCAGAAGAGAGCGTGTTTGTCACCTTCCGTCCCTCCCTGTGCAGCATGGTCTTTCAGCACTTTCAGAGAGTAACTCCAACCTGCAGATCACAGCCACCTCAGTGCTCACTTCATTAGCACAACAAACAGGTGAATCACAACTGACTCCTACACTCACAACTCACAGCTCACAGCAGAGAGATGTTTCAAATATAACAAACCTGCTGCCTCCCTCAGGTCTGCTGCTGGACTCTGACATTGAGCTGGCTTTGGATCACCTGAGCAAACTGCTGCTGACGGAGGAGGACGACAGAGTCAGGTCAGCTTCCGTCTCTTTGTCTCCATTCAGCACAAAAAAAGAATGGAGATGATTTGGTTTTGATTAACGGCTGAGCATTGATTAACTCCTGTGTGTGCTTGATTGTGTTTGTGCCTGTGCCTTCAGTCTTGCTGTGGTGGAGTGCTCTGGAGCCTTAGCAGAGCTGCACCCAGCAGCCTTTATCACCAAACTGATCCCAAGACTAAAGAAGGAGATGTTTTTTGGTATGTGAAAATCATAGACTTAAATAACGGATGTTGTTTGATGGCGTTTGACACTAATCAACAGACGTACTGCTTTAATATTAGAGAGAAAATAAAACTGGCCTAAGGCATTCATCAGGGTTAATACGTGTGAAATAAGCCCCAAAGATTAGTTCCTCTCCAGTGTTGTTTTTCCTTGATTTGACATTTCAACATGAGCTCTGCAGATGCCATGAACATACCTCACAAACCTTTTCCTCTCCCTCACTAAGATCCCATGGATCAAGACAACAACAGAGCGGAATCTGAGCAGCATTCCCTTCAGCAGTGCGCAAGCGGTGTTTGTCTGCACTTGCTGCAATGTCCATCCAGGCCAGTGTTGTCCAGGAGAGCACACCTGTCATTTTAGAGGTGCTCAGCTCAGCACACGAAGGTAATCTGTCCAGAGAGAAGACTTCTGACTTAGAAGTCAGCCATCTTTCCTCTCTATCATCTAATATGTTTCATGAGTTGTCTTGTGGCATACGTGGCATTGCATGCAGTGAAATGTGTTCTTAAAAAAGCTGAAATTTGCAGGCATTGTCTCACAACCCTATCTAATGACAGAATAATGTCAAAAGGCACAGATGTATTCCAGATGTAAGTGAGTGTCATGTCTTATACTTTCAGGTAGTGTTAGTTTCTCAGTGGAGGAGGTGGTGTTGGCCTGCAGCAGCCTCCAGAGGATAGCAGAGCAGGTTCAGGACACTGAGGAGACGGGACGATGCTTCCATGACATCATCATCCCGCGCCTGCTGTCGCTGGCACTCCAAGCTGCTCTGCAGGGTGAGCAGATAAATATAGTTTCTTCTTATGACTAATCTCTGCCTTAGTTTTGAGTCACAGCTCACCAACACAGTCTTACTCAGAAGGTCTCATTTTTAAATGTAGTTGTACGTTTCAGGAAACTTTATGCAAACACAAAGCAAACTAATTTACCCGACTGATACTGCTAAATTCAACTTTTTGTGCTGAAATGAAACTTTTGAGGGGATCCAGTTGGCCTCTGGGTTAAAGCCCACAGCCCATATACAGAGTCTCTGTTGCAACAATCGCTGGTTTGACTCTCAGCCATGTCCCTTTCCTGAGTATCACCCCCTACACTGTAATCCCCATATTTATTATCTTTCATCAGCCATCCTATCAATAAAAGCAAAAATGCCCTTTTTATTAATTAAAACCTTTATTGAGACCTCTTTTTTCACTGAGGCATGGGATCTCATTTTCAAGATAGACATGTCTTGGGTAAACACAAACATAACACTGACACTGAGTAACAGATGTGCAACACAAAGAACTTGTGGATTAAAACTACAACTTTTAATTACTGGCAGACAAGTTATATAATGCAAAACACAAGACCATGAAACAGATGTGTTTGATGTGTATGTCACTTTAAACTGACTTTAAACTGAACTTGTATGAATGTTTTAATAGGTGAGGGGTCACCTGGTCATCGTAGTCCTCTCCTTGAGGAGTCGGTCCTGTCTGCCATGGTTCCTGTCATCAGCACTTCATGCTCGAGGCTGCAGCCCCCGTAAGTACAATCTCTTGTTTGTCCTGAAACTTTTCAACCTTGAACTCACCTCATGAAGTAAATCTGAAAACTGTTTGCCAAAATAATGATGTGAAATGATTAGGCTGAATTAATCGAAGCGAGCTGGTAAATGGTAACAGACGTGTGATAGAAACAATGTTATCACATAAGTCTATTCTCGTTATTTTGATAGCTGTTCCAAAGCTGAAGCCCTTTGAAATATGTGTTCAACCCTAATGAAGTTGCCTTTACTTGTAAAGTTTTTTATTATGAAATTTCAAATCCATCCTGAAACGTCTTTTTGTTATAAAACCGTAAACACACTGCTCCTTCCTGTCTGAGTCACTGTTTCTGATTCCACTCAGCCTCTCTGATTCGTCTTTTGCAAACCGCTGTCAGATTATATTTCCTGAGCGTTGTGTGGTTTCCTTCTTGTGTCTTCAGGTTGGCAGAACAGACGGCATCGAAGGCCGTCGCACTCTTCTTGAACGGTGACGTTTCCTCTTTGCCCAACAACTCCTTCCCTTCACACATCCAGTTGCTCAAGGTATCTATGCACATGAATTTGAGCAAACGGGTGCTTGGATGTGTATGCAGATGTGTATAAAAATACACAACAAAGGTAGTTATTGAGGTATGTGATGTTTCCTCAGAAGCAGCAGGGGGACTCATGGAGCCAGTCTCAGCTGGTCTGCCTGCTCATGGGATGTGTGTGTTCGTTACCTCGAGGTGTAAGTCTCAGCTACAACACCTGATTCTACTTTGACTTCAATTCTTGATAATAAATACAACAACAGCTGTTTCTGTTAGTATTGCTTTATTTTAAGTGTTGTATGTGTCACACAGGTGGAGGTGCCTCAGATAGAGCAGCTGCTGTCAGAGCTGGAGGAGATGAGCTGCACCTGCAGTCACCCTCTGTCGTACACCTCGGCTGCGAAGTGCTTCGCTGGCCTGGTTAATAAAAGGCCACCAGGTCAGTTTGTGTCTGTAAACTGTCTAATATCAGGTTTCCCTCCATCACTCGGAGCTTCACTTCTAACCTGTCTGGGGTCTTCTTCAGGTGACGACCTCGACAGCCTCATTCAGAGAACCATGAAGAGAGTGTGCACTGAGCTGGACTCTACATCTTCATCCACACACACCCAGGCGTTCACTCTCATGACCTGGGTAAGAGTTACTTTGTTTTTCATATGATGGCTCAATGATGATTGCTTGAGTGTGATCTCACATTCAATAAAATAAACAGAGAAGCAGCAAAGCAGTAAAGATGCTCTTGTTACAGGTTTCCAAGGCTCTGCTTCTCAGATACCATCCTCTGTCTACAGCACTGACTGACAAGGTAACAACACAACACAACACAACACAACACAACACAACACAACACAACACAACACAACACAACACAACACAACACAACACAACACAACACAACACAACACAACACAACACAACACAACACACACTATCCTATTTGTTGCTCTGATTCTGCACTGCACACAAGCAGCTACATGGCAGTATTACTGTATTGTATGCTTTTAAGAAAGACGTGTAAAGAAACAGGAAATAAGGGCGACGCTGTCAAAGCAGTTTTTTCAGACTTATGGTTTTGACTTCCTTCCCCTGTGTGTTTGAAGCTCTTCTCTATGCTCGATGATGCTGACCTGGGTCCAATGGCTGCTGATAGCTTTTCGCTGCTGATGAGCGACACTGTGGACATCCTGAACCGTGGTTGCCACGCTGATGTTCGCATCATGTACCGCCAGCGCTTCTTCAGCGAGAATTCCGCCAAACTTGTGAAGGGCTTCAACGCTGCACCGCAAGGTACACTCAACTCAACTCAACTCAACTTATTTATAAAGCACTTTAAGAACAACAGCAGCTGGACACAAAGTGCTGTACAGAAACATAATGGATAAAAACAAACAATAAAATCATAAAATCAATAAGAACAATAAGATAAAATAAAGTTAAACAATAAAAAATTAAAAATAAAAAGGCACTAAAACAAGAGCAGGGTCTTATGCTGAGTCGAAAGCCAGGAATAAAAATGGGTTTTAAGACAAGTTTTAAAAGTGGATAGTGAGGGGGCTTGTCTGACGGCTAAAGGAAGATCGTTCCACAGTTTGGGAGCAGCGACAGAAAAAGCCCTATCCCCCTGAGCTTCCGCTTGGACCTCGGTACCTCCAGGAGCAGCTGATAAGCTGACCTGACGCACCGAGCAGGGGCGTAGAGATGGATCAGCTCAGAGACGTAGGGCGGGGCGAGACCATTTAAAGATTTAAAAACAAATAAAATAATCTTAAAATGGACTCTAAAATGGAGGGAGGCTAAAATGGGCGTTATGTGCTCCCTCTTACGTGCTTCAGTTAAGAGGCGAGCGGCTGCATTCTGAACCAACTGGGGACGTGCAAGGGAGGACTGACTGATTCCTAAATAAAGTGCATTGCAGTAATCCAGCCGGATGTGACAAAGGCATGGATTACTGTTTTTAAGTGCTGTCTTGCAAGGAAAGGCTTCACCTTTGCCAGCTGCCTAATGTGAAAAAAACTGGACTTTACTATAGAGCTGATCTGCTGATCCATCTTAAAATCACTGTCCATCTTAAAACCCAAGTTTGAGACTTTCGACTTAAAATAGACGGCCAAAGGGCCCAAACACCAAAGGGAGTTCACAAGGGCCACTGGGACCAAACACCATTACTTCTGTCTTTTTTCAACCAGGGCTCAGATTTAGCCCTGAGTTTCACAGCTTTTAATGGAGCCACAGAGTCCAGTGTGGTCAGACAGGAGGAGTCAAACCAAGAGCTAAGCTCCTCTGTGTTACCAGACACAGGGTAGGCACAGAGCTGATCAAAAGCCACAGAGAACCGACCAGCAGTAAAAGGGTTAAGAATCCTCCGTCTCTGAACAGGGGCGCGAGATTCAGAGACAGCACAGGAGAAATCAACATCAAACAGTACAGGCATATGATCCAAAAACACATTGTCACAAATCTCCACGTTTGACACTTATAAACCATGTGAGAGGACGAGGTTTAAGGTGTGTCCACGTTCATGTGTGGGACTAGACACACACTGCACCAGGTTAAAAGAGTCAATGAGGCTTAAAAAATCCTTTACCAGCGGCTTATCAGGACAGCACACATGAAGATTAAAATCCCCAACAAAAAGGGCACGGTCATATTTGGGCATGAGCTCAGCCAGAAATTGAGAAAAATCACTGACAAAGTCCTTATTGTATTTGGGGGGTCGGTAAATAACAGCGCACAGCACCGGGTCGGAGCGACCCACTTCAAACATAGTCACCTCCAAACTTACGAAGGAGGATGAGTCGACGCACTGCTTGCATTTAAAGACATGTTTATAAACCGCCGCCGTTCCTCCACCACGACCCGACATCCGCAGGGAGCTAAAATAAGAACAGCCGGCAGGTAAAAGTTTGACCAAAGTGCTACAGTCACCTACACAGTCATAGTGCCACTGAATAGAGAGGTTTATTATTGATACGCTTTTTACAGCTTTTTATTGGAGCATCTCTGACTGTCTCTAATAGAATTCCAAACTGCTCACGAGCTTGAATGCATTAACCTGGTATTGAACTATGAGGGAAATTTCTCAAAAAAAAAAAAAAAAAAAGTTATTGCCTATTTATTTATTTTTTTCACTTTTCTTTGCTGTTTCATCACACATAGTTGCTGTTGGTTTTAGTAACTACTGCATATTGATTTTATTCGTCCTGTCTCACCCTACAGAGAAGAAGCCTAACTACCTGAAGGCTCTGTCCAACATAGTCAACAACCTGCCCAAGCAGGTTCAGATCTCTGAGCTCCCCGCGGTGAGTAAGGAATAAACTAATGTGGCTGCAAGTTAATTTTCAAATATCTAAAAAATGAAATGTAACAACTTAATCTATAGTCCTGAAAAGCTGTTGAATATTAATGCACAATTTTTCCTCTAGCTGTTGACTCTGCTGCTGGAGGCCTTGTCGTGTCCAGACCAGGGTGTCCAGCTGTCCACTCTGTCCTGTCTGGAGCCTGTTCTTGCTGACCCTCCGCCCGCTCTCATCCAGCAGCTCGAGGCTTTGGTGAACAGGCTGCTAGCTCTCAACTCCAGTCCTGCCATGGTTAGTGAGATTTCTCACCTCATTTTTTCTGCACAAATAGCTATTTTATTATTTGATGATTGTAACCAGATTAAGGTCAACTGTTGATTGTTGGTGTACTTGAAGCTAGAGCAAAATCATCATCTTAATTGAGTAGCAGTAATGTGGTATGGAGTAATAACTAATGTATGTGCACTTCATGAAGGTACTTATAAACTCATAAAACAGTTGGAGTGAACAGTGTCTTAATAAGTCAGATGAAGCTGCATGTTATAAAGGCTGAATATGTTGATTAGTCAGAGCTCTAACCATGTTGTGTTTGTGTCTTGTAGAACGTCAGAATCGTCACGTTACGGTGCATCCAAGCTGTGTCCCACTTCCCTGAACATGAGGTAAAACTTCTAATGTCAGTGTTGAAAATAGTGTTGAACTCTTTATTTGAATCTCTGCTGAACTTTTGTATTTAAAAAAGTTATTACAAATCACATTGGCAGATTATATGAATGTATTCCAAGAGGATCTCTCCTCCCTCCTTCCTCTGTTTGTGTGTCTTTAACCTGTATTTAATGTAGATGAGATTGTCCCCCCCCCCCCCCAAAAAAAAAACAACTTTTCAAGAGTTGGATCAGTTACCCTGGAACTTAATTTAGACCCTGCAACTTCCGCAAAGGGTTTCTAATTCCCCTGGAAAATTCCTGCACTCAAAAAGCAGCTTTAGTCATCGATATATTTTAGAAAATCTTCCCACTTTCACAGGGCTGGACAGGCTTGACAGCTGAGAGCTGACAGCCTCATTTGCATAAAACATGAGGGTGATCAGCACCTGCGGGAGAGGGACAGAGCTGTGTTTCTGTCTGACATCTGCTGTAGTTAAAGAGAGAGCTCTTTCAGTAATTCAAACAGGGCTAACTTGCCAGAACAAAACCTTAGAACGGCCTTCTGTCTGAGAAGTTTCCCATCATGGATTACTCTCTCATCATCATGACCTTTCATTAATCATCCAGTACAAAGACGCTCCACCACCATATTTTTAGTATAAGTTCTGTGATCATTTCTTCTATTTGAATACTTTAAACAGGCTGAAGGTCTGACCTTCTAAACGTGAGCCTGATCTGTCCCAGGTACTAAAGTTACACCCAGGTGTAACACAAACATGGAGTAAGTCGAACTGGTGCAAAGGGCCTAACTTCAGGTCAGTTTTGACCTTAAGCTTTTAGTCAGACATACGGTTACACCCAGTTATTTGTCCTCATGCCCTGATGTGTGCATTGAGCTATGAAATTTATGATTTCTTCTCCAGGATCCTCCAACATGGAATTTCTAGGAACTATAGATTAGGTTGAATACACTGTTTATGTGAGAAATATGTCAAGATCAAGGCCAGTTTAACATATCAACATTTTGTAACATGATTTATTTCTGTTCCAGATCTTACCATTTCGTGCCAGAGTGCTGCGAGCTCTGGCTCGACCTCTGGACGATAAGAAGAGGCTGGTGAGGAGGGAGGCTGTTAAGGCTAGAGGAGAGTGGTAAGAAATGGAGACTGCTGTTAAAAGGAACATTTTTAAAGGATATTGAAGTTGTTAGAATCCAGAATTGTAGTCTATTGTGGACTTTGATAGGTGAGACTATCCCACAAAGATGGGTTATGTTCTTTTATACATACCTCTATTCAGAGAGTTAAACTGTCAGATGAACATGCTTTGTACATTTATTGTAGGTTTTCTACAACAAGGTATCTCATTTCTGTTTTAGGTTCCTGTTAGGAAGTCCTGGAGGAAGGTGATTTTTTTTCCTTCAACCCAACCAACCCCCCTTATCCTCCCTTGAGCTCCCTAGATCTTCCTGGATGGACACAGATCTGGAAAGGTCTAACACAAGGATCAAACCAAGGATCAAAGCTGTGCAGTCTCACAGCAGCTTTTTCCTCCCTGTCCTCTTTTTGTTGCTCTTCCAGCATCCCTCCATCGTCCTACTCACAGCTTTCCTCTTCTTCCTGAATTTTCTTCGTAACTGACCTTATAAACGCACAAACACGAGTAAGTGGAGCGGTGACTAAGTTAAAAGAGTGGAAATGACCAGTTTGTTTTAATATGTACCATGCCTTATTTATGAAGGGATCTCTTTTGCCACGCATTAGAGGAAATATGTCATTGGGTTGCATGTTCTTGTTTATGCTTTTAACAATATGATTTAAAGTGCAGTTTCAATCACAAAACAATGTCTGTCAGAAGAGTCCAAAGTTCATCTTCTAGGTTTGCTCCTCTGTGAGGTCATTAGCTCCAAATCCATCCCCTCCGGAGGTCTGACAAAAATCACACATCAAACAGAGATCAGAAAGAAATAAAGGATAGTGTTCGGTAGTGTTGATGATGATTACTTGAAAAAAAATTAAAAATTAAAATCTCACTTAATTATCATTATCAGCTTTGTTTTTTTCATATAACTAATAAGATTCTAACAAAACATTTAGATTGAGCATCAAAGGTAAAGTTTTTGAAGTTGTAAAATTCCTCATGGCTTCCGTTAAATATTCTTCAAATGTGTCCAGTTATAAATGAAGAGAGTTAACACTGTACATACATTAGTTGTTGACTAAAGATGACGGGTGGTCACCTCTGCTGACGTAGCAACATGTTCTTTCTTTTTATTTGATGAACATTTTGGAAGTTTTACGCTGCAGGACATATCAGAGATCTCCACTCCAGCACAGGTCAACATGTGGACATACAGCAGCACTGACCCCAGCAGGCTCCGACACTCTTTATCGTTATGTCTGTGTGAATGTGTAACTGAGCAGTAATGTCTTAACCAACCACAGCAGGGTGTTTGATTCGTGCTATTCTGGTGTGCCAGGTGGGTGGAGTCGTCGTGATGTGGGAGTATGTGAATGTTTCAGTGGGAAATGAGTGGAGCACTTCTACATGTCCCTCACCTCCACTGACAGTTTGAAGATAATGAAGTGTCTATGCTGAATTAAGATTATACGTGACGTGAATTACGAGTCAAACATCTTCCTTTTACTCAGTGTATGAGCAAATATTGATGCTTTACCATAGGTATTACATTTCAGTGAGGTGACTGACTTTGGACCTCACGTCAACATATGCCAAGGAAAAAGACAACATTGAAAATGTCTAACTTTAAAATAATGTCATTAAAATCTTCTTTATAATTAAAAAGCTGTTTTCATTGTGTCACAAATTAAACCACGCTTGAAATATTAAACACGTTTTATTACAAAAGACAAAAATGAAAAACTGGAGCACAGCTCCCATCAATTACAAATGATATCACAGCTGTATGTCATGTTTCTATGGCAACCACAGATCCAAATCATTCAGTATTAAGTCACCTGATGAATATGTTTGAGTGAGAATATCAAAGGGGATTAAAAATCTTGAATCACACCTCACAGTGCCTGACTCACTTCACTGAAGTGCCTCATGTGGAAAGGCAGAACAACCAAACAAGGCACACGATGATTTCTTACCACTGCCAAAGCAAACAAACGTCAAAGATGATAAACTGAGCGGTACGCAGGGTTGTTGTTGTTCTTCTCAGCTAAGGTTGCAGGTAAGCGATGGTTCAAGTCGTATATTCAGGACGTTAAAGTAAAGCTCTTGGTTTTATTCTCCCTAACACCAGAACCTCAGTTTAAAGCAGTTCTGTTCAGTATTGTTTGCACACCCTCCACAAAACACAGCAGCAAAATAATGCAACTGTAAACATGCAGAGTAGTAAAGCTTGAAGCCATTATTTAAATTATCACGTACACTGAAAGGACTAAACAAAAAGATATTTGGAACTCCTCGTTCCTTTTGTCTCCGTCGTGTGAAGAATCTCTTGGACATGTCCTCAAACCACAAGACGGATAAGACACAGACATCATAGACGATGTTTACAAGCAAAACAAAGAGCTCTGAAAGCAGCAGACAGAGTCTCGGCACAGGGATTCGTACAGTGTCGATTTCTGATGAATGAATCGTGTCGACATGATTTCTCGCACATTTACCGAAATGAGAACTTCCCAAAGAAGAGTGTCAGTCTGCACATCAAGGTAACAGCCAACAAACTCTAATTTGGAGGAAAGTCTCCTAAACTGAGCTGGGTAAAGATCAGAGTGGGTGTGGGAAAACTATTCACCTCTTTAGCTGAAGATCAAGAAAGCAGAATTTCTAAGAAGTCTTAATTTCAAGTATCATTTCTGTCCCTCACAGGTTTGATGTTTGATGAAATACAACACAGAGCACTTTAAGATGTTGTCATTTCAAAGCTGGTGTTCTCACCAACTGCGTCATCTCTGTCTTTAGTTGTCACATTAGGCTGTAGTGTTGGTCCAGGTTTTGCACTGAGTCTTTGTGTCCTCACCAGTGCAAGGAGGAGGTCTGGGTTTGATGACAGCGCTGTCCAGCAGCATTATTTATGAATGTAAGAAGTCAACAGTGCTGTAGTCACAGGGTGATGTCAGCTGGTAATGAAGTCTACAGAGAGACTTGATGTGCAGAGTTGACTGAAGTGGGGGAATGATGGGTGAGCCAAGATTATGAATCACAAGTGGTTCCAACTCCTAGCAGTGAAAATACCAACACCAACTCAAACCTCCTTCTTTGTGTAACTACAGTTTTTCCCCATTGTTGATTGTTTGTAGCAGCACACAGAAAGATGAAGTAAAGCTC
The DNA here is from genome assembly GCF_009762535.1 of Notolabrus celidotus. Classification (NCBI taxonomy): domain Eukaryota; kingdom Metazoa; phylum Chordata; class Actinopteri; order Labriformes; family Labridae; genus Notolabrus; species Notolabrus celidotus. The sequence continues at coordinate 9,427,037 of NC_048289.1, forward strand.
CTTTTCTTGTTGTGTGCCTGGTTAGTCACAGAAGTGAGTCAAGATCAGTCCCTTTACTTGTAGTTTAAATGCAGATGAAAGGTTGTACATCTTGTTTTACATGGTCCTAAGTAAAAAGTGAGGGTCAGATGGCCATGGGGTCCCTTCTGTTGAAGATGCAGTCCCATATGATGCCATCTCCACTGGGGAGGTGGCTGGAAGGCAATAGGACCCGAGTGAACCAGTGACTGAGGAACAGAAGAACAGAGAAACTGAATTAATGGGACAATTTCTAGCACATCCATCATCTCGTTGTATTTCTGAAAAGGGTAGTTTGGTTGGTAGTGGCAGAGAGAGCCATTGACTTCATGTACAGTTTGGATTCACATGTATGATGACTGCACTGTTCACTCTCTATACAACACATCAATCACATAATAACTAATACAAACCAAACATGTCTGATCGCAGCATGAAACTAGATAAGTCTACCACCGTTGTATTATTACTGAAGGACAGTTAAATGGGAGAGCCTGGCCGGTATACTGATATATCAGTTGACTGTTCTTATCAGCTGGTATGAGCCTGTCACAAATGTACAGTCGTCTGCATGTATGCTGTCTGATGTGCTACCTTATGAAACTTTTATGGATCACAAAATGCAGAAACATATATATATATATATGTATATATATATATATGTATATATATATATATATATATATATATATATATATATATATATATATATATACATATATATATATATATATATATAAGGTTGTTTAGCAACAGTGTCTACTCAACTGGTTACATGACTATCAGCACTGTTTTCAAATATGTAGCAGAGCATCACGCATAGCAAGAATTCTTTAACAGTTATATGTCAAAAGGCCATCTGAGTAGCTTTGCAGTGAGGGTTTTGTTATGATATCTATAATATGTAATCATTTTCACTCTGTATGATTAGTGTCCATCTCAAAAACCTGGGATCAATACATACAGTAAACAAAGCTGCTGCCGTTTACACCATGACTTGGAGAACTTTTCTGCAGGCACTTTGGAGGACTAAAGTTACTGAACTCACCTTCGGTTTTCCACACCGAACAGTATTTTCAAATTGTTCATTGTCCCATGATGGAATGGATTTCTGAAAACCTGAATATGGACAGAAGAGAAATTAAGAAACCACTGTTTAACTTTCAAACTGCTTTTTGTGGCAAGCACTTGCAGAGCTATTAATGTCCCTACAGCTTTTTGCATGACAGTCATACGTGCTCTATAACTGAAGAATACAAAACGCCCATGTAAGGCGAGTGCAGGAGTGATGTCACACTGAGGAGCCATAAAGTACTTCCGTGCTGCATCAAATTGGGAAATCTGTTTCAAGAGTTGCACTATTTTTTAAACCTTGTCCGACCCCTCATACATACAGTAAGTGTCAGTTGTTCTGGTCCAGTAACTAACATTTTAAACAACTGTGTGTACCTTTCCCTTCTCTGTCAGTCTTCTGATCTCTTTGCGATTGATGTGGCGCTCCACGCTGGTCTCTCCTCTGCAGATGAGTATGACATGCCACAGTGTGAGTCCTCCCAGAGCCACTGCCACCGAGCTGCAGGAGGGAAACATAACAACCTGTCTGCATGATGGGATCAACCTTTGACTGAGGGAGACACCCCTCATGTGTTGATATGTTCTTTACCTGGTCAGCACCCAGAGGAAGATGATGCTCTTGTGAGCAGTGGTTTCTGGGTAGGTCTCAGTGGGAGGTGGGGTCTGATAGTATCTCTGAAGGGGACAGAAAATAGACAGACTAACACTTAATCATACACTTAATAACAAAACTTTCGGATCATACCAAGGATGTTTGATCCACTGCTTCATTAGGTCATTTAATTCAAAAGGCTGCCAATAATATGAGACAGCTTAACATGCAGAGACTGAAATCCTGTAGTTGTTGACCAGCTGGTGCACAAACATCTACTCGATAAGATCATCCAGGGTCAGACTGTATGAGCACAGAAAGCAAAGATCCCTTACATGTCTCCTGTTTCACTTGCCATTTGCCATCTGAGCTCTGCTTGTGCCTTCGTACTCCCCTCTAGCAGGTGCCACTGTACACAACATGACTTCTTAAGACTCTACCTGTACAATCATACTGGACCTCATGAAAAGAGTGGCTAAACCCGGGCTCTCTGAAAGTAATAAGAACCACGAACAAAAAAAACAAGCTGTCTTTATACTTGGGGGTTACAGTAGTTCAAGTGTGATTTTGCAGAATGACTCACCTCTATGGCATTGTAAGCCTCCAGAAACTGATTCTTGCTGCTGATGCTGCAGTAGATACAGCCCAGCGTCATGTAGAGGCAGAAGGAGAAGAAGTAGCGGTGGTTGAAATGACCCACACAGTTGTTCAACCAGGCTGGAGACATGTTCAGGTCAATGTACAAATATTGAAAGAAAAACACTTGAAACAACTTAAAACATTTAAACTTGTGTTTGTGATTGTTTTTCAGAAGGATACGGCAGTGATGGTCCATCTTCAACACACACCTTTAAAATAAAAAGACAGGAATAGATCATTAATACATTTATTAAGGTGGTGAAAACACATGAACTCTCTCCATGAGAATTAATGTTTCATGGTCTTACATGTTGCAGATGCTACAGTGATGCGTCCTTGGTGGTTTTGGAGTGATGCATTTCTTACAGATGGACACTGAGGGGATCTGAGTTTTCTCCTGAAAGAAAGCAGAAAGGAGGATGTGTTAGTGTCAGAAAGCAAATTTAATTTTGTGACAGATTCATTAAAAAAATACCAAAAATAAACTGAAACAAATAGTGACAAAGCACGACTGAAAATATAACTTTTGATTTAAGTATACAGCTATACATTGGAAGTGGATTTCTGTGAGTGGTAAGGAACTTCTCAGCAAATGTACCCAAAGCACAACCAATAAAAGGGCTTGTTTTCACCCCTGACAGGCAATGATTGTCTTTTATATAGTGAACTGTCAAACATTACAGACTCCTAAAGATCTGTTTTAGACCACAGAATATGTTTCATGTTATCACTGAAGCTTCCGTTGGCAAAAACAATCATTTTCGTGACTGTGCTTTGATTAGGAATCAATCAATCATACGTATTGGTTATGAATTTCTCTGTATTCATTTTATTTTGTTTTGACTTTTTATATTTAATTTGATTACTTTTCTTAGTGCTTAGTTTCTTAGTAAATGCTTAGTTAAAGTTTACTTTTTATAAGTTTTAGTGTTAGAAAAAAAAAGGTATAAGATAAAAACTCAGTACATGATATTATTAATAAAAATGTTGTCAAATACAGAGCATGAACAACCTCAATTATTCACAAACAACAAACCATAAAGAGTGCTTGTGTCACAGACAAAACTAAAATAGATTTCTGTGCAATTCTATTTTATTTTTATGGCCGTAAAAGTAATTCATTTGTAATTTGTGATTAATCACTGAATTTCATAGTTAATCGCAATTTATTGCATTTTCAATCACATGTTTTAAATTCTATCATTTTGCATTTCTACAGTTTTTAAGTCCATATTATCAAAGGAAGCAATTCTTAGATCTGTGGCGACTCGCACGCTCCGACAACAGCACAGCACTGTGGCGACAACAGTGCTGCCTTTTGTGATGCAGCTGCACAATGATGAGTCTGATTAGCTGCCCCTGTTAACTCTTATGTGCCAACTCAAACTTGAAGTACTTAGATGATATTTTAATTCCCTTTGATACAAAGTGCATATTACTTTTCAAATGAGCTGTCGAAGACTTTGTTATAATGAAATGTGCCATTCAAGAATACAATGGCAATCAGAAATATGCGGTGGCCTAAAAACAGTGTGACAAAAGGGATAGAACAGCATGTACATTTCAGATAACAGTCACATTACCAATGATGAGTTCATGCTGACAGCTCTGTTTATCTTAGTCATAAAGATATACTTTGTAAAGCTTTGTTTTTAGTTTTATTTCAGTCAGCTTTGATGTTTTTGACTATTTCCTTTTCTTTATCTCATGAGTTTTTGGAACAATATAATAACCTTGCTCTGCAGCAAATACTGATAATGTTGCTGCAGCTTGAAGTGATCTTGTGGAGCCACTCCCAAACTCATGCACCCGTTAGTCATCGAGTAGAATGACTTCACTCCTTTAACTGAGCTTTGCCTGAACAAGCCGGGGTGTAAATCATGTTGACTACTCTGAGGAGTTGGATACCTTTGGTGGGTGTCCTGGGGAGGTGGTGGTGGCCTTGTAGTAATGAAAGACCACCATAACAAGAAGCCAGTGACCACAGCAGAGGTGCCAGGCGATCCAGTGCACAGGGTAGGTGCCGATGATCGTGGGTAAGACAAACAGGTAGATGATGACCACAACTGAGGTTGTTAGCAGAATGACTAGAGTGACAAAAACCTGAGAGAGGAGAAAGAGAGGGTGAGGAACTTCTATTGGGTATGAAGAGAGAGAGAAAGCACCCAGACCAGAATCCAACAACTCACCACTCCAAACCAGCGGGTCACGTTGTCCACAATCCAGTAGACGGGTTCAAACGCACAGTCCAGCAGAGTGTCCGAGTTACTGAGGGTGTTGAAGTAAAGGGACTTGAGCAGCAGCTTGCTGTAGTTCCACAGATCCATAAACCTGCCACTAAAACAGGGTTTGGTTCCGCCGCCTCTGCATCCTCTGAGCGGACGGCACCAGCGCAGCGCGAGTCTCATGGCCCGGGAGAACTGCCACCTCCAGCTGCTGCCCAAACGCATGCCAGCGCCACCTCCTCTCCTACACGCTCTACCTTCAAGACACACGCAAACACACAGACACAAACCCCAGCAGTTACAAACACAGGCGGCGAAAAATAGCAGCTCCTCTTGGCGTAGCTTCATAACGGCTGAGTTTTCCATAGTCACGTCTGGGTCCTGAGGAAGAACTCAAAGTTTTAAAGCTTCGAGTGAAAAGTCAACCAACACGACAATAAGAGATCCATGATACAAGAGCAGGGGCAGAAAGAAGCATGAGGGATTTCAGTGTCAAGAAGCCACTAATCATTAAGTCTAGTGGCAGCATCCTCCGTTTGACACATGTCCATCCAAGAAAATAAGACCAGGGGCAATCAGGTAATGAGCTGATCCTACCAACACACTTCTCCTGTTAATAATTCACAGCAAATCCAGACCTGTAGGCCAAAAACCTCCCAGAAACTTGCCGTGGAGGTGAAGAGATGTAACCCTGTAAGAGGGAAATGCAACGGGATGAATATCTAAAGAAGGAAATAAAGTGGTTACCTGATCAGGGCGTCGTTTCATGAAAGTGAGTATTGGTTACACAGATAAGGCTTGTTCAGGTACTCCCTAATAGAGTGCCATTAATAATGAGAGATGCTAATGTCGGACCTTCAGCTGACAGTAACAGTCTGAACTCTTGTTTTTACTACATGTTGTCGATAAAGAAGCCGTAGTGACCATCACAAACCTTCAATACTATCATTTAGTGCACACGATCAAAGAGCCAAGGTTTGAAGGCTGATCCAGGAGAAACAAAAACACGAACGTAACACATGCCCCATCTGTCGAGGTCCCACATGACGACACCGATAGGTTTTCCATTTGATCCTCATTAAAAGAAGCTACGTACTACATCCATAAATAATGACCACATTCATTCTGTGACATTAGCAAAAATAACTTTCTTGCATCTGATTGGACAGCAGAGCCACGGAGTCACATTTTAATCTCACCTTGGAAAACTGCCTTTAGTTCCTCTATTTAAAGGAGGAGACCCCGTCCTAAATATCTAGACCTGAAAGTTCTTTGTTTTGACTAAAGTGCCTGAAACTCTGGACAGTAAAAAGGGACCTGGCTGTATTTGCTCACTATTTTCCGGTCAGGATTTAACCTTTAAATATCAAACAAGTCTTCTATCTCTTTTGTAGACTCCTCCCGGGCCTTTGATACTGATGACCCCAACATTGTACTAAAACATTTACAACTACTGGGTCCTTGGATGATACACTCAGTTTGTTATTTTCTAACATTTCATTGCTAGAATCAAGTCTGTTAGGTTGGAAGGTGCTACTTGAGAGGTACTACAAATCCAGGAATGGCGTACCCCAAGGTTTGGTTCTGGGCCCACTCTTATTTACTGTTAAGATAACTGCCTTGGACAGAATACTCCATACTCTGGTCTGCGTTGCATTACTACTCTGATACTATACAGTCTTTTACTGCTGTGCAGCTTCGCCACTTCCAAATCTTCAGCATGCATTCGATCTAGTATAAGATCAGCTTTATCAGTTGCAACTCGTTCTAATGTTGATATGTTACAGCTGCAGACACAACCCCTCCCTGTGTGTACAATAACCACCTCTTGTAGTGTTCTGTGTGTGAGTGGTGTGTCCATTAGCTAGAGTCTATCTGCTCTGATGCAAGAAGTAATATATGAATTTGATTGTTTTTTGTTGGGACTTTTTGTTGCTGCCACTTTTGGCCAGGTCTCACTTGAAAAAGACAATTGTGATCTCAATGGGACTAAATTGCAAAACAAAACAAAGCAAAACTTAACCAAACTAAACTAAACTAAACTAAACTAAACTAAAATTAAATTAAATTAAATTAAATTAAATTAAATTAAATTAAATTAAATTAAATTAATAACCATCCCTGCTGAGACAATGTTAGCTAAAAGATACAAGATTGTCAAAATAAAGCCTGAAAGAATAGCATAACATCCGCTATGCTAATGTTCTGGGCTTTATATAGTCCCTTTGTTAGTTTTGTAGTAGCTTTAAATGACTTATAGCCAAAAAGTTATTAACTTATCTCAGGCTGGTGTCTTTGAAAACCCTCTAATTCAAGCTTTTGTTTATAACACGTAATTAAAGCCCTCTGGAACCAAGCACTCTGTAAGCCTCCTCCACTGCTGTAAAGTAAAAAGTCATGTTTCTTTAAAAAAAAATGACAAGTTTGCCTTTTTAAGGAAATTCACCAACGGTGTCATGATTTGTGCAAATTGTGTGCTGAATTTTTGTTTCAATTTTTGAACTAGCTGTTCAGAGCAGCCTGCAGTCTCATCTGATTATTACTCCAACACAAGTTTACCTTGGAATTTGAAACTTTGTCATCATCCATTATTGACATCCAGCATTTTGATTTTGTTTGATTTGTCTCTAGAAACAGTCACTTCTTCTGAAAGGTTTAAGTGATTTGGTCCTCCCAATCAACATCCCTGTGCTCAGCTCAGATACCAAGAGTGAAGCAGGAAACAAAGTTGCTGTTAAAGTGCAGGTTTGAAAAACTCCCACTGTCTCCATTTTTTTTGCTTTGTATTCTAGGTTTCTGTTTCATTCATTCAAAACGTTTCATCATTTATTTTCTTAATGGCAGAGATTTGCCTCCAACAAATGAGACCTTTCAGCTTTACTCCGTGTTTTACTTGATGAATCACCAGGTCGTGTTTACTGGATTTCATCATGGCAAATATCAGAGAGCACGCTGCTCTTCAGGAGGAAAAGAGCTGACTGACTTACTGACAGATGGTTCAGGTTGAATTAAATATGTCACAATTAGGACATAATACCTCCTAACGGGTCAACGACCCGAAGTGAGAGAAATAGAACATAAACAAAGAGCTGTGTGCAGGATCATCTTTGCTTCTTGCACATGGTGGGAGCTGCTGGCTGAGTAAAAAGGAGCTCCAAATGCAAATCTAGTGTCTATGTTCTGTACCTGACAGAGACAGGAAGAACATGAGAGACTGGCACAAAGCAGGGCAACACAGTCTCTATGGCAACCAGCTGTCCTAAATCTGCTTTTACAAGACACGGAGATCACTTTGCGTCCTGTGTGCCCCGCTGTAATAAGCTTTACCTCGTCCTGCTGTCTCTGCCATTCAGAGAAAAAGACTGAAAGATGCGTCTGTTGATTGTAACCCTCACACAGAGTTTAGACCTGGACTGACGGCTGGTTAAAGGAGATCATTTACCTTCCTTGACTGGAACTGTGAGGAAAAATAAGTTGTTGATGAAAAGACTGCAAGTATAACTAATATGCATCAAAATGAAAAATAAAAAAATAGTAAACAAAAATGATTGTGCTCCTCTTTTTTCATATTAGATCATTTTGGGACTTAAGCATCTTTTTGTGAGATTATTGGAATTCAGACTAAAGACAGAAATCAATGAGAGTGATGTCTAACGTCACTTTTCACATACGTTATTACATGATTAAATATACTTTATAAACTTTAATAGTCCTGCAAACACCTTGCTCTCCCATTGAGTTGTCTTTCACTGTTATTTACTGTGTTCACTCACTGCAGCAGCAAAATCAAAACCACGCAAGCATCAGCTGGTAAACTGATTAAAGGGTCAATTACAATATAGAGACTATTTACTTGATAGTTCAGTTAGATATTACAAAAAATGCTTTTGTTTAGCCTCTTGTTTGTTTAATTTTCAATTCAATATTTTTTGGGGCAGAATATCAGGCAAAGCAAGACTTCCCCGTAAATGAACCACAGAACGACACAGGAAGTCATTCCTGCCTGTGGCCATCAGACTGTACAACTCCTCCCTCTGATGACTGATTTATATTCTGTACTCTGTGCAATAACGTGCAATACACTGTGCAATATCCCTGCCACTTTAACATCCTGTATATAATACCTTCATTCCCTGCGCTTTTGTACATATCGAACTGTAACTATTCTGCATTTCTCTATATACTTGTTATTATTAATCCAAATTATATTATTTCATTCGTATTTATATCTTATTCTATTCCTCCTTTCTATTAATATATTGACTTTTTCATACTGTGTATAAGAGCATTCTGTAATAACTGAATTTCCCCCCGGGATAAATAAAGTATTTCTGATTTCTGATTCTGATTTTTTATTAGTATTTTTTAACAATTTTATACAATTTAATCAACTTAATTCATTATTTAATGTCCTACAATCTACTGTTTAACTGATTCTGATATGTTGAATGGGACTCAAATATTATAATATTACTACTTTAAATAATGCAGCATCAATAGCCACATTACTGTCAGGTGATGTATTACCTGAATATACAGATCAGGCTGAATGAAATCAATACATAATTAAATATTAAGACAGACTATAGCTTTAATAATCTTCTAATTTATATCATTATTATAATCATAACTCATCATTGCATGTTCTTTGAGATCAGTAGATTAGACACTGAAAAAAAACGCCCACCCCTGAATAACATTTAACTATGACACGTTAATATAAGTAGTCTGCTGAAACCACAGACTGTATGACAGGTCGAAACATAAATACCTATAGGCTATGTCCTCTGTTGTATTTGAGCTTTCCATGTAAGAGCAGCACACACCTGACAGATTTTACAAGACAATGGAACACTTACAAACATTTAGACAGTTCTAGCTGGATGACATGATAAAACTATCTGATCATACAGCTAAATATCTGATCTCTCTAACCAGAAAATAAAATAATTCCTCCAATAAGCTCCAATCTGTCATGCTTCAACCAGAGCTAGCTGCTAGCTGTCTGCAGACACCTTCAGCGTGTTCAGAGTCATTTTCAATAAATCCAGTTAAACTAACAAAGACAGGACTTGATGCTGTCGTACTGTACCTGCTCAGGTGAATGGGGTGGGCTCACTTGAAGCACTATGGTCAGGTCATGGTACGGTTACCGTGTTAGCCAAGGTCCCCGCTGACGGCTGCAGCAGACCCGCTGCATGAACGGAGGCGCCCACGAAGATCATCTATTCTACAGAGGTATCACTCAACAGTAGTTACAAATCATTCTGCATAGACAATTTTGATCACTGGTTAAAATGAGTGAGGGTCGATTACTGTTCAAACACTGGTAAGTTAGTTCGTTTATTTACTTGTTCATGTATTTATTGCTGCGGTGGCCCTGAAGAAAAAAACAAATGAAACACTTTTACAAAATTGGAGACAAATTTACAGTTTGGAAAACATTTTTACATTTTTAAAACAAAATTACATCAGCAAAACACTTTTACCATGGCCAAAACAAATCTACATTTAAGGAAAGAAATTTTACAAATGATGGAACACTTTTACCGTTAAGTCTGACTCCTTTTAGTCTGACTCCGTTTAGCCTGAGGCTATGTGGTCTGAGGCCGTTTCATCTGAATTCTGACACTTGATGAAGGTGTTGTGGAGATATGACGGAGCTTTTCCGGAGACGTGATGCTTTTTCATCTGAGGTTTGACCATAGACTGTATAAAATATGGACTCAGTATCCGTGACCTCACCCATCTGTTTCTGAACGCTGTTTTGAAGCCAATCGGCTGCGGCAGCCATATTGCCTCTGTCGAGCCAGTGTGACGTAAAGAGGCGGGCTTTGAGCCTCCTAGCCAACAGCTGCAGTGTTCCCACAGGCAGCTGTGCCTCTCACTGGAAGACTAGTAATCTCAATATTTTGAAATTGCCGCGTTAGAAATAAATTCACCCCCCTCACAGTGAGAGCACATCGAGAAATGAGCGATCCAGACTACACTCGTCTTTTGTACCAGATTTGTAAAAATGTTTATTTCTGCTGTAAAGATCGGCTTCTTCCCATTCATGTGTATGTGACTTCCGGTACTTCCGGTGCCAGCCTCAAGCGGATTCACGATGAACTGCAGCATTTAGCACTTTCGCATTGGACTCGTATTTTCAGACCGGAGGTTGCTGCTTGAAACCACGTCCATCTCCGTTTGGTTTCTCTCCATCAAAACAAACTAAATGACCCCTCACTTGATCACATCCGGATCACTTCCGGTATTTGGTACATTCCCTTTCCGTAAAAATTAAATGTTAACTTGTTTCAGAAATTGTTAAAGTGTTCAGTCATTTGTAAAATTGTCTCCAACTTTGTAAAAGTGTTTCATCTTTTGTAAATTCGTTTTCTTAAATGTAAATCTGTTTCAGCCTTGGTAAAAGTGTTTTGCTGATGTAATTTTGTTTTTTGAAATGTAAAAATGTTTTCCGAAATGTAGATTTGTCTCCAACTTTGTAAACGTCTCCTGTAAATGTGTGTTATTCCTTCAGGGCCACCGAAGTGTTTAGTGCCTGCAAAACAACATCTAAGTGGGACCTCTTTATGTCCATATCACGCGCAATGTGTTCTGGGAAATGAAGTTGCAAATTGCCGTAACGGTTAAATAAAATGTCTCTTATCTCACACTGTCGCTTTTACAGATGGTAAAATAACAATATGTTCCGTATTTAAAATAAATATCATACGATTGAAACAATACAGACTTACCAGACTTCTAACCAGAAACAAGATTTAAAGAAAACAGCGATTTCCTAAAAACTGGCGTAACCAGGAAGTAGAGTGTAGTGTCGTGAAGTCATGTGATAGTGGAAAATGGCTGTGGTGCAGTGGTAAGATGCTTCTTTCACAGTCAAAAAAATCAGTTTCATGATCAGTTAGCAGCAATATGTTTTGTATGTGTTGTGTGAATTTTGCGAAGTAACATGTAACACTTCAATCGTGAAGCGTCTCGAAAAAATGTGAACTTTCTTGCAGATTTTTTACATGATACTAAGAGTTACAGCAGCAAGTGTTGTTTTCTGACAGCCTAAATCAGAGGCCTTCTTTTATTGTAGTTCTGGTTGTAGCCTTGCAAAACCTACGTGGGTGCGTCACATGTGGTATATATTATGTTATGTAGCACTTTGATACTCAGATAATGTAAATAGATCTGAGAGGAAGTCTTAGATGTGATGCTAGCAATTCGTTTGAACTTATCATGAGCCAACCCTTTTAGCCAAAGTGTTTGAATGTACCTTGATAATCTTAGTAGTCTTTCATTCCTTGATTGAATAGTAGGTCTGTAGTATCTCTGTCATAAGCTGACATTTACCTGCTCTGGTGACAGCCAGGGTTTCTACCTCCACTGACCTCCATATCAGTGTTTGGCTACATCTCAGATCCTAATGGGACTTATTTCAAAAGTGTTTTCAAAAATCAAGGGAACACAAATGTATTGCTTGCATCACTTCTCTAATACAAGAAGTAAAAAGTGTGCTCTTTACAGCTGTTACAAAAGATTGAGTTTTCAGTGTTGGACTAAAACTTAATTGGACTTTTTAGAAACAGGTGAATCTAATCTTGTCTCTGTATGTTGTGTAAAAAGGCGTTCCCGGATGCGCAGCTATGAGGTGGAGCTGCAGAGATGTCATCCTGAGGCTGCTCTGGTTGAGTTTGGAGACTACCATCCCCTCAAGCCCATCATGGTAGACTACCTGCAGTTATCACTGTCCTATTAATCCCAACACTTTCAGAGAACACTGTCACAACATCACAGCATCTGAACCAGCACCTCCCTCATTACATTTGTATATAATCTTTTTGTTATATGATAGAGAGTAAATGTCGTGGAAAGTATTATTCAGTTGTTTCTTCAACAGCTCTGACTCTCCTCCTAGGTGACAGACACAAAGACCCGCCGTGGGGCTCGTAAAGGCAGCACCTCCTCGTCCTCCTCATCCTCCTCCTCTGCGCCCGCAGACCCCCTCAGCTCCATGATGGATGGGACAGACCCCCTCTCCATGTTTGCTGCAGCCTCGGCCAGTGAGCCCCCCACCATGTCACACAGTGCCTCTACAGGGGTCAGTTCAATATTCAGAGAGAATAATTCATGTTAGGACAAATGCTGCTCTATCGTAATTAGAAATCATACATGAGAAGTGGAGAAGATGCTTGATTTGTTCTTAAGGAGTTGTTGTGCCTCCAGGACCTGGGGAGAAAGAGGAAGGAGATAAAAGAAGAAGCAGTTGGACTCGACTTTGAACCCTGGTCATCAAAACGAGGAGAGATTTTAGCACGATTCACCACCACTGAAAAACTCTCAATTGTGAGTTCTTTATCTCTAGCTGGCTCAAAGTAATATTTTTGTTAAAGTCGTATCTGAACAGCATATGTGTACACAACCATGCTTTGCACTGCAGAAACTTAACTCCATGTTCTTTTTCCCCCATAGAATCTTTTCATGGGCTCTGATAGAGGTAAGACCGGTGTTCTCAGTCACATTAATATCTCTTTAATAATTGCAACATTAAAAAATACACTGTGATGTGACCTTAAGAAAGTACATACATTCAATCACACATGTAAACACAAATGTGTGAACACTCATGAGGCAGCATCTGTCCATTTAGAAAAGAAACATTAAAGCTACCATGATCAAAATTTACATTAAAACTATTATTCAAACTATGTGTATGTGAAAAAGGTTGCTTTAATCAATCAATCAATCAATCAATCAATCAATCAATCTTTATTTATGTAACGCCAAATCACATCAAATGTTATCTGAAGAAGCTTTACAAACAGAGCAGGTCTAGACCGTACTCAATGATATATTATTAACAAAGATCCAACATCAAGACCAGTCTCCTCTTACAGACAGGACTCAGTCTGATCTCATCTTAATCCACCATGAGCAGAGCACTTTGCAGCATTTAGCAAGTTACAGTGGCAAGGACAAACTTCCTTTAACAGACAGAAACCTCCAGCAGGACCAGACTCATGTTAGACACTAATCTGCCTCGACCATGTTGGAGAGAGGGAGAGAGGAGGTGAAGAGAGAGATGATAGTGGTGAGACAGATAGTAGTAGCTGTAGTAGATGTTGCATCAACTGAGAATCATAGCTCTACTTTGCTGTTCCTTTCTGCTATAAATAATACATTTTCAGTTTTTATCATCATGTGGCCTTTGTTTTGATTTCCTCCCACAGCTCTCACCAGCACTGTTTGCAGTCCCAACAGGCAGCTTCACTAACTGTGCTGTACTATCTCTCCACAAAACAACAGACAGATATGTTGTACAATTAGCAACTAATTTTAACAGCTTATGCCTGGTTTGAAGCAGTCATTTTTTTTCTCTCTTTACCTCAATAAAGTCACATTTTTATCTATTTTAAAATTATAAACCAGTGTTGTTTATGTAGCCGTGTCACAAAAAAACGGACAGTTCATCTTTATGTAGCCTTTAAGATCTTACACAAAGCCTGTGCATGTTTGAGCTATGCTGAAACGCTAACAAAGTACCTCTGTTTTTGCTGCAGGTAAAGCTCCGAGTCCAGGATCGTCAGCAGTTTCAGAGAAAGTTCGAACTCGCCTTGAGGAGCTGGATGATCTTGAGGAAGTATGTTTGTGTCAGTGGGAACAGGTCTTTATATGTCTGTACATTAATTAGAGATTTAATTCATCATTTGAACAGCATGTGTACACACAAACTAAGACGAGCCATAACACCTCCACTGTTGGAAAAAATAAACTGCAACAAAAAAACGACTTGAAGTAAATATCATGTTAGCTGACCAGAGTCAATGAAACAGTCTGTAATTAGGACTCACTTGTTTGTCTGTGTATTTGTGAGTAGGGATCCCAGAGAGAGCTGCTGAACCTCTCCCAGCAGGATTATGCAAACCGCATCGAGGAGCTGAACCAGTCTCTAAAGGAAGCCTGGGCCTCCGACCAGAAGGTCAAAGCCCTGAAAATCGTCATCCAGGTAATTCATCTGTAAAAAACAATAACTCATAACAATACTCACTAAATAAGTTTATTATTTTGTACTCCAGTGTGAAAATTTAAGTGCTGATCCATGATCTGTGTTCCAGTGCTCCAAGCTCCTGTCTGACACTTCTGTGATCCAGTTCTACCCGAGCAAGTTTGTTCTTATCACTGATATCCTGGACACTTTCGGTACATAAAGAAGTTTTGTTTCTTTCTGTTCAGTTAAAGAAAAGATGTTTTTTAATTTGATTTCTGACTCTTGTTTGACTTTTTTGTAGGTCGGCTCGTGTTCGATAGAATCTGGACCATGTGTTCAGACCCAAGACCTCTATCAGGTACTATTAGGATGTCACTTCCTTATATCAGCCTCATTTGATTTGTCAACACTCTCAGTGCTGTTGCATTGATTCTCCTCCTTTCTCTTGGACCCTTGATTCATGCATTTATTTTTATTTTTTAATGTTTGTTATTATGTGTCCCCTCTGTGTCCTCCTTCCTCAGACTCCTTCACCGTGGACGACGTGAACGATACAGCCAAGGAGACTTGCCTCAACTGGTTCTTCAAGATCGCCTCCATCAGAGAGCTTCTGCCTAGACTGTATCCTGTAACAGCATCATTATTCATGTGGTCTCTGTGACATTGTGAATGATATGACACACTCTTTGACTCTTTGACCTCTGTGACCAGATATGTAGAGGCTGCCATTCTCAAGTGCAACCGCTTCCTGAACAAATCGTACGTTTTAAACTTTCTGTTTCCCTCATAGCAAAGTTCGGGACTAAACATAGAAAATGTAACTCTATCAACTCTATCAATTTATTTCCATGTTTTTCTTTTCCATAAAATAAAATGTGTGTTATTGTAATCTTTTCCTTTCAAAATGTAAGAATACATCTGTTACAGTGGACCCTCCAAATAGTCCTCAAAGTCCAGATAACACAACCTTGTTTTTGCCCTTCACAGAGGGATTCAGGAGACGCTGCCTCGGTTAACAGCCATGATCAGAGGGATTGGAGACCCTCTGGTGGCAGCATACACCAGAGCGTACCTCTGCAGGGTGAGACAGGACCTCTTTGAATTATTTATCCTGCTTTGTTTTGCTTTATTCCCCTCCTTTTGCTGAAAAACTTCTAAACTGCTGGCAAATTTGCAAATGTCAATAAGCCAACTTCATGTCTTCAACTTTGACATGTAGAAAATTCACCATCCCTGTGTGATATATTATGTGTCATTCTTTTGTTAAGTATCATAACTATGGATTAATTGCTGAGAGGGCCTATCAAGCAAAGGAGCCCAAACTAGAGCCCTATCTTAAAGTGACATTTCTAATACCCTTTTAAAATCAATCAAACAGCTGAAGACAGCTACAGAGAGAGACAGACAGAGCAACAGCAAAACTGACAGATACTCAAAATGACTAAAAACAACTACAGTTACACATTCAACATACTCTAAACTGCCACAAAGAGACGGTAATAACAGAAAATGAAAAACTACTGGAACACTCAAAACTAAAACTATGAAACACAAATCATATTCAAAAGACAAACCGTCCGCAGAGAGATGCAGAGCAACAACAAGCATACGCAAATCGAGCATAGCGTTATTTCAGGCAGGACACAAAGTCAAGCTCGGCCCTCAGAACATCAGCTGCTCTTAACACTAGCTCCTATCAGCTGACTACAGCCTTCTCTTGCTGTGTCATATGTATTATCACTGGTGCCTGCTCTGTTCTGTACCCTGTGGGTCTTTGCTGCTGTTCTCCCTGCCTTGGCTTTTCATATATGCACATGAAAGAGAGGGGAGGTGTGCTCTCCCCACCTCAGGCTTTGGTATCCTATGTGGGCACATGAAAGAGCAGGGAGCTCTCAGAACAGAGCCATACCACCAAATATAACTTATTGCGTGCAAATTATTCACTCTTATGATGAGAGGGATCCTGATTGAGATAACAACAATGGCATCCAAGTGACAATGACGAACACAAAATATACATAAACATATACATAGAGATTCAGAAAACTTAAAAAATGATGTAAACAACCAGAGAGACACTTAAGACAACAATAAAACAAACAAAAACTTTAAATTGATGCTTAATAACCACAAAGTGACAAAATACCAACAACTTACACAGCTCATACTCTTTTCTAAGAGAAAGGAATTTGAATAATCCACAAAGTGCTTAACATGTTGATATTCTCAGTATATCCACAGAAACCTTCACTTCTTGATGTTTTTATAAATGCCTTTGGGAGAAAAAGGAGATCTGGCTCTGATTGCAGATGTCTTCTCTCCCCACAGGTGGGAATGGAAGTCGCCCCCCAGCTCAAAGACAGCCTGAACCGCAACTTCTTCGACCTTCTGGGAACCTTCCGGCAGATCAGCGGGGAGAGCGTGCAGAACCAGCTGGTCCAGCAGAGGGTGGAGGTTCCGGAGTACTTGACACTTTACTCACCCGCCATCAACTGGATCCTGCAGTGTATCGCCTACAGAGCTCCAGAGGCAAGCAATCACACACAGTCTTTGATGTAATGTTTAGACGGAGCTTTGGAAACTGAGAGAAAGTGAGTGTTTGCAAAAGTCGGGAATTTCCAGAAGTCAGGCTCAGTCAACACCGCTGTTTGTGTTTCCATTAAAGGCTTTGCTGATGGAGATGATGGAGCGATGCAAGAAGCTGGGGAACAAGTGAGTGGTTTTTATAATGAAGGGAAATTCATTTGTGGGTTTATTTTTCCTGCAACGTCAAACAAGAGATACATTTTCCTCTTGAGAGAATTATTATAAAGTGTGTCTCGGGTAATAAAATGATGTGCAATTGAGGACAAATTTTTGACTCACAAAATTGTGTGTTTTTACCCATGAGTTGGTCCTTTATTAGTCACTTTTTACTTCATCCTTATGTATACAAATTATTCAGATAAAGCAAGACAAAAAACACTTGTTCCACTGATTATAGCTGCTGGGTCTATGTAAGCTGTGATGCAGTTTTGCTTTATGTGAAGATGTCCAAAGTCAGACAGACTGTTGAGCCCCTTATATTAAATCCAGATTATGGATACAGAAGGTATTACCACAGGTTTATTTTTTTATGTTTATTTTTATTTTTTTGCGCAATTAAAAGAAAATACATACAAAAAAATAGTGAAGATAAATAATGTAATGTGCAGGAAGAGGCAGAAAACTAAGAGAGCTTATTTGAAGCCTCCACCCAAATAGTGTTGTAATATCAAAAATGAATTAAAAAATACTAGATTGACACATATAAAGACAATAGTTGATACTAAAAATAAAATAAAATAATAATATAAAAAATTAACAATTAATATAAATACAGTTATTACATCAACAGAATTCTAAAGTACAAAGTGTGAATATGATGTGTATGTACATCTACTCTATGAGTATGTGGTTGAGCATGATGAGTATAATTAAGTAACAGTGGTTAAAAGTTTTTTCAAGCATCCTTTATAACATTTTAAAGATAAACAGTTTTTCGCTACATTGGAATAAATATTCCAGAATTTGGTGCCCTTGAAATGTGTTGAGAAGGGACTTCTACAGGTAAAACATTTAGGAGGATGAAGAGATAAAGTTTGACGAGTTGAATAAGAGTGGACCTGTGAATTTAATTTGAAGTAAGACTTGAAGTGATCAGGGATATTCCCTTCACGTTGTATTTTATATTAAAAAAAACACATATTTGAGAGATATTGATATTATAGATATTAAGAAGCTGCAGTTTCTGAAACAAAGGAGCAGATGAGATGTTTGGTTTTGATCGAGTTGCCATCCTAACAAAACGTTTCTGAAGGAGCAACATTTTATGGAGAGTCATAGGAAAAGTACTAGCCCAAACTATATTACAATATGAAAGATATGGATAAATTAGGCTGTAATAAAGAGTAATGAGACAGTTTGTGGTAACGAGATGACTAATCCTTCTTATAATACCAAGAGATTTATTAGTTTTTTTGCTAACCCAATCGATTTGTTCTTTCCAACTCAGGTTCTCATCAACAAAAAACTCCAAGGAATCTGGTAGCTGATACCTGAGGCATCTCAATAGAGTCAATATGAATTTTAGACAGGTTGATATACTACAACAGGGCTTCCAAAGCTTTTCAGCCCATGACCCCCAATATATAGGTTCCAAAGACTCGCAACCCCCAGTGTCCCTGGATGTGATTAAATGTTGTTTCATACTTAATCTAGCTGGTCTGCAGAACATTAACCTAACTACATGTACATGTGTTTCCTGTGCTGCTGTGAATTAACCTGCTGCTACTGATGCTTTTGTTAATTAACTATCAACTAACTCTAAGCTCAGGGGTCATCTGGCAACAAAGGGACACAGAAAACTAATTATACTAACTGAACTAACTAAACTTTTCAAGGTTTCAGTTCAAATGTAACTATGTTTGTCGACATTTTTTCAATAATGGGTCAAATATGCCACTTTGAATTTACTTTAAAAAAAAAACATACTAGGAGACATCTCGCGGCCCCCCAGGGGGTCCCAACCCACACTCTGGAATCCACTGTTGATTGGCTGATAATATTGACCACAAAGATCCTGCTTGTTCCCATTTCCCTTAGTGCCTTGCTGCTGAATTCAGTCATGTGGGCGTTCAGGCCGGAGTTTGTGGCAGCAAGAGCCACAGACTTCATCAGTATGATCAAAGACTGCGACGAGGCAGGATTCCCAAAGGTCAGAGGGCATGAACAGTTAAAATACTGTCATCTGAAATCCCTTCAAGTACATTTTGTCAGTGATTTTCATGTTCAAGTTCAGGGGACTGAAGATTATCCACTGTATATCAAAGATTCATCCAAACCTGCCTGATGTATGAATAGAACTGGACTCTCTTCTTCTCTTCAGCATTTGTTGTTCGGGTCTCTGGGTCGCAGTCTGGCCTGTGCCGACCCCCCAGAATCTGAGAGGCTGACGATCCTGAATGAAGCTTGGAAAGTTGTCACCAAAGTTCGCAGTCCCCAGGTACTGAGAGAATACTGCCTCTTACTCACTGATGTGTACTTTCTTTAAAAATGCTCTGCTGATTTTTCTTTTTTTTCAGGATTACATCAACTGTGCTGAGATCTGGGTGGAGTTCACCTGCCGACACTTCACAGTGAGTAAACCAGAGGAGGGATGAGACTCTTTATTAATGAGTGGAATTCAAGTTTGTGTCTCTTCCTGCTAGAAACGCGAGGTCAACACTGTTCTGGCTGATGTCATCAAACACATGACCCCTGACCGGGCGTTTGAAGACGCTTATCCTCAGGTCAGCGGCTCATTGGCTCACAGACTCAGGGACATCTTCGTCATCCTGCTGTCTGCCCTGTGGTGACTGATTTTGTTTTGTTCTTCATACAGCTGCAGTCAGTGATCAGGAAGATCCTCACCTACTTCCACGACTTCTCCGTCCTCTTCTCCATGGTAAACAAACACAACATTACAATGATGGAACATATGGATGGAATGATGCCGTCTGAACCTCAGTTACCTGATGTATCCAAACGTTTTTGTGTCATAGGAGCGTTTCCTGCCGTTCTTAGACATGTTCCAGAAAGACAGTGTGAGGGTGGAGGTCTGCAGATCTATCATGGAAGTCTTCATCAAGTGAGAAACAATGAGATTTATTCTTTTGTTCTGGCGGTTGAATCATGCACCCAATGTACAGAGGTTATAGTCCTCGAAGCGTGCGGCAGGTTTGACCTGCTGCCCTTTGCTGCATGTCATTCCCCACTCTCCTTTTCCTACTCTCCTACTCTATCCACTGTCCTATACTCTTAATAAAAGAGTAAACACCCAAATTAACTTTTTACTTTATTAACTCTGAACTTTAGACAAAAAAGGCACAGACCAAAGTTGTCTCTATCTAATTGTTTATCTCCTGCAGACATCAGGTGGAGCCAACCAGAGACCCTGTCATCCTTAACGCCATGCTGCACATCTGCAAGACAATGCACGACTCTGTCAAGTATGCTATTTGTGTGTGTGTGTGTGTGTGTGTGTGTGTGTGTGTGTGTGTGTGTGTGTGTGTGTGTGTGTGTGTGTGTGTGTGTGTGTGTGTGTGTGTGTGTGTGTGTGTGTGTGTGTGTGTGTGTGTGTGTGTGTGTCTGTGTCTGTGTCTGTGTGTGTGTGTGTGTGTCTGTGTGTCTCTGTGTCTCTGTGTGTGTGTGTGTCTCTGTGTGTGTGTGTGTGTGTGTTTGTGTCTCTGTGTGTCTCTGTGTGTGTCTGTGTGTCTCTGTGTGTCTCTGTGTGTCTCTGTGTGTCTCTGTGTGTGTCTGTGTGTCTCTGTGTGTCTCTGTGTGTGTCTGTGTGTCTCTGTGTGTCTCTGTGTGTCTCTGTGTGTCTCTGTGTGTGTCTGTGTGTCTCTGTGTGTCTCTGTGTGTCTCTGTGTGTGTGTGGTGTGTGTGTGTGTGTGTGTGTGTGTGTGTGTGTGTGTGTGTGTGTGTGTGTGTGTGTGTGGTGTGTGTTTAACACATCAGGATTTTTGGACTGTCTTCACTTGGACTCAGTGTTTGTGTTCTTCATTCTGTTCACATAGATTGTTTATGAGTGAAGATATCTTCCACTGATTGCAGCTCCTCTAGTCTGCCCGGTGACAGTCCTCAGTCAGTGACTTGTCTGCTCTCTGCATTGCAGTGCTCTCACTCTGGAGGACGAGAAGAGATCTCTGGCACTGCTGATTATCGGCTTCATCCGCATGGTGAGACTCCTCAGACGTCAGTCTGTGGTTGAAAGATAAGACTAGTGTTTTTCATTTTGAGGGCTGTCAGATGATTGATTTTTACACCACGATTAATAACTGAATAACATTATTTGCAATTCAACTCAGCTTGTAGTATAACAAAATAACAACAAAATAAAGTAATTCTTGCTGGTGTCTTGATCTGAGGATCAAATTAATGAAGTGAAATTCACAATTTATCCACAATGTAGTTCTAACCACAGGTCTGTGTTGAGTAGCACACTAAAATACTGTACTGCTCTGCTGGCTTTTGTGATGCGGTTGCCCGTGACATCATTCTGATGCACCTGTATGCTTAGCTCAAAGGTAGCAGCTCAAACTCAAAGTAACTCAGTGATATTTAATTCCATTTGACACAAAGTGCAGATTACTTTTGACTTGTCAACTGAGCCATCTGGGAGGGTTTTTAAGGGAAATTTAGCCACTCTGTAGTGCAGTGGTGTTATTTTGCAACACGGCAGCAGTCAGAAAGCAGGAAGACACTAGTAGCTTAATGACGGTGTGCTGAAAGGGACAAAATAGCGTGCAATGAATAAGGTTAATTATAGACCTTCTTGCATGGCACTAATGTGTTAATACTGACAGTACTTCTTCTGAATGTATTCTTTCTTCTTTGAGGGGATTATTGAGAGGATAGGATAGTAGCAAAGGGCCGCATGTAGGAATCAAACAAGGGGCCGCCGGCTTCAAGGACTATACATGGGGCATGCAAGTTTAACCACTAGGCCAAACTGGTGTCCAACATGCACTGTGATGTTGGGCGCTGTTCACCAGTTTAAATTAACGGCCACTTTTTGATGATTTTGTTTTGACAGTGAGCTCCATTTGTTACTGAGCAGCTAAAACTAAAACTGAACATAATGTGGACTCTCCTTTCTTTTACTTGTCCCAAAAGAGCCACACAGTTGTGCATGCCAATTATTTTACTGAAACCTGCTTTGATAAGTACACTATGAGATCACATCTGATCATCAGACCACACAGCTGAATGTAAGGTTGTATTTTCAAAGGTCGTTCCTTTCAGGCTGTTAATATATCTGATTCTGCTGGTTAACAGTGTTCTTGAAGGGGCAGCAGTTGAAGATGTCTGAGACAACTCTCAGCTGTTGATGAATACACATTTGATTCTCCAGTAACAGGGCTGTGAATAATGGATTCACTTAAAAAAACACAAGGTCAAAGTTATTTAACCCCCGAAAAGCAAAGAGACAGACCCACGTTGTGAAATTTGAAGGGTAAAAAAAAGATGATTGTATAAGAACTATTTGTCAAGTAAAAGAAGACCTGTTTCTTTCCTCTAACACACTAATACTGTCTTTCTTTTCTTCACTGCCTCTAGGTTTCTTTTGGTCGTGACTTTGAGCAACAGCTGAGCTTCTGTGTGGAAGCCAGAGCCACCTTCTGTAATCTGGAGTCAGTGCTGGTGCAACTCATTCATGTCAGTAAAATCTGTGTTTGTGTGTAAACTTGTGATTATATTCATATTTGAACACACACCCTCCTGAATGCTCACCTTGTCGTTTCCAGACTGTGAACCAGCTGGCAATGGAGACCAGTCGGGTGATGAAAGGGAGCCACTCCAGAAAAACTGCAGCCTTTGTCCGGGTAAGTAAAAAGACACAAAATGTGACCCCTGCAGGCCACTGTACACTGATACAAGGGGATGTTTCAGTAGTAAAGGAGACACAGGGAGAGGTGTTTAGGAGAAAATAAGTCCATTGTTGTCTTCAGATCAACAAAGTATTGTTTTTATGTGATCTTGTCCTCTCTTTCAGGCATGTGCTGCCTACAGCTTCATCACCATCCCGTCTCTCAGCAGCATCTTCAGCCGCCTCAGCCTCTATCTGCTGTCGGGTCAGGTCGCACTCGCCAACCAGTGTCTGTCCCAGGGTGAGCAGCTGCTTTCTTTGAAACATTTTAAACAAAGAGTTGATATTACGGTCCTTTACAAGTTTTAGAAACTATAATAACAGTTTGTTAATTTGGCTCCTGTTCTCTCCTTTCCTTCTTCTCTCCTGTCTTTACCTTGTCTTATTTTCCTCGACCACTTCCTGAACTGTTCTCCCACACCTCTGCATCTCTACCTCTTCCTTTCTTTCAATTTCTCTCCACACCTCCAGCGGATGCTTTCCTAAAAGCAGCAGTCAGTGTTCTTCCCGAGGTTCCTCGCAACATCAGCGTGGAGGGGAAGCTTCGCTCCTCTGAGAACTTCCTGCTGGACTTCATGAACAATTTCCTGTCTACGCTGTTGGTCGTACCGGTAACATCCCTCAGTCTCTTCTTCTAGTATGGGCTCAAAGTGAAACATAGATGAAGTAGAGAACCAGGAGGCTTCATCTGTGTGTGTATGTGTGTGATACTTTGTCTGCAGGACCATCCAGAGCACGGTGTGTTGTACCTGGTCCGAGGTCTACTCAACATGGTCCAGGATTACACCTGGGAGGACAACAGTGATGCTAAAGTGCGGGTCTATGTCAGTGCTCTGCCCCTGCTGGCTGCCATGAGCCAGGAAACCTACCTCTACTCCATCCCTAAAGGTTCGTACGTACTCTCACAAAATCCAGGATTTTCTGAGTTTTAGAAATCAGATCCTTCTTCCTCTTGATGGATTATCCGAAAGCTCATTTCTAAATCCAACTTTAAGTTTTACAAGACAAGAGGCTTTTCTTTTCATCTTTTTGCAGCTTTAAAACTCTACAGAGGGTTTCCATGTGAGCCCTGAGTGCTCACTAAAAACTGTCTCACAACTCACCCAGCCTTTCTCCTCTTTTCTGACTGCAGTGGACTCCAATGAAACACTTTATGGAGGTGATCCCAAGTTTCTATCAGAGATCAACAAGCTGTGCGAGACTCTGATTGGACAGATCCTGGACCACTTGAAGACCCTCGGCCGTGATGAGGTGAGAGAGGAGAGTTTGTTCTCTTCTTGTGTTTTTATTGACTTGACAGAAGCACAGAGAAACAGATGTTAGTGGAAAAGTGGAATGATTCAGGTTCAGGTTCAGTCTTAATAACATGGCATTGACATGTTGTTGTCCCTTTGCAGCCGAGCACACGGCGTCAGGGCGCTCTGGCCTTTTCTCTGTTTGGGATCCTGCTGGCTCACGGTGATCTGAGGAACAACAAGCTGAGCCAGCTGTCTGTCAACCTGTGGAACCTCAGCCACAAACACGGATACTGTGAGACACGGATCTCAGTGAGTTCACACACAAACACACACAACTCTGACACATTTATCTTTATCTTAAGGAGCTCTAATCACGATTCTGTCAATGCTTACTGCTCTTTGGTCTGATTAGTTTTGGGATTTGTAGAAACAGCAGTGAGTTTGCATCATGTGAACACAGCCTGATTGACTTTTCGTCTCCTCTCTCTGCTGCAGGTTCGGACTCTAGAGTTTATTAAACACCAGGCTCAGCAGCCCGACATGACGCACCTGACAGATGCAGTCCAGAGGCTGGTACTCCAATCTCGCACGTGAACATCAATCCCAACATTTGTGCCCACAGGTTTTGTAAATAAAAGATAATCCGCATAGAGAAGAGAAATGATGCCTTTATGTATTTGTCCATGTAGTGACACTTTTTAAACATTTGAGGGGCATCAGATAAAGCTCACTGTAAAATAAACATTGCTACTCCTAGACTGAAGTTACACAAAGCTGTTTAAGTGCCAAAATTCCTACTTTTTAAAGCCTTAAAACAGAAACAATCAAAGCATCATAGAATGATAAAAGTGCTCTGAAACCCTAAAGTAAAGTCTGTCAAGGTTTGTGCATTATTCCTTTTCGTTATCAACATTTGGAGGCACTTAAATAAAATAAGTTATGAAATATTTGAATGTATTATCCATGATTGATTCAGAGTGCAGACTCAAATTCTGAATGATTTATGGTCTTCTTGAACATCTCCTGCAACGTTTCTGTCACAGAACTGCTGCAGCTGTGCAACTTGTTCTCTCGTTCTAATACAAATATAAACTGTTAAACTAACATACCAGTAACGTTTATCACATCTGCTCTCTGTAATGTAATGTACTTGATCATCATGCTAACCTTTAGCATCATGTATATTTGATAGCAGTGTTTTTACATTCTTCATGTAGAGAAATAAACACCCTGCTTTGTATGAAACACAAATCATGACTTTGATTGTTTTTCTAACTTCTTAAGATCACTCAAATGATAACATATGTTATTTTTTGGTGTTGTTAATTTGGCGTTGAAAATAAAACATTTGAGTTAATAGTATCCACACATACAATGCAACAAAAAAAAAAAAGACAGGACAAGTTTTTTTTCCAAGACATTCTCAAACTCTTCTCAGTTGTAGTTTATTTAATCAATTAGTCAATCATTGTAAAGGCAAACACTCCTGTTTAATTCTCAAAGTAAAATAATGATAAAAAAAACAAACAGCAATGATGATGATGTTCTCTGACACGGACGGGCCTTTGGTCCCACACCTCTTCACTGCCAGAGAATTCAAGTCTGACTTTCAGGTCAGCAAATGTTTAAAAAGTCCAATGAAATCAAGACAGTTAACAGCGTGAATAATAAGACTTGTGTGATTTTGTTAAGTTGATTGAAAAAGGAACAGTCTGGTATCCCTTTCAGACCACAACTGCTTCTCTGAGATGCTCCTCCTGCTGAGGAGTGACACAGTTAAATACAACAAAGTTAAAGCGGAGTCTTTGAAATATTTGAATGCAGTCCTCTGTTCTGTCTCTCCATTTGTAGCACTATGACATCGAGCCAGTCAGTCCTGTATACTGAGCCAAAACAGCCAATGCTAAACCAGCATGTTATGAAACAGATGGTTATAATACGCTCCATAAACAATTTAACTACTCACTTTTTGGTTTATTAACATATTTATTCTAATTTAGTACAGTCCATGTAGTGATCTGTGGTCCCTAAAGGATGATTACAAAGAAGTCAATAAAAATGAAGCTTCACTGGGAGACTTCTGGACTTCACTAGCTTCCTAGATTTGATATTTGTTGCCATTTTAAATGTATTAGAGCTTAGTTTTAAAATCTGAAACCAGGAGACTGTCAACAACGAGGCTGATCGAATATCACTGTGAAGACTGAAATGTGTGAGACAAGGCAGCTGTCCAGAGGAATGAGCAGGGCGACTGTGTGTTCTCTGTTGGCTGATGAAGTTAACACTGATTAACAGGAGCAGGTGTGTGAATCACACCTCTGATTGAGCACTGGTTGAACTGATGTTGGATTATTGATCCATCTCCAAGAGGGACTGATCATCAGTAGTCAAAGGTAAACAGAGTTTAAGTCTAGACTGAAATAGGCATGGTAACAGGCTTGTTCAGATGTCAGCATTTTATAACATGAAAAGCAAGATTGACTCCAACAGACAGTTTTCACAGTGTCTCATCACTTTACAAACTTAAAAAGGAACCTCGACATTTGACTTTTTATTTTTCACAGTGACACGCAGACAGCACGAGCCCACATCCAGTGAAAACCAAATCATAAGCGCTTCAAAACTCCTCACTGCAAAATATGGTTTATGACTTGGCAGCTGTAACAATAAAATGCAAAACTTGGATTTCTCCAGAAAACTCCTCTCTGAGATGCAAACAGGCCGAGTACCAGTTCAGCAAGTGCACAGAGGAGCTAAATGTCCCCAGACTGCTGCGTGATGCAGATGAATCCAAATGACCCGTGAAGGACACACTGAGCAGAGAGGGGCTGTTTGCTTGATATTCAAGGAACAAGATGAGCTCAGATTATAACTTACATTTCTGCTTTAGTCCTTTCAGCTAGTGGATGAATGAGACAAGGAACTGAATGTTGCCCTGACGACAGGAAAATATTTAATTTACTATTCAAAGAAGAGGCTTATAACGGAACAAGCTGTTGAAATAAGCCGATAACAGCAGCTCCTCGAGGCTGCCCAGCAAACAAAAACATTGAGATAAATGTAGTGAGTTGACTAAACCCTCTTATAATAAACAATGTTACATAGAGGGGTGTTTACATGTGATGCTACCCTCTCCTCTGAGACACTCAATCCACTCCCTCCTCTCTGGAGCAGGCTTCACAGGGAGAGGACACTTTATGTTTAAAATGAATACACCCTAAACAAAAAGCAAGAGTCCCAAACTAACAAAAGTAATGATTCAAATAATATAATATAATCTTACAATGAGTTAACAAAGAGAGAGTTTGCAGTTTGGCGCAGTCAGTCCCGGCAGTGCTGAAGGGAGGGATTTTGTGGCCTGATACTTGCTTTGATTTTAGACTGGATGGGTGGGAGGGTTTTTTTTTGGAAACAGCACGCCTCTGAAAACACAGGCCGACGCCTCGCCCCACCCTTGTTGTGGAGGTAAAGGACGGAGGCAACATGATCTTCCTCTTTTTTTCTTTTTTTGTTCATTTGTCAGGCGGTCGCAGGCTCAGTCCAGCTCTATGGGGCTGCTGTCCTCCTGGGCTTCTTCAGCCCCATCGTCATCCTCGCCTGAACCCATCAGGCTGTTCAGCAGGTTCCCTGCAGGATCAAGCAGAGGGATCAATACTCTCTGCATTCAGAGGTGCAGCGGTTCACACAGAACACACATTTTGCTCCGCTTCTTTTAGCATTCCAAAGGCGTAGTATGATTCTGGGGAAACACTCATTCAATATAACAACTTTCTTTAAAAGTAATAGTCCTGATATTTGAAAAACAAAGCTCTGATACTTCTACATTGATGACGTGATGGTAAACATCAAGGGTGCAGCCAGTGAAGTAATAAAGACTTAACATCATGGTCTTGATCTACTCACCTAGCAGTCCACCGTATGATGGAGACTGTTTCGGCGGAACGCCAAAGAAAACCTGTCCTATTCTGTCAAGATACTGAGGAGACAGGAGGATGTGAGAGGGAAATAGAGAGAAACATGGATGTGAGTGAGACAGCTGATATGACTGCCTTCAGGGTCAAAGTGATAACAATAAGAAGAAAGTTTCCTTGGGTAAAGTTTTATGAAATACTTTAAGGAGATCTCACATGGTACACCTGATGCAACGCAGCTGCAGTCACATGACTTAAGGTCATAAATAAGTCATGGAAAGATATCAATAAGCATTTGCACTCACCTCATTATACATGGGATCCCTCTTCAGGGAAGGTTGATATTGCTCACATAACACTGTGAAAACTGTTAATTTACCCCTGAAGAAACAACAAAGACACAGTTTGAACTTTTTAAACTTGTTCTATTTAAGAGAAACAACCCATGTAAGTATCAGAGGAGACATCAGTAACAAGTCTGCTAATGCCAATTGAACCAATCCAGCATAAGTTCATGTATTTAAATATACCACAGCAATATGAGTGTGATATTCTTTTATACTCACCCATCCACTGCCAGCAGCAGAAACCAGATAAAGTTAAGTAGAGGCTGGACGAAGGGAGGGCCCTTCTCTATGGACGGGTGTTTCTCTGTGTATGTGCTGAACACCACGGAAGCGCTGTTTTTGTTCTTTAAGCAGAGAAACCTGGAGGGTAGAGGTTTGCAGGAGGGAGGGACAGAAATAGAAAAAGAGCCAGAGGATACAGAGGAAGCGAAAGAAAGCGTGACAGATAGTGTGAAGCACGGGATGAGAGGAGCGAGACAAGAAATGATAGAACAGAGACGTTAGAGACGATGAAAAGTTGCTGCTTAGACAGAAAATTGATACGACAGCTGGATGCATCAATAGTAATACTGTGACCATAGATACAGGACCCTACAGTTTATATCCAATCAAATATTCATAAAGCATATACAAAAGCTTAAAAACTGAGGTTAGATCAGATTCACTTGGGCATGGACAGTGATTTAGAATTTACACTGTAAAAATGTCAGAAAATGATCTCTGTGTTCAAAGCGTGGCAGTGCGGTACTTACTGTAGGACGGCCTGCGCCACAAACATGTCGACCTCACTACGGAAGCCTCGAGAGGCCGAATATTCTACCAGCATCTGTGCACAGCCCTCCCCATCAGATGAATGCAGGAAGTGGTAACGAGACTCACTGTAGTTTTGCTCTGGACACAAAAAAACAATATTTAAATTCTTAAAGTCTCCTTAAGTGGTGGGAGGAAATGTGTTACTTCATTAGGTCGGTACTTCAAAGTGAGTTTGATGACTCAGCAAGGTGTGCTTGGCCTAACACCAGAGTTTTCTATAGCATCAAACGACCTCTCTCTAAACCTGGCAACATCACCACTGGATAACGTTGCACACAGACATAGTCGGCAGAAGATCATGTTAGTTTGGGAATTTAAATTAGCTGTAAAATGCTCCAACCTTGATCTGTTTTTTATGATAAAGACAGACCTACATGCAGCTCTAGAGGAAAATATTTAGCTCATTTACATAGTTATTGTTTAAGATACCTTACACAAGCAGATAACATGAGAAATAAATAGGCATCAAGAGGTTAAATCACAATATTAATAATGTAAAAACACACAGCAGTCCCAATTTGTCTTATTTACAGAAACAGCTTCACTTTTTTCAGAATTGTTTGAATATCTTTCATAGTCATCTATCAACTTGTTCCTTTGACTTAAGTATGAATCATCGATTTTAATGTGTGCACATGAAGAATCAAGGACAAGACAAACTTCTCTTTTTAAGTCAACACACACACAGCCTGAAGAAGAAATCCTGGGTTCACAGAAGAGACTGACAAACACAGTGATCTCTGTTATCACCGGATGAGGTTTTTAGAGTGAGCTAGTATCTGTGTTGGTTCAAGGTTTCATCTGGTATGTGTTGACAGTGACACACATTATGAACATGTCTGTATGAAGGCTTCAAATGCAGAGGGGGTTTTAGATGCATATATTATACTGTCATTGTGATTTTAACGGTGTTTAGTCTTGCTTTAAGGCGGCACTTTTATGATTAATGCCAAAACTTCAACAATCGAGGTTAACAGAGGAACTGAAATCTTTCAGTCATTTCAAAAAGCATGCATTCTTAACATTTCAGTTTTACAGCCTCTTTACAACCTGTTTTACATTGTTACATATCTCAACCTGCAGTAAGTATTAGTTATTATTCTCCTCCGTCCTTCATGAGCTGCGTGATGAATGGATTACCTTTCCACAAGGTGACAGCCAGCAGCTGGTGTAGTTTAGGGTGTCCCAACTTGCTGGATCCTCCTGTGGACCATTTCAAGGCTCTGGACACAAACGCTACTCTCTCGGGGGAGTTCTGGTCCATCCGGCTGAACAACTTCGCCAGGCTTTCTGCTCAACACACACACGTACAAACACACACACAGCCCCATCAACACCAGAAAATGTGACTTCTAATATGAAATATGCTGTTGTACTGTTCGCTTGAAAGGTGGACTTTTCTGAATGTTGACAATGTAATGTCTTTAGACCGAAGATGTCCCGAAAGGGTCCATCAGATCACTGGATTAAAAGGAATGATTAAAAGTAGATCTGTAATGGTTGATTACACAGAGGCCAACTTAGAATCTACTGTGAGCTGTCAAAAATGTCTCATGGTACTCAACTTGATTGAAAGCTTCAAGATCACTCTTTAAACCTAAATCTTTAAAGCAGCAATTTTCGCAATTAATTAATACGATTCTCTTGGTGTGCATCATATTCTTCAACTATACTAAGTATTTTTTACATTGCTCAGTGTTTTGAAGTATCTTTCAGAAACAAAGACTTCAATTTTGAGAAATGTGTACTGATCCTTTTGGGGCAATAATGCTATAATGGTGTTAATATTACTGTAAAAAGTGCTGCAAGTGTTTTTAACAGAGACATCAAGGAAACATTGTCCCAACTTAAATTATATATATAATTTCTCTTTCACACAATTAGAGGACAGTAAATGTGAAAACTACAACTATCCACACTTACAAATCTCATTAATAAAACATACAGTTTGGAATTGGTATATCTTGAATCATATGGATGTCACTCACCTAATATATCCTCTTCAACCTTTGTCTCAGATTTCTCCAACACTTCCAGAACCAGCATGGACAGATCTGCTGCACTGTTTTGCTGAAGACAAAAACACAACAACCTATATGTGGCTTCTCCTAGATCAAATGATTTCAGAAAGTTCTTACATGAGTACCTTAAAGGCTACAAATGCCATCTGCTGTCTTGCACATAAATCAGATTCACACTTTAAACAAATAACAGCTCTGAATATGTTTATCAACCATGCTACAAGCTTTAATATGTAGACAACATTATATTTC
Source organism: Notolabrus celidotus (assembly GCF_009762535.1). NCBI lineage: Eukaryota > Metazoa > Chordata > Actinopteri > Labriformes > Labridae > Notolabrus > Notolabrus celidotus. The sequence continues at coordinate 9,458,577 of NC_048289.1, forward strand.
TGACTTCTGCAGGTCCTCTGAGACATAAACATAAACAAGCACCTCTTGTTTGGGCTGTTTCACCTGTATACATGGCTGAGAGAGACTCCTTTTGTATTACAATTACGCAATGTATAAACAAACCTCACTGAGCAGAAATCTAGATGAGCATGTACCTGGTTATAGCTGAAGAATAGTAGAGCCCCATTGTACATCAGCTCCCTGGCCTCAGCATGTTTTGCCTGTGACATGTACCTGATGGAAGACGGGAGTGTCAACATTAGATATGACATGATGTTACCTGCTTACCAAGACTAACACAGGTTGTATTTGCACCACTAACCACTATCCCTTTAATAGGCAGTGAGATGAATTGCAGGCCCAGAAATTTTGCTCAAGATATAACACAATATTTAAATGTGGACATTGCTTTAAGTGTTACAACATTCTTGAAGAGCATGGAACTGATGCAGTGCTTCCAGTCTCTGTATATTTTTATGTATGGGCGTTATAATGCAGTTATTAATATTAAAAGTGAAGTATGATGGTAAACATACTCCTTGATATTAAGAAAGGTTTGGCTTTACCTGATTTTTCTCTATTTACTATGCTCAAGGCAGACATATTGTATTCATCATGTAATGCTTTGAGATACTGGAACAGGAAGCTGCACACATTTGTGTGAATGTTAATCAACACGTCATGAGAGTGAGGAGACGTAACTCTCTCTGGAGAAACGTGTCTCAGATTCCTCGAGTTTGGCTAAGGGTCATGTAATATATTCACGATTCAAAAAGACAAATGTGACAGGAAGCATAAACACGTCTATCCTTAACATTTCAGACTGCAGCGCTGCAATATGCTCTCTGGATGAATGCTAACACAGCTGGACAGCTTCAACAACGTTGTACAAAGTTATAATTTACATGTACCGTATGTATTTTTAAACTATCATGTGACATATATTCACAATTAGCTGAACACAGTATGACGGTCTTTCTTGTGTTTGCAGTTCAGCTTAACTCGGCTTCGGTTATAATTAGTTGTGTTGCTAAACACGTAGCTAACACACTAGCTGTGGGTGCCAGTCCCATTTTGTGACTGTAGAAGATTGACAGCACAGCTGTCCAATCAAACACACGGAGCAACATGAGTGGGCGGGTCCCCGGTGAGATTCATCCAATCAGAAACGGACAGGCATAGAAGCAAGGTTGACTGCAGAATGATCTGGAACAGGCAGGCCCCAAAGCCAACTGACAATTACATCTGCATTTACCAACGTAAATCGAGGTCTTACCTAAAAAATAAAGTCCTGTACATCTGATGTGCTTCATAGTAATCCCCTTTTTCTACGCTGGCTCGCAGTTTTCCCTCCACCCTCTGTACGCCTCCACGGTTTCTGGCACTGGAGAGCCTCAGAGACTCCTGCTCCGACATCGTCGCTCAGCAGCAGCGCTCAAGCCAAGTGTTGACAGTGGAGAACCGGAACGCTTTAATCAATTTAGACCCTCCCCGCTCGCCGTAGCCGGTGTTGTAGTTGAACAGTGACGAAATAACTTGTCAAGTTCACGAAACCTTGCGGCCAACTCAGAGCCGTGAAGGTAACACAGTGTCGGTTAAGGTTAGGGACACTAAACTACACACCCAAGTTAAATAGAAGATAAATACAACGGTCTTTATCAGGTGGCTTGAGTTGCTTATTGCTTTAGCTCAGGGGTTCCCAAAGTATGGGCCGGGACCCCCTGGGGGGTCGCGAGACATAAATGGGAGGGTCGTGAGATGTCTTCCAGAATGTTTATCTCTAAAATTAGTTCATTTTACCCATTATAGTAAATATATCGACAAGAATAGTAGCTAAACTTGAAACAAAACCTCGAAATCAAAAATGTAATGAGTTTTCTGCCTTTCTTTTTGCCAGATGATTCCTAAGTTTAGGGTAAGTGAACAGTTGATTATCCAAAGCACCAGTAGCAGTAGGTTAAGTCTTAACAGCACAGGAAACACAGCCACATGTTCATAGGTAGGTATAGCTAGGTAGGCAAATTTTCTGCAGACCAGCTAAATGAAGCCACATTAAATCACTTTGAGGGACAGTGGGGGTCGCGAGTCCTTGGCATCTATATTTGGGGGGTCACGGGCTGAAAAGTTTGGGAACCCCTGCTTTAGCTAAAAATTGTTCCTACCATTTTATTCATTTGATATTATAGATTAAGTCCTTTAGTGTTCATTTAGTTTTAACAAAAACAAACTTGATTAAACCAACACAATTATCCGGGATATTGGAGACTGAATACAGTTTTTACACTATATATATATATATATATATAACACAATAATGGAACAATGTGTGAGACACTCCATCTGTCTTCTCTATAACAATATGTTATCATAACATGTATTTGTCCTTTATTCACTTTATACACACCAATTCAGTTAAACTAAGTAGATAAAAGACTAAATTTCCTGTTTGGTGTGAACACACTGTATTTATTCAACTCTTGCTCATGGTTTTCCATTTGTGCTATTACAAACAAGCTGATACTTGTGAGGCCTCCTGCAGTCATACTACATTTGGTTCTCCTTTTCTATTATTCCCTTTGGTTTGTTGTTGTTAACTTTTAGAGAGAGATAGAAGGGGGTGAAAAAGCAAAATGCTTAAAAGATAAGTATAAACATCTTAGTCATCACAATTAATCTTTCACACAGTACAATCTGTTCACCTGACTTCTGATGTTTTTAAACCAAACCTTCCCTTTCTTCTGTTTCTCTTACAGAGTGGGAGTGAAGAGGAAGTGGAGGTATGAAGCTGAAGCTTTCTTATGTAAAAGGTAAATATAAATCATAAAATGTCCTGATCATAGTTGTAATGGATGCATAACCAGCTCATCTGGTCTTATACTTCTCCAGCAGGAACCCTGACCTGAGTTTACTTTTACAAGTCAGGCATTTTATTGTTGTTTCAGTGACCAAATTAAAATCTAGCCAACAACGGTTGCATATGCCATGCAGTATTTCACAAGCTCTCACATGTGAAATGTCTGTTTTGTGACACTATAGACCACTAGATGGTGCGGTTTTCCACCAAGTTCCATATTAAGAAAACCATGTAAAAATGATACAAAACTGAGTCCTAGAGAAACACTTTCACACAAAGAAGCTCTTTGCCAATATTTGCACCCATCAGTTCTCCCCACTTTTATCCATAAAATATTTTTCAATGGAAGACATCTTGATCCAAAAGCTAATGTAAATGTCAACTGTATTTAATACACATTTTCATGACGTGTATTTTTATTTTATTTGTATTCTTTTCAAGTCATGTTTTGGGGACTTTTACATTTATTGGATAGGAAAGCTGGAAAGAGACAGGAAATATGGGGAACAGAGAGTTGGGGTAGATATGCAGCAAATGGTAGAGGCTGGGAGTCAAACCTGCGACTGCTGCGACAAGGACTATAGCCTATGTATGTGGGGTGCATGCTTAGACTGCTAGGCCACAACGGCCCATGATGTGTTTTATTTGAGCACAAGCTGCAACTTTCCCTTAATAGTGTTCAAATGTCTATTACAGACATTAAGAATTCTGGGACAGTGACAAATTAACGGTTATAGCATCGGTGATGCCATTTAAAGGCATCAGACCTGCAAAATCAGTCAGGATCTTCTTGAGATCTCTTTTACATGAGAAACTGAAACAGGGGAACCGTGTTACAGAGTGAACAATCAAACTGGCATCCAAGTACACAGACTCAGTTCTGAGGAGTGGCCACAGCCATTCACTGTGCTAATGTCAGTATTTCAGCTGCTCACTGATCCCATGTCTGTTTTGTTGTTATTCACTGATCTAAGGTAGATGTCAAAGTATTTCAACAGTCCTGAGTCAATGTTGCAGCCCTCTCCTTCACTGAATGACAGTTCTGCCCTTAACTGATTCCTAATTCAATCTAAATTCATAGTATATATTTTTAAACATGGTAGTTGCACACCAATAAACTTCATAACTCTGAAAACTAAAGATACTTCCTTATCCTCAGGTGTAACTTGTGTAAAGAGCTGGTTGATAAATGTTTAATGTATTATAACAGACTATTGAATGTTTCTAAGTGTAACTCAAAGAACCCCTGCACCTGTATAGTGCAGCTTCATAGGCCTCACTCAGATCAGTAGACTTGTAGTAATGGTCAAATTTAGAGATTCATTTTTGCATGTATGAGTCAAATTTCATTTTTAACCAACACCTTATTTCTACAACTGAACCGCTGAGTAATGAGTATGACATGAGCAGAGTGACCTTAGTGCAGTCATCTGAAATCTGCACTCTGATCAGTTTGGTCTTATCTAATCTAGGGATTTAATGAATGTGTGTTATCTTGACTTGAATGCGTGATGTAATGTGATTTAAAAAATGTCTGCCAAACACTGCAAATACAATTTGTGGGATGTGACCTAATGCTTGTAACCTATTATAAATTATTTAGTACAGTATATTATAAGTCTCAAGGAATTCCACCTTTCCCGGTTTGAATTCTACTTCTGAATATCCAGCACCCTGAAACCAACATATAGATGTTTACAGTTAAATGACTTTAAAGAATGTGACAGAATTAAATAACACAGCAGTTTATAGTTTGTAGGATAAAGAAATGTGTGTTAAATCTTTACAAAATAGAGGAATTTAAACTCTATATGACAGAAATAACTAAACAAAGTGTTAACATTGACATATTCATGATTAAAAATAAAGGTTTGTTTGTACTTCCCTCATAGAAAGAGAAAAAATTGTAAAAAAAAAAAAAAAAAAACATTTAGCAGCATTTATCTAATCAAAACCAAAAAGTTTCATAAGATTACAAAACCTGCAGACGTGTTTGTGTTAAACAGATCTAGTTTCTACATACACATAGTGTATATACTGAAACATACTACCACTTCATAAACTTTAATTTCATGTTCAGGTGCATATTAGTTGGATGGTTAAAACAGTATTAAGTTTAAATTAACCAATTACTAAAAATAAATAATACAAATTAAACTTCAGGCAGCAGTAAATTATCCTGCCACAGACGATCCAAATGAAATTCTTCTTCATAATGATTCTCTAATTTAACCTTTAATGCTCTCTACAGTCACTCTGCAGTTTCTGTGACTCAACCAGACATGACTGATAAAGTCCTGAATGATGTTGATGCTGTGGTTTAGACATGCACTACACTGAGTTATTGTGAGCAAAGTTGACATAATATCATGAAGATAAGATCTTGTTGATCTTATCTCAAAAAGGTCTTTGTGATGTCTAATCATTGCTAGAGCATGTTAGCAAAGCTGACATAATCCACTTCAGCTGAATAAATTTACTAGTAAAGGAAAGAAATATAACGATCAAAGTTCCGTGTCTTTTGGTGTAACATGCCGTCTGCGTTGTGTGAGCTCAAATTGACAGTGTCTCTCTGTAGGTTTCTTTAGGTGTAGAGGCGAAGGTGCTGTCGTATATAGTGGAGAGGGAAACCTCTGCACCTGGTCTGTTACTGTCCTCCCTGAAGGATCTGTCATTTCTCCGGAAAGAGTTCCTGATCCTGCTGGAGAGGTGACCGGACATGCGCCTCATTGCCTGGCTGAGTCCCTTGTTCCTTAACTTGATCATTCCCACGTCGTCCTCCAGCTCCTCGGGCGGCACGTCGATGTTCCCCGAGTACCAGAACACCCACCAGATCAGGCTGAGGAAGATGATGATCGCCCCCGCGTAGATGAACAAGTCATGGATCACCAGCCCTCCAAACACCCCCACCATCATGATAAGGATGCCGAGTATGTCGTGGGCCACTGCAAACCAGAATGAGCACTTGCAGCGACCAACTCCTTCATAGCTTTTCTCCATGACTGGCTCGACCTGCACAGATGTTAGCATGTCTGTTCCCAAAGTTAATCCAGATGAAGAAACAAGTCAGTGTGCTGCAGCTGCAGGATAGTTAGGAGTATTCCCAGCTGACTGAGTGAAAAACATGAAACAACCACCAGCAGCAGAACAGGTCAAAGTACAGAACGTTATCAATAGACACCGCCCAGCTGTGTGACTGTGTTGGATGTTTCAGAGGAAGAAGTAGCATAATGTGAAAATCTCCTTGTCTGTTTCTCTCAGTCCATCTTCTTCTGTTTCTCTATCCCATTTTTTCAGGACATCTAATCCAGGCAGATGGCCTACCACTGAGTCTAGCTCTGCCTGTTGAAGGAAAATTTTCCTTGCCACTGTTGCAAAGTACTTGCTCAAAGGTGGATATATGACAAGGCTGTGTAGAGTGTCTTTGGTGTGATGTGACACACTGTGAATTCCATCCATCCATCCATTATCTTGACCACCTATCCCGTTCAGGGTCCCGGGGCACTATGAATTCATCTTGTTAATAGAATCGGAGTTACAGAGTCATTTCCCTCCTCTATTTAAATACCCTGGCTGTAGCGTTTCCTCCTCTGCTCTTCCTTCAGAACTGGGATCCACACCAGCCCCATCACCACAAACAGCAGCCCTATGGACAGGCAGGCTGAGGCCACAGAGCGGGATGCTTCAGTCACCCCCGACGACTGGAGCAGGAAGAGGAGTCCGCCTGTAGCACACATTATAGACCCCATCACCATCACAATGATGGGCTTATGGAAGTAGGTCCAACCATGGACCGCCGCAGCCTCTGTGTAAAGGTCTGAACACAGGCTTTGACTCCCAGAGTCATCTGAAAGTGAGGATTCCCCAATTGTTGCCATTGCTGCTCCTCACACAATACCAGTAATCCCTTTGTGTCTCCCCTCTAAGTCTTTACCTCATGAATAATGGAAACGTCAGATATTAAACATCCATCGATACCCAACGTTCTCTTCTTGTCTTGCTTCCTCAGCGAGTAACTCTTCACATATATTCAGCGAGCTCCCAACAGTCATAAGGAGTTTAAGTATCTGTATGATCAAAAAGAAGAGAGTGTCTGATGCATCTTGTTTCCATGCTCCTGCTCAGTAACCCGTGTACACACTGTAATTCCATATGGCCCACCACACACAGGGCTTGGATGAATACACTGACCCAGCCCACCTGTGGAAAACATAATCATCCCCTCTGATTGGCTGGCCACTTAGTGCTCATCTTGTTCCTCCAAAACACACAGACTGTATTAACATGTGTGAAGACTCATGTTTCAGTGTCACACATCAGCTTCTGTCTTATGGGGGACAAAAGAAAAAAAACATATTTAGAAATAAATAAATAATTAGTTAAATAAATAAATATAAAATAATAAATAATGAATGAATTAAATAAAAATTTAAAAAAATGCAGAAATAAATGTATAAATAATTAACTGAATAATTGAATAAATAAATTAATTCAGAAAAAAACACGTAAATGAATAAATAAATAATTATCTTAATGCAGTTATAGGAGCACTCTGAACTTGGAAGTGAAGATATCACAAGTTATTTGAATTTACTACGGAATCTACGGTTGTTTCGGCTTTGTGACAAAAAGTGTTAGACTCTTCTTTAAACTTTTCTGTTTGACATCTTTCCAGAGAACTTTTCCATCCTGCTAAACAGAATACAAACCGTTTCGTTCTTTTGTGTCCTATCATCACCTGAAGTGCTTTATCCTTGAGAGCTGCTTGTAGTGGGAGCTGAGCATGTGTATCAGATGACAAGCCTTTTGTTAATGAGATTATGCCTGGGCTTGTACAGCTGCTCTTGCTACTTGCATGCAGTAATGCTACAATGGGCAAAACTACATTCCCTATGAGGCTTTGCATCTCCACACACATTCTGCTATATGCTTTAAGAATGATAATCATTCATGAAGAGAAGCAGCTCTCAAGGATAAAGCACTTCAGGTGATGACAGGACACTAGAAGAATGAAACGGTCCCTATTCTGTTTCGCAGGATGGAAAAGGTCTCTGGAAAGATGTCAAACATGGTTGGTAGAAAAGTTTGAAGAAGACTCTAACACTTTTTTGTTACAAAGCCGAAACAATCACAGATTCCGTAGTGAATTCAAATAACTTGTGATATCTTCACTTCAAAGTTCAGAGTGCTACTATATCTGTGTTAAGACCAATGACAAGTATGCATCTGTATGATGTCTTTATTTGAGAATTGTCTGGTGTCTAAAAAGGTTAAAGCTTGGGGCGCTAGTGGCCAAGCGATTTATGTGCTCTCCCCCACACCTATAGAGGCTACAGTCCTCGTAGTGGTAGCTGATTCGACTCCCAGCCTCGACCATTTGCTGCATGACTTCCCCATTCTCTACTCCCCATACTGCTTGTCTTTCTTCAGCTATCCTATCCATAAAGGCGAAAATGGCCAAAAATATATATTGATGTAAAAAAGTTAAAGCTCAATGTTAAGAATATTTTCTATTTTCCCATCCAAAAAGAAACATAAATAGGATTTAAACACCACATGCCCAGTGGCTGAGTCATTCAAAACATCTTATAGATCTTTTCAGACTGGGTTGATCATTAAAATGTGGATAGATAATGGCTGCATTCCATCAGTTTGACAGGTTTCAGGGTCCTGCTTGTTCTTTAATGTATTTCATTTGAAAAATTGTCACATTTCTGTTGATTTTGACCTAACTCTGTATGCAATAACTGAATAATCATCATTTTACCTTATCCTTACCAATGGAAGTTAAACTCCACATTGAATTTGGTTCTTTAAAGGACATGGGGAAAATGTCTTCGTGGGGGCAAGATGTGTGGGAGGTTTTGTGAGAGCAGTGCTGGAGTTAATTAACAGGTGAAAACTGTGAACTGATTGCTCTCCTCTGCAGTAGTATGCTGGACCTGGCAGAGAGGTGGGGAGAGCCGGATGAGCAAGACCGGGCTCCTGCTGTGTACATTTCAGTTGGACCCTCTGAAACCACAGAAGTATATTTGTGTCAAAATGAATGTTTGGGAGAATAAAGAAAAGGTCTATGTGGAAGCTGTGTGGTCATTAGGTTGATGTAACTCGTAAACACAGTCTTATTATACCAATAACTTTGCTTCCAAACTTGTATTGACAAGTTTCCTGTATTTGTGGTCTTGTTTGTCCCTGTATCTTTAAATTCCAGTGCTTTGAAAAAGAACTTCGCAACAACCTATATTTACGTTAATTAATATGTCCAAAGCTTGATCCGTAAGGCAACTGGACTGGTAGAAATGCTTGAATTCTTTAGAAATTCTACCAGTCCAGTTGCCTCATGGATCAAGCTTTGGATTACAATGACCTAGATGTCTAAGAACCTTCACAGTTGATTGATATATTTCTTTGCATTTCTTGAGAATTGGTGGTCTTAAGTGGTGTTTGCCATTTATCATGTAATGTCAATTATTTTAACATATATTTATGTTTTTGTTATTTCAAAATGGTTTTTGCTTTAGGTTTCTATTAGAAGTAGAATTAATTTGAAATGCAATACTTTAACAGCTAACTTGGCCAACTTATAAATACAGCAGAGCCATCATCATCATCATCATTAGTAGTCTGAGAGACTGTATGACAGAAACTGACGGCTATGCTTAAAAGGGAGATTTTTCACAAAGGATATACAGAAAAACAAGGAAGCCACAAAAGTGTTCAGATAACAGTTTATAATTATTTCCATTCATACACAAAAGAGAAAAACAGACTGAATATAAAGGGCATTCTGTGAACAGTGAAGAGTGTGAAGTGTAAATCGTCCGTGTTGAGAAGGTCATGTGAAAGATGTTCCAATCATTTCACTTTAGGCACTTTCCTTTTTACTTTGAAATCAGTCTTTCCGGCCTTCTTCGTCACTTTGCTGGGCGATTTCTTTTTTCCTTTCTTTGCCTTGGCAGGTTTGGGTGCTTTCTCCAGCTGCTTCTTTTTGGATGGTTTCTACAAAGAGAAACACAAATGTTTTAGCATGAATTTCCTTATTTCAATATTTTAATTACTTTAAATACTTGTTTCTAGCAGAGTGAAGTATAATTGACCTCCAGTTTAGGCTTTTTGCTCGGGGTAGCAATGGGAACCAGCTGTGGGATTTCTTCCTCTTCCTCCACGTTTTCCCCTTCCTTAGCAGTGGCATCTGTTTCGTTTGTAGCATCTGTCTCATTCTTTTCCTGCTTTTTGGCTCCCTGGAGTTGAAAAACAAAGGAGCTGAAGATATTGCACTTTGTTCTAATAACTCTGACTCAGACGGGAGACATACACTTGTTTTCACCTTTTTCTTGGGAGTCTTCGTACGTTTCTCTTTCTTCTGCAGCATGTCGAGGTTGCTCAGGTCTGAGGTGTAGATGGGCAGGGCCACTGACGTTTGACTCTTTATATGGATGAGCTTCATGATTGGTCCTTTCTGTTGATAAAAATGCAAACAAAATACATAATCAAGAGACAGATAAGTTCATTTCTTTATTATTAAGAGTCTGGGTTCAAATTGATTTAAATAGCTTTTCAAGCCTTGAAGCAACAAAGAAAGCTGATCCTGTAATAAACAAGACAGTGAGGGCAAAACTAACACAAGGACACCAGGAGCGGCCAAAGAGCAAGGATTTAAAGTTGTTTAGAGATCTCAGTTCTCCAAAAAAAAAGAGTGAGACTCACTACACAGCTCATAATGAATAAAATAATGAGACGACTGTCTTTGGATCTGAACTCACCGTACGCATTTTGGCCACCACTGTCTGGACAGCAGCCTCAATGTTGTCTGTCACCTCATCTGCAGTCATGCCGGAGTGGGCGACACGTGCCATGCTACAAAATATTTTAAAAAGTTATCACGTGAATCTGTAATCTGCAAACATCATCAGTAAAAGACATACACATGCAGGTGGGTTAGTAATTCATTTGAGCTTGGCGTTATTTAATGTGTATCAAGGTTGTAGAGACAGGCTCCACGGGAAGAGGAGGTCCATCTGGATATACATTGAATCTTTATAGCACCCGCTGTTTCCCATATCAAACACTTAACAGAATCGACAGGGTCTGTATGAGGTGCTATGCATTTCAAAAACATAAAACATTGTGATGGTTAGTTTGACAACTTGTTGATGCAACACTACGGACAATATGTTTCTCCAAAGCTGAAAATGTGTTGTTTTCACATACAGCTGATTAAGGCAGAGACAGGTTTTGTCATTAAGGACAGGAGAGAGCAGGAGAGTTGGTCTCACCAGCAGCAGCCCTTGTTGGTAACCTTCAAGCTGGTGCCCTGGATCACTTTCTGGATGTCTCTGGCCAGCTGTTTACTCTGCAGGTTCACGCTCAGGGGCTCCCTGATGAGGACAGAGATGGGGTTACATGCATATACTGCAGGTAGAGATAGTCCAAATATAAAAAACTACAAAACCCAGGAGAGATGTGACTTATAACAAGTGAAAGTGTTTTTTATTCACTCCAATTTCATTATAATTTGACTGGAAGCAAAACAGATCAACAATTGGTGCTTACAGAGCTGAAGATAAACGTGCCAACCTAAATTAGCTGAACTAGACTTAAGTCCTCTTTGTTTTAGATTTGAAAACACAATGACAATGCCTTACTTTTTCCTCTCATAGAAGTGCTTCCCAAGGTGTGATGGCAGCAGACGACGGACACGGTCGTCTGAAAGGAACATGTCAAAGTTCCCCAGCAGACGACGTTTGGCCTCAAACGGTTTGTACTCTGTCTTTAAGGCCTTATATGGAATGATCTGCAGCAGATATAGGGGCACATTATGGTTATTAAAGCCATTATTAGAAATCTGTATTTTAAACAACAGTGGTTTGTAAGTTCACAAACTTTCTTGTCTGATAACCTACTCTGTGATCACTAATGTATTTACCATGTTACACTGTACTGACAATATTTATATCTGAGCCATGAACGCAAGCACTCTGACGGGTAGTTACCTCAGAGATGTTTTTGACTCCCTTCACTTCCAGCAGTTTCTTGTAAAACCGCTGTGTTTGTTCCGAGGTCATGTTGGGCTCATCTCTCGTGAAGAGACAAACCTCGTCTGTGTCAGTCCGCTGGCCATGAGGCAAGGGTCTGAGGACGAAAATAAGTACCATCAATAAAGTCAGTTAGAAAATGACAGCGACAAAGAATAAAGATCAGGCCATAATTCAGTGGTATGCTTCTGTCTGGTGTACTCACATGCGGATGGTCTGTGCCACTCTGGGGACCTTCCAGAGGGTGAAGAGCAGGCTGATCTGCTGAGTCTCATCCAGAAACAGAGCGTCGGACGTGGATTTGGTTTTCAGGAAAGCTTGAAGGGCTTGAACGGCCTTTTTCACCTAACAGACACATTAAGCCAGAGTTATACAAGACTTTACAAAAGCCAGTGAATGAAAAAGTATTCAGGTACGCAGACTTCAAAGTACTCAACTTCGAATTAGCTTAGATGCTAAACAGATCAAACTAGTTGGTTAAAGCGTGCTAGCTTTTAGCTGCTGTCGCTTCGTAAATACGTTATTTATAAAAGTTATGTTAATGAACAATGACAGACATCCTACTCATACATTAGTTACATTAATTTGCAACGAAAAGACAGTTTTACCTGTGCTCGGTCTAATGAAAGATCCTTTCCCTCGGCCATGCTGCCTGCTTCACGTGTTATCGCCAGCCACGCATGCGCAATCGGTGTTCTACGTCACATACAGAAAAAAACTTTATTTGTACGAGAACTGTTAACAGACAAGAGAGAAAATTAGAGCGAGGAACAAGTTACAAGGATGAAAACGGGTTTTTATGATTACATATTGAATTATCTGCACCTATTTGTTTAAATCTCATGAAATTTCAAAATATACTTATTAAAGTGTTAAAGTTTTAAAACAAACAAGTTTTCTTTAAACAGGACTTCAGTTAATAAGTCCAAACACTAAAAACAAAACCATAAAAAATTCTGTATTTGTAACCCGTTGCTATGTCTACAGTAATATCAAGTAGTATTACTGCTGATATAGAATCATCAATGCTTTTATTCATGAAAGAGAAACAAACACACCTTTCTGTTGCAGCTTGATCATTTATTTTCATTTATATTACGTAACAGCTGTGTGTCTGTTTGTGTGTGTTTACCATGGTTTATCAGAGAAGTTTGTGAGCTCAATCCAATTCTACCAGCTCTTGTGGCGAGAGACCAAACTAAAAAATTTTGGTACAGCAATCCTTAAAACCAAATAAAATGTTCACTGGATTCTTAATCCCACTCTTAAAAAGGGAGATGAACATTGCAAATCAGTATTACAGGCTTACACTGGTCTTTAGCATGATATTTGTCTTTCTCTCTCCCCCCAATCTCTCAACACTGCATCCATCTCCATTCAAAAAACAAATGGCGTGGCCAGCCGACAGTGCAGTTAGCCATGGGAGTACAGAAGGGGGACATGTAGCTACATTAGTGGCATAGCTGAGCTCTCAATATGAGAAAGCTGACACACTGGACTTGGTCTCTCATTACATGTTGTTCATCATAAAAACTGATTCAGTCTTGATTCCTTCATTTGATGCAATTTTATTCTCGTCTTTGTTGATCTTCTCCTCAGCATAGTTGTGTGTAAAGAGAGAGTAGCTGTTGGGGTCGGCTCTAGCAGCGTTTCTCCTCTGGTAACGACTGGAAGAACTCCATGCATGCTGCCACAGTTGCATTTAGTCCTTTTCTGGCACCAGCTTCAGCACTTTGCCAATGGCGATGGTTTTACCTGATAAAAGAAGCGTAAAGATAAGATTAAGGAGGAAAACTGTGACCAAGACTTTTGTTTATATCACTGGAAAATAAAGGACATGCACAGAAGCCAATAAACAAGTTTTAAAATATCTGCTGTAGCTGTGTCTTTTAGCAAGTCATGCACATCCCTACAAACACATTACAGTGTTCTTACCTTCATCTCGCAGCGTGAATCGTCCCATCTGTGGGAAGTCCTTGAAGGTCTCTAAGCAGATGACTCCTGCTGCTCGGAGCCTGGCAATGCACACCTGATCCTGCTTAACAAAGCGTGGTCGTGTTTTGCTTTTGTCTCCCGTCTTCTTGTCAACCAGACAGATTAAGGCCTGCAGAAATGTTATTAAGAGTTAAGCCCCAGTCCAGTGATGGCAGGAAACAATGAAAACATCCAACAAAGCTAGAAGAATATATTCTAACACAAAACCTCTGTTTTTTCAGGAGCACCTTGAAAAGGACGAGCAGCAACTCACCGTGATCTGCACTTCTTCGATGCAGGTGTGGATATGAAGGACTGCATTGTAACCAGGACAAATGATTGATTTGTGCTCAATGATGACGATCTGAGAGAAAGGAGCAGATAAAGACATGACTCATCATACTACTGTATTTAAAAATCACTTAATAATTTGTTTCCCTAATTTAAACTGTAAATGAAGAAAAATACAAGGAGCCACTGAATGCAACATAACCATTCTTCCACGTAACACTCAACTATGAAAATAAATACCAAGGATTGAACTACATGAATACTTGAGTTCTTTCTTTCAAAACAAAATGGTAATCCTAAAGCTTGGGATACACTCAAAGATGTTTTTTAAATCTTGATTTTGAAAATGCAAGAGATTTAACTGTTTTGATTTTGTAGTGTGTGGTGTGCCCTAAGTTTACCAAAATAGCCCGACACATGCACAATAATTATATCCACCAACAACCAGACTCCCGGCTCCCAAAAAAAAGAAAGTCTCTGAAACTGTCTTGTGGTCAAACGGGACTTTAGAGTAAACAGACGAGGTAGACAACAGGAGCTAATAGTTGCTACCTGCTTAGCTTGCTGGTACATTCATCGAGGTACGTTTTTTATGTTTTCAGCTTATATTTTTGGGGCTTTTATACCTTTATTCAGAGAGGATAGGACAGTGGACAGAGCAGGAAACCGGGAGAGAGTGGTGGAATGACACACGGGAAAGAATCAAACCCAGGCCACCTGCTATATGGGCGCAACTTAACCATTAAGCTAAATCCAGGCCAAAGTAAGGTATGCTTTACAGAACATAGTGTGTACATACGTCTGTTATTGCCACAAATCAACATGTAGGTTGTATATTTCTAACATCTGTCTAAGTTCATAACTTGGTTTTACTATTGTGGCCATGGCTGCGTTTGTTGTGCTTCCTTTTTCGGTGAATTTGCTTCTCTATTGGCTGTGATAGTTCTTCAGTATCATGTGATAATCAGGCCTTTGATGACTTTTGTTAAAAGAGGGCAACCTAAAATTGGCCCATTTATCTTGTAGTGTATCCTGCTTGAAGTGAAATGTTTTTTTCCCCTTAAATACCACTGAACAGAAGAATGCTTTGTCCACTTCATGTTGGAGTGTCTGCTAAATCTGCTTCAGCAGTTCAAAACCTGATCTATCTATATGTGTATCTCTTGTTGTTACCTGTGCGTCAAAGGTGCGACCAGAGTGGCAGAGGTTGTCAGGACTGCAGAGGATAAAACCAGGGAGGATCTCTTCCTCCTCGATGCCCTTCAGCCTCAACTTCAGATTCTCCCCAGGACTTGCATCGTCTGTCTCCACATCATCGCTCAGCAGGCTCAATACCTCCACTGTGTGCTGCAACATGCATACAGATATATTTAAATGAAAGATACAAAAACAAAAACTAATTTAAATCTTTTTGGTTTAGATTTTCCTACAACACATTTAACACAAGAGTGAGTCTTTGATGTTTTCACTCAGAGAGGATTCATTCGTCCTCGATGAGACATATGAGTAGTACAGAGGAGAACTCACCCTGTTTGGCATCATGACCAGCTGCTGGGCTTTACTGATCGATCCAGACTCCAGCTTCCCGAGAATAACTGTCCCCATGTCCTGCATACACAAACACACCATCAGTCACCTTTGAAGCATATTAGTCATCACCTTCATATAGTAAATGATCAATAGTTTGATCAAGAATTAACACAAATAGAGCAAGGAAAACAATAAGATATAATGCTCATCAATCCACCAAACCGCCGTTTACCAAAAGTGTTTTCATTAGTTGAAAGATTTTATTATAGAAGCAGCTTGTGACCAAGAAGGGTGTTTTACCATGAGGTTGTCCAGAAGGAGAATCACTGGGGGGATTTTGACTTTGTTGGATAAAACAGCTGAGGAGTGACAAGAAATGAGGGGAGCAGAAAGAAGGGGATGATATGCAGCAAAGGATCATGGCTGGGAGACAAACCAGTGACCAATGGGTTCATGGTTTAGCCGGCACCCAAATGTAGTTTTGAGGAATAGTTTTTGAATATATTTTTGCAAATACTCATCACTCTTAGATGAGAAAAAATGATACATCTGCAGAGACTGCAGAGTAGACATGAAACCACGACTTAATGCAGTTTAGCCTTTATAAACTCCTGTGTTAAAGACCCATAGTGCTGTGCAATGCTTGTGGCTGCCTAGCTGAGAGAGAGATTCAACCTCTTCTTCTAGCTAAAGGATGCTGCCTCAGTCATCAACAAAGTGATCAGTTAAACTACTATAAATGTCAAACAGTGTTTTAAGAGGTGTTAAATTTATTACTGGGGTCGATGTAAATCTAAAAGCATGCTTGGATGCATTTTACCTTTATTTTTTATCCAATAGTAACTCATTGTCTTCTTATGTGATCATCAATACACTAACAGAAAGAGGATTACTCTTCACTGGCATGATAATAAATACTTACAATAGTCAACATGATGATATCGAGGGTATGACAGTAAAAATAGAAGGATGTTTATGTTTTTATTTATGAGTGTTACTGAGCGCACAGAGCGCTGTGGATCTGCAGAAGTCTTAGCTGGGTTATTAGTATGCAGCACCCAGTTCAATGACCCATAATCCCCTTACATCTGGAGAACACCAGTTGAGACTACTTAATCGCAGAACCACTAAACAAAGCTCTTATGCAACAGCGAGGAGAAAGGAGTATTTAAATAACTTAAAGACAAGAGGATGAAGGGGACGACAGCGTGTGAAGAAAGGGAAGCACGGAGGATTCTTGTAAGGACAACCGAGATAGCTCCAAAATAAGTTGATTCCACCAACACTTACAGTCTGTGTTGAACTGCTTCCAACGGCTAAACTGAGGCGAGCGCCAAGAGGCTGAATTATCTTAAAGAGGAGTGATTATTCAGAGGCTGCAGTGTGTGTAAGCATGCTGCTGTGCGTTTGGAAAATCACCAAAGAGAAGGAAGAATGACAAACTGCAGCGGGAGGAAAACAGGTTTTGGCGTAGTGAACAGAAAACCAAAAGACATATTTCGCCCACTCATCTGCTGAGAACTGAGGAGCGGGGTAGACGTTCTGCTGCTGAGTTCTGTTTTCTCACTGTAGGAAAAAAAGGATGAATCAGTGGCCTCAAGCTGCTCTCACCTTGTACTTGTCTACGATAGGTAGTCTGACGGGTCCGTCGCTGGATCTGGTGAAGTTTGGCAAGCTGTCCAGATGGGGAATAAATGGCAAACCCCTGAAGAAGAAGCAGAGGGAACACTTTATCACATCATCATCGGCATTCAAATTCACATCACACACACTTTCACACAACCTGTGTCTATCCATAGCCCACTGTGGGGGATCTTTAAGACTGACTTCTTTTTAATGTGCATTCTGACAGATCTTTAGGTCTTAGATAAACTCATAGCTGAGAAGAGGAAAATACTGCAACTGTCTTTAGGAAAATACAGAAGCCACAAAACCCTTTAATCAAAACAGAAACTAACAGCATATAACCTCATGTATTAAACATACAACTGTAATGAAAATAACTGAGTGGTGTTCCATCTTTTAAGATTTGTGAGCTGTGCTTTAAGTTAAGTTTGAGGTGTGTTCAACATAAAGACATCCATACCACTGACAGGTCTAATGGGATTGGTAATCATTGCATGTTGCCAACATTCTCCTCCCACAGCCATTGTTACATATCCTTTCTGAACGTACACAGAAGAATGAAAGATGTGGTGTTGTTTGGAGGATTATTCTAACATTACCAAAAGAAACACCTCACTGAGTGGCAACATGTTTAAGATGCCAGAAAAAACAGAAACAGGCAGAGACCAAGAAGGGCACTACGATGAATCAGAATTGTGTTTGTGCCAATAATGTCAACAGAACGCTCACAGACCTCTCTGATCCTTCAAGAAAATATGAGTGAAAGAAAACAAAGTGAGGCAGCCGTACCACAAAACAGCGTTAGCATTAAATAGTGTTAGTGATTTACAAGGCGGCTGTGGCTCTGTGGGAGAGTCGGTCATCGCTCAGTCAGAAGGCTGGTTGTTCCAATCACAGCTCCGCCAGCAGTGTGTGAACGCTAATTGATGGGATTACATAACACTGATGTTCACATGTTGCCTGTGTGAATGGGTGAATGTGATATGTAGTGTAAAAGCACTGTGAGTGTTCAGATGACTTAAAAGTAGTTTTATAAGCAAAGTCCATTTAAGGCAGGGTCAAAGTTCACAAAGTGTTTAAGTAATGGGTACACAAAGTTTGGAAACTGCTCCAGAATGCTTCTGTAGGCATCAGGGATACAGGCTGCAATAGTGTTTCATCTTTCTTCGATTCTTATTGAAACTGAGCAAGAAGAAGTGATCACTACAGATATAAACCTTGAGCTGAGGTAAGATCATCCCTAAACTTTAAAAAACTTGTAGATTTGCTTTCTTCTAAGTCACCAGAATCAATCAACATCACGGTATATTTCTGCACAGAACGCAATAGTTGCTGGTTTACGGCTGCCATGAAGGCTAACTTTGTTTATGTTATTGTGTTGTGTTGAACCGAGGTCACACTCTTTACATTAGAAACAAACTAGATCAGGGAGAGGTACACCAGCAACGTTTATGTTACACTTCCATCAATGGAAACTAGTGGTTTTGAATGGACCAATGTCGAGAATAAGAACTCGTTCTGTGAAGACCTGTCCTTAAAGGATACCTGCTGATGCAGACCTTTTCTAAAACTTTTATCACCCAGCTTCAGGACAAACAAGGCTCCTTCACTTCAGGTCAGGATCTTTTTTCACTTTGTTAGGATTCTTTTTCACATAACCACCCACTCACCATACATGATCCCTTACTTAGACATTTTGTAAAACAATCAGTGCCTGTTAGCGGCACTTACATGTGGACATACTTTGAAGAGTTGAGGGGGAGATCTTTAGGGTAACTTTCAGTACTCTTTGTACCCACTGTCATTTAAAAGCAAAAGTGTGTCTACCCCTTTAAAGCAAGACAGTTGAGTATGTGTACTTTACCATGTAGACCTGACAACCCTGAGAATTCCTCACATATTAGTATCGTAGAAACCCCACCCACAAGGCCAACTTACGTGTACCAGGGGCACTCAGGCACAGGGTCCTTGAGGTTGGCACCAGTGAGTCCGGAGCAAGGCATAAAGTAGATGTCCTTCTTGGGGTTGAAGCCCACCTTCTTCAGGAACGGCACCAGCTTCTCCTTACACTCTTCATACCTGCGAGGGAGTCAGTCAAAGACGGGGTTGGATTTCATGACGACAGGTAACAGGTCTTATCTTTGTAATTAACTTTTATTACAAGCGCAGCATTAGAGTCAACAAACACATCATATCTATTTTCACAGAGTCCATGTTCACCTCTCTAGGCTCCAGTTAACAGTGGGATCATCCATCTTGTTGATCAGGACGATGAGATGCTTGACTCCGGCTGTTTTAGCCAGCATTGCATGCTCCCTTGTCTGTCCACCTTTCTCAAAGCCAGTTTCAAACTCACCCTTTCTTGCGGAAATCACCTGATGAAAAAAATGAGGGAGGCAGAAGAAATGGCCCTTTTTAGTTATAAACAACAACAGAGAGGTTGTTTGACAAGTTTCCATAGACGTTAACACTCTTTCCTGCACTTTAAGGCCTCATCAGGAGAAAGAACTTCCTTGTTGTTGTGCTGTGTGTGTGTGTGTGTATGTGTGTATGTGTGTATGTGTGTGTGTGTGTGTGTGTGTGTGTGTGTGTGTGTGTGTGTGTGTGTGTGTGTGTGTGTGTGAGTGTGAGTGTGTGTGTGAGAGAGAGAGGTTTAAGGCTTGTTAGTAAGGGTTGTGTGTCCCTGTCCGTCTCACCAGCACTGCCAGGTCAGCTTGTGACGCTCCACCAATCATGTTTGGGACAAAGCTCTTGTGTCCGGGGGCGTCCAGGATAGTGAAGTGTTTCTTCTCGGTCTCAAAGTAAGCTCTGCCGACCTCCACTGTCTTTCCTTTGTCTCTCTCCTCCTGGTTTGTGTCCAGAGCCCACGACAGGTACCTGGTGCAAGCATGTTTATTTAATCATTTATGTTGTACAAAAGCCTGTTGAAAGCTCTTAATACTACTGCACAGGGATCACAAACAAGCCTTCTATAAATTATGAGTGAATCTTGCCGACAGAAAGACGCTTATCTCACCATGTCTCCCTGTTCTTTTCCTTCGCTTCTCTTTCATACTTCTCCAGGGTTCTCTTGTCCACCATTCCAGTTAGGTACCTAGATAAGCAAAAACAAAGAAAGACCAAATAAGGGACTTTATATCTATTTTATCTGTGGTGTTATGGGAGGAAAAACCTCAAAGTGAAGCTCAATTGTGCAAAAGGAAACCTGTTGCACTGACAACATTTGACACAGATTAAATGTGTGGATTTGTTTATGGGTTTGAAAAGAAGTTAAACTAAAGTCGACTAAAACAGCTCAGTCAAGGGAATCAAAAGTATTCCATGGTGCCCTGCTGAATGTGAATTTAAAGGGCAGCTTTGAAGCACAGAGGATCAAAAGTTGATGACTCACATGATCTGTCCTCCAATGGTTGATTTTCCAGCATCTATGAAGACATAGATAAACATTCAGAAGTGAATAACACACTTAAATCTTCCTCTTATAAAACTGCACACACACACAAACATAAATAAAACGTACCAACGTGACCGATGAAGACCACGTTCACATGTTCTTTCTTGGGGGCGTCTGGTTGTGCCGGAGCCACTTTAGGCATGGGCATCTCTTCCTCTTCCTCCTCCATCATCTCCTCATCGTCTTTCCTCGCAGCACCTCCCTCCTGGCCAGCTCCTTCCGACTCCAGATTCCCCTCCCCTCCACCTCCGCCGCCTCCCCCTGGCTCCTCCTTCTGCTCCCACGTCTCCTCCTCTGTGGTCATGTCTGCCTCTGTGCCTCCATTCTCTACAGGAGCTGCAAAAACACACGAGATGATTATATGTTGACTCCAGGGAACAGAACTTTATTTTTTCCTTCACCAACTTGTATACTTTATCATTATGTACACTTTGTATGGTTCAAATTAAACTTTATTCATTTTGAACATCTAAAAAATGTTCAGAGGAAAAGTAAATCATTTTGCTGTCACACCAGCTGACCAATCAGACTTCAGTTTTCAACCCAACGGTCAACTTTTATTTGTGGGATCATAAAACTTTTTTCTATGGGTGATTCAACACTAACACCTGTTTGTGCAGATAACTTGTACCAATCCTGTTCAACTGTGGTAAACAAATACACATTATCTTACAGCTGGAGGCCTACACAAACATTGCTATTCCAACTGACGGTAAAATAATGCATACTGTACATTTAGTGGTCTTACTGTTTGGATTCTCCCCTGTAAGATATCACCAGACTGATGGCATTCTGATAAACACAGACTGAGATTAAGTTCTGTACTAGCCCCAAAGTATTGTGCTTTAGTACAAAACTGTCTTTGTTTTTTTGATACAGTAAAGTTTTCTGATGCTTTACCTGAAGTAAATTATTATTTCCTGCTGTTAAATTATAGCTGTCATTACAGTAATAAATGTGTGTGAAAACTGGAATACTTGTGAAACTTCCTCCTGCATTTCAGGTGATTTCTGAAGCATTTGTGTCCCTGCTATCAGAGTCAGAACAACTGACGATGTTTATATTTCTACATTTATATTTCCAGGTTATTAAATGACCGTTAGAGTAGTTTCTTACATCTACATGTGTAAAGTGTTGTATAAGACCTTGGGGAAAACTTGCTCTTAAAATTCATCAACCCTCACACATAATCTGTGCGCGGTCTGCAGTTCATCATTAATTATCATTAATTAGTCCTTTTCCCTTGTTAGAAACACAATCAATGCAGTGTTCTGCAAAGACAGCAAGTACAATTCAAACAAAAACCTCTCACAAGATTACACTGAAACCTGGTGTACCCTGCGGAAGAAGTGCCTACCCATGGCAACACAAAACTAAGCTTCCCACTTCTGTAACTATGAATTATGCAGCTCGGTAGACATGTACAATGCTTAGATTCTTTTCAACAGTGGTCCCTTAAAACTTGAACAGTGAGATCCTGCTGCTGGAGAGGGAAACAGACATATGTGCTTAGACTTTGTCAACAGTCACATCATGCTGCAAACATTCCTTCATGACGGTTTAAAGAGATAAGTAGGAGAACACGCATCTCTGTGGTTTAAGAAAGTTTCCCCCTCTTACAGCCCCTGTTTATCTCTCCTCTATGAACTACATCTGAGTATTCTGTTCAACTGTTACTCACTCTGTTACACCCAATCTAAAAGAAGAAAAAACACTACTAGTTACGATGAACTTTAGTCAAGGCTAACTTCATCCCAATCAGACTACACGTGTGAAGCCATTATGCCTTGCGCTCCTGCGACACTTTACAAATGTGTGTTCTCCGAGTTTGGACAGAGTTCAGTAAGAGAGCGTTTAGTTTTGATGCTCCTACTGCTTGGAATACGCTCCAGAAGGACTTGAAATTGTCAAATGGTATCTCACTTGACACCTTTGGCTCCATCTTAAATGAAAGACAGACCCCAGAACAGTGCCTGTGTTTTTAAATGCTGTTTTTTTTTTATCACAAATTGCACTTTATTTGCAAATTAGTTGCACTTTTAAATTATCGATTGTTTCTACATTCTGTCTGTATATATGCTCCATGCTGTTGAGTTGTGCTATTTATTTTGACGTGTGCTGCTGACCTCTTGGCCAGGTTGCCCTTGTAAAAGAGGTCTTTATGTCAATGGGTCTCATTTGGTCAGTGGTGGACAAAGTACACAGCTTCAATACTAAAGCCAAAGTATAAATCCTCCATGTCAAATATTACTCCAATACAAGTTAAAGTTGCTCTGTCAGATTATTACTTGAGTTAAAGTCCTGGAGTACTTGCTTTTAAAATACTTCAGTATTCAAATTTTTTTTTTTAAATATATCAAAACTTTGTATTTTCAAAATACATCAGTGCAGTCAAGAATACATAGAAGTACACTCTGTTATATCATGTTTATTTAGAAACCATTACTTTAAATCTCTAAAAACTATACCATGGAATTAAAACTAAGTTACTCCAAGCACAGACAACTTGGTTTGAAACGTTCATCTGGAATTTAACAAATCTTATGTAGCCCGATAAGATACGTATCATCCTCCATTTCAAAAACCTCTAACATGGGCTGATGATATGACCATGGGTGCTCAGGTGGAGAATTATAGCCATCATTACCACCTCTAAATGAACTGCCTGATCGGAGTGAAATTTGCTCTGTGTTTGCTCCACGTTCAACCGTGGAGACGCACGATATACAGGTATGACTAAACCACTGAAACAAACAGAACTACACAATCACATTGTACTGTCTTAGGGATCAGATTTCAGAAAAGAGAAGGAAATTCATGAGCTGACTTCAAAGCAAAAGTAGTGAGTAACTAGAGCACTGATAGAAATGTAGTAGAGTAAAAGTAATAAGTTCCCCCAAAAAATAATACTCAAGTAAAGTACAGATACTCAAAAAATGTACTTAAGTACAGTACTCAAGTAAATGTACTTTGTTACTGTCCACCACTGATAAAAACTGACCAAATACTTCAAATATCTGTGACACAAAGCACGCTGAGGCCCTGACATACATCATCAGTGTGTGCCACAGTGATGTCTATTTCAGGCATGGACGAGTGTAGTTGCATCATATTTTACGTAGGCCCGTGCACATGGGTTTACCGATGCCAGCAATCCAAATATGGCTCAGTAAGTGAACCCACAAGGCTCAAAACAGACAATCAACGCTTTCTGAAGTTAAAGAGTTAAATGTGTACATTTTGTTCCCTGTACAGTGATAAAAAAACACCTCACGACACTAAGACTAGTCATGTAAGAGCTGTTCCATGCGGTGCCTGGACTACAGAGCGGATGCATACCGGCTGTTTCTGCCACCTCCATGCTGGCTGCTGCATCAGGGGCACCTTAGAGGAGAGAAAACAACAAGCATGTCAAACTTTCATACATATTTATTACACAAGGAAGGTCACGTGTTGCGATACATTGACATTCACTGTGTTAGTAATCAGGTATTACACTTTGACAACACGTGATCACACTACTTGTTGATGAGTTAGTGAAAACCAGATGACTGTGGTTTCGGCTGAACCCAGGAAGGCTAACTTAGCTGGATTAGCATGCTAAGTGAAGCTAAGTTCTGTCCGGCTGCCTGGCCGTCACATACCGTCTGAAGCAGGGATCTCCACGGCGCCGCCTGCGAGGAAGCTCGGGACAAACACCGGGGCGTTCACGTTGGGGACAAACGGCTTGGCGTTGACGTTAAGGGCGGCGAAGGCGCTCTGGAGCCCCGCCGCGGCAGCCGGGGCCTCGGCATCCTCCTCTAGCTCCCACGAATCCGGGGCTGTGTCTGTCGGGTCCATCGCTCCTTTTTCTCAGTTGACACGCAGTCCACAACCGGGGGGGCTGGATACTATATACGGTTCCACTAAAGCGTTTAGTTGCTGGTGTGTTTTAGGCTCTTAGCAGCACGTTTGACGAAGTTCCCATTGCTTTGTTAAACCTCGCTTTCACAAGCATATGGATCCCGTAGCCGACGAGAAGTGTCGTACAGCCGCTGTACGTCGTGCTCAGACCGCTAGAGGCCAGCACCGAGCCAACAGATCCACACCACAGACCAGGATGAAGTTAGAGTCTCATTCATCACTTCCGATTCGGCTGTTAAAGGGAAGTTATGGACACAAGGTCCCTGATCCAAAACCACCATACCTGGACTTGTAAGACCTGCACTAGATTATCCTAGAGAGACTCAAGACCAGGGGTGTCAAACTCATTTCAGTTCAGGGGCCACATACAGCCCAAGTTGATCTGAAGTGGGCCGGCCAGTCAAATCACAACATAATAACCTATAAATAAAGACAACTCTACATGTTTCCCTTTTCTTTTAGTGCAAAAAAGTACAAGTACATTCTGAAAATGTTCAATTAATGAACTATCTTTCTACAAAAACAGCTGTTGTATTTTTTGTCATGAGGAGTCTCATAGTTGGCTGAATATTTTACTCTTTAAGCCCTGAAACCTGCTGCGAACACACCAAACACACAGGTTACTCATTCACCTGACACTGAGTGTAATGTTTGCTGCAAAAGAACAGAGATTATGATAATGAAGAAAGTAAAGTTGATTATTTTGGACCCCTCAGCTCCAGGATGAACAGTTTGCCCACTGGACAGTGTTGTATGCAGGGGTGTAGTGCTAGTGTTAGTAGTTAGTGGATCATCTTATAGTGCTCTAAAAAGTCTTTATGAATCTCAACCGGATTATGCAAACAGCAGGTTAAACAAGTGTAAACAACAAGTTATCTATTTTCTCACTTTGAGAAAAAAAGTCCTGGAGCTCCGTCAGCACTATGATTTTATGCGACCCCCAGAGGACAAATCTGAAATAGTAGTTACTTTTAATGAAAAATTGTAGTTAATGTCTTCTCAGTATTTTTTTCACTTTGAAAAGTCGTTCCGCGGGCCGGATTGGAACCTCTGGCGGGACTGTTTTGCCCACGGGCCGCATGTTTGACACCCCTACTCTAGACACTTTAAAACACAGTTTCAGATTTATGAAAAAATGATTATAAGCGTGCAATTCAAGAAAGGGTGATTTCACTGCTTCTCTCACCTGTTCACCACACTGGACTAGGTCCTGATCCAGAACCACAACACCTTGATGTGATGCCCCTGTAGTGTCATGTAGCTTTTTCCTGAATTAATCTCGGAGGTGTGTCTTACATGTGCTCCTCCTCTGCAGTACACTTATCAGAGTAACTCAGCACACCTGAGCCCAGTGTGCAGAAGTTCAACCAACACACTCTTGTCTCACCTCACAGGTACTCTCTTCTTTTGTTATGTTAAACTACATTTACCATCTGTTACGTTTGTGTCTTACAACAGCTACACACACACACACACAAACACACACACACACACACACACACACACACACACACACACACACACACACACACACTCATGCACATCACTCACCATTTATTTCACTGATTTCCACACCTCACTCTGTAAATATTTAAATTGGCATCCTAATTTGATTTAATCTGGTTTAATAAAGTTTTATTTGAACATACCACATGGTGTTTATCTCCCTCTTGTGTTGTGACCTGTTGAGCCAGGTCATGACACTGGGCTTTTCAGATCAGGACTAGATTATCTAACAGAGTCTATAATATTCTTAAAGCACAGTGTTGGAATAGTGAAACCTCGATTCTATGTGTGAAAATGCAAGGAAGGGTTACTTTACTGCTTCCTGCCCCTTAACAGACGAATCGGAAGCTACGAATAATACGCTCACTTCAGCGTCGTAAACCATAGACAGTCCAATCCTAAAAACGTGTTTTTTGGGGGAGTGGGAGTCAACTGTTGTTTACTAAAGTTGTGGCATGGAAATAGAAATAGATAAATTAAAGATTAATGAAGACTTCAAGTACATTCTTACCCAGAGATTTAATTTTAGGTTATTTTGTACTTTTAGTTCACTACAGCCTTTGATTATTACTTAAGCCCTGAGATGATTGTTAGTTTAATATCCCTCCATATATGGGAATAAAGAATCATCAGTTTGTTCATCACGATCATCATGTCACTTTTTCTGAGAGTCTACAATAAAATATAAAAGTGTCTCTCATTAGAGGATCCAGGGGTGTATTTTTGGTGACAATCCGTCCTGCAAATCTTCCTTATGTTATAAAAGAAGAAAATCAGATGGTCTACTTTTCAATTTCAGTATCACAAAAGCTGAATTTGAATTTTGAAATGGACCTCTTTTTCATGGTATTTGCCTACTGCGTATTTCATAGTTTGCTCCACATTTTTGTGTCTGATTCTGAAAAAAGTACTAAACCATTCACACATATTTCTCTTGATCTGTGGGTACTATGAAAAATCTCACAACTTCAAGCAAGAACCACAAGGAAGAGAACACAAACTATCTTTCATGGCTGTTTTTATTTTGTTCTTTTCTGAAACATTGGCAAAAAAAACACAAAATGCTGCCAAATAAACAATAAATACATCAAAAATATACAATACTCTTTCACTTTAAGAGGTTGTATTAAGTTATTAAATAAATCAATAAATAAGTTAAGTTTAAAATCCTTAAATTACTTGAAATAGTCAGGAACCATGAACTGTGAAAGCATCTTTCATCCTTTATCCTTTACTCTTTGGCATCAGTAACTCCTCCAGCAGTGATGGCAAACGTGGCTTCATTCTCAGGCATGTCGGGACTACAGGATGACAGAAAACAGAGATAACAGGGGGAACAAGTGTGAAGTCCTTGTGTTTCTAATGTCACCTTGAAGTCTCAGTATGGGTGTAGTTAAAGTGCTTTACAATGAAATCGACAAATGTACTTCCACATTTGCAGCCTCCCTTCTTGGTCATATGAGATTAGGGATGGGTACCGAATTCGGTACTTTTATAGGTACCGACCGAATTCCGTCGGTACTACCGAGTACCGACTCACGTAAAATCAAACGGTACCATGTTTCGGTACCTGAACGCATCCTTGTGACTGTGAGGGAGTGGAAGAGTAGGTGATTTTCCATACTTTCGCCCTGTAATAAAGTCAGAGACTGACCGGGTGGACGTCTCTGCTCTCTGCTCTCTGCTCTCTGCTCTCTGCTCTCTGCTCTCTGCTCTCTGCATCTGCGCGGGAGCGCGCCAAACGGAGCATGCAGCTGACGGGTGCGCGCACTCACCGCGAGTCAGAACTTCATGAGGATTAAGTTTATTTTCTACAGTCTATGGTTTAGACTGACCCCCTCGCTCCAACTACCTAACCCCGTTTATAACGGTTCCTGTGTACGTGAATGCCCAACAAGTAAGTTGTGTGTTCTGTTATTATAAAGAGACGGAGAACTGACTGTTCCCCGTCCGCAGACATTAATATGTGTTACTTGATAAACTCCTGAAAGAGCAATTAGACGCCACGAGCACGATCACCTATATAATCCTATTTCTGTTCATTTCATGTTAAATTGAATAAATATGTTAAATTAAACAAATTTGAGATTTTTTTTAAAATTAAAATTTATTACTACATAAAAACACAAAAGTACTGAAAATTGGTACCATTGAGTACCGTAACCGATTCCCAGGTACCGGGTATCGGTACCGTATCTTTTCAAATGTGAAAGGTACCCATCCCTATATGAGATACTTTGAGTTATGCTAACACTTCATGTATTTGGGAACTGAAACATTATGACACATTTATTTTCATTGTTGCTTATTTGATGTTCCAATGTGGTAACAGGAAGCAAAACTGTAACCGTCATTTGCAGCTGAACTTTTAAAGCGTGAATGAATCTTACTGGTTGGATCTCATTCAGTGATTGTTATGATAATTCATATTTTTTAGATGAATACAGTCCAAAAAAACATCAGCATTATCTTCAGAAAGAGAAACTGACAAGTACCTGTCAAATATCTTGGCTATTCTCATCTCTCCACGACCCTTCCTCAAGCTGATTCGAGTGGTGGAGGCGTGGGCCAGGATGTGCCCACCAATTGGCTTCTTAGGATCAGCTTGAAACCTTAAAAAGGAGGCAGAAATAATAGAAAGATCTTGTTTAAGCTTGTCTTCATAACTATAAAATAAAGGATATCTGGTACCAATATATTTCACCCATGATAACAGAGTTTTATATCTCTTACGTCATTCCTGCACCAGGATCTGCTGTCATTTGGTTGGTGACAAACACAGCTACATTGTACTCTAAGAATATAGAACATACACAGAAATCCTGCAATCATTATCGTACATATGTGTTTATGCCAGGAAGGATAAATGGATGATGTGTGTGGCTTTTAAGTTAATACATCCAGGTTCAGACCTTCTGAGATCTTCTGCAGTCTGGAGAGCATCTGAGCCAGTTTCTGCTGACGCTCAGCCAGCTCGCCTCGACCAGAGAAGTCCACTCTGAACAGAGCCATGATGGAGTCGATGATCTAGAAACAGGAAGGAACAAGCAAGAGGGAAACTGACAGGATGAGAAAACCACCAATTGACCCCCACTCTTACTTCCTGTTTTAAGACTCTTTCCACGCCCATGAAATAAAAGTAAAGAATCTTCTCATTCAAGAGTTAAAAAGAGGTGGAAGAAAAAACAGATCAAATATAAGTGATGAAAAATGTTTTATAAGCTGATTATTTCATTCACCAGCAGCTTAAATACACCTCCTTCCTCATGGAATTTAGCTGCTACAAAGTCCAACAGCTCCATCTGATGTTCACCTAAAGGACAAGCACATCAGAACTTCATTACAACAAAATATTACAACCTCCACTGAGTCATTTTTCTGATCCTGATGAACCAAACGTTCATACTAGTGTAAGCCCGAGCGTAAAGCACGTTGTCCAGCACAGCATCGTGGTCCACGTTGAACCTGTCAGCCATGTCTCTCAGTCTGTCTGGACGACTGCAACAAGTGTGTGTGAGTCAAGGATGATGTGCAACATAATAACAAGAAAATACACTGACACAAAAATATAGTCTCAGTATATCCATGAAGAAATATCTTTCATAACCCTGATTCAAAAATCTACATCTGTACGGGTAATGTGTAGATTGTAGTGCAGTCCAATCACTGTGAGGATACAAAGTGTTCTCTGTGTCAATGAAGACGATTTTCCCTCCAGAGTATCCATCCTCTCCTGGCAGCTGAGCAGTCACTGCTCAAACAACATACAATCAGTGTTATTTTTAATTGTATTACATCATCAATCATATCAGAGCAGCCATGTTTAAAAGGTTCCTCACTCACCACTAGGGATGTTAACATTTCCAAAGATCGATCACAGAAAACACTTAAAATTGACATCCCTACTCACCACAGAGCGTGTGTGACAGCTGTGTTTTCCCCGTGCGGAACTCTGTAGGATGAAATGATGTTGGGAGCTTTTAGGTGAGGAGAAAACTGAGTGATGTTTAAAAGTTTTAATCACATTAAATTTGACTAAAGGAAGACATCTCACCTCCAAAGGCCTCTGTGATGGCCATACTTTCTATACCTCCACCCAAAAGTTTACTGCAAAACAATTCACATACATGTTGTAACATAATGTGCTGTGAATGAGGAATATCTAACAGATTCCTCACCTAGATACTACTATTTCATTGATCTAGTACATGGTATAGATCTTAACTCAAACTCTTGGCTCCCAGTGGTGATGTGGAACACCTGCTTCCTCTTCGCACTATACTCAAAGGCAGTCTGGAATCCAACATTCTATAATGTAGAGAAAAATGTCTAATACATGACACAGGCTGATAGTATTTCTTCACAAGGGACTCAGGCTTACAACCATAAATAAATGACATACTACAGGTTGAAGAATGTCAAGATGTCATTTTACCAGCATTTTCCCAGCAGCCTCCTTGATTTTTTCCACTTTGGCCTCAGACAGGCCCTTGATGTTGCACAGAGACTTGCGAGTAGTCATCTGGATCCCCTTCACAGTGCAGATACCTACAGACTTCATCTTTTTGATGTCTGCCACATTCTGTGATTACAGAGGAGAAAGATGCTCACATTGATCTGATGGAAAACTCAGGACATGTGTCAGCCTTGCAGTTTACTTACTATCCCGTGTTTCTGCAGGAGGTCGATGTCTTGAAAGAAGGACTCCTGTTGGGTTTGTAGAGTAAAATAAATCTAGATGAGGTCATGGATTAATAACTAACTTGAGAGCAACAAAGATATATATATTTCACTTTTTTAATTATATATCTGCCACATTAATTACGATCAATTTATTTTGATTATTTTATGCATCAGTTATTGCATATGGTGTTTGTTTGTTTGTTTTTTTTACCTCAAATATGGTTTTGATTAAAATATGAATAGCTTATTTATCATCACACCTCCATAATTTGAACATTATCAAGATGGCTCTGGCTAAGTGTTTTGTGTCCTATATGGTCCTATAGTATAAAACTGAGAATACAAAAGAATATAATGTGGTTTGGTATCTTACCTCATCATCCTGGAAACCAGTATTTTCTTCTACAACCTGTTCCTCTAAAGCTTTCATTTTTAATTTGTTGTGGGGAAAAACTTTGAGGGTAAAGTAAATTTCACTGGTTGAGTTTCACTGAAAGGCAAAAGTCTTATTCAAGGTCTGTTAGCTAGCAGACACTGTTTCAGTAAATTAGCTAGCTTTAAAGTAAACCTTACTATACCTCTGACCTTTCAGAAGGCGAAAATTAGCCAGAAAAATTCAACTGGTGAAAATATTAGTGCTAAAAAATACAGTTTTTTGATAAAAAACGTCGACTGAAAGCTGGAAGACTAAAGTCAGTCTCCTACAAACATGGAGTCAATTTCAGAGTTGAAGGATGAAGTAGCTCGCGCGCGGCAACTGGCGGGAATCTGAGATTTTGCTGCGTTCAAGTGCAGTCGGAATTGATCAAGCATTAACCAAACATGCGGCCCGCGGGCCAAAACCGGCCCACCAGCGGTTCCAATCCGGCCCGTGGAACAACTTTGCAAAGTGAAAAAATACTGAGAAGACATAAACTGCAATTTTTCAATAAAAGTAA
This sequence comes from Notolabrus celidotus, assembly GCF_009762535.1. Lineage (NCBI taxonomy): Eukaryota > Metazoa > Chordata > Actinopteri > Labriformes > Labridae > Notolabrus > Notolabrus celidotus. The sequence continues at coordinate 9,490,371 of NC_048289.1, forward strand.
CTACTATTTTAAATTTGTCCTCTGGAGGTCGTATTAAATCATAGTGCTGACGGAGCGCACCTGAACAGCGCCTTTTTTTCTCAAAGTGAGAAAATGGATAACCTGCTGTTTGCATAATCCGGTTGAGATCAAGGGGGAGGTTCCGGTGGCTGGTGGTGAGGCTTTCAGCAGTGTGACTGCCCCCTGGTGGCTGGCTGCAGTATAGGTCAAAAAATCCGTCTCCCCCATTCAATTGAATGGTGGAGCAGTCAAACTTTAAAAAATAAATACACGTCGTACGAATGTTTCTCACATCCGTATGCTGTGGTGATATGTAGTTGTTATTTGACTGTTTTGTGTTCAAGGCCTCTTTTTTCTGAAAACTTTCTTTTTCATTAGTTATTAGAGTTTAAAAAACGGGGTTTTACTTCCGGGTTTCCTTTGATTCACAGCCGCCGTGGAGTGAAACTTCAAAGGACACACAGCATCTTGTGACGTTACGCTGTAGGGCGGAGCTTGTTACAGTGGCTTCACAGGCTCTGGCTGCACAATGGCGGCGCCCAGGTGCAGGATTTTTTGGCTTCAGAACCATACAACGGGAAGAGGCGGAGCAACGCTGTCCATTTTTATTTACAGTCTATGGTTGAGATTCATAAAGACTTGTTAGAGCACTATAAAATGATCCACTAACTCGAACACTAGCACTACACCCCTGCATACAACACTGTCCAGCGGGCAAACTGTTCATGCTGGAGCTGAGGGGTTCAAAATAATCAACTTTACCTTCTTCATTATTATAATCTCTGTTCTTTTGCAGTAAACATTACACTCTGTGTTAGGTGAATGGGTAACCTGTGTGTTTGGTGTGTTCGCAGCAGGTTTCAGGGCGTAAAGAGTAAAATATATTCGGCCCACTATGAGACTCATCGTGGCCAAAAATACAACAGCTGTTTTTGTCGAAAGATAGTTAATTAAATGTGAACATTTACAGAATGTACTTTTTTGCACTAAAACAAAGGGAAAAATTTGTGGAAAAAGTTCTCTTAATTTATAGGTTATTATGTTATGATTTTACTGGTCCGGCCCACTTCAGATCAACTTGGGCTCCCTGAACTGAAATTAGTTTGACGCCCCTGACACGTGTTGACATAGGCTTTACCCATCACATGCTGAGACTGATAGCTTTGAGCGAGCGGCAGTATCACACTTTATGAAAACAGAACACCATGAATAATTTATTATAGCAAATTTAAAGCCACTTTAAGGAGTTTTTCACTGGTTATGAAACAGACTGAAATGAACTGTAATGCCTCTTTACAGGGGCGTCATAGTGGGGGGAAAAGTGGGACTGACTACCTAGAGCCCAAGTGGGGAGGGGGGGGCTTAATGGGCCTGAAAGTTTTCTACTACGCTTTTCTTTTGTTTTGTTATAACTGCAATAAGATAACTAAAATTGTCTGAATACATAAACAAACCTTCAGAATTCCTTTCTGGAGAAAAGCGGAGTTTCTGTTTCTGTTTGGACCGGAGCAGTCTGTCAGCAGGAGGCAGCTCCTGGGGAGCTGAGTGGACAGCTCTTTAATGTGGATGCGCGATTATACGCATATACAATGGGCTAATAGTGTGATTTAAACAGTTGTCTACGCATTAAAACCGCTTGTCATTGTCATATTTTCATAGCATGAAGTGTGGCTGAATCTGACTGACAGTAAACTGTAGGTTTGTAGAGTTTTATTTGACTTTGTGAGGTTAGATTATACCAATTAATGCCCCCTTGTTGTTATTCAACAAGTCACTTGGCTTCAAATAATCTTGCTCAAAGACATGGACAGTCTAAAGGTCAATATTGTTCAGTTACATTTGGAGACATTGTAAAAAAAATAAATATTGATATTATATTTTTGTTTAATGCAAATAAACCAGTATTATAGCAGCAATGTTATATTTTGTAGGGATGGCTGTGGTAATGGGCCCTACTGAGATATCTTTTCAGGGGGCCCAGAATTCTTGGCGACGCCCCTGTCTCTTTATGACCTACAAAAGCAAACAAGACTATTAGCGAAAAGATTTACAATTTCTGAATTGTAATTTTTACAGCCTGCAACTACTGTGAGGGGGGTGTTGTCAGGTGAGTTGGTTCACAGCAAGGTCAAAGAAACCCCCTTTTTTTTGCTTTTTCACAGCATTCATGTTGAGTGATACTTTGATTGTTATTAGAAACCAGGATGCGATTTTTTATCAGAAGACACACCTTATATGAGAAGCTGTAAACAAGATACATCATAGAGTGCGCTAACATCAACACTGAAAGAAAGTTCCTTACACTCAAAGTAATCATCAATTATTTCAATGACTTGAGGGCCATTTTACCCCCTTAACCCTCAGGACGAGTTAAGAAAAGAGCAGTAAATGCAACATTGGTCATTGGCTTGAGAAAGTGTTTGCTATAGATTCATAATTTTCTGGACTTTTTAAACAGCAGTATTATATGAATGTGAGTGCTATGGTTGTGGTTTATATTAAATTGAGGTGTCCTGCAAAGACGTGTTTAGCAAAGTTGTGTCGAAAATAATAAAAACTTCACTTTGATCGCTGCAGACGTGCAAGTACAGCAGGTGCAAGCTCAAACATGCATTTTGGCAGTAATAAATGTATATGTACTGGTTCATTCACCAAGGAAATCATAATCCTTAGCATAACGTTGCTATGACAAGTCAAAGTGTTGTTGCTTGTTCCTTTTTGTTAGCATTATTTTGATTTTTTTTTTGTCTTTCACTATGGTGAATTTGAAGAAGATCACAAACACAGAAGAGTAAACTCTTAGCTTTACATTTGACATGGTGTTTTAATTGCAGCAGTCATGTTGGACACAAAACAGAGATGTGGCTTTGCTTACATAACAGAGGCGATGGATTGTATATTATCACAAGTATGACACAGTAAAATTCCTTTAAGACCCGACAAGTATCTTAGCATCAGAACTATATCATCCACCATAGCCATATTTTTCCAGAAAACCTATGACGTGCTCTCTTTTAAATGATCAAGTTATATTGCATTTCCGATGCTAACAGAGAAAGGAGAACAAGAACCTTTCAATGATAGAACAGCATGAGACTTTATGTTGTTTCATCATACAGTCAATTGTTTAAAAGTAGTGAAGTACATTAGAACTAGTAACTGATCTATGAAGCTAGAGGCATTGCAAGTGTGTATCTACATTATAATGAGGACCTGTGACCGTTTTAAAGACATAAACACATGATGCACCACCAAGGCTGTCTTTTGGGTGGTGGGACTTCAACCAGCCATTCCAACTTTATCACTTTATATCATCTTCAGTCTCCTCCACAATGCATCAGGCCCATCTTTCAGGTATTCTTTTCATATAATTCTCTGTATAAAAGGTGAACTAGTAAACATATGATAGACAAAACCAACATACTTCCAAAAAATGTGCAACAATGTTTTTTAGACTGCCAACACCAACACAGAAAAATTTGTAACCTCCAATCTTGTTTATCATTCAGTTTATCCACCTGTACCTGCTATCCCCTAATGAACACATTATCTATGTAATTATAGGTATATATTTAAAAAAAGAAAAGAAAAAATAGAAGCATTGCTCCTGGGAAAAAGTCTTTGCATGATGTTTGAGTAAAGAGAGACAGTGAGGGAGAAGTGTCAGAAATGCATCACACCCTCCTCCTTCTCCAATCCCAATAGCTAATCCAATGCGACGCAAAGGACAAACTTTTGTGTCATTGACAAACAGCTGTTTCTTCTTTCACATTAACTGCAGTTCATTGCTCTTCTCCAAGGTCCCTCTGTCTCTCCTTGTGGCCAGCCATGCTGTATCGCTAGCAGTGGATCTCAGGTTCATGCTGGCTCTCCACTGTCTCTCACATCTTGCCAGGCGCAGGAGGCATCATGCCTGGCATCCCACCAGACATTCCAGTGTTGGGTCCCAATAGGATCTGGAGAGGAAAGAGTTGGTCATGGATGGCAGTGTATGTAAGTTATTCATGGGTGTTCTTGTTATGTTCAGCATGTCTTTCTGTTCATACTGCTTTCATCCTAACTACCACTGTAAATATCATCGTTTACCATAATGCATCTTATGTGACTACTCTCTCAGATGGACACTCACCTGTCTCTGTTGTTGTAGCTGCTGCTGCTCCAGCTGTAGTCTTTCTGTTTCAAACACGACAGGCAGCACTAAGATCATGAAGGAGGTAGTACCCACCCAGAGAGCGGCGCGGGAAAAACTGAAACAAGCAAATAACCTGATTAGTTTCTGAGCAAGATAGAGAACCTTCCCATGATTTACAATGTGTAACCATTTTAAAGTTGATAGTCTAGCTCTGGGATCAAACCATCTTGTTCTATTGTGATACAATGACACACTATATAACAATGTATTATTACTGTCAGACAAAATTCAGGAATTCACCTGTAAAATTTCTTTGCCATTGACACGGAGCATTGTGCAGACATCTCAGCAGCTGTGCGGACTGTGTCAGGAAACATTTCTGTGAGGCCCCACAACCTCTCCATCAAGGTCTCATCCAGCTGAAGGAGACAAAACACAACGAGTGAGTGATCAAGAAGTTTATAATATCATAAACAGAAACAAGCAGACAAGGATTTAGCAGCTTGGATAATACTTTGTCAATACTCAAATATGTGCAGGTTAGTTTTGACACATCTGTACAAAGGCATTACAATTAATAACATAAAAAGCAATTTAATAGATGTGCAAAACATGTGTTCGAGCGCTTCAACGAGGTTGTATGCTAAGAACAGACAGTTTGTCCCAGACAGCAGGCACTGCAGGCAGGACTTAGCCTTGAGGTAGCCATGTTCGCTAACCAGGATTAGCCATAAAGCTGGCACGTGGAAGCAAAGCGGTGCAAATGTGTTAAATATTATTTTTCATCAAATCAAAGTTTCCTGAAAACATGTAGCAACATACGTCTTCATCTTCATCGTCGTCAATCTCGTCCTCGGGGGGCCGGGTGGCCACCGGGCCCGCAGCTGGGGACAGCTCCTCGATTGCGGCCATGTCTCCTGAGCTCCGGTCTCCGTGCTGTGAGGACGAAAGGTCGGTGGCAAAAAGAAATCAAAAATATGTTTAAGGGGTTCAAGATGATTCTCCTCCGGCTTCAGTAAAGGTAATGCTAGGAGGCGTACATTGGTTCAACGACAGTCTGAGGTCACAGTGGGAAAACGTGAGGCTGGTCTGGGAAGTGACGGATTACAGGTCAGGGGTCATTCTGAAGCCTGCCAACAAGGAAACAGCGCACTCTGCTGGGGCGGCTGTTTAACAACAGCATGTGGTGTCAGCAGTACAATCATTTAGTGAATGTGAAGTATTTGGATGTTCTGCCTAGAATTTGGTCTCCCAAATTTGTATTAAGGGTTCAATTTGTCATAAATGTGACCTTTGATTATTCATTATATTCAAGATAGTAATGTATTATTTGAAAAAAACTTTGAAAAAAGCAAAATGAAATAAGTGTTTAACAAATTGTTTGGTCTGAACCGTCTATATTGCATAGTGTGTAAAGCTGTGCCAAACAGTAATAAAACACAATGACATTGCAAAGGCGGTTGCACCTCTGTTCTGTATTGTTAGGCCTATGGGCTAGATGTACTGTATATATTTTGTATGTATTCTGCACTTAACATTATTAGACTCACTTATATTATCCATAATATAATCTGAAGTTATTATAACTTTTTTATTATTTCTATTTAAACTTGAAAATCATTGAGAGCAAGCCCTCATTTACAATGACGACGAGCATATAAAAGAAACATTAAAATGCATGATTAGCAAATAAAAGATGTAACCCTAAAAGAATGATGATCAGTTAAAAACAGACAACAATTAAAAGTAATGTTACAACCAATGAAATAATGTTACACAAAGTTGGTTAAAACAGGTACAATCAGAGGTTAAAATAGGTTAGTAAAATGATTAAAAGTGGAACTGTTTGTCCATAAATCTAACAAAATTGTGCTTCACTGCATACTTAAAATCCATTTGACAAGATATATTACTGGAAAATGTTTTGAAGTAGCTCTTTGGTGGTATCAAATGGTAAGATATCTTTATTGCCATTGTTATGGTGTAACAGTGAAATTTGAAAGGAGCAGTCCTCCAGATGCCTAAAAAAGAAATAGTTTAAAGTCCAGTATTTAACTACAAGAAAACATAATATACATAACAGTTTAAACAGTATAAACAGTATACACATTGACAGTAGAGTATGTAAATGGTATCTGGAAGAGGTAAACATTAGTGAATACAAATGATTTAGACAGGGAAGTCAGTCATCAGCCCTTTTAAATCTTGATTACTGTTTATTCAGCACAAAAGGAAAAGCTTTAGACACTAAATTGAGTTTCAGTATCTGTACTCTGTGGGCAAAATTCCTCTTTCTGTTTATTTTTTTCTTATTTTTTGGATTAAGCTGGATTAGTCACCATCATGTGACAAGTGATTCTAATTTTGGACTGTAAAGGGGGAAGCACGGAGCCTAAGTGCTTGATATTTTATTCTCTCTTTTTCCAACTAACTTGTTGTTGCTGGGAAAAATGAAAGGGGGCTGATCATGGAAAAGTTCTGGGATCCAGGGATTCCTTGTTTACATCCTCTCGGAGTACGCTGCGGGGGCGGGGTTGGCTCCGCCCTCATTCTTCAGGCCTGACGTCATTGTCGCCTGTGTTTTTTATGAATGAAGGAATCCAACCTCAGAGAGCAGCGGAGTAATTCCGGGAAAAGGCGGACTGACATTTTGTCGCCAGAGTCGCTTCGACCTAGCAGGTAAAATATCATCTATTTTCTAAATATTGAAGGTTTCTAAATACAGCTGTGATTATGTGATCAACTCAGCAGCAGGATCCACCGGGGGCTGAATAACCAACAAGGACAAGTGAGCAGGCAGCTGTTTGCTTTAATCTGCTTTAGCTTACACCGTTCATGCTAGCTGCTAACACTTCACATTACTAGCATGTTTAAGATGATGCGGATTCATCGGCCCTCTACCTCATGTTTACGCTTCCTTACTTGTAACATGTTTTACTAGATGGGGGTTTCCACCTTCTTGTTTAACTGTATGTTTTGTAACGATGTATTGAGGTTATTTAAGTCTTACTAAAATGGATGTCGAGGGCACTCGTGATGGCTGTTTACTATAGCAGCAGCAGCGCTTTGACTCCTCTCCCCTATAAGGGTAAGGGTGGATTCTTCATGGAGCTGGGGGAATAAATAGACTTTCTTTGACTTGTTGGTGTTCGCCAGTCTTCTTGTTAAATACAGATCAGATGTAAGGCTGTGTAACTTTATAAACACTACGTTTAGGGATGTTACGTTCACTTGTTGCGTTCGTCTTTACACAGCGTTCCTTTAAAACTACTCAGTCCTCTAAAGGGATATTTAGAGCTAAGGAACGACGTGGGCATGCTGTACTGTTTAGATAAATACAGAAGGACGTGGTTACAGCCGGTTTTCCTGGGTCTGGACCGCCTGGCTGAGCACACGGTTTATTGCTGAATCACCCTGACTTTACGAAACAACGGCGGTCTGCTCGGTTTACAGAGTCCACCAGGAGGGTTGGACAGCCTCTTGATGCAACCTCGACTTCCCACGCCTGTCGGGAAATTAAATCCATCCTCAGCAAAATACAGAGTATTATAAGAGCTGTTTAATGTCGCGTTTTACATCAAGACCCTCCATACATGCACTGAAGGCCTACTTGTGCTGGTAGGAGCATTTCTCCGTTGTAAAGTCAGTAATGTTGTTTACCTAAATCTATATAAAGTCAACACCTTTTTAGGCCTGGCTTTAATGATATAGTATTTAATTGTTTAATGTTACAATAACATCTAGGTTCAATAATAAGCAATATGTTGGACAACAGTCAAATCTAAAATGAAACACCTGTTTTGTAATGGGTTTGTAGCCTTCTGTAACTGAATGTGTTTTCTTCTCACGAGAAAGAAAGTAGAAAAACACTTAAAATTACTGAAAATAATTCAGATTATACAAACAACACAAAGATTTAGTGTCAAAGTTTGTGATCGAGGGATTTCCCCAGGCTTTGTCACAGACTGCTGCTGCCATAAACAAAACCTCATTCAGCATTTTGTCACAGATTAATTTACTGAGGCTATCAAAGATCATAAATACTCCCTGTGAATACTTGAATGGAAAATATGTGAAGATTGAGCTGAAGACAACAATATCATGTCTGCATCTGAAAATGTACAAAGCAACAATTTATCTTATCAGTGAATCTGCCAAAAGGTCATCAGCAACTTCAAAGTAACCGACTCGCTCTAATTTGGCATTACATGCATATGTAACATTTAGTTTGTGACATTTTTTTCATGTCTCCAGACTGAATGAAACCCCTTCACTTAAAAAAAACCCAACGTTGCTGTAAATGTGAAAGTGAGCGCATTCACTTCATGAAAGCAATATGGGAAAACACCCTGTGGTCTAGTGATGTCAAGGTAAAACATGTCTGGAGAATGATCTTAATGTTTTATGGAGACGGTGAGGCTTCTCCTCCTCAGCATCCTCTGTGCTCTGCTGAAATGAATACAGCTCAAATAGCTCCAAGCTAAAGTGCAGAGTCATTTTATAGTTATGACAGGGATCTGCAGCAAACCACCAAAACAACCAAGTGACTAAGAGAAGAAAGAAGCAGGTCAAGTTGGCCCGATTGGATGTTGGACTTTAATCCCAAACAACATCCGAGACAGGGAGTAGAAAGTCCTTGTGCAGTGTGTGTGAACGGTTCAATAAGAAGAATGTGAGAAAACCTCCAAATAAAGCAGTGTAAAGGCAGGACAGACTTAAACAAACACTCATACTGCTGTTATTACAACATGTTACTGGAAGCAGCAATTTTCAGTCTGTACAAACAGTCTTGGCATTTAAGTCGTACTCAGCGTTTTTAAAGGGTTTCAGCTGTTTGTTGGTTATTGTCCCTGAAATGTCACCTGAATCAGGTAGAACTGTAGCCTGTCATCAGACACTTTCACAATCAAACTTTTGAGCCGTTGGTGTTGTGTTGACAAGAGGAAGTGTTGAGAGGATTGGTTAGGACACCTGCTTTGAGCAACCAAAGGGTAGACACATGATGACTTCCTCTGTGCAATTCCAGCTAAGAGGGAAAGGCATGCTGCTTTCAAAACCCCCCCCTTCCTTTCATATCAAACCATCAAGTTTAATCAGAGAGCTCGTTTTGGAGAAGCATGAAAGAGCACTGGGTTCTCCTTTTCTTTATCATGCATGACTAGCTGTCTTGTGAGCGGATGGTAAATGTCAGACTCAACTTGAACCAAAACAACATGGTCACATGTGATAATGTACCTTTGTTTTAATGTGTGTGTGTTTGTCCTGTTTCTGCCCTTCCAGAGTGTGTGTATCTGTGTTGACTGGTGCCTGGGGAGACACTTTAGACAGTTGGACCATGACGTCAGAAAGAAGTAGCAAAGCCCTGAAGGTAATGTACAGTCATGAATGAAACCTTTAGATTTAACAAGGAACACAATGTTGAAAGAAGTTTAACATCCCTTTATTTGTTACTTTTTAGAATCGCTTGTCTTATGTCTATTTTCCCTTCCTCTCTTCTTTCCTCTTCTTCTCCAGGTGAAGCAGGAATGTGGCGAGAATGTGCCCATGCTGTCGGACAGCGAACTCATGTCCCTCTCAGTACGAGAGTTGAACCTTCACCTGCGTGGCCTCTCCCGTGAGGAAATCCAGAAGCTAAAGCAGCGCCGTCGCACCTTAAAGAACAGAGGCTACGCCGCCAGCTGCCGGGTCAAACGTGTCTCACAGCGTGAGGCGCTGGGAGCAGCAGAAAAACAGAGCTGCAGAGGGAAGTGGACCGCTCGGAGCTGAGAACGCCGGCATGAGGAAAGAGCTGGAGGGGCCTCGGCGCTCGTCTCGCCGCCCTACAGAGGTTCGCCATAGGCTTAGAAGCTGGAGGAGGCCACCTGCTCGCCACCCGCCCCACGCCTCAACACCGCCTCCGTCATCACCATCGTGAGAGCCCACCACAGCCGCACCCACAGAGGGAACAGGAGCCATCCTAGAGGAAACTTCTAGAACCAGACTGAGGGGAGGGACTGCACAACCTGCAATGCAAACACACACACTTACACTTACACATGAATATACTACACACGCAAACTGATAACAGGAGGACAACTTAGCAGGAAAATACCAAACTCCTGCCGATAGAACTCCTTCATTCACAAAGAATTACAAGATTTATTTAGGCCTGTATGACACAGTGATGACAGGGGTGTGTGTAACATCACCTTAACACAACAACTGTTCTTAGTTTTCAAAAAAACGAGCCAGGAACAGTCAAAAAACTCTGATCAGGACCAGTGGAGGTGTCCTCTACTTAAAGACTCTGCAGTTTAGTTGACTGAAATGTACCTAAGTGTATTTAGCTATTAAAATTTAGAATAATGTTGAGAACGATGCAGCAGGTTAAATGTGAATGAAGCAAATCATCAAACACACACGGGCACACACTCACACACGCACAACCCCCCCCAACACACTCATTCCCTGATCCATGCAGGGGTGTTCTCGTCAACTAACTGAACTCTGACTGAAGCCAGAACATCATCACCAGAGTTACTGCACATCCTCACGCTACCGTTTCCATCACAGATCACTAACGCTCGGGGAACTCCTCTCTGCTTCACCTCATGCATCTGACAACAGCAGAATGCTAGGCGGGGTGTAGCCCACCTATGTGCAGCTTCCTCCACCTTTTACACGTGTCTGCATTCCTGGTACAGTTGTAGCTGCTGGCTGTCTCTTGTATTAGCCCGGCTCATGTGTCTCTGCTGCTGTGCCCCAAAGGTGTGAGTCACTTTTTTTTTGTTAGTCATTAAATGATGAGTTTCTCAACCTTGGTGTCACTTGATCTGTAGGCGAGGTCATGGGAGATTTGAGGCACATTTGATGTCATTTCTATGTGTCTAAATTTAAAAGTTATGGAGGAAATCCTCTATATTATCAAAGTAGAGCTTGGAGGAGCATAAAGGAGAAACACAGTCCAGAAAATGTTGAGTAACACTGCATTGTGAATGTCCATTCAGTGAAATTTCAAGTATAGGGTTTCACCTGTTGCCACTACTCCCTCCCTCTCTGTTTCAGGGAGAGCAGATTAATACGGCTTGTGCACATATTTCTCACAGCAATGCAGTGCCTTCAGTGTATGTTGGAGTTAGAAGCATGCAAACCTTAGAGGGAAAGGTTAAACAGGCTGTAATTGCTCCTTCTTGACCACACATTACTTTGTTCTCTGGATTCTCCCTTATTTCGCTGAGCTGTAATCCCTCACTGCTCATTTCACAATCCCTACTGTGCAGTAACTTTGCTACAGTCTGCTATGGCTTCCCTTTTTCATATCTGCTAGACTCCCAACAAAACATGTTGGTCATTTTGCTAAAAAAGTGTAAAAGCAGAGTCACATCTGGTAAGAATTACGCTCAAGGTTCAATGCAAATCCTCTGCATACATTCCCATTGTGTGTTCTTTATTTGTACCGTTTGTATGTGCCGTTGAGAGACGAAAATGTTGAGTGACATTTATCAGAGATATATTCTATATTTTATTTGTATTTAAAGGTAGATATTATGAAAAGACAAGCTAACGAGTGCTGTGATGTTCTATATGTTTTCAGAAGTACTTACTTATGACTAGTCCGGGGATATTCTCTGTCTAATTATGGTGTTTGTGTGGCGATGATGATTACTTTTACAAAATGTTAATTATTATTATTAGTCATGTAGAAATATGCTCAAAGCCAATGGCCATATTGCTGTATGATGATTTCTCTGTGTGTGTTTTTGCTATTTTTGTACTGGCTTGTCATAGTGGATTCTTGGAGGGATTTTTATTTTCTATGATGATTTGTGATGATGTTGTTTGTCTGAAAAATTAAGGTCACTTCTGGATTGGCTGAGTGGAGCAGAACCGCGAGACTTTTACAGGAAAATAGAAAAGTGGAAAGAAAGATTGGATGAGGAGAAGGAGAAAAGAAGGTTAAGGAGATGTTGAATGATGGAGAGAGAAGTAGGCAAGTAGGACTGGGAAGGAGGACGTGGAGAATGTGGGCGCTTTATTCACTTGAAAACCTCCATCAGCCAAAATTTCAGCGAGACCTTGATCTGACAGGCTGGATCTCATGGAGTCTGGGCCACTGAATAGTGCTAGCAATATCGTTTCTAAGCAGTCATTGTATCACATTAGATCATGTGGACAATTAACTCCTAAAGATATGAGGCATATATTTAGCTATATGAATATCAGTGTGGCAAAAGCATTTATTCTCAATACTTTAACGTCTCACTTCTGTCAAACTGTGCTGGATGTTTTGTAATACCTGCAAAACAAAAATGGTTTTTTATTTATTACTTGTATTTTTTCTATTGTGAAAATTTAAGTACATTGTCTATTTTATATATTAATTATAATAAATGTTGTACATATGTACATAAAATGGTGTATTTGTGGTTATGGGCTGCACTGAAACATTAGACAAACACGGTACAGAAAGGAAGCAGATCTACAGGATGTGTTGCAAAAGTTATCTCTCCGGATGAGAAGATAAAAACTCAAGGTTAACTTTTTTTAAAGAATAACATGAAGCAACACTGTTAGCCATTATTATTATCATAAATGTTACATCTTTTATGTTTGCATATTACCACACAATAATACGATTGAACAGATACATTTTACGTCATTACCAGATACACAATTTAAAGAACTGCTGACTCACCCTCCAGCACACTGGTGTTTATATCAAATCATCTAGATCTGTTTCAGCCGCTGTCTGGTGGTTTTAGTTATTTTAACACGGGGTGAAGCTCACGTTAAAGGCAGTGCAGCTAATGCAGAAGTTACATTACTATCATCTACATACTAACAATGACATGAATGGCCTCAGAGCACAAAACAGCCACAAGTTTTTCACATTAGCAGATAGTGCTAAGACCTAACATCATTAGTGTAGCAGGAGGGGATGGCATTGGGTTGTGGGTAATATTGCCTTAGTTTTTACTTTAAACTCATAATCATCAATAATAAACAGTGGTGGACAAAGTACACAGCTTCATTACTTAAGTCAAGTATAGATACTCCAGGTCAAATATTACTCCAATACAAGTGAAAGTTGCTCTGTCAAATTATTACTTGACTTAAAGTACTGAAGTACTTGCTTTTTAAAAATACTTCAGTATTCAAAGTACTTCTTAAAGAATCTTAAAACATTATACATAAGTATACATAACATACACAATACATAAGTGCAGTCAATACATAGGAGTACATTCTGTTAAATCATGTTTATCTAGAAACCATTACTTGAAATCTCTAAAAACTATACCATGTAATAAAAACAGAAACTAAGTTACTCCAAGCACAGACAACTTAGTATGAAATGTTCATCTGGAATGAAACAAATGTTACATAGCTCAACACTATCTCAGGTTGGACAGTGAATGTTTGAATGTTTGAGCAGAGTGGGAAACGGGAAGAACATTTCAAACGATACGTATCATTGTTCATTTCAAAAACCTCTAACACGGGCTGAAGATATGACCATGGGTGCTCAGGTTGAGGATTATAGTCATCATTACCATCTCTAAATGAACTGCCTGATCTGAGTGAAATTGGCTCTGTGTTTGCTCCACGTTCAACCATGGAGACGCACGATATACAGGTACGACTAAACCCCTGAGACAAACAGAACTACACAAACATATTTAACTGTCTTAGGATCAGATTTCAGAAAAGAGAAGGGAATTCATGAGCTGCTTCAAAGTAGTGAGTAACTAGAGCACTGATAGAAATGTAGTGGAGTAAAAAGCACAATAATTGTCTTCTGAATTTAGTAGAGTAAAAGTAATAAGTTTCCCCAAAAAATAATACTCAAGTGAAGTACAGATACTCAAAAAATGTACTTAAGTACAGTACTCAAGTAAATGTACTTTGTTACTGTCCACCACTGATAAAAACTGACCAAATACTTCAAATATCTGTGACACAAAGCACGCTGAGGCCCTGACATACATCATCAGTGTGTGCCACAGTGATGTCTATTTCAGGCATGGACGAGTGTAGTTGCATCATATTTTACGTAGGCCCGTGCACATGGGTTTACCGATGCCAGCAATCCAAATATGGCTCAGTAAGTGAACCCACAAGGCTCAAACAGACAATCAACGCTTTCTGAAGTTAAAGAGTTAAATGTGTACATTTTGTTCCCTGTACAGTGATAAAAAAACACCTCACGACACTAAGACTAGTCATGTAAGAGCTGTTCCATGCGGTGCCTGGACTACAGAGCGGATGCATACCGGCTGTTTCTGCCACCTCCATGCTGGCTGCTGCATCAGGGGCACCTTAGAGGAGAGAAACAACAAGCATGTCAAACTTTCATACATATTTATTACACAAGGAAGGTCACGTGTTGCGATACATTGACATTCACTGTGTTAGTAATCAGGTATTACACTTTGACAACACGTGATCACACTACTGTTGATGAGTTAGTGAAAACCAGATGACTGTGGTTTCGGCTGAACCCAGGAAGGCTAACTTAGCTGGATTAGCATGCTAAGTGAAGCTAAGTTCTGTCCGGCTGCCTGGCCGTCACATACCGTCTGAAGCAGGGATCTCCACGGCGCCGCCTGCGAGGAAGCTCGGGACAAACACCGGGGCGTTCACGTTGGGGACAAACGGCTTGGCGTTGACGTTAAGGGCGGCGAAGGCGCTCTGGAGCCCCGCCGCGGCAGCCGGGGCCTCGGCATCCTCCTCTAGCTCCCACGAATCCGGGGCTGTGTCTGTCGGGTCCATCGCTCCTTTTTCTCAGTTGACACGCAGTCCACAACCGGGGGGGCTGGATACTATATACGGTTCCACTAAAGCGTTTAGTTGCTGGTGTGTTTTAGGCTCTTAGCAGCACGTTTGACGAAGTTCCCATTGCTTTGTTAAACCTCGCTTTCACAAGCATATGGATCCCGTAGCCGACGAGAAGTGTCGTACAGCCGCTGTACGTCGTGCTCAGACCGCTAGAGGCCAGCACCGAGCCAACAGATCCACACCACAGACCAGGATGAAGTTAGAGTCTCATTCATCACTTCCGATTCGGCTGTTAAAGGGAAGTTATGGACACAAGGTCCCTGATCCAAAACCACCATACCTGGACTTGTAAGACCTGCACTAGATTATCCTAGAGAGACTCAAGACCAGGGGTGTCAAACTCATTTCAGTTCAGGGGCCACATACAGCCCAAGTTGATCTGAAGTGGGCCGGCCAGTCAAATCACAACATAATAACCTATAAATAAAGACAACTCTACATGTTTCCCTTTTCTTTTAGTGCAAAAAACAAGTACATTCTGAAAATGTTCAATTAATGAACTATCTTTCTACAAAAACAGCTGTTGTATTTTTTGTCATGAGGAGTCTCATAGTTGGCTGAATATTTTACTCTTTAAGCCCTGAAACCTGCTGCGAACACACCAAACACACAGGTTACTCATTCACCTGACACTGAGTGTAATGTTTGCTGCAAAAGAACAGAGATTATGATAATGAAGAAAGTAAAGTTGATTATTTTGGACCCCTCAGCTCCAGGATGAACAGTTTGCCCACTGGACAGTGTTGTATGCAGGGGTGTAGTGCTAGTGTTAGTAGTTAGTGGATCATCTTATAGTGCTCTAAAAAGTCTTTATGAATCTCAACCGGATTATGCAAACAGCAGGTTAAACAAGTGTAAACAACAAGTTATCTATTTTCTCACTTTGAGAAAAAAAGTCCTGGAGCTCCGTCAGCACTATGATTTTATGCGACCCCCAGAGGACAAATCTGAAATAGTAGTTACTTTTAATGAAAAATTGTAGTTAATGTCTTCTCAGTATTTTTTCACTTTGAAAAGTCGTTCCGCGGGCCGGATTGGAACCTCTGGCGGGACTGTTTTGCCCACGGGCCGCATGTTTGACACCCCTACTCTAGACACTTTAAAACACAGTTTCAGATTTATGAAAAAATGATTATAAGCGTGCAATTCAAGAAAGGGTGATTTCACTGCTTCTCTCACCTGTTCACCACACTGGACTAGGTCCTGATCCAGAACCACAACACCTTGATGTGATGCCCCTGTAGTGTCATGTAGCTTTTTCCTGAATTAATCTCGGAGGTGTGTCTTACATGTGCTCCTCCTCTGCAGTACACTTATCAGAGTAACTCAGCACACCTGAGCCCAGTGTGCAGAAGTTCAACCAACACACTCTTGTCTCACCTCACAGGTACTCTCTTCTTTTGTTATGTTAAACTACATTTACCATCTGTTACGTTTGTGTCTTACAACAGCTACACACACACACACACACAAACCCACACACACACACACACACACACACACACACACACACACACACACACACTCATGCACATCACTCACCATTTATTTCACTGATTTCCACACCTCACTCTGTAAATATTTAAATTGGCATCCTAATTTGATTTAATCTGGTTTAATAAAGTTTTATTTGAACATACCACATGGTGTTTATCTCCCTCTTGTGTTGTGACCTGTTGAGCCAGGTCATGACACTGGGCTTTTCAGATCAGGACTAGATTATCTAACAGAGTCTATAATTCTTAAAGCACAGTGTTGGAATAGTGAAACCTCGATTCTATGTGTGAAAATGCAAGGAAGGGTTACTTTACTGCTTCCTGCCCCTTAACAGACGAATCGGAAGCTACGAATAATACGCTCACTTCAGCGTCGTAAACCATAGACAGTCCAATCCTAAAAACGTGTTTTTTGGGGGAGTGGGAGTCAACTGTTGTTTACTAAAGTTGTGGCATGGAAATAGAAATAGATAAATTAAAGATTAATGAAGACTTCAAGTACATTCTACCCAGAGATTTATTTTAGGTTATTTTGTACTTTAGTTCACTACAGCCTTTGATTATTACTTAAGCCCTGAGATGATTGTTAGTTAATATCCCTCCATATATGGGAATAAAGAATCATCAGTTTGTTCATCACGATCATCATGTCACTTTTTCTGAGAGTCTACAATAAAATATAAAGTGTCTCTCATTAGAGGATCCAGGGGTGTATTTTTGGTGACAATCCGTCCTGCAAATCTTCCTTATGTTATAAAAGAAGAAAATCAGATGGTCTACTTTTCAATTTCAGTATCACAAAAGCTGAATTTGAATTTTGAAATGGACCTCTTTTCATGGTATTTGCCTACTGCGTATTTCATAGTTTGCTCCACATTTTTGTGTCTGATTCTGAAAAAAGTACTAAACCATTCACACATATTTCTCTTGATCTGTGGGTACTATGAAAAATCTCACAACTTCAAGCAAGAACCACAAGGAAGAGAACACAAACTATCTTTCATGGCTGTTTTTATTTTGTTCTTTTCTGAAACATTGGCAAAAAAAACACAAAATGCTGCCAAATAAACAATAAAACATCAAAAATACAATACTCTTTCACTTTAAGAGGTTGTATTAAGTTATTAAATAAATCATAATAAGTTAAGTTTAAAATCCTTAAATTACTTGAAATAGTCAGGAACCATGAACTGTGAAAGCATCTTTCATCCTTTATCCTTTACTCTTTGGCATCAGTAACTCCTCCAGCAGTGATGGCAAACGTGGCTTCATTCTCAGGCATGTCGGGACTACAGGATGACAGAAAACAGAGATAACAGGGGGACAAGTGTGAAGTCCTTGTTTTCTAATGTCACCTTGAAGTCTCAGTATGGGTGTAGTTAAAGTGCTTTACAATGAAATCGACAAATGTACTTCCACATTTGCAGCCTCCCTTCTTGGTCATATGAGATTAGGGATGGGTACCGAATTCGGTACTTTTATAGGTACCGACCGAATTCCGTCGGTACTACCGAGTACCGACTCACGTAAAATCAAACGGTACCATGTTTCGGTACCTGAACGCATCCTTGTGACTGTGAGGGAGTGGAAGAGTAGGTGATTTTCCATACTTTCGCCCTGTAATAAAGTCAGAGACTGACCGGTGGACGTCTCTGCTCTCTGCTCTCTGCTCTCTGCTCTCTGCTCTCTGCTCTCTGCTCTCTGCCTGCGCGGGAGCGCGCCAAACGGAGCATGCAGCTGACGGGTGCGCGCACTCACCGCGAGTCAGAACTTCATGAGGATTAAGTTTATTTTCTACAGTCTATGGTTTAGACTGACCCCCTCGCTCCAACTACCTAACCCCGTTTATAACGGTTCCTGTGTACGTGAATGCCCAACAAGTAAGTTGTGTGTTCTGTTATTATAAAGAGACGGAGAACTGACTGTTCCCCGTCCGCAGACATTATATGTGTTACTTGATAAACTCCTGAAAGAGCAATTAGACGCCACGAGCACGATCACCTATATCCTATTTCTGTTCATTTCATGTTAAATTGAATAAATATGTTAAATTAAACAAATTTGAGATTTTTTTTAAAATTAAATTTATTACTACATAAAAACAAAAGTACTGAAAATTGGTACCATTGAGTACCGTAACCGATTCCCAGGTACCGGGTATCGGTACCGTATCTTTTCAAATGTGAAAGGTACCCATCCCTATATGAGATACTTTGAGTTATGCTAACACTTCATGTATTTGGGAACTGAAACATTATGACACATTTATTTTCATTGTTGCTTATTTGATGTTCCAATGTGGTAACAGGAAGCAAAAACTGTAACCGTCCATTTGCAGCTGAACTTAAAGCGTGAATGAATCTTACTGGTTGGATCTCATTCAGTGATTGTTATGATAATTTCATATTTTTAAGATGAATACAGTCCAAAAAAACATCAGCATTATCTTCAGAAAGAGAAACTGACAAGTACCTGTCAAATATCTTGGCTATTCTCATCTCTCCAACGACCCTTCCCTCAAGCTGATTCGAGTGGTGGAGGCGTGGGCCAGGATGTGCCTACCAATTGGCTTCTTAGGATCAGCTTGAAAACCTTAAAAAGGAGGCAGAAATAATAGAAAGATCTTGTTAAGCTTGTCTTCTTCATAACTATAAAATAAAGGATATCTGGTACCAATATATTTCACCCATGATAACAGAGTTTTATATCTCTTACGTCATTCCTGCACCAGGATCTGCTGTCATTTGGTTGGTGACAAACACAGCTACATTGTACTCTAAGAAGATAGAACATACACAGAAATCCTGCAAATCATTATCGTACATATGTGTTTATGCCAGGAAGGATAAATGGATGATGTGGTGGCTTTTAAGTTAATACATCCAGGTTCAGCACTTCTGAGATCTTCTGCAGTCTGGAGAGCATCTGAGCACAGTTTCTGCTGACGTCTCAGCCAGCTCGCCTCGACCAGAGAAGTCCACTCTGAACAGAGCCATGATGGAGTCGATGATCTAAGAAACAGGAAGGAACAAGCAAGAGGGAAACTGACAGGATGAGAAACCACCAAGTTGACCCCTCACTCTTACTTCCTGTTTTAAGACTCTTTCCCACGCCCATGAAATAAAGTACAAGAATCTCATTCAAGAGTTAAAAAGAGGTGGAAGAAAAAACAGATCAAATATAAGTGAAAAATTGTTTATAAGCTGATTATTTCATTCACCAGCAGCTTAAATACCCTCCTTCCTCATGGAATTAGCTGCTACAAAGTCCAACAGCTCCTCTGATGTTCACCTAAAGGACAAGCCACATCAGAACTTCATTACAACAAAATATTACAACCTCCACTGAGTCATTTTTCTGATCCTGATGAACCCAAACGTTCATACTAGTGTAAGCCCGAGCGTAAAGCACGTTGTCCAGCACAGCATCGTGGTCCACGTTGAACCTGTCAGCCATGTCTCTCAGTCTGTCTGGACGACTGCAACAAGTGTGTGTGAGTCAAGGATGATGTGCAACATAATAACAAGAAAATACACTGACACAAAAATATAGTCTCAGTATATCCATGAAGAAATATCTTTCATAACCCTGATTCAAAAATCTACATCTGTACGGGTAATGTGTAGATTGTAGTGCAGTCCAATCACTGTGAGGATACAAAGTGTTCTCTGTGTCAATGAAGACGATTTTCCCTCCAGAGTATCCATCCTCTCCTGGCAGCTGAGCAGTCACTGCTCAACAACATACAATCAGTGTTATTTTAATTGTATTACATCATCAATCATATCAGAGCAGCCATGTTTAAAAGGTTCCTCACTCACCACTAGGGATGTTAACATTTCCAAAGATCGATCACAGAAAACACTTAAAATTGACATCCCTACTCACCACAGAGCGTGTGTGACAGCTGTGTTTTCCCGTGCGGAACTCTGTAGGATGAAATGATGTTGGGAGCTTTTAGGTGAGGAGAAAACTGAGTGATGTTTAAAAGTTTTAATCACATTAAATTTGACTAAAGGAAGACATCTCACCTCCAAAGGCCTCTGTGATGGCCATACTTCTATACCTCCACCCAAAAGTTTACTGCAAAACAATTCACATACATGTTGTAACATAATGTGCTGTGAATGAGGAATATCTAACAGATTCCTCACCTAGATACTACTATTTCATTGATCTAGTACATGGTATAGATCTTAACTCAAACTCTGGGCTCCCAGTGGGTGATGTGGAACACCTGCTTCCTCTTCGCACTATACTCAAAGGCAGTCTGGAATCCAACATTCTATATGTAGAGAAAAATGTCTAATACATGACACAGGCTGATAGTATTTCTTCACAAGGGACTCAGGCTTACAACCATAATAATGACATACTACAGGTTGAAGAATGTCAAGATGTCATTTTACCAGCATTTTCCCAGCAGCCTCCTTGATTTTTTCCACTTTGGCCTCAGACAGGCCTTGATGTTGCACAGAGACTTGCGAGTAGTCATCTGGATCCCCTTCACAGTGCAGATACCTACAGACTTCATCTTTTTGATGTCTGCCACATTCTGTGATTACAGAGGAGAAAGATGCTCACATTGATCTGATGGAAAACTCAGGACATGTGTCAGCCTTGCAGTTTACTTACTATCCCGTGTTCTGCAGGAGGTCGATGTCTTGAAAGAAGGACTCCTGTTGGGTTGTAGAGTAAAATAATCTAGATGAGGTCATGGATTAATAAACTAACTTGAGAGCAACAAAGATATATATATTTCACTTTTTTAATTATATATCTGCCACATTAATTACGATCAATTTATTTTGATTATTTTATGCATCAGTTATTGCATATGGTGTTTGTTTGTTTGTTTTTTTTACCTCAAATATGGTTTTGATTAAAATATGAATAGCTTATTTATCATCACACCTCCATAATTTGAACATTATCAAGATGGCTCTGGCTAAGTGTTTTGTGTCCTATATGGTCCTATAGTATAAAACTGAGAATACAAAAGAAGATAATGTGGTTTGGTATCTTACCTCATCATCCTGGAAACCAGTATTTTCTTCTACAACCTGTTCCTCTAAAGCTTTCATTTTTAATTTGTTGTGGGGAAAAACTTTGAGGGTAAAGTAAATTTCACTGGTTGAGTTTCACTGAAAGGCAAAAGTCTTATTCAAGGTCTGTTAGCTAGCAGACACTGTTTCAGTAAATTAGCTAGCTTTAAAGTAAACCTTACTATACCTCTGACCTTTCAGAAGGCGAAAATTAGCCAGAAAAATTCAACTGGTGAAAATATTAGTGCTAAAAAATACAGTTTTTTTGATAAAAAACGTCGACTGAAAGCTGGAAGACTAAAGTCAGTCTCCTACAAACATGGAGTCAATTTCAGAGTTGAAGGATGAAGTAGCTCGCGCGCGGCAACTGGCGGGAATCTGAGATTTTGCTGCGTTCAAGTGCAGTCGGAATTGATCAAGCATTAACCAAACATGCGGCCCGCGGGCCAAAACCGGCCCACCAGCGGTTCCAATCCGGCCCGTGGAACAACTTTGCAAAGTGAAAAAATACTGAGAAGACATAAACTGCAATTTTTCAATAAAAGTAACTACTATTTTAAATTTGTCCTCTGGAGGTCGTATTAAATCATAGTGCTGACCGGGCGCACCTGAACAGCGCCTTTTTTTCTCAAAGTGAGAAAATGGATAACCTGCTGTTTGCATAATCCGGTTGAGATCAAGGGGGAGGTTCCGGTGGCTGGTGGTGAGGCTTTCAGCAGTGTGACTGCCCCCTGGTGGCTGGCTGCAGTATAGGTCAAAAAATCCGTCTCCCCCATTCAATTGAATGGTGGAGCAGTCAAACTTTAAAAAATAAATACACGTCGTACGAATGTTTCTCACATCCGTATGCTGTGGTGATATGTAGTTGTTATTTGACTGTTTTGTGTTCAAGGCCTCTTTTTTCTGAAAACTTTCTTTTTCATTAGTTATTAGAGTTTAAAAAACGGGGTTTTACTTCCGGGTTTCCTTTGATTCACAGCCGCCGTGGAGTGAAACTTCAAAGGACACACAGCATCTTGTGACGTTACGCTGTAGGGCGGAGCTTGTTACAGTGGCTTCACAGGCTCTGGCTGCTCAATGGCGGCGCCCAGGTGCAGGATTTTTTGGCTTCAGAACCATACAACGGGAAGAGGCGGAGCAACGCTGTCCATTTTTATTTACAGTCTATGGTTGAGATTCATAAAGACTTGTTAGAGCACTATAAAATGATCCACTAACTCGAACACTAGCACTACACCCCTGCATACAACACTGTCCAGCGGGCAAACTGTTCATGCTGGAGCTGAGGGGTTCAAAATAATCAACTTTACCTTCTTCATTATTATAATCTCTGTTCTTTTGCAGTAAACATTACACTCTGTGTTAGGTGAATGGGTAACCTGTGTGTTTGGTGTGTTCGCAGCAGGTTTCAGGGCGTAAAGAGTAAAATATATTCGGCCCACTATGAGACTCATCGTGGCCAAAAATACAACAGCTGTTTTTGTCGAAAGATAGTTAATTAAATGTGAACATTTACAGAATGTACTTTTTTGCACTAAAACAAAGGGAAAAATTTGTGGAAAAAGTTCTCTTAATTTATAGGTTATTATGTTATGATTTTACTGGTCCGGCCCACTTCAGATCAACTTGGGCTCCCTGAACTGAAATTAGTTTGACGCCCCTGACACGTGTTGACATAGGCTTTACCCATCACATGCTGAGACTGATAGCTTTGAGCGAGCGGCAGTATCACACTTTATGAAAACAGAACACCATGAATAATTTATTATAGCAAATTTAAAGCCACTTTAAGGAGTTTTTCACTGGTTATGAAACAGACTGAAATGAACTGTAATGCCTCTTTACAGGGGCGTCATAGTGGGGGGAAAAGTGGGACTGACTACCTAGAGCCCAAGTGGGGAGGGGGGGGGCTTAATGGCCTGAAAGTTTTCTACTACGCTTTTCTTTTGTTTTGTTATAACTGCAATAAGATAACTAAAATTGTCTGAATACATAAACAACCTTCAGAATTCCTTTCTGGAGAAAAGCGGAGTTTCTGTTTCTGTTGGACCGGAGCAGTCTGTCAGCAGGAGGCAGCTCCTGGGGAGCTGAGTGGACAGCTCTTTAATGTGGATGCGCGATTATACGCATATACAATGGGCTAATAGTGTGATTTAAACAGTTGTCTACGCATTAAAACCGCTTGTCATTGTCATATTTTCATAGCATGAAGTGTGGGCTGAATCTGACTGACAGTAAACTGTAGGTTTGTAGAGTTTTATTTGACTTTGTGAGGTTAGATTATACCAATTAATGCCCCCTTGTTGTTATTCAACAAGTCACTTGGCTTCAAATAATCTTGCTCAAAGACATGGACAGTCTAAAGGTCAATATTGTTCAGTTACATTTGGAGACATTGTAAAAAAAATAAATATTGATATTATATTTTTGTTTAATGCAAATAAACCAGTATTATAGCAGCAATGTTATATTTTGTAGGGATGGCTGTGGTAATGGGCCCTACTGAGATATCTTTTCAGGGGGCCCAGAATTCTTGGCGACGCCCCTGTCTCTTTATGACCTACAAAAGCAAACAAGACTATTAGCGAAAAGATTTACAATTTCTGAATTGTAATTTTTACAGCCTGCAACTACTGTGAGGGGGGTGTTGTCAGGTGAGTTGGTTCACAGCAAGGTCAAAGAAACCCCCTTTTTTTGCTTTTTCACAGCATTCATGTTGAGTGATACTTTGATTGTTATTAGAAACCAGGATGCGATTTTTTATCAGAAGACACACCTTATATGAGAAGCTGTAAACAAGATACATCATAGAGTGCGCTAACATCAACACTGAAAGAAAGTTCCTTACACTCAAAGTAATCATCAATTATTTCAATGACTTGAGGGCCATTTTACCCCCTTAACCCTCAGGACGAGTTAAGAAAAGAGCAGTAAATGCAACATTGGTCATTGGCTTGAGAAAGTGTTTGCTATAGATTCATAATTTTCTGGACTTTTTAAACAGCAGTATTATATGAATGTGAGTGCTATGGTTGTGGTTTATATTAAATTGAGGTGTCCTGCAAAGACGTGTTTAGCAAAGTTGTGTCGAAAATAATAAAAACTTCACTTTGATCGCTGCAGACGTGCAAGTACAGCAGGTGCAAGCTCAAACATGCATTTTGGCAGTAATAAATGTATATGTACTGGTTCATTCACCAAGGAAATCATAATCCTTAGCATAACGTTGCTATGACAAGTCAAAGTGTTGTTGCTTGTTCCTTTTTGTTAGCATTATTTTGATTTTTTTTTGTCTTTCACTATGGTGAATTTGAAGAAGATCACAAACACAGAAGAGTAAACTCTTAGCTTTACATTTGACATGGTGTTTTAATTGCAGCAGTCATGTTGGACACAAAACAGAGATGTGGCTTTGCTTACATAACAGAGGCGATGGATTGTATATTATCACAAGTATGACACAGTAAAATTCCTTTAAGACCCGACAAGTATCTTAGCATCAGAACTATATCATCCACCATAGCCATATTTTTCCAGAAAACCTATGACGTGCTTTCTTTTAAATGATCAAGTTATATTGCATTTCCGATGCTAACAGAGAAAGGAGAACAAGAACCTTTCAATGATAGAACAGCATGAGACTTTATGTTGTTTCATCATACAGTCAATTGTTTAAAAGTAGTGAAGTACATTAGAACTAGTAACTGATCTATGAAGCTAGAGGCATTGCAAGTGTGTATCTACATTATAATGAGGACCTGTGACCGTTTTAAAGACATAAACACATGATGCACCACCAAGGCTGTCTTTTGGGTGGTGGGACTTCAACCAGCCATTCCAACTTTATCACTTTATATCATCTTCAGTCTCCTCCACAATGCATCAGGCCCATCTTTCAGGTATTCTTTTCATATAATTCTCTGTATAAAAGGTGAACTAGTAAACATATGATAGACAAAACCAACATACTTCCAAAAATGTGCAACAATGTTTTTAGACTGCCAACACCAACACAGAAAAATTTGTAACCTCCAATCTTGTTTATCATTCAGTTTATCCACCTGTACCTGCTATCCCCTAATGAACACATTATCTATGTAATTATAGGTATATATTTAAAAAAAGAAAAGAAAAAATAGAAGCATTGCTCCTGGGAAAAAGTCTTTGCATGATGTTTGAGTAAAGAGAGACAGTGAGGGAGAAGTGTCAGAAATGCATCACACCCTCCTCCTTCTCCAATCCCAATAGCTAATCCAATGCGACGCAAAGGACAAACTTTTGTGTCATTGACAAACAGCTGTTTCTTCTTTCACATTAACTGCAGTTCATTGCTCTTCTCCAAGGTCCCTCTGTCTCTCCTTGTGGCCAGCCATGCTGTATCGCTAGCAGTGGATCTCAGGTTCATGCTGGCTCTCCACTGTCTCTCACATCTTGCCAGGCGCAGGAGGCATCATGCCTGGCATCCCACCAGACATTCCAGTGTTGGGTCCCAATAGGATCTGGAGAGGAAAGAGTTGGTCATGGATGGCAGTGTATGTAAGTTATTCATGGGTGTTCTTGTTATGTTCAGCATGTCTTTCTGTTCATACTGCTTTCATCCTAACTACCACTGTAAATATCATCGTTTACCATAATGCATCTTATGTGACTACTCTCTCAGATGGACACTCACCTGTCTCTGTTGTTGTAGCTGCTGCTGCTCCAGCTGTAGTCTTTCTGTTTCAAACACGACAGGCAGCACTAAGATCATGAAGGAGGTAGTACCCACCCAGAGAGCGGCGCGGGAAAAACTGAAACAAGCAAATAACCTGATTAGTTTCTGAGCAAGATAGAGAACCTTCCCATGATTTACAATGTGTAACCATTTTAAAGTTGATAGTCTAGCTCTGGGATCAAACCATCTTGTTCTATTGTGATACAATGACACACTATATAACAATGTATTATTACTGTCAGACAAAATTCAGGAATTCACCTGTAAAATTTCTTTGCCATTGACACGGAGCATTGTGCAGACATCTCAGCAGCTGTGCGGACTGTGTCAGGAAACATTTCTGTGAGGCCCCACAACCTCTCCATCAAGGTCTCATCCAGCTGAAGGAGACAAAACACAACGAGTGAGTGATCAAGAAGTTTATAATATCATAAACAGAAACAAGCAGACAAGGATTTAGCAGCTTGGATAATACTTTGTCAATACTCAAATATGTGCAGGTTAGTTTTGACACATCTGTACAAAGGCATTACAATTAATAACATAAAAAGCAATTTAATAGATGTGCAAAACATGTGTTCGAGCGCTTCAACGAGGTTGTATGCTAAGAACAGACAGTTTGTCCCAGACAGCAGGCACTGCAGGCAGGACTTAGCCTTGAGGTAGCCATGTTCGCTAACCAGGATTAGCCATAAAGCTGGCACGTGGAAGCAAAGCGGTGCAAATGTGTTAAATATTATTTTTCATCAAATCAAAGTTTCCTGAAAACATGTAGCAACATACGTCTTCATCTTCATCGTCGTCAATCTCGTCCTCGGGGGGCCGGGTGGCCACCGGGCCCGCAGCTGGGGACAGCTCCTCGATTGCGGCCATGTCTCCTGAGCTCCGGTCTCCGTGCTGTGAGGACGAAAGGTCGGTGGCAAAAAGAAATCAAAAATATGTTTAAGGGGTTCAAGATGATTCTCCTCCGGCTTCAGTAAAGGTAATGCTAGGAGGCGTACATTGGTTCAACGACAGTCTGAGGTCACAGTGGGAAAACGTGAGGCTGGTCTGGGAAGTGACGGATTACAGGTCAGGGGTCATTCTGAAGCCTGCCAACAAGGAAACAGCGCACTCTGCTGGGGCGGCTGTTTAACAACAGCATGTGGTGTCAGCAGTACAATCATTTAGTGAATGTGAAGTATTTGGATGTTCTGCCTAGAATTTGGTCTCCCAATTTGTATTAAGGGTTCAATTTGTCATAAATGTGACCTTTGATTATTCATTATATTCAAGATAGTAATGTATTATTTGAAAAAAACTTTGAAAAAAGCAAAATGAAATAAGTGTTTAACAAATTGTTTGGTCTGAACCGTCTATATTGCATAGTGTGTAAAGCTGTGCCAAACAGTAATAAAACACAATGACATTGCAAAGGCGGTTGCACCTCTGTTCTGTATTGTTAGGCCTATGGGCTAGATGTACTGTATATATTTTGTATGTATTCTGCACTTAACATTATTAGACTCACTTATATTATCCATAATATAATCTGAAGTTATTATAACTTTTTATTATTTCTATTTAAACTTGAAAATCATTGAGAGCAAGCCCTCATTTACAATGACGACGAGCATATAAAAGAAACATTAAAATGCATGATTAGCAAATAAAAGATGTAACCCTAAAAGAATGATGATCAGTTAAAAACAGACAACAATTAAAAGTAATGTTACAACCAATGAAATAATGTTACACAAAGTTGGTTAAAACAGGTACAATCAGAGGTTAAAATAGGTTAGTAAAATGATTAAAAGTGGAACTGTTTGTCCATAAATCTAACAAAATTGTGCTTCACTGCATACTTAAAATCCATTTGACAAGATATATTACTGGAAAATGTTTTGAAGTAGCTCTTTGGTGGTATCAAATGGTAAGATATCTTTATTGCCATTGTTATGGTGTAACAGTGAAATTTGAAAGGAGCAGTCCTCCAGATGCCTAAAAAAGAAATAGTTTAAAGTCCAGTATTTAACTACAAGAAAACATAATATACATAACAGTTTAAACAGTATAAACAGTATACACATTGACAGTAGAGTATGTAAATGGTATCTGGAAGAGGTAAACATTAGTGAATACAAATGATTTAGACAGGGAAGTCAGTCATCAGCCCTTTTAAATCTTGATTACTGTTTATTCAGCACAAAAGGAAAGCTTTAGACACTAAATTGAGTTTCAGTATCTGTACTCTGTGGGCAAAATTCCTCTTTCTGTTTATTTTTTTCTTATTTTTTGGATTAAGCTGGATTAGTCACCATCATGTGACAAGTGATTCTAATTTTGGACTGTAAAGGGGGAAGCACGGAGCCTAAGTGCTTGATATTTATTCTCTCTTTTTCCAACTAACTTGTTGTTGCTGGGAAAAATGAAAGGGGGCTGATCATGGAAAAGTTCTGGGATCCAGGGATTCCTTGTTTACATCCTCTCGGAGTACGCTGCGGGGGCGGGGTTGGCTCCGCCCTCATTCTTCAGGCCTGACGTCATTGTCGCCTGTGTTTTTTATGAATGAAGGAATCCAACCTCAGAGAGCAGCGGAGTAATTCCGGGAAAAGGCGGACTGACATTTTGTCGCCAGAGTCGCTTCGACCTAGCAGGTAAAATATCATCTATTTTCTAAATATTGAAGGTTTCTAAATACAGCTGTGATTATGTGATCAACTCAGCAGCAGGATCCACCGGGGGCTGAATAACCAACAAGGACAAGTGAGCAGGCAGCTGTTTGCTTTAATCTGCTTTAGCTTACACCGTTCATGCTAGCTGCTAACACTTCACATTACTAGCATGTTTAAGATGATGCGGATTCATCGGCCCTCTACCTCATGTTTACGCTTCCTTACTTGTAACATGTTTTACTAGATGGGGGTTTCCACCTTCTTGTTTAACTGTATGTTTTGTAACGATGTATTGAGGTTATTTAAGTCTTACTAAAATGGATGTCGAGGGCACTCGTGATGGCTGTTTACTATAGCAGCAGCAGCGCTTTGACTCCTCTCCCCTATAAGGGTAAGGGTGGATTCTTCATGGAGCTGGGGGAATAAATAGACTTTCTTTGACTTGTTGGTGTTCGCCAGTCTTCTTGTTAAAAACAGATCAGATGTAAGGCTGTGTAACTTTATAAACACTACGTTTAGGGATGTTACGTTCACTTGTTGCGTTCGTCTTTACACAGCGTTCCTTTAAAACTACTCAGTCCTCTAAAGGGATATTTAGAGCTAAGGAACGACGTGGGCATGCTGTACTGTTTAGATAAATACAGAAGGACGTGGTTACAGCCGGTTTTCCTGGGTCTGGACCGCCTGGCTGAGCACACGGTTTATTGCTGAATCACCCTGACTTTACGAAACAACGGCGGTCTGCTCGGTTTACAGAGTCCACCAGGAGGGTTGGACAGCCTCTTGATGCAACCTCGACTTCCCACGCCTGTCGGGAAATTAAATCCATCCTCAGCAAAATACAGAGTATTATAAGAGCTGTTTAATGTCGCGTTTTACATCAAGACCCTCCATACATGCACTGAAGGCCTACTTGTGCTGGTAGGAGCATTTCTCCGTTGTAAAGTCAGTAATGTTGTTTACCTAAATCTATATAAAGTCAACACCTTTTTAGGCCTGGCTTTAATGATATAGTATTTAATTGTTTAATGTTACAATAACATCTAGGTTCAATAATAAGCAATATGTTGGACAACAGTCAAATCTAAAATGAAACACCTGTTTTGTAATGGGTTTGTAGCCTTCTGTAACTGAATGTGTTTTCTTCTCACGAGAAAGAAAGTAGAAAAACACTTAAAATTACTGAAAATAATTCAGATTATACAAACAACACAAAGATTTAGTGTCAAAGTTTGTGATCGAGGGATTTCCCCAGGCTTTGTCACAGACTGCTGCTGCCATAAACAAAACCTCATTCAGCATTTTGTCACAGATTAATTTACTGAGGCTATCAAAGATCATAAATACTCCCTGTGAATACTTGAATGGAAAATATGTGAAGATTGAGCTGAAGACAACAATATCATGTCTGCATCTGAAAATGTACAAAGCAACAATTTATCTTATCAGTGAATCTGCCAAAAGGTCATCAGCAACTTCAAAGCAACCGACTCGCTCTAATTTGGCATTACATGCATATGTAACATTTAGTTTGTGACATTTTTTTCATGTCTCCAGACTGAATGAAAACCCCTTCACTTAAAAAAAACCCAACGTTGCTGTAAATGTGAAAGTGAGCGCATTCACTTCATGAAAGCAATATGGGAAAACACCCTGTGGTCTAGTGATGTCAAGGTAAAACATGTCTGGAGAATGATCTTAATGTTTTATGGAGACGGTGAGGCTTCTCCTCCTCAGCATCCTCTGTGCTCTGCTGAAATGAATACAGCTCAAATAGCTCCAAGCTAAAGTGCAGAGTCATTTTATAGTTATGACAGGGATCTGCAGCAAACCACCAAAACAACCAAGTGACTAAGAGAAGAAAGAAGCAGGTCAAGTTGGCCCGATTGGATGTTGGACTTTAATCCCAAACAACATCCGAGACAGGGAGTAGAAAGTCCTTGTGCAGTGTGTGTGAACGGTTCAATAAGAAGAATGTGAGAAAACCTCCAAATAAAGCAGTGTAAAGGCAGGACAGACTTAAACAAACACTCATACTGCTGTTATTACAACATGTTACTGGAAGCAGCAATTTTCAGTCTGTACAAACAGTCTTGGCATTTAAGTCGTACTCAGCGTTTTTAAAGGGTTTCAGCTGTTTGTTGGTTATTGTCCCTGAAATGTCACCTGAATCAGGTAGAACTGTAGCCTGTCATCAGACACTTTCACAATCAAACTTTTGAGCCGTTGGTGTTGTGTTGACAAGAGGAAGTGTTGAGAGGATTGGTTAGGACACCTGCTTTGAGCAACCAAAGGGTAGACACATGATGACTTCCTCTGTGCAATTCCAGCTAAGAGGGAAAGGCATGCTGCTTTCAAAACCCCCCCCTTCCTTTCATATCAAACCATCAAGTTTAATCAGAGAGCTCGTTTTGGAGAAGCATGAAAGAGCACTGGGTTCTCCTTTTCTTTATCATGCATGACTAGCTGTCTTGTGAGCGGATGGTAAATGTCAGACTCAACTTGAACCAAAACAACATGGTCACATGTGATAATGTACCTTTGTTTTAATGTGTGTGTGTTTGTCCTGTTTCTGCCCTTCCAGAGTGTGTGTATCTGTGTTGACTGGTGCCTGGGGAGACACTTTAGACAGTTGGACCATGACGTCAGAAAGAAGTAGCAAAGCCCTGAAGGTAATGTACAGTCATGAATGAAACCTTTAGATTTAACAAGGAACACAATGTTGAAAGAAGTTTAACATCCCTTTTATTTGTTACTTTTTAGAATCGCTTGTCTTATGTCTATTTTCCCTTCCTCTCTTCTTTCCTCTTCTTCTCCAGGTGAAGCAGGAATGTGGCGAGAATGTGCCCATGCTGTCGGACAGCGAACTCATGTCCCTCTCAGTACGAGAGTTGAACCTTCACCTGCGTGGCCTCTCCCGTGAGGAAATCCAGAAGCTAAAGCAGCGCCGTCGCACCTTAAAGAACAGAGGCTACGCCGCCAGCTGCCGGGTCAAACGTGTCTCACAGCGTGAGGCGCTGGAGCAGCAGAAAACAGAGCTGCAGAGGGAAGTGGACCGGCTCGGAGCTGAGAACGCCGGCATGAGGAAAGAGCTGGAGGGGCTCGGCGCTCGTCTCGCCGCCCTACAGAGGTTCGCCAGAGGCTTAGAAGCTGGAGGAGGCCACCTGCTCGCCACCGCCCCACGCCTCAACACCGCCTCCGTCATCACCATCGTGAAGAGCCCACCACAGCCGCACCCACAGAGGGAACAGGAGCCATCCTAGAGGAAACTTCTAGAACCAGACTGAGGGGAGGGACGCACAACCTGCAATGCAAACACACACACTTACACTTACACATGAATATACTACACACGCAAACTGATAACAGGAGGACAACTTTAGCAGGAAAATACCAAACTCCTGCCGATAGAACTCCTTCATTCACAAAGAATTACAAGATTTATTTAGGCCTGTATGACACAGTGATGACAGGGGTGTGTGTAACATCACCTTAAACACAACAACTGTTCTTAGTTTTCAAAAAAACGAGCCAGGAACAGTCAAAAAACTCTGATCAGGACCAGTGGAGGTGTCCTCTACTTAAAGACTCTGCAGTTTAGTTGACTGAAATGTACCTAAGTGTATTTAGCTATTAAAATTTAGAATAATGTTGAGAACGATGCAGCAGGTTAAATGTGAATGAAGCAAATCATCAAACACACACGTGCACACACTCACACACGCACAACCCCCCCCACACACTCATTCCCCTGATCCATGCAGGGGTGTTCTCGTCAACTAACTGAACTCTGACTGAAGCCAGAACATCATCACCAGAGTTACTGCACATCCTCACGCTACCGTTTCCATCACAGATCACTAACGCTCGGGGAACTCCTCTCTGCTTCACCTCATGGCATCTGACCAACAGCAGAATGCTAGGCGGGGTGTAGCCCACCTATGTGCAGCTTCCTCCACCTTTTACAGTGTCTGCATTCCTGGTACAGTTGTAGCTGCTGGCTGTCTCTTGTATTAGCCCGGCTCATGTGTCTCTGCTGCTGTGCCCCAAAGTGTGAGTCACTTTTTTTTTGTTAGTCATTAATGATGAGTTTCTCAACCTTGGTGTCACTTGATCTGTAGGCGAGGTCATGGGAGATTTGAGGCACATTTGATGTCATTTCTATGTGTCTAAATTTAAAAGTTAAGGAGGAAATCCTCTATATTATCAAAGTAGAGCTTGGAGGAGCAGAAAGGAGAAAACACAGTCCAGAAAATGTTGAGTAACACTGCATTTGTGAATGTCCATTCAGTGAAATTTCAAGTATAGGGTTTCACCTGTTGCCACTACTCCCTCCCTCTCTGTTTCAGGGAGAGCAGATTAATACTGCTTGTGCACATATTTCTCACAGCAATGCAGTGCCTTCAGTGTATGTTGGAGTTAGAAGCATGCAAACCTTAGAGGGAAAGGTTAAAACAGGCTGTAATTGCTCCTTCTTGACCACACATTACTTTGTTCTCTGGATTCTCCCTTATTTCGCTGAGCTGTAATCCCTCACTGCTCATTTCACAATCCCTACTGTGCAGTAACTTTGCTACAGTCTGCTATGGCTTCCCTTTTTCATATCTGCTAGACTCCCAACAAAACATGTTGGTCATTTTGCTAAAAAAGTGTAAAAGCAGAGTCACATCTGGTAAGAATTACGCTCAAGGTTCAATGCAAATCCTCTGCATACATTCCCATTGTGTGTTCTTTATTTGTACCGTTTGTATGTGCCGTTGAGAGACGAAAATGTTGAGTGACATTTATCAGAGATATATTCTATATTTTATTTGTATTTAAAGGTAGATATTATGAAAAGACAAGCTAACGAGTGCTGTGATGTTCTATATGTTTTCAGAAGTACTTACTTATGACTAGTCCGGGGATATTCTCTGTCTAATTATTGTGTTGTGTGGCGATGATGATTACTTTTACAAAATGTTAATTATTATTATTAGTCATGTAGAAATATGCTCAAAGCCAATGGCCATATTGCTGTATGATGATTTCTCTGTGTGTGTTTTTGCTATGTTTGTACTGGCTTGTCATAGTGGATTCTTGGAGGGATTTTTATTTTTCTATGATGATTTGTGATGATGTTGTTTGTCTGAAAAATTAAGGTCACTTCTGGATTGGCTGAGTGGAGCAGAACCGCGAGACTTTTAAGGAAAATAGAAAAGTGGAAAGAAAGATTTGGATGAGGAGAAGGAGAAAAGAAGGTTAAGGAGATGTTGAATGATGGAGAGAGAAAGTAGGCAAGTAGGACTGGGAAGGAGGACGTGGAGAGATGTGGCGCTTTATTCACTTGAAAACCTCCATCAGCCAAAATTTCAGCGGAGACTTGATCTGACAGGCTGGATCTCATGGAGTCTGGGCCACTGAATAGTGCTAGCAATATCGTTTCTAAGCAGTCATTGTATCACATTAGATCATGTTGACAATTAACTCCTAAAGATATGAGGCATATATTTAGCTATATGAATATCAGTGTGGCAAAAGCATTTATTCTCAATACTTTAACGTCTCACTTCTGTCAAACTGTGCTGGATGTTTTGTAATACCTGCAAAACAAAAATGGTTTTTGTATTTATTACTTGTATTTTTTCTATTGTGAAAATTTAAGTACATTGTCTATTTTATATATTAATTATAATAAATGTTGTACATATTGTACATAAAATGGTGTATTTGTGGTTATGGGCTGCACTGAAACATTAGACAAACACGGTACAGAAAGGAAGCAGATCTACAGGATGTGTTGCAAAAGTTATCTCTCCGGATGAGAAGATAAAAACTCAAGGTTAACTTTTTTTTAAAGAATAACATGAAGCAACACTGTTAGCCATTATTATTATCATAAATGTTACATCTTTTATGTTTGCATATTACCCACACAATAATACGATTGAACAGATACATTTTACGTCATTACCAGATACACAATTTAAAGAACTGCTGACTCACCCTCCAGCACACTGGTGTTTATATCAAATCATCTAGATCTGTTTCAGCCGCTGTCTGGTGGTTTTAGTTATTTTAACACGGGGTGAAGCTCACGTTAAAGGCAGTGCAGCTAATGCAGAAGTTACATTACTATCATCTACATACTAACAATGACATGAATGGCCTCAGAGCACAAAACAGCCACAAGTTTTTCACATTAGCAGATAGTGCTAAGACCTAACATCATTAGTGTAGCAGGAGGGGATGGCATTGGGTTGTGGGTAATATTGCCTTAGTTTTTACTTTAAACTCATAATCATCAATAATAAACAGTGGTGGACAAAGTACACAGCTTCATTACTTAAGTCAAAGTATAGATACTCCAGGTCAAATATTACTCCAATACAAGTGAAAGTTGCTCTGTCAAATTATTACTTGACTTAAAGTACTGAAGTACTTGCTTTTTAAAAATACTTCAGTATTCAAAGTACTTCTTAAAGAATCTTAAAACATTATACATAAGTTATACATAACATACACAAATACATAAGTGCAGTCAAGAATACATAGGAGTACATTCTGTTAAATCATGTTTATCTAGAAACCATTACTTGAAATCTCTAAAAACTATACCATGTAATAAAAACAGAAACTAAGTTACTCCAAGCACAGACAACTTAGTATGAAATGTTCATCTGGAATGAAACAAATGTTACATAGCTCAACACACTATCTCAGGTTGGACAGTGAATGTTTGAATGTTTGAGCAGAGTGGGAAACGGGAAGAACATTTCAAACGATACGTATCATTGTTCATTTCAAAAACCTCTAACACGGGCTGAAGATATGACCATGGGTGCTCAGGTTGAGGATTATAGTCATCATTACCATCTCTAAATGAACTGCCTGATCTGAGTGAAATTGGCTCTGTGTTTGCTCCACGTTCAACCATGGAGACGCACGATATACAGGTACGACTAAACCCCTGAGACAAACAGAACTACACAAACATATTTAACTGTCTTAGGATCAGATTTCAGAAAAGAGAAGGGAATTCATGAGCTGCCTTCAAAGTAGTGAGTAACTAGAGCACTGATAGAAATGTAGTGGAGTAAAAAGCACAATAATTGTCTTCTGAATTTAGTAGAGTAAAAGTAATAAGTTTCCCCAAAAAATAATACTCAAGTGAAGTACAGATACTCAAAAAATGTACTTAAGTACAGTACTCAAGTAAATTTACTTTGTTACTGTCCACCACTGGTAATAAAGTACACAATACTGTTGATAAAGTGATGCATCTGGCACAGGATGGGTGTGATCCCGTTTTGAAGTGGGCTACAACAACAGCTCATTTTAAGTTCCTCTTTTTTTGCTTTGTTGGCTCACCTGGATGTCAAAGCTTCACTTAATAAAATGATGTATGAGTACAGTATGACACTTTTTAGCCACAGCTTTGGTCCACTGGTAGAGTCAGTCATCTCTCAGTCAATCCCAGGTCCTTCTTTCCACATGATGAAGTGTCTTTAGTCAACACACTTAATCCCAAAGTCCCCCCGTGGCTGTGCCAGCCTTGTGTGAATGGGATTAGTCTACACTGATGGCCACTATACGTACATAGCAGCCTCTGCCATCAGGGTGTGCATGTGGTGTGAATGGGTGAATGTGTCATGTAATGTAAAAGCATTTTAATAGTCAGAAGGCTAGAAGAAGTGCTATATAAACACAGTCTATTTAAATTTGACCCTGAAAAATGGTGTTTACCTGTGCCTGCCATGGGGTGAGTGCATAGCAGGTGGTGCATCGAAAAAGTGGGATACGGGGACTTGTAATCAATCAGTCAGTCAATCTTCATTTATATAGCCCCAAATCACAACAATGTTGTCTCAAGACACTTTACAAACATAGCATGTCTAGGCCATACTCTGTTATACTATTAACAAAGACCCAACATCAAGACAGAATCAGATCCAGTCCCATCTTACAGACTGGACAGTCATATATATATATTTTTTTACACTAGAGTGAAACAAAAAGCCTCTTTGTTCAGCAGTGTAATGAAATCCTGTATACTGTATATCGAGGCAGATGGCTGTTTAACAGGAGTCTGGTTCTGCTCGAGGTTTCTGCCTGTTAAAGGAAATTTGTAACTTGCTAAATACTGCAATGCTCATGGTGGATTAAGATGAGATCGGACTGAGTCCAGCCTGTAAAATGGGACTGGATCTTATCCTGTCTTGACGTTGGGTCTTTGTTAATAATAAAATAGCGTACAGTCGAGAACTGTTTGTTTGTAAAGCTTCTTGGAATAACATTTGTTGTGATTCAATGCTATATAAATAAAGATTGATTGATGTAGATTCAAGAATTTGGAATGAAGGACCACAATAGATGAAAATTTGCATTTTAATCAATTAAAAATTGAAATGGGAAAGTATTATCACAAACTATGGTGTTGTCAGATGTTTTTAGCTGCCCTGGCTTCCCTGGTATGATAAAACAGACAAATAAGCAGGTGACAAGCAGTTAAGTCTAAATATCTTTTATTTTTTCACATACATTCAACATTAAATAGTAGCATCTTAAACAGCTTCATACAAATAACTAAAAAAATCATTGAAATAAAAAAGAAATTTATGAATTAAAAATACAAAACTAGATATTTTTACTCCTGCGCTCCTCCTTTCCTGCTTATATAGCTATTTCAATAAATGTCACAACTACTCTTCCTCTAGCCAGCACTTAGAGCTGCTTTTTCAGTATTAGTCTGCAGTATGTCCCAGCTATACTGATACACATCTGATGAAAACAACATATGGCAACAAATTACAAAGAGAAGGAGATTGAAGTGTGTTTCAAGCCTGAAAGTGTGTGACAGCATTCAAAGTTCAGTAGGTTTCCATTACAAAAGCTGCATGAAGGATTTGTAGCTCAAATTAAAAGTTCCATCAGTTTGTTTGTCATCATCATCATTTCCACCCTGATAAGGAAATTCAGTTGTTCTTTCTAGTTAGAGGCATGACATTTCTGAATCTCATATAGTATGCTTACGACTGAAAAGCAGACATCTCCAAATAGACCAGCCCTGTCATCCAAACACACATATTGTTCATTCATGGTTCAACATGAAAATGTGTTTGTAGTGTGCAACACAGCATACGTGACGAGTGCTTCCATTTTAAAGGAGAACAGGGTCATGTCAGGGTCAAAATAATCCTGTTTGTATCCATGTCAGAATGTAAAAACATTATAATCCAGACACTCTGTGGTGACTAAAAATAGCCCCCTGCTCCTGTGCACAGATGTCGTTCCTGTCCTGTTAAAAACTAACATTTTGTCAGGCAGACAGAAATAAAAAGACAGCTGTGTGAGGCCAGGTTTGTTTAACTGTTTACCAATGAAAACACACAGAGCAACAAGACAACAAAGTCTCACTCTGGTGCTTAGACTGAGCATGTTACATGTGCACCAAGCTTAACTGTCTGTCTGCTCTGAGATAAGCTTGTTCGTCTCCCCCACAGCACCGCCCAGTGTTCACACAGAGCTGCAGCAGAGTAGTGAAAGTAGTTACAGTAAACACGTTGGCAGACTTACTATGACTCACCCGGATGACTCAAGAACTTCAATTATGTGTAAAAAAAATAAGCAGCTCTGTCTGCGGGGAAGATGAATCCAACTAAAAAAGACTGCCAGGAAGAACTGAGGAGTCAAAGAGCCTCCACACGTCCACACTGTTATTTTTAGTTGACAGAGGAACTGCTTCAGAATTCACAGAAGAAATTTTTCTATATTGTTCTGCTAGTATATGGTCTGTGAATGTTCTTTTAGATCTCAGCTATACCACAGCTGAGAAGCAGAACTCTGTAATGTGAAAAGAGTGAAGTTAAGATTAAGATTAAGGTCCAAACTTTTCCAATAGCCTCACTGAAACTTGAAAAAGACGACAGCAGTGAGTGTGTCAGAGTGAAAGTGGAACCTCTATTTTGTTGGATGTGAGTCATTCTTATGTCCCATCTAAGAATATAAGGTTTTGAGATATTAATCTCTCTTCACACTAACAAAACATTGTAATCTGTAACATCTTGAATCATGCAGGCATTCAAAGGAAAGGTTACAATCCTTTGTTGTAGCTCCTCTGCTGAGAACAGGCAGCTAAAGTTAGCTTTAACCTATATTCCTCTTCTGTTCTCTCCTCAATCCAGTTAACCTACATTGTTGACAGCAGAGGTTTCCTGCCGGAGCGAACAAGCACAAGCTTTAATCCCAGCCATTCAAATAATGCCCCAATTACACCAGAATAATCCCAACCAACTCTGCTGCTGCTGCTGCAGACAGAGCTGCTGTGGCAGATGTACTCCATAATCTATAATCTGCTCTGTGTCGCTTCCATCTGTTCCATTAATATCAATAACATTGATCCATAGGGCTGACATGAGCTCATGTTTTGAACTCAGATTCCCTTTAAATCCATCCCCACTGTGCAGTGAGGGATGTCCCTTAAAATCAAACAATGCAACTGAGTCCCTGCAAATCAACCCATATGTTTCCATATCTGTTTATATTACGGAATCTATTTCCCATAAACTTTGTACTATAGTGACTCCTATTATAAAGACAGCATCTGTATGAGCACGTCAATGAATGCTGCAAATCCAAGGTCAGGATATAGAAAGTGCAAAGATTTAATCACACTTGAAGGATAACTTCCATGAGGAAGATTCAAATGTAACCTTTTCAGTATCTTCATGAGCAGAGAATCTGGAAACAAACAGGCCTTTGAAATTGAAACCAATCCAGATCCACAACTGAAAACTTCCACTGGACAATCACGGTGCGACTGAGAAACACATCGAAGCAAAGGAAACGTGACTGAGCTGAAATGTGAAATGAAGCATCTCTCCAAAGCATAAAGTCAAGTATGATTCAGTGTGTTCAAGTGTGACTCACACACTTTACAAAAACGGACACAACTTTTTTTTTTTTTTAGGCCAAAAGTTAAAACATCGAACCACCGTAACCACGCTCTGCACCAAATAAGACGGTTGGGAAATGTGGGTGCACAAATGTCTCTGCATGAAGGTCCGGAAGAGTCCGTTTCAGAAACAAGAAAACAAACTCGTAACTCTCCGATCACCGAGGAGGAGCCGAACGAGAGGGTTAAGTACCATTCACCATGAAAGCAGTCTTATTGGTTGCTGCACTAGAATTCATCGTCAGAGCTGAGAAGGAAAGTCTTCTCTGTGTCCCCGCGGCTCCCAGCAGCATTGTGGGCGCGGGAGACGGGTGGTGGCGCGCCCTGCTCGAGCGTGGACTGCTGGGTGTACTGCTGGTAGGCCGGGGAGAAGTTGTGGATGGCGTCCTGGACCATGTCGCCCGGGCTCATGGTCTCCTTCAGACTGCTGGAGATGCTCTTCATGGGGGCACAGCGGCCTGAAGGAGGGGAACAACGAGCCAATCACACGTCAGGAGAGGTGAGAGAGTTAATGGGGTTTTACAGAATGGGAATCAGGAAGAGAAGGACATTGGGGACAGGAAACACGATGTGCAGGAGGGCAAGGGGATGATTTAGAGAGCGGAGAAGAAAAGAGAGGAGGAAGAAATAAAAAGGGGGAAACATTGAGGAATCATGGTAATTTAGAGGAGGAAAGGGTGAGGGTTAAGAAATAAAATGATTGAGAGAATAAAGAAAGAGGGAAGAGAGGAAGTTAGAAAAGAATAAAGTTAGAGCAAGAAGAAGAAGAGTGATTTAGTGGATGGAGAGAAGGAGAGGGTGAGGAGAGGGCATTAGTGATTTAGAGGGAATTACATGGTAAGACAAAAGAGAAAAAGTGAAAGAGAAAGGAGAGAAAAGGAGGAATGTACATGGACAGGGGATGTGATTTAGAGAGAGGGAACAAAAAGGAAAAAGGATTTGATACAAGACAGGAAGGAGCAGTCGGAGAGTAAGACAGAATTGGAAAGATTTAGGCACAGGAGGATAGGAACTAATGACAGAGAGATACATAGAAACAAAGTCATTAAAAAGACCTTGAATTAAAAAAGTAACAAGAAAAGATACAGTACATCTTGGAAGGACAAAACAAGAAAGACGAGGTGAAGAAAAAGGAGTGACATCATCAGTGTTTCACCTACCAAACTCTCCGTATGAAGGAACGGGTCCTTTACGACGCAGCAGAGATAAAAGAGATGGGAGACGGTTGATGTGAAGAAAAAGTAAAGGAGGAAATCACCAAAAAATCAAACCAGAGTGAAAGGTGTTAGAGGAGAAGTTCAAGTTGAAAAATGATGGAAAAGAAAAAGAAAAAGGGAAGGAGTAAAAAAGGCATGGGTGATATTTGTTAAAAAAAGAATGAGAGAAGGATTATTTACAATCATAAAGGTTAAGGTTGTTTCTTTTTTTAGTAAGCATGCTGTTAAAAAACAGTGAAGACCCTTTTTAATCCCTCACCTTGTAAGTCCAGACTCTTTTCCATGTAGACTCTGTACGTGAACGCGTGACGCAGAGCGACCGATGCG
Organism: Notolabrus celidotus; assembly: GCF_009762535.1. Classification (NCBI taxonomy): domain Eukaryota; kingdom Metazoa; phylum Chordata; class Actinopteri; order Labriformes; family Labridae; genus Notolabrus; species Notolabrus celidotus. Next base: position 9,531,707 of record NC_048289.1, read on the forward strand.
AAAAACATCTCGATGCAAATGATGAAGTTCTGGTAACCGGCTGCAACTGTGCCCTCACCCACAGACACCTCCACAGAGTTAATCTGAGGGATGGCTCCACACTTCTCCAGGATGGCTAACAACATCCCTGAAAACAGATGATAAAACAGAACTGAAGATCCAACAGTCTGTGTGTGCGTCTATGAATACAGTGAGGTTTGGTGCAGCAGCCTTACCCTGCCAGAAGGACAGAAAGATGACGGATTTGACCATGAGGAACTTGAGCATGGGGCTGTACGGGCTGAGTAGCTCCTTGGTGGAGAAGTAAAAGAGGAAGAGCGCGTACAAAGACAAGCTAACGGAGATGTTGTAGATGATGGTCACGTACAGGTAACCGCTGGCAACACTGAGGACAGAGAAGAAGTCAAAGAAGACAATGTTAGTGCTGTTGATTTACAGGCTGCTTTGTTTTGATAGTTCTAGGTCAGCTAAAGGGTTACATTTCAAATCAGAGATTAACAGAGGAGGGAATGAGGAGTCAGGGATATTCATATATCCCAAATTACAGGATTAATCCACAGGGTGCTGTTTCTTTAATGAGGTGGCATCATTTATTTTTTCTGTTATTGTGATAGCTGTTTGGGTAATGTGTCCCGTGCTCCAGTAAGTTCATAATAACCTAAAGGTAAAAGGTAAATAAAGTTTAGCTGGAGTATCTCTCAGTTTGGAGAATTTACTTGAAGTCTCCGTCCTTGTATTTGCCGTATGCCTGCAGGACGACGGTGATGATAGCCATGAGCGGTTTGACCACGCAGAACTGCAACGTGGCCTGCTTACAAAACCGCAGGAAGCCAATGGAGTAAGCTTTTCCCCACAGACAGCAAGTACCGTACATACAGCTGGACCTGAGGGCACAAAACACAATGATTAAGATTGTTTCTGATACTGATTGGTTTACACTTTGGAGAATGCAGCAGAAAACATAAAAGTTTGAAATATTTTAGCAAAAAAGAGTCTTCTGGTTCTTGTTATGTGGGGATCAAATAATGCCAGAAGCCTTTAAATCAAACCCTTAATTTGAGGTAATCTGACACTTACTCGATAGGTTTTCCTCTGATCTCAGCCATGATGGCACTCTCTCCTCCCAGGTATTCATAGCACAGGCTCAAGAAGTTGTAGATTACAAAAGCTGGAGAGAGACAAGGAGAAAAAAAAGTTTGCTGTTATTACTTTATTTATACTTTCTCATAGCTATATAAAGGTAACCAGATGTTGCAGGGGGAGCCTGCCTCACAAATAACACTTAGACTGATCCAAATCAGCCTGAAGGTTCATCACAAAGTTTATGATAAGTGTCTGAGTGAGTGCACATCATGACAGCACGCACGCGCACGCGCACACGCACACACACACACACACACACACACACACACACACACACAGCAGGACCCTGACACTAAAGCAGCTGAATGGAATTAAACCATCACTAATGGAAGGCTTTGCGATGGTGCTTTCCTACTGTGACAAACCAAAATGTCATCTGGGCCTGATCACTGTTTTCCTGTTATCGTCATAATCTTCAGGATTTATACAAATGACGCTAATACTACATGTAGACCAAACAGATAAATGTGTTTAATATTTTTTATATTTTAGTAGAAAAAGCCCGAGAAAGCTGTCACACAAACAGTAAAATACACATCACTGTCTGCCACACTGTCACATGATGAACTATGATTTGTTATTTATGTGTCATGTTGATAAAGACTCTGATGACTGTATTAGAAAACCAGTTGCAACTTCACGTAGACTTCAAATAGCATATTTTACTTTAAACTATTTCAGTGAAACGATAACACATCAAAACTAGTCAGTGTTGACATTGTGATGCAATGAAAGTCTGAAATTCACACAAGCACATAAAGCCAAGTGGCAACCTCCGGTCTCAAAATATGAAGCCCATGCGGAAGTGTTATAAACTGCAATTCATCGAGAATTCGCTTGATGCTGGCTGCAGAAACACCAGAAACCACACACACATCAATTAAAAAAAGATGATCTTTGCAGCATTAATAAACATGTTTACAGCCTGGTTCAAAAGACGGCTTGGGTCTACGTAGCTATGTCTCTATCGGCACACACTGTACGGGGTTGAATTTTTTTCTAATGCAACGGTTCAGAAGATATTAAGATTGCGGGTTTTGCCCAAAGAAGGACATGACTGAATTGACTCCTGGACGGGAACACATAGCTGTTGGCTAGGAGGCTCAAACTCTGTCTCTTTACGTCACACTATGCCTGGTTGAGTTCCGCATTTCCAATATGGCTGCTGCCAACGATTGGCTACAAAACAGCTCTCAGGAACAGATGGGTGACTGTTGTGAAGCCACTGTAGCACGTGTTTGTTTCCTGCTGCCACCACGATGGCCCATTTTACTTTAAGAAACTTCCACATGGTTCAAGTTGACAGGTAAAATAGACTTTGTATCAAACAGAAATAAAATATCACTGAAGTCCTTCATGTTTGAGCAATCACCTACGAGCTAAGCATACAGGTGCAGCTGATCAGACTGATGACAGCGAGCAACTACATCACAAACTGTATGTCAGCAGAGCACTATTTTGGAGTGTGAGAATCGCATCAGAACGATGGATGAGATTAAATCAGGCCAGTTACGTACAGTTCTAGCTAAATGGGTGGCAGCTGACTGCAGGCCTGTCTCAGCTCTTAGAGACATCTTCAGGTTGACATGTATTGCTTTACATTATTAAGGGTTAACATCGTAACCATGGGCTCTAATACTGTTTTGAAGTGGGTTAGGGTTAATGATAATGCCATTTCAAACATGGGGTTAAATATATGAATTTAACTATCAAAATTCAGCGATCAATATAAAACTGAATACTAAATTAGTATTTAATGCCCATGCATAATCCCCATAATATCCATGAAAGCTGAACATGCAAATATCAAACCTACAGCTGAGGACCGCCAACAGCTGCCACTCAAAGTCAGCTGTATTGACATTGGCTTTGTGCCTCTGGTGTCAGCTGTCCAGCCTAGTGTCTGAGCACAAGTCATGCTGCATATTCAATTTACTGAGGCCATCGATATGTGGCCTCTGGGTGCAGTAGCTGCAGAGCTGGCTGCTGCATGATTCCAGCTAGAGAGAACTAATACTGAGAAGTAGTCCTTACATTCAAACCTTTATATAGTTATCATAACAGGTAGACAGAGGAGGCCGAAATATGAGGGTTAAGAGTGTGCAGACTTTGCATTATGTGTGATGAATCCTTGAAACCACTACAGCTACATGTGCATGAATTTAAAGGTGAAGGGCAGGCATAGAGGGTGCACATGCTTTAAGTCAAATGTGTTGTATTACACCACTGTAAATTCTTGGATGCATGCAGCATTTCAGCTGGATAGAAAACAAAACCGACTGAAACTTGAGTTGTAGTTCTTTAAATGTTTGTCCTCTGAGTTTAAGCTTCATGCTAGTGGTTTATAATTTTGTTGATTAAAGTGGTCAGAGTTTAACTGTAATATAATTCTGTACACAATGAGATAAAAGGATAATAAATGCAGACGACTGACTCTCAGAAGAGTCTGTGTGTGTCTGCTCTTCTCTGGCTGACTCAAGCTTAAGCCTGAACATAAATCTTCCTTTAACAATAAACACGTGTGAGCTCAGGCAGCAGAGACATCTTCACTTTCTGGACCAAACACTGAAGCTGCTCCTCACGCGGATGAGAGATCAGATCCTCCTCCTCGCACACCTCCCTGTGTGACTTATATTCACCTGAATGTCTCTTGGGACCGGTGGATTATCTCTCCTCTGTGCTGCTTCACTGAGAAGGTGATGACGACCAAGGAGCTCATAAAAAACACGGCCGGCTTAATCCTGTTAGCACACACACTCATACTCTCGAGGGGGGGGGGTGTTTGTGTGACTGTGCATGTGAGGTAAAATAAGGTGAGCATGATGGGTGTATATTGGTGAAGTGTGAAAGTTGGACATATCTTGAGCGTGTGCCATAGTGTGTGAAGCTCGGGAAGGTGTGTGTGTGTGTGTGTGTGTGTGTGTGTTGCAGTGTTGTATCACAACACTGATCTGAAAGCAGCTGCACTGCTGGCAGAGATTCTTGTTACATCAGCTGTCTGCGGCTGAGGTAATGTATTCTAGCTTTGACTTTACTTCGACTCCTCTTAAACGTGCATGAGAGCTCTGACACTAACTCCTGTGGTCTCCTGTCAGACGTCAGGACGGAGGTAATAATATGTCATACATCCCAGTTATCTGTGTGACTCAGTGTGCAAAGTGGGTGACAAGAAGTGGTTCATCTGCTCTGAGCAGCTCTCTGTGTCTCAGCTGTTTACGCCCTTTACTCTCTCCCCAAGGAACCCCGTCAGCAGTGCTTGTTGCTACGGCGATACAGTAGCCCAGCACACAATGAGAATAGGAACTTTGCAGCAAGTTTGGTTGAGAGAAACTCATTATCTGACACAGCCGTACTGGGTGAGGAGGAAGATTTGTGAGGAGCACAGTTGCCATGCAACAGGTCGGTCATCCTCGCTGAGGAAAAGATCAGGGCAGAGCTCAGGGGCATTGTGGGAAAGCAAGCAAGAGGAAAAAAAGAAGAGGAGATGAGAGAGAGGTAGGGAAGAAGATTTGGTTGAACGTCAGAAGGAAGTGCATTATAAAAAATGGTGTGAGGAGGAGGAAGAGAACGTTCTGTTCGAGGACGCGATATGACGACAACAGAACTGACAGCTTTCCCTGCCCGAGGAAGAACCAAACATAGAACCCCTCGATCCAGGTTCGCATGTATGTGACATCACCAATTTGCCAAACAGGAAGTGATGCCAGCGGGCAGACTATTTCTGGCCTGAGCGTCTCCACAGATGAAAATGAGAGCGGAGGCAGCTTTCAACACTTTCTGCCAACTCAAGAATTTTAGAATAATCAGAGATTTGTTTTGATTGCGTAAGCCAACTGCTCCGTAAAGCTGCCACATCGGCCAAACAACAGTAAACAAAGTCCATGAAAGTCTGCCTTATCAACAAGTCAGTGTTGAGTCCAGTTATACACACTCAAGTCAAAATCATATCCAAAGCACACTTCTCAGATACAAATATGTAAAGATTTGTAGGTTTAAAAAAGCCTTCAGAAAATATGGACCAGATTAATTTGGGCACAACTAAAAGCTCCAGCGGCAATACATATACATATACATACTTCTAAATTAACTTTGTGAAAAGTAATCTGGGATAGGTCAGAGAGCCCTTTGCAGAGTAAACACTTCAAGTCGGCAGGATAGTCAGTTGAGGATCTTCAATCTGACCTGATCACAAAATGTTTCAACAATTCAACAGGTGAAGTTGCCCTCAATGGAAATTGATAGTATTCAAAACAGTAGCCTAAATGTGTCTTTTCTCAAGAAAACTTCTAAATAGACCTTTGTTAAGAGGAAAATCACAAACGACTAAAATATATGAGTTGTTCTTTATCATGAAGCGGAGTGACTGAGACTTTTTTTTGTTGCAACAATGAGAAAACTAGCTTGAAGCGTTATTCCTCTGCTGTTTCTGCTGCTACTGGATTTTCTAGTTTGGAAGGCAAAAGCAAACATCTTTTACAAAACAGTGCTTGACATTGACAAAAACAAAGATGTTATTTAGCATCATTATTCTGTGTAATACTATACTGAGTTAATTAAATGTCATTATCACTATGAATAAAGAACTGATGAAGACGAAAGCACATTCTCACCCTCATAGCAGTCCCTGACGGTGTCAAAGTACACGTAGTACTGGTCGTTGGTGAAGAAGAGGAGGCTGAGCCAGGAGTCAATGGCGTAGATGGGAACAATGAAGAGGATCCGGACGATGTGGCGCTGCTCCCTGGGTGAGCTGTAGAAACGCAGGTGCATGTAGATCTAGAGCAGACAACAGGGATGGATTAAATATAAAAAAAGGACTCTTTAAAGCATTTTAAACAAAACCTATTCCACAGACTTTAGGCATTAGTGAGACCAGATTATTAATCCTGTTTTAAAGGTTTACTTTTAATGAAACATTTGTCTGACAGGAGAGGATTTAAAAGATTAAAGACTTATTGAAGATAGTCAGATTACACTGTGATTCATGGATGTCTTTTCACTCTCTTCAAAGTGTGTAAATGTCAGTGACCTTTTCAATCAATACAGGACATGAAATTATCCCACCAGAATGTGTGAGAGTATTTGTCAAAGGAAAAAAACAATGACATCTTTCAGCTTTCTGTTGTTTTTTTTCTGACAAATTTCAAAGAGCCATTTAATGTACCTGGATCAAGTTTCACCTTTGTGTGTGTGTATGTGTATGTGTGTGTGTGTGTGTGTGTGTGTGTGTGTGTGTGTGTGTGTGTGTGTGTGTGTGTGTGTGTGTGTGTCTGTTTTCTGTGTATTCATGCTCAGTTTAACAAACACCTGCTGAGGGATGTTGCCAAGCAACCCCCTGCTCGACTCTGGGCCTTAGCAGATGTGCTTGTTTGCAGGATCATGTAACCTGAGTGTCAACACACACGTACATCAGCCAACAAAATACAGTTCACATTTTTGTGACCACCAAACACAGATAAGCATTTTTAACTCCTGCAAATCTCAACGTCATAATCTCCAGCTGAGCACGCCACATTAAAAAGCAGATTCAAAGTTCTCTTTGCAGGCTGTTACCTGGTGACAGGTGAGAATGAGCGCTGTCCAGACAAAGAAGCCAGACACAGCCTGAGCAGCAGGAGTCATGAGGAAAATTGGCTGGTCAGGTGTCAGCAGAGGGGCTTCAGGGAGCCATGAGATGTTGGGGCCCGTAGGGGCTGCCGTTAGCGGGGCATTGGGTGCTGCTGCAAGAAGAGAGTCCTCGCTGAGCCTCTCTGAGAGCGGCACGTCTCGTCTCCACAGCCTCATCATCTGGAAAAGTCAAAGACACAGAGGACACAACAAACGATCCTTTAGTTAAAGTTTGAAGGGAGAGACTCTTATCAGTCAGTGACGACACTGTGACACAATGTAGTGGTATGAAGATCCATTTCCACTTGCAATCATTAACGTGGACTACAGATCCCACACTCTCTGTCATTGATGTAATGTGTAATCTGAGATAGAAAGATGGATTGAAGATAAACACAGATAATCTGCAGTACAAGTTTATACAATGAGTCAGAGGTATGTGTGTCAGTGTCATTTACAGAATAGTATCTTAGTCAAACTTAGGAAGTACAAAATAGATACTTGTTATCTGTACATTTCCCAGAATGCAATCTGACTGATGCCAGACTACATGCCCAAACATAAACTCTTCAGCTGTGATGCCACGGAGAACATCATGTCATTTAGCTGCGAGGCATTGTTGTAATTTGAGTCTTCCCTGATTCCTCCTTGAGTGATCAGAACACATCGGACTAAAATGTTGAGGTGTGGTTGAAAACGATCTCTAATTTACCCAGGTAAAAAGATACTGGATATATTGTTAGAATGGCGAGGCTGATCTACCACCAAAGATGTTACATACGCTGCTGATCCACTTTCAGCTCCTGGAGATGACTAGACTTTAAGTGGCCAGAAGACATGTTACATAAGCAGCAGCTTGTCACAGTCTTCAGGGTGACACTGACATGTTCTGAGGGTGCATTTCTTCTTTTACAGACACACAGTTGTCATATAAGACTGAGCTCGGAGGAGGCGGGGACCTTGATATTGTAGAGGTGGAGTTTGGGGCGGATGTAAAAACACAAATACATAATTTCAGAGAGAAAAAGAGATAGTAAATAATAATAAAGTAGTGGAACAAAGGCTGTAATTGGTTACCAAATGAGCAGGAGAGACCTTCAGTCTGACCTGTCATTTCTCGTCTGCCAGAAGAGCACGACAACCTAAACACAGCCATTAAACAAACAGCACAGACAATGACAGGCTGACATAACGCTATTACACACACACCACAGCCATTTAGTATCCTCACACGCTAATTACTTTAAACTTGTGATTTAATTCAAAAGCTGGACAAAATAGATTGAGATGCTTTCATGTGCAAGCCTGAGAAGAGTTATGGTCCTTTTTTAAAGTGTGTATCCTGTGTGTGTATGTGTGACACTGCAGGTCATTTGTATTGGTTTGCCAGGAATCAGCAGATCCACATGTCATCAAGGAGAAGTGAAGGCATCAGCAGCACGCACACACACATATGCACAAACAATACCAGTGACAGTGAAATGCTGTGCTGAAGCAAAGGGACATCTGTGTGTTTCGTGTGAAAGGCGAAAAAGGTCAGGCACACATGCACAAAGGAATAATATCAATGAGTCAGGGGGGTCAGGGAAAGGCAAGCAACAGATGGGAAGGGGTGCTGGAAGGCAGACAGGGTATGCTTATAATGTGAAATAAGTGATGGTATGGTAGGCAGCCAGACTGGGTTATTATTACAAGCTCTAAGGCTGCATTAACAACAACAACACCACTGGGATTTAGTCAGCAGAAAGACACTTTGACGTGTATGCACTTCTAACTTTGCCTGAACATGTTTTGCAAAACAGTGATTTTATTGTACTGCTCTGATTTAATGCTGAGGGTAAATCTGATTTGACAAGTTTGCATGGTAAAACAATAATGCTCACATTCAAACACAAGACCTACCTTTGTTTATGTCCAACGCTATTTACAGATCAATTCAAAGCCTGAAATAGAGAAACAGACACAATATTAGTCGGGTAAATAAGTACTGTGTTCAAACAAAGTGTGTCTAGCCTGTTTCAAAAGCTGTAGACTCACCTGGTAAATAGGTTGCTGCTTTAAAATCCTCCTCAGCTCCCTCAGTCAAACCAGGAATAACCCAGAAATGGCCTTAATTCCTCCTCAGTGCTGCACCGCTGCTCCCCCGACATCCATGTTGACCGTCCCGACAACAACCTCTGCGTGCCCCCCGAAAACTCAGCTCCAAAGTTAGTCTCTCATGATAAAAAACGCATATAATATTTCTTAGCTCACTGTCCGTGTAATCTCATCGTTTTGAGTCAGTGTTTGAAGAGTTAAAGCAGCAAACTCTGTTCCTCTACTCCTGCTCCTTTCTTCACTCCGTTGACTTCAAACCAATCCCTGTCGGATTAACTGTAGATCAGACTAACTCCGCCCACTCCGCGAGGACGAGCCTGCTCAGCCAATCACCCACAGACTACCATTAACAATCCGGAAGAGGGCGTGGTCTGTTTGTTTACAACTGAGCATGCGCGGAGTCTATTCTCGGCCCTGGAAAGCAGCAGTGGAAATGTGGGTGATGTACTGAACAACTTCATCATTGCTCCCACACATGTAGTGATTAATTGTTTGTTTACCACTTCCTGTACGTACTGTGCTGTCAGAGTGTGGGCAACAAATACTGACCAAATTAAAAACCGGTACATAGTGTTATTTTGTCCTGATGCAGGGGTTCCCAAGGTGTGGGTCAGGACCCCCTGGGGGGTCGTGAGACACAAATGGGGGGTTTTGAAATGCCAGAATGTTTTTTTATCTGAAAATGGCACATATTACCCATTTTAGCAAAAAAATATATAGAAAATAGTAGCTAACCTTGAAATAAAACCTTGAAAATAGAAAATGTAATGGGTTTTTCTGCTTTTCTTTTTGCCAGATGACTCCTAAGTTTAGGTTTGGTGACCAGTTAATGATCAAAAGCATCAGTAGTAGTTGGTTAATTCATAATGACACAGGAAACACAGCCACATGCTCATGTAGGTAGGCTAATTTTCTGTAGACCAGTTTAATGAAGCCACATTAAATCACTCTAATAAGGGACAGTGGGGGTCGCTAGTCTTTGGCACCTGTATTTTTGGGTTCTAGGGCTGAAAAGTTTTGGAACTCCTATCCTAATGGAATTAACAGTAGGTTAAATTCAGAGACTTCTTTGATTCTTACTATTTTACCTTTTTCAGGAGCACTGAAGGCCTCACCCTAAACCTTTCTCTTGAATGCTGTAGCTACTTTTGGACTATGTGGGGCTCTGATGACATTTTACCTCCATCCAGTAGGCCTATTCCACTCCAGAGAAACAACACAAAGAATAGTCAGTAAATATTTGGAACAAACTCATAGAGGTCTGCTCAAACTCCCAGATATTTTCAGGGCTTAAAATCATTTTAGCAGATGAAAACTCTCAGCTCTGTCCAGCAAGACTCCTGTGATATTTCACATAAATGTGCAATACTTTGATTTCAGGTGCAATACCTCAATATCCATGTGCAATATTGTAATTTATTCCATAACATATATTATTATTATATTCATCAACTACATGTGCTCTCCCTGTTTAAGCTAATTTAACTTATTTCATGTCTTAAAAAGTACTTCTTTACCTTTCTTTGTAGATGGTATTTTTGGTTTTATTTAGAATTTTTGGATTTGTGTTTAGGTTTCTATATTTATTGCCCTTACTGTCTTGTTGTTATTAAGTACCAGTGTTCCATTCACCACGTCAAATTCTTTGTGTGTGCAAGCTTACCTGGCAACAAAGCTTTCTTGAATCTTGAATCTTGACATGACATATTGCAATGTTTAAATTGTCTTATTCCATCTGAACTAATGCAAATCTTCCAATTATGCTTTACTCTTACATTCGTTTTAGTCGTCTCTTAAATTGCCTTCATCTATTTCAAATCAGCATAAAGTATTGTAAAGCATGAACTGAGGTAGACACAGCAACAAATACATAAATTCATATTAAGTAAATAAAAATTAATAACCAAATAAAAATGCCCATGTGACTTCAAGATGTATCCAAACACAACATGTAAATACTTGTTAAATGTTTCCTGTTTCTTGGAAGTTCAAAAACAACCCAAATATCAAAAAAGTCAGGACATTGTGAAAAGTGTTAACAAAAACCGAACCGAACCGTTTCATTTAAAAAAATTGAAAATGAGGAAACATTTTTTAACTAATTTGTACGCAATCTGTTTCTATTGTCATTTTACACAGCATCCAAACTTTTTTGGAATCAGGGTTGTAAAAGCAAAGTGCCTGATAAGTAGCTTAGAGGAAAAAAAAAATCATATGAAGAGGAAATTGTTTCATATATTAACATTCTTAAACAAGTTAAGTTCAATATGGTGAGTTAAATTTGACAAAATATGAAATATGTTTACAATCAATGGAGACAGATGTCTGTGTATATCTTTTATTGATTCAGAAAATATACACAAATATCATAGTAATAAAGTTGAAGCATGGTAAAGAAATGTACAGGACATCAGACCGCTCCTTCCTGACATCCCTCCTTCCTGATAGGCCCGAGGTCAAAACGCTTCTTCATGTATTCAGAGGAACCTCTCTGTCATTGCCTACCACAGTGGAAATGAAAAACAAACACACGCGGCTGACTCCAAAGGTGAGCGGTAAAAGTTTCTGCGTCACTTTTGTCCTCAGGTCATCAGGAAGTAAACGGTACTCTTCTCTCCAGCTCCATCTTTAAACAATATTTCACATTCTGGCAATAGGTATCTACACATTTTTACATGTTTTATAAAAGAAAAAAAAGCTAAAGTAAAAGACAAAAATGAAAGTGTAACACCAGACTTGTTCATCACCAAGATCCTGTCACTTTCTCAAGAACTTTCACACCTGGAGTTACAAGCTGGACTATAAGGCTTTTTCATATCGTACAATCTACATGGCTCTCCCTTTTTTTCTAAACCAAGAGCAGTCTTCCTCCTCTGTTCATATTCAGTGAGCATGTTTTCTCTGTCTCTTCTAGTTAAGAGAGTAACAACTGTGCTGATAAGGAGGAAGGATTTTTGTTGACTAATCATGGATAATTCATGAACACTTTTCCACCTTCCCTTCTTTTCTTTGACTCGCTAAAGCAAAGCTAAAGGCAAAACGAACACTTAAGACAATTACACACAGACACTGACATTTATTGACAAAAAGCAGCCTCACTCCCATCCCCAGATGAACTGCAGACTCTCACATTCATCTCTGATCCTCTCCTTGGTCTATTTTCAAGCATTCTCCTGTCTCATCTATTACAGGCCTGTATACACTTTGTGTTTGACTTCACTGTTGTTTACATATTTATTTTTTTAATCAAGAACACCATAAGCAGCGGATGTAGCTCTCAAACGTCAGCAGTTGATAGTTGATCTTTTTTCTTTAAATGTTATCACGGGTGGAAACGACAGAGAATCTGAAACTGAGTCCGTTCTGTGCACTTTGATGTTTTTTTGCAAGTTGAGCCTCTGAGTCGACAGGCAGGTGAATATGAATGAAGAAAGGGCGGGGTCTGTGTGTTGTTTCACCCTCTTTTCTCTCTGGCCGCACCCCAAACAGTAGTACAAACCAGTTCCACCCCAGAGTTTGTTTGTCCGGGTGTTTTTTCTAACGTTTCTTCAGTTTCTGGTCACCAGTGTTCACACAGCTTACTGACAGACACACGATGGCCTCCATCCTCGCTTTAAGGGCATCCTCCTGCTCCTCCCATCTTCCTTCACACATTCATGTTTTCATTCATCCGTTTGAAAAGTAAGGGTTATTTGATACCCTGCAGCTGCTGAAACACAGGAAACAACACAAAGAAGAGAGGTGTCACTTTCTGAGATAATGAAAGGACAGAATACAATCACCTCGTCTCTCTCTTAATTCTTTCTAACTTCCTTACCATGTCTGTAGTCCACTCTAATGGACTACACTGACCTTCAAATTCATTTCACAAATACATTCAAATAACATTTGTTCAATTATCATTTAAGTTGGGGTTTGTTGAAGTGTCCATGAATATGCTCACCTCCAGACCTTTTCTTTCCTTGACATACAGGGTGTTACAAAGCGTAACTGTCTTTTGAACACACTGTTGTTGCATCCACTGTACCTCCGCCCTGATAGCTTCAGTTGATTTTATTTCAGTGTGTAACTTTTTCAGATTTTTTTACTTTATTTAAAATTGCTATATAAAGATATAGCTGTCAAGTTTTAACGCTCAGTTTTATGATCAAAAATGTTTTTGATTTTTTTATGTTAAAGCTCCTCAGGAGTTTTGAGCAGGTTGTGAAAAAGACAAAAAATATTATTGATGTGTCTTTAGGACCCTAAAAAGACAAACAAGAGCACCAACATGAAACATGATTCTTTCTATATAGTTATTTTGAATGTCTGAAACCACTGGTAGGTGTCAAACAAGTACTGCTGATACCGCCTTTTTCACACGGCCCATTCTTCATGAGCGATACATTTGACTCTCAAAAGGAAGAAGGGTTAGATTGTTTTAAATCAGGAACACTAAGTACACATGTACAGGTCAAAATCAGCAAAAAACCAAAACAACAACAACAAAGTTTCTTACAGGAGCTTTAAGATTACAAACCAAGAAATGAAGCAAATTTGACTCAACAGGAAATATTAGAACAAAAAAGATCAGTTATGACATCCTTTAGTATTAAAGTAACAGCAGAGCTAATATGTCATTTTTTCTCTTCTTTGCTATTTTTAACTGGGTTTATTTTAAAACAACACCTGCTTTTTAAGCACAACTTCACCACTCTGATTTTATTTGATTTAGTCATTTTGACATAGAGATGAGAAGGGATATGTTTGGCTAAACAGGACCTATTTTCTCCTTATCTACCTCACTATTCGGGGGTAGTGTGGGTCGTGGGTTTCAGGGTTTCTCAGGAACAAAAGACCTGGAAAGCTGGTCAAGCATCCTGAGTGTGAGGTGTAAATGTGTGTGTGTTTAAGTGTGTGACATGTCCATACCTGCCACTGACCTGCAAGCCAGCCAGGAGGAGCTCACTTTGCCAGGTGTTCAAACGGCACACTGACCTGAGTGAAGAGAAAGAAGAGAAGCTTGAAGTACATCACAGAGAGAAGACAAAACTTCAGACCAGCCGTCTTTACGTTCTAAGTTTGTTATAACCCTGTTAGCTTTCTTAGTTGTGGATTTGCTACCTGACAGACTGTTCTGTGGACTCTTCTGTGGATAGAATATGTGATCTGGCAGTATTTCATGGGGCTAATTGCTAGCATAGAAAAAAATAGATGACTGCTAGATCCAAAAGCAAACAGGAGCACACAAAGCGAGGAAGGTTTGAAGCAGGAAGAACAGGTTTTAAATCACAACTCAATCAGAAACCCACAACAAACATTGACTTAGTGGTGCAGCCTTTAATCTGTTGATCAAAAGTAGCTGCATCACCACAGTTTTAAGTGCAGGATTGTTGGACTGCTGATGTAAAGACTCAGCACAAAGAGTCTGGATATTCAGAACGGCTGCAGTCATTACAGGAGACGTGATCCCCAATAAAAGAAGAAGCAGTGGAGAGAGTCCAATTACAAATTAAAAGAGGCTTTAGGACACGAGGAGCCTGCCTGAGTGGATTAGACTTTTCTGTGCTTATATCATGTCAGACTTAAACTGCACAGTAAAAAATCTCTTCACACTAATATCTTGTTGGTGGTAATTACAAGTAGATAATGTTTGAATATCTTCCCAGCTCCAATACTGTCAAGTTTACATCATGAATTATGAATATGTATCACCATCAAGGGCGGGGAGAAACAAACATTCAAGCAGTGTCTGTAGATCAATGTAATGAGAAAACTTCTGATCCGTTGTAGTCACAAAAAAAGCAATTATTGCAATGCAAGAAAGAGGGGAGTGATGCTCAGCTGCTGCAGTTTAGAGCTAATTTTCTCAAGTGACAAGACGAAGAGTTTAGGCAGTGTGCTGTCTAAACTGTAACCTGGCAGGTCTGCAGGATGGGACCAACTAAAAACTGCCCTCATGGGAGTAGTCCGAGAAATCTCGTCTATTCTACAAGCTACTTACAAGAGAGTTTTGTTCAAGCACCATAAGTTCCACAATCTAAACAAGTTTGTTTTAGATAGATTCCTATTCATAACGCTGTTGAATAAGTGTATGCAGGTACTCCTGATCTGAACTCAGATGCTGATGACAGGGAGACAAATGCAAATGAAACACCAACATCTCTGTAACCAAAGCAAATCTGCCGCTTGCCATACATAATAAATGTAAGCACATTTTCTTGCAGTTTGCCTTGGCAGGCTTTGAGAGACTGCACTTAAGCACAGCTGTGTTTTGGGTTTAAAAGTACTAAAAGCTCATCCTCAAAAGTTATAATATCTAGCATGTTCACCCCCTCAGTTTAGCCCATTTATCGTCACTGATATGAACGTGCCTTTGTTCTCCCACTGTAAGAAAAGAAACTAAGCCAAAGTATGACCTAAATGGACGCTGATATATTGTGCTGGTGGTGTATTTTGGAGCCAAGGCATGCGCAGAAGCATTGTGGTTGGTGGAGCCATGGTATTGACGTCAAACCCCTTCCGCTAACCAAAACACACATTTAACTGACCTAGAAAACATCAAAGATCCCTCAGGTGGGTCCAGTCCACAGCAGAGCAGAGTCATGTGTTTTGAAGTGAACACTCACTGTTATGGAAAGTCTAATGACTGTCATGTTGGTGTTTGTTATGTTTTCTGTCTCTACTCTGCTGATCAGGTAAAGAACGCTGCAGGAGCCGGATTTGTTAACGGAGCTGTCAGTCATTTTAACCTATTTTTAACCTGTCAGCCTATTTAACATCAAATAACTAATGAAAACTACATTTCTCCCAAAAAATAACACAAAAATCAGCATGATAACAACTAACTGATACAACAGTGAACAGGTTTGAGTCATATTTGAGGTGTATTCTAATTTTCCAGTTTGACCCATGTGTCTGCTGTTATTTGGAGGGGCAGGCTTTATGACCCATACTGCATCCAGTCACTGAAAAATATGCTCTAGAATTTTTGGCTTCACTTTGGGGAGCTGCCGTACTGCTAATGTTTTTCTAATTTTCTTTAAATGTATTTTTCAGGCCTGTTTGCACTTTAATTTGTTAATAATAAATAAATTCAAAGTAGACTTAGACTGACAGGATTGACAGTTTTGAAGGTATTTGATCATTAACACAGGTACTGGATATATTTACACATCCCATGAATTCTCAAATAAAGAGCAGTTTTCAAATTGTGGTCAGGCCACTTATCGGGATCACAACCTTTATGACTGAACAAAGGCTGGCTTCCAGTTATTAGCCAGGGCTGTGTGCTTTCATCCTGATGATCCTAATTCTATGCACATAAAAGATAAGCTGGATGGAGAAGGGAAGTCTTCACCAGTTTTTTGTGGGGTCGATCTATGACAAAACACAAATTTCCCTGTTTATATCCAGCTTTCTTCCTAGAGCGAACATTCCAAAAAGGAGCTTGTTCAGATAAAAATAAAAGCTCTGTTTTGCGTAAAGGCGCAGCCTGTATGTGGGGCCCCAGGCAGCCCCAGACTAATTTAACCCCTGATTAAAATAAAAATGATGTCAAAGTAATATGAACAGATTTTATGTACAGATATATTATTTCTAGCTTGTCCAGAGGTGGAAATGATGTCATGATTCTCAAAGAGTTTTAGCGTGGCAAGACTTCCAAATACTCAGGCACAATTACCACCAACTCTAGACAGACAGTAAAAATTGCCCTCTAACTGTACGTGGCTGTTAGCATAGGCATTTGAATAAATACTTGTTTGCATGGGAAGGAGACATATTATACTCTGAAGGAATGCCGAAAGGCTCATTTAAATGTATGTTAACTATTCAGGGATGCTAGCTGTTTTGTAGCAGGGTTTGTGGGGCATTTATCTCTGTGCACATACTTTAGACAACTTTTTGGCTGGTTTGCACAGGTTTAGAGGGTGCAAAAGCTGTCATCCTTTTGTGAATCAGGTTCTCACTTTGTACTAAAATATGAACTATTATACTTCTCAGACTGAGTATTTGATACAATGGCCTGCCTCTAATACAAGCCTGCTTCATATCAAGGCCCTGGTACATTCTGCAGACTGCAGTAAAAGCAAATTAAGGATTCACAGTATATGGACTTTATGGTAGTACAACAGGAAACGTCAAGGGATCTCAAAAGCCAAAAGGGCTTCTTATCGAGGAACCATAAATGTCTGTGCATAAATGTCCCAATCCAATGAGAACAAAAAGACATTGCATGAAAAGGTAGAACTTAAACCTGCTCATGCTCTGACACTATAATCTGCATAATGATTTAAAAGTCATCCAATGGGTACCATGTATGTCTTTGCTGAGTTTGAAGGTAACTCATCTAAAATACCAACTTGCTGACCCATGATTGCAAAAATGTATTTAAAAAATGCAGAAACTCTTCAACTCACAGCTCTTGCATGTCACCACCCTCTCTAAGTATAAGGTGTTTGCAGCATTAAATCTAAATCATATAATTTGCACGTGCCACTGGTGATGACAGAGGCTGTTTACCAATCTCAAAACAGTCTTATTTCACTTGCAAGGCCAATATATTGCTACCTGTGATGCAGTGATGCGTGACTGGTCGAGGCGTGCAGTGAGGTCAGAGGAGGAGACGTTGGCAGGGGCGCCGCGATGAAGCCTCATGGCCACCTTCCTCTCTCGCTCAGCTCGCTCTGCTCTCCCCGCCTGAGGGGAGCGGTTACCTGCACACATATTAAGACAAAAGTGGAAATGAAAACAGCAGCATCTCACAAAGTTTTCCAGATTTTCACTTGCACAAATACAAATCCTGACCTGACTGTTGGACCCCACGTGTGGCCGGGTTTGAAGGAGCAGCGTCAGCCTCGTTCCTGACTCTGTTGGCTGCTGAAGGGTTTGGACCTGGGGGCAAAGCTCGACCTCCTGCTCCTCTTTGGCCTGCTCCTGCCCGCTCCTCCCCATCTTTACCCTCCCTCCTCTCCCTCTCTCCATCTTCTGTGGTCCTGCCGGCTCCCTGAAACACAGAGAGGAGACTATTATTGTGAACAAATGCTGTATTGATGATTAAAACATGATGAAAGAGGTCTACAACCTCCAAGAAGGAACTAGATTGAAGTGTACAGTGTTCTGCTAACTACAGCTGTAACACAGTTATATAACTGCAGCATAATTACTGTTATTGTTACAAAGACAGTAATGAAATCTGGGTGGTTAACTCACAAACTTTAGCATGTTCCAGTCAAAGACGTAGTCGTAGGAGAAGCCCTGTCTGTGGAAAAGGTTCCTGAAGAGCTGTCTCAGATATGAATAGTCTGGCTTGTCATCGAACCGCAGTGAGCGACACAAATTCAGGTAGGTGGAGAACTCAGCTGGGAATCACAAAGGAGGAAGAAAGGTGGGCATCAGCCATGACAGCATTTGAGAACAGCTGTGACAGAATTATTCCTCCATAAATTTGCTTTAATCGTCATCACTTTTCTTTACTCACAGGGATATCCCTTGCAGAGCACCTCAATGGGGGTGGACATTTTCTTTTCACTGATGCGTTCATACTTCTGCCTCTTGGTGGCAGCCTTGAGCCCCTGCCAGGGCAGAGAGCCCAGGTTGAAGTACATAAGGACGTAACCCAAAGACTCCAGGTCATCTCGTCTTGACTGCTCTGTGGGGGGAAAGATCGAGAGCAAGAAAAGAGAAGAGAAGGAGAGGAGAGTGTGCAACATTCAAAAGTTTCAGGGGAAGAAGGAGACAACATTGAGGAGGAAAGAAAGAGTGAAGATGAAGGAGAGAGAAAGAAACAAAGGGAATAGAAAGGAGGCAGCAACTCTGAGCCTTCCAATCAATAAACATGCATATTTCAACACGTGCCACTGACATTCTGCTGTGAGCACACACATGATCCACAGTGGGGTTAGCAGAACACACACATTCACACTCTCACAGGTTTCTAGGCCAACCGCAGTGTGTGTGTGTGTGTGTGTGTTTGTGTGTGTGTGTGTGTGTGTGTACGCAGTCTTACCGATGCCCAGATGGGTGTTGATGGAGGCATAGCGGGCCGTTCCGGTGAGGTTCTTATTCTCACGGTAGGGGATGTGCTGGTGTGTTCGGGCATCGCGGTATTTTTTGGCCAGGCCAAAGTCGATGATGTAGACCAGGTTGCCCTTCTTTCCGAGCCCCATCAGGAAGTTGTCGGGCTTCACGTCTCGGTGGATGAAGTTCTTGGAGTGAATGTATTCAATCCTGCTGATCTGCAGGGAGGGGGAATGGTTTTTAGTTGGGATTAAAGGTGAGACATGTAGGACACTCATAGGTCACATCATGTCAGGATGCTTTAAAAGTCAACTTAGAAAGACTAGTCTGACCTGACATGACCTGGCTCCAGGCAAAAAAATAATCATATGGAACATTTCTTTACTAGAAATGTGCACTGCAGTAATTAAAAAAATACACTTTTATAAAATGAAGGACTCTCAGCAGACAGATTTAGAGGATATTAAATCAAAACTTAGGAGTGTATGACAGTTTTACATCTGCCCTGTTTAGTGTAAGAGCTTTAAAAACAGTGGATCCCATAATTTCCATAACCTGGGTCGATATGGTCTTATGTTTCACCAGACCCCCATGTCTTATAAAAGTTAGTCCTACACTTTCCAGCTGTTTTTCCAGGTCTAGGAGTGCTTCTTATCCTCATGTCAATCAATGAGGCACTCCTTTAACCCTTTTCAAAGTCACATATTAACACCTGTTTTTATGTATGTTGTCATCAAACATGGTTCTGAAAAGAACATTATTTAGAAGCCACAGCAAACAAAAATGGCAGATAGACAATGTATAAAGGATCATACTGTTTGTATTTGGGTGTGTTTTGCATTTAAAAGACTGCCCTAAAGCTGCAACTACAGTATCTCAACTGTCCTAGTGTCCTTGAATGCATCAGAAAGAGGCCAGGGCTAAAAGCTGCATAACTGATCAAGTTACACAGTTTTTAAAAAAAGGACAACAATCAACTTTTTACAGTGATAGAAGGTGTAATATCTCATCTGTGTATGAAAAGACGCAGAGGACAAAGTCTGCTAATAAGAGGAAATCCAACGACAATCTTCTGCTTTAGAAAATTGTAGCACTGATTAAGTATCTTCAGCTCCTGTGAGGAGTTTGAACTGTTATGAAACGGACTGAAATTAAAAGTGAGGCCTCCATATGACCTACAAAAGCAAACAGGATCATTAGCAAAAAGAACGAAAATGTAGTTTTACATTTTTTTAGGGGTAGGTTACAGATGAGACGATTTGCAGCACTGTGAAGGTAAATCCCCTTTTTTACTTTTACCACGCCAAATACTGTATGACAAAAAGATGTGTAAGGTTTTTGTCAGAAAGAATACAACCTACGTCTGTACAGGAGACCATAAACAAAGAGATAAGGGGTACCACTTTGTCCACAGGGGGCACCATAATCAACACAAACACAAAGTTCCTCACATGAGCTTTAACTATATGACATTGTGTGGTTTGGGGCTTGAAGTTATCTGTGAAGTAGCAGCTTGATCCTTTACTATCCCTCAAAGACATACAGAGGCACATAAAAAGACACATTAAGCAGGGATGTTTAGGTTTTCAGAGCTGAGCTCCTGGCCCAGAGTCCTCTACAGATTATCAATTACCTTCACTGGTAATGGCCATTAGACTCACATTGCTGGAGCTCCTATGTTCACACAGAGTTTAATATCAAACAGAAAGTGGGCTTTAAATGCCAAAAGTCTCATTGCAGAATAAGACAAAAGTTCAGTCCTGGTATTGATCCATTATCCTGTCTGTCTGCACACATATATAGAGGCCGTTTCATGTTATGGTCTAGTTAAAACCTCAGTTATTGCCTCTTTAGGAGAGCAGGGACAGAGGAGAGGAGAGACGGTAGAGGGAGACCAGAGAAAGTTATTAGAAAAAGAGGTCAAAGTGCAGAGAGAAAATGGGACAAAAAGAACAAATGTGCCGTTTGTAGACTTAAGAATGACATATGAGGGATTAAAGAGACTCATAAAAGACACCACAGACTGACCTCTGCCACAAGGATTAGGCCGTCTTGCAGAGCTTCCATGTCCTAGATTGGAATTGACTTTTACAGAGGAGCTGAATGTTGGAAGATAGTGAGGGGATAAGCCTCATCTTGAGCCAAAACACAAGCTTCTGAGGTTTAGATGAGAATTATTCTCAGATTTCAAGTGATCCATTTAGTTTCAGTCTAAAAATAGCTACATCCATTTATTCAGATCTGTGTGACTTCTCGGCCTGAGGCTGACTTCAGTGCAAACAAAGGTTCATGTTTAAACAATTGTATTCTATGAAATGGTCCTTAAACTGATCAATTGCATGTGTATCATTTCATCATCTATAACTATCACTGTTTATACAAAACTTCTCAGTTTGCCTCCAAAGACCTTTCTTATAAAGACTCAATTCAACGAACATTGAAGGTGGCCCATGAAACATAAATGTGTTCTCATTACACCCTGTATGTGACGAGTCAGAAGAGGGGGACAGTGTGGCAATAACTAAATCTCAATCTCAGAGGAGACCTTGATCTACGATTTGATTTTACACTGTTGACAGTCGCTCCATCTCACCATCTGGTCAGCTAGCAGCAGGACTGTTTTCAGGCTGAACTTGCGGGAGCAGAAGTTGAACAGGTCCTCCAGACTGGGACCCAGAAGCTCCATCACCATGACATTGTAGTCACCTTCTGCTCCACACCACTTTATGGATGGGATTCCCACTGTTTGAAGTGAGAGGGCAAATCAAAAGACAAGGTAAGAAAGAAGTATATACAATCTGTGAGTTAAAATCCATCATATGTCCGACCCACTTGTGTTTTTTTCTCATCACATTTGTACTAAACCTACAACTACTGAGCCTGTGACTCATAACTATGAGCTAACTATTTGTAATTTATATTACAAATTATTATAGGATAGCTCCTTGAGATGCAGAATCTTGTTTTCAAGGGGGTCCCATTGAAGCTCAAACATTACATGGAGCCAGAGCCATGCCCAGGCTTTTGACTAGAGTTGCCAAAGTGATGTACTGACATAGGTGAGTCAGGGGTATGTGAGCACAAACACAAGCATTTATCCTTACTGTCTACACTATCTGCTTTAACAGCTATCATTGAAGTATCATACAGATGGTATACTCCTAAGTGTCATTTATTGACTTTAGGGGGAAATACAACAGAGTGTGGACACAAATCCTCTAGGCCTATTTCCTTAAGGTCTTAAAAAGAAGATGTTTGTCCAAAGTCACAGTTAAAGCCGCAACAAAGACAATGTGCAACATTTAAATACAAAGAAAGCTTCTACTGCCTGTGAACACATCCCAAATGCTTAATTTTAACACTTTTAGGTCCCTCCTCTGACGATATAAATAGCCAAGCATAACTAAGGATTTTTGAATGGCACTTGGGGTGGCTGATCAGATTTCAAGGGGGGCAGTGCCACACCTGACCAATCCTCTGAACACACCCCTGCATGACACTAACCATTTCGACCATGTTCCCATTACCTGAAGCTAACAAGTTCAGCAATTAATTATATCTCTAGGCCTCCGTCCCCCATCACTGCTTGTAATACTTTGCCTTCCAGTAGAGACAATCATTTATATTGTTCCTTATGAAGATGTTGTCTGTTAATATTCATGTAATGTTATTCATACTTACACAATTCCTACCGTTTTTTAATAAAACAAGGAGTATGGCTCAGACCTGCTCTGTGCCTTGAGATAAAACTCAGATATGAATTTAAATAATGAAAATAAAAATCAGTTGCTGGATTGATTTAACTGTATACCTCTCATATGCCAACATGGCCCTACTTGATTTATAGAGTATTTTCTAAAATAATTTGGATATTTATTGTTTATTTATTGAGGCTAATTTTAATTGAATAATTTCCTATATTTCCTCTGCCTTTCTGCAGAGTTTATGTTCCATTTTTACTTTTCTTAATGTATTC
Organism: Notolabrus celidotus; assembly: GCF_009762535.1. Lineage (NCBI taxonomy): Eukaryota > Metazoa > Chordata > Actinopteri > Labriformes > Labridae > Notolabrus > Notolabrus celidotus. The sequence continues at coordinate 9,554,529 of NC_048289.1, forward strand.
CTCTTAGCATTCAGTCTACTCCTGTATTGCTGTACAGTATGACCTTTTTATTTACAGTCTATGAGTATGACTTATCCACATGAATATTAAGCCTTTTCATATCTTATCTTTTCTTAATTATTATCTTTAATTATAATATGCAAAGAGCCTACACCCTTAAACATCTCTAAAAACTCTAAAACATGACTGACTATGCCTCAGTGAATGACTGAAAATACCTCACCCAGACTTAAATACTTCTTCACTGCAGTAAAGATGCCTTTCTTGTCCCTGAATGACCCTCAGTGCACTTTAAATGCCTTGTAATGTCCAGCTGTCTTCCAGGATCTCCATGCACGGTAAACAAATGTTGTCTCTGTTGAACCGCGTCAGCAGCCCTGACTATCTCCTCTTATCAGTGCCCCCTTCCTTGCAAAGCTTTCAAACAACTAGAAACATTTTCTTGGTGCATCTTACCTCCGCCCTGCATCATCTTGTAAAATTTGCTCTCAATGTGGAGCTGTGGATGTTTGGTCTTCACACATTCCAGTTTGATTGCTACTTCCTCTCCTGTAGCGATGTTAGAACCTGGAGAAATAGACGTCAGAGGTACAGTTCTAACTTTTCACATAGTTCAACAGGATTTATTTTAATACACTGTTTAAAATAGCTCCAATAAGTGAACCTTGTGTGCAACTTTGTGGAAGTTTAAATTACAAAGAACACAACATCAAGAGGTGAAGCCAGGCCAAGGTCTCACCGAGGTAAATATCTCCAAAGGATCCGCTCCCTATCTTCCTCCCAAGGCGGTACTTGTTCCCCACCCTCAACTCCATGGCTCCTGAGCTTTTGAACTCACTGTAAAGATAAATACACACACACACACACACACACACACACACACACAAACAAACACACAAGCTGCCATCAATCACTGGTGATCAATAGAGTAAAGGGACAGTGGTGCAAAGCTGCATCGTTTAAATTCAAAGCTACGAGCCCTGGGGCAGCTGTATCATGAAAGAAAATGAAAGTGGAAGCTCAGGAAGAATTGACAGGAGACATGAGAAAGAATGAGAAGTGCAAATTACTCAGCTTCAACAATGACGTACTGCAGCCTGCATGAAATCACCGGGACCAGGATGGAAAATGTTGCTCACTTCCTATTAAGCGACTTTCTGTCACCACCGAGGACTCAGAACATTTTCATCATAACTATCAGAGCCTTCTCGCGTCAAGGAGCCTTTATTTGTTGAGTTAAAGTTACACCTCAGTAGGACGTGATGATAAACTCTGGTATCTCAGAGGACAACTATGTAGGCCAATGAAGTGTTTATAAAGTGCATGGGGGAAAAGCGAGAGGAAAGAAGAACAGAGCATGGAGTTGTATAACATGATTTATTCAGGGCTGGAGGGGGGAGCTGGATCAGCATCTCACACACTCTTCCCAAAGCACTTCAAGGGAGTCTGGTCCTGTGTACAAGAGATTTGCATAAACTCCAAATTTCTGACTGGAGTCCCTTGGTAAAATTCGAATGAGTCATGTTTTCCTCACCCAAGCCAAATGGTATAAGGACTCGGAGCGGGAAGAGAGTGAGGGCTTTTTCTGCCAGAGGTTAGGCTTTACAAGCCAGTTTGACATTGCACTAAACACTGACTGAGCTCATTTTTCAGGCTTGGCTGCATCATAGACCTACACACACCCTATAGATCCACTGTGCAGTAAAAACAAAGCAGAGCAAGCTACGGCTGCACATTACCAAACCCTTTACCTCAGGTCTATCCAGCTCAGCATCCTAGGAGGTTCTACACTGTCAATGTTACAAAACTGGGAACCACTAATGCTGCAAAGGACTGCAAAAACAGGCGTGATGTTACATTTGCATAGAGAACACTTCATGCAGTTACCCTGGATGGCAAAAGAGCCTAAATGGCGAAGCTGCTGAATGCAAAGAACACAATCCATCCATCACAGACCATCAAACGTGGTGTAATTCCCATAACCGCACCCTCTATGTACAGGTAGGACCTCGAACAAGCGCATCCCCCGCCCAAACACGACTCTATTTAGGCTCTATTTGTCTAACCCAAACCATCTCACACACACAATCATGCACACATACACGCCTCCAGACACCTTCACTAGCCGACATACAGCCCCCACCCCCTCTTCCTCACCGGGTTATGTCAGGCTCCGTGGTCGCCCGCTGGCTCTGTCTCACTCAGGACCCTGGACAGCGACGCACCGACGCGGCTTCGGACGGCTCATAACCTCCGAGATCTGTGACCCGAGCCTCCCCCACTCACGAAAAATGACCCCGAAATATAGAACAGATCCGAGCCGGCCCTAGTCCAGTGACTCTGGAAGATGCTTACTGTCACGACTTTAGAGGAAAAAACGCAAAAACCAGACACTGAGGTTCTCCTATCTCTCCTCCGTGGCCGCGGTTCCCTCTCTCTCTCCCCCACACACCCAGCCCTCTCTCAGTTTACACCATTGACAATATCAATGATGTCATCCACAGACTGGAAGAGATGCCCGGATTGTCTTAAAGCCGCCGCGCAGCAGCTTCTGCTACCGCTGCTGGTTTCTGCAGGCATGAATGAAGCGTTAAATCCACCCTCACCCCTCACTTCATGTATGTGCACAGACTCATCGCTCTCTAATTGACCCTTAATGTTGATAACTGCAATATGATACTAGCATGGACATAATTGTGTTCTTTTTATTCTGCTGTAAAATGTTAAACATGGATTTACATGTCTCTAGGAAAAGTTGCACCCCCTCTGGTGGAAGTTGCACACCTTTTTGTTTAGTAAACACCAGTGACCAACCCAATAAACCTTGAACACAATAATTTCCTATTTTTCCTCTGTCTTTATGCAATTTATATTTCATTCTTACTTTTTTTTAATGTATTCCTCTTATCATGCAGCCTACTCCTGTATTTCTGTACAGTATGACTTATCCACATAAATATTAAGCCTTTTCATATCTTATCTTTTCTTAATTATTATCTAGAATTATAATATGCAAAGAGCCTACACCCTTAAACAACTCTAAAAACTCTAAAACATGACTGTAAACACCAGTGACCAACCCAATAAACCTTGAACTTCCAGAAATATGTTTGGGGTTAGAAAATATTGCATAAAGATATTATACAATAGTATTTTCATAACCAGGGCATAACTTAACTGAAAGAGGAATAAAATACAAGAGAAGCTACACAAGCTGAGTTCGTGTAGCACTTTGGGAAACATTATTAGCCTTTTTTAGTGATAATGGAACCTCAAATTGTAACCATTGTTAGCTGCCCTTGAGCTTAGGTATTAATTTCAGATCAGTTTGAACAAAAGTAACAGCTTTGGTACTATGATCAGTTTAAAGCTGCTGTTTCTAAGAATGGTGTAAAAAACTTTACTTTTTTTCTGCTGGGTTTGGAGAAAGGTCATTATGCCCATCAGTACTCATCAGTAAGTGGAGTAATTTGAGACTATTGCGAAGTCTCTGCATTTTCCAATGTCTTTGTATCAAGCAATGTTATTATTCCCCTTGTCCCGTTATGACGGACCAATCATAGCTAATCTCCAATCCTCTGTCCTGATTGGTTAAGGGGCGGCCCCTATTACGTCCTCCAATTGGTTATGAGTCCGGCACTATCATGACTGCACAAGAATCACCTTAGCCTTAGCCTGCACACGCCGATCTATGTTGGGGGGCTAAGAGGAAATCTGGTTGGGAGGGATAGTGTTGACATTCGAAGTCCCTCTCTCTGAACAGATGTTTACTCTGTGACTACCAACAGCAGCTTTAATATACTTTTTTTTCCAAGCACGCCGTCGTGATTTTGGGTATTGCTGAAATAACATATTGCAATAGGTCATGTCACTGACTGGTGAGCTAGGCTAAAGATAACGCAAAACAAGTGTGCCACTAACAGCACTCCTGGGTCAGCTGGCCAAGAATAGGTTGAGAAGAAAGCACTCACTCTTTTAAACAGATCTTCAGTAGTAAATTCCATTCTCTTTTCCATGCATGTCTACATAAATAGGAATGCTTATTATCTGTAAAAAAAATTACAATGGAAAAAATATGCTTTTCAGCATAACAATTTAACCCCCTCCGATTAGGACACCAAACTGTTAGATGGGCAAGAAAGGATAAGAACTGCTCCCCTGTGACTGCAGCACTCACCCTTACAGGAATCCTCCTTGCCCTGTGTTTACAGGCAAAGGGTTAATTGTGAATCTTCTTGGGGAGAGGTAAAATGTACTGTAGCTTATCACTTCATCTCTGTTGACGGTGTATGAAACAATGCTGAATGCCACAGAGAATGGTGTGCTGTGGATTCCTGACATCCCTGTGTCTCACAAATCAAACAACAAACCACTAGACTTCAATTCAACCTTTATTATCTTGTTCTTTTCTGCTTTAAATTAATTTCCTCTCCTTTTTGTAACATCTGAAACAAATGAAAACATCCTGAACAGGAGTGATAATAAAGACTGACTTAATTTAAATTGATACACAATAACAAAAAAACAAACAGTAAAATATAACAGGTAATGTCTTTAACGTGTCTGTAAAACACTGTTCCAGCTCAGCTTGGTATGGTAGGATTTGGCATCTTAGTAGAAATGCCTTCAGTTGGTTGCTTTGTCTTAAAAACAAAATATTCTCTTATTGCATTTGGCAGAAAGAAAAATACAAACAGAAACAAAAATGCTGCTAAAAACACAACTTAAGAGACGTATGCAATAGTGCCAATGTTTTTGAACTTTTAGCTATCACACAGTCAAGCACACACTTAACACATCCACACCACACCGCACACACACACACAAACTCTCTCTGAAATGCAAGCCGTCAGATTAACATCTATTCACTTCCCTGACTGGAGCAGATAAGTGTTCAAAAGCAACCACACCCCACACATTCACACACATACACACACACACATACACACACACACACACACACATAAACCAATGCACAAAAACGATTCTCATGAATCTCTCATGGACAAGAAAGAAAGAAAGAAAGAAAAACATTCAACATTGTAGCAATAACACAGACACTCCTGATATCATCATCATCTTCATCACATCATCTCCATTCGGTCATACTGTCATCACTCCTTTCATGCACACTCAGGCAGGCAGGAGGGCACCTTGTACAGCGAGTAAATAAGTGATCATAGTCATCATTAACATCATGACAATATATAATAACCAACTTGATTTCTCGAGTAAGAAAAAATACAATAGCGAGGTCAGTGTTTGAAGGGCAAAAAAAAGGACATCTCTGGATTTTCACAAAGTTTCACACATTTCTTTTTTTCTTTTAAAACAGAAAAAAAACGATAAACAACCAACATACATCAACAAGGAGTTACAATTTTGCTTGTCAAATATAAGAGCAGAGTGTAACTGATGAAGAGGTGCGATGCTGCTGACATGGCAGGTGGGCGGCCGCTGGGTGTTAGCCAAGGCCACTGCTGTTGTAACATTAAGTCGTCCTGTAAGGTCTGTGTAGTTGTCGAATTGTAGCTCTGTTTTAAAACATGGAGGGATTGTGGAGGATGTGTCAACAACAAACCCAGAGGCATATAGTGCAAGTTTGGCTAATGTTGTTTTTGTTTCTTTTTTTTTTTTTTTTACCCTGGGTCCCATGTTGATGGCATATTTCCACCAGGAGGTGCGAGTACCTACTAAAAACACTCTCCTTTTCCAGACCTCAAAGGTTGCTGATCGTCCATTTGACTCAGTAGTGTGGCGCTGTCCCAAAATCTTAACAAACTTCAGATCCTTCCCCACTCTCAAGCTTCCAAACATGAGAACTCAGAAGTAAGCCAGCCAGGTCTACAAGGGCTCAGTCTGCAAGTCTGAATTTGAGATTCAACCATTAAATAGCAATACAAAAGAAAAAATATTTTGTGGCACACTAAAAACAGCAATAGCTAAACTTGTTGATGTGTACGACTCTGGCTGAGCCTGTCTACAAGTGCATGCCTGAGTGATTGGGTCTCTGAATGCAGATGGTGGGATTTGGAGTAAAAAGACAAAGAACTATCCAGTTGAGTCCTAAGAGTTTAATGGATTTCACCTTTTTCCCCGGTTCAAGTTTTACTGTTGTCTTCATTTAAAGTTAAGCGGCTTAATGTATATGTGTGCAATAATGTGTGCATGTACTGCATGTAGTCTGTGTGTGGTGTCACTGTTGGCTGTCTGCTTTTTTGCTAACCGGTGTAGCTTTGATTCATGTCACCTTTATGTGTAAATAAATACAGTGAGACATATGTATTACAACTTAGGCGTAAACATGTGTGTGTGTGTGTGTGTGTGTGTGTGTGTGTGTGTGTGTGTGTGTGTGTATGTGTGTATGTGTGTATGTGTGTATGTGTGTGTTCGTGTGTGTGTGTGTTCGTGTGTGTGTGTTCATGTGTGTGTGTGTGTGTGTGTGTGTGTGTGTGTGTGTGTGTGTCAGTTGGCCCTTTCAGATGGAGTCCGACCCCCCTCCCAGCAGGTCCCCTGGCAGCAGTGAAGCGGGGCTGCCCATCTGGTGACAATCCTCAAGTGTCGGGGCACCCCAGAGGCTACTGCCAGGGTACCCCGCCCCGCTCATTCCACCCATGCCCCCCCAGAGACCCTGCCTTCCTGCCTCCACACCTCCGGCCGTACCAACCCCGGCCCCATTGCTCCACTGGGCAAAGATGCCGAGCCCGGACCCCTGGGTGGCAGGCTGGTCTGATGAGCTGCCTGTGCTGTCCAGACTCTGCCACCCTGAGCTGGAATGCCCGGCTCCTCCGCTTCCTACTGCCCCAGCCGTGGAGACTCCTTCGACTCCTCCTCCACTGCTGCCTCCTGCTCCAACTCTCTCGCAGCTCCCTCCGTTACCGTTGGCCCCCACAGTGGAGGCAGCTGTAGGCCCGGAGCCTGCAGAGCTGGCTGTGGTTCCAGCGGTCCCTGCTCCTCCTGCCTGGGAATGTGCAATGTAGCGAGCCACATCCTCCTCACTCACAAACTCGGCCAAGATGGTGGTGTTACCCAGAACACACCTGAAAAATACAAAGGGTCTGTCAATCCCTGTCAAAATGTTAAGCATAGTTTGAAGGTTGGAGTTTTTAAGATAATCTTAATGGGGTTAAATTATTAATTACAATGGGAAAACATGGGATCCATTATTTTCCTTCTACTTCAGGAATCAATAGTTTCCATGAACAAGTCACGATGTAATAAGGCTAGTCATTATCCGATCAGGTGTCAGTGCATGGAGAGAGATTTAAGTGACTTTGAGTACCATGAAAAGTGCTATACAAATCCTATCAGTTATTATTATTATTATCAATTTCCCCATGCACTGAGGTATCAATTGAATATCAGTATCAGCTGATATTGGCCCTAATGACGGGCAACATCCCATCGGATGATGTCAGTAGCCAATGCTATTATATTGTGTTTCATCAATTTAACACAACTACACCTTGTTAGCTAGTACTAGCTAGTAATACTGTTTCAGAAAAGAGTTTTTTTTTTGTGCCGAAATCAGCTGTTTTCAAAATGAAACCGTTGGCAGTGATTGAGTATTACATCATCACTGAGGAAGATCAGCGATCAGACTTAAAGGAGGGTCTGGGGGAGACTGCTTGCATCAGTTTAAATATATCAAATCTAATAGCTCATTTGAAAAACAGAAGAGAAGAATTTCAAAGGAGTGTTTCATCAATATCTATGTGTTAGAATTATCACAGTGTTTCATAACATCATTATTTGAAACTCTAGAATGCATGAGAACAACAGACTGGGTCTTACATGTGCAGCGCGCTCTGGGCCTTGGCGGCCTCCTGTTTGGAGCTGTAGCGAATCAGAGCGTTGCCCTGGGTCAGGCCAAGGTGAAAGGTCAGCAGAGGGCCATGCTGCATACAGATGGTCCTCAGAGTGGAGCCATCGATCTGAAGGATTATACAAGATGGATGACATTAATAAAAGAATCACGAGTTGGGGTGTTTAAGTAAAAGCAGTGACTCTATGTGGACTTACACTTTTGTCTGTTCGAGTTTGATGCATGCGAGACGTGAGTTAAACAAGCTAGCCTGCAGTTATCAAAATGGTTACAGCTCTAAAAAGAAGGTACATTTTCCCTCTGGTAGTTAAAGTAGTGTTGTATACTGCGTCTGTGTGTTTACCTGTGGGGTGAGGTTGCTGAGCACCAACCAGCAGCTTTCCCGTGAGCTACCATCACTCCAAGTCGAGCCTGCGAAGACAGCAAACAGACCAAAAAATGTCTGAGTGAGAGTTTTCCACGTTCACAGTAAACACAATCCCACTCTGTTTTGCCCCTGGGCTAAATGATGAATAACTTCCCCTGCTGCTTACACTGATGCTTGGCTGCTCTTCAAAATGAAATATAAATGGATTCTTAAGTTCAAAAAAGCATTCAGCTGTTTTCTCAAGCAATCAGAACCAGTTGTTTCACTCTCGTGTACACTCCAATGAGCTGAATATTTTAAAAAGAACTGTGCCTGTGTGAAAAAAAGGACTGCCCCTGTAACCAAAACATGAAAAATGTATGGGGGCATTACCAGTCGTGCTTGAGCCCCCAGCCCAGCTACGGCCAGCCAACCGAGGGGCTCCTCCAGACCAGGGAGAAGGTGACGGCTGCTTCTGACTGGCTAGTCCTGGAGGTGGGCGGGACAGCTGGTTCTGGCTGCTGCCACGGCTGGCTTTCCAGGACTTGTGTCCAATTGGCTCTGGGGGCCAGCTGGTCTTGTATTCTGTGTACTTTGCTGTAGGGTGACAGAAAAGCAAATCACAGTCTTGAGAGGTTCATATAGCTATGGTATGAAATACAGGTCACATGTAAGCTACAACTTCTATCATATAACTGAGTATCCAATAAGCGGAATTACGGCACATCAGATAGTCAGGTTCATGAACTAAATAAATGAGTTATGCAGTCTGTAAAATGTCAAAACATTGTGAGAAATAAGAGTCTTCATCTGTCCAAATCAACATCAGCCCATGAATGTGATGATATGTTGAAGTCTGTAGTTACCTGAGTTGTGTGCATTGTTTAGGGGACTGTCTGAGGCACTGTAGGGCCAGGCACCAGGTGAAGGCAGCAAGGTGTTGAGGGGTGGAGTGGAATCTGCAATCAAATGCCCAAAGAAACCATGTTTGGAATTTTTCATACAAATAACAAAAAGAATCCATATTTTTTTATTTTATTTTGTGGAGACTTGATTATCAGCAAAAAGATAAATAATGTATAGCAGCTTCGATAAACTGAGTTCAACAAAAAGGGGTTCAAGAGTAATACAGATATAAACATAAAGGAGAAGAGAAAACATTTTTTTGCCAGAACGAAATGACAAAATATTGTAAAAGTAAACAAATCAAGAAGTGTGCTAAGTATCAAGTGACAGTTAGATCTGAACCTGGATTATCTTGTAACAACTGGTGCTCAGTATCATTGAGGTTGGGGGACACTGCATTTCCCATCATGCTCCCTGGGGTCATGTAGGGGTCAGATTCAGGGTCGACGCGGTCGATTCCCTTCCAGGGCACGCCTGGCTGGAACTCTAAAGAGGACACACAAACATGGGGAAAGTTTTAAATTAAATGTCTCAACAGCAGACACTGTGCACCAAAAGAAGCACCGAACCACGAGCAGTATAACAGGTCATTCAGTTCAAGAGTCGGAGCACATTCCTGATTTGTTGGTTTTGTTGATACCAAACACAGAAATGACATCTTCTCATTTTATCTGATTTAGACCTTGTGGGTGAAACAGCTCAGGTTAATACTTAAACTTGTCACTCACCAGGGGGCCAGCTGGGCGTGGAGACTGGCTTTGCACCCATCTTGTTTCCAGGGGTGCGATGCCAGTTGTCACTGAGCCCGTCTCCAACCATCATGTCATACTGAGAATAGGGCGAGCCCCCAGGCATCTTCATGGGGGTGACAGGACCTGGAAGGTTGATGATGTATGTTACATCACTGAACGACAGATGGACTCCCTAATCACTGTCATATATGACTTCACACCTAATTTTATTCACACTCCCAACGACACACAAACCCAACATGTCTTATCGAACACTTCATTTTTATAAGACACAAAGATCATCAAACCATTTTTGTGGAATGCATTCTCTGGTGAGGAGGCGTCAGGAGATGAGTGTCCCTCCATCATCCATTTGAATCTGGACTTCTGACCACCAAGGTCCTTCATGCCTCCAGGACCGCCCACCACAGGGCTGCCTAGGTCCATAACTGGTAGGTTCACTCCAGAACCAAAACCTGCTCAAAAAGGAGTGAATGAGATAAAATAGAGAAACATGATGAAGGTTATTATCTTTCAACATTCATACTGATAAATAAACTTGCGGTGCCACCAAAGTGACATGGCAACCTGCTTCAAACTAATGAACAAAAATTAAGGTGAAAATCAGTTCTTCCTTTGGTTACTGTAGCTGATACACACACTGGCACGAATGAGCAGAATAACAGAATAGGAACAGCCCCTCACCAGAATAAGGCCCTAGAGTTTTCTGGTGCAGGTCAGCCAAAGATCCTGCCAGGCCTGGATGGGGCAGGGGATCAGCCCCAGGCAGTTTGGGACCCCCTCCTCCACCTCCACCGTGGTGGGAGGGGGAGAGTTTGGAGCTGCCACCTAAACCCCCGACCTGCTGCTGCTGCCTCTGCTGCTGTAGCACCGCCATGATCCTGGCCAGCTGACGACAAACAACATTAAACAAAGGTCAGGAAAGGAGGAGGCCAAGAAGTGGGACAGGGAGTGAAATTTAGTTCTGGTCTGTACCTGCTGAGGGTCAGCCTGCTGCCGCACATTTGGTGTGAACTTTCTCTGGTTTTGCAGGAGCTGCTGTGGCTGCTGTTGGGGCTGCTGCTGCTGCTGGAGGAGGAGCTGACAAGCCTAAACACAGCAAGAGGAAATATGTTTTATCACTATGGGTCATATATTGTGAATAAGCTGCAACAATGTCACCTTCCACTAATCAGAGCTTTAGCTCAGCTTCTGTCATGATGCTGCAATTCTCCACTTTTCGGATGTAAACAAATACACATGACATGTAGCATCTTGTAGCGTGGTGCGGTTTGGAAGTATTCTGATCTAGAGATCTGGTTGAACTGGTATATAACCAACTGGAGCATTGTGTTATCAGCACAGGTATGTGAACATCAACCTGAAAGAAGGAGCAAAGACGGGTGGTGCTCGCTCTGCTAATGTTAGACAGACTCGGCAAACCTATTTGACATCATTTACCTGCTAACTGTGTGATCCCTTGTTTAACCATGTTAGATGGATAGATGGTGCTCAACATTTTCTGTTCTCTGAGTGAGTTCTTACCTTCAGACTAGTATGTTAGTCAGGATTTAAATGTCTATTTTAACAATTAGGAAGCTAGAAGCATCATATGTGGTGATTCTTTATTTTACTTCTTAATTTGTTCTTGGTATTTTAATTCCTATTATTATTATTTGTTTGTTTATTTATTCATTCATTTTTGTATTATTATTATTTTCACGTGTTTGTATGTGCATGTATGTATGTATGTATGTATATATATATATATATATATATATATATATATATGTATGTGTGTATATATATGTTTGGATATATATATTTATATGTTTATACTTATTGCTATTTTATCTTTTCCAATTAATCATTTATGGATATTAACTTATTTCTCGTATTATAGTTTCACTATTTTTTATTTTCCTGCTTATCAATCAATCTTTTATTTTAAATTTATTATCACATATTATTATTGGCTTGTTTTTTCATTCATTTATTTATTTTGTTTCTTATACAAAAACATCACTTACTTCAATTGTGTGCATTGATCTTTTGTATGTAATGTGTAAAAATCTAAATAAAAATATCTTTGAAGAAGACGGAAGCTAGACGTATTGGAACATCCCTCATTGTAATCCTCAACAAGTTGAAACTGTAATCATGCTATTCTTAATTTGGAGATTGATATGGTTTCCTGGTTATAATGAGACATTTTTATCTCTCCAGACAATCTATAGAGATCTATAGAGAAAAATGTGAGATGCATGAATTACCGTAAAGTCTACAATATAAGTGGCAGCAGTACACAAGACGCAAAAGGAAAAGGGGTTTTCACAATACTCTCCTTTCTACATTTTGTGCATTTTTTTGAGACTTTGATCTTAAAATCATTTCTAAAATTGTTTCCAGACTCAGCAGATGTGTGATGAAACTGCATGGATGTGTAGAGATGTGTATTTTCTTCTCACCAGCTGAAACTGGATGTGCGGTGGGTAGATGCTGCTGAGCATGGCGATGTGCTGGGGGGACAGCTGTGGAGGGAACACACCACCCCCGAGTCCTGCCATCCCTCCTACGCTGCCGACACCCCCCACGCTCCCGCTGGGAGGGGGCATCTGCTTCAGCATGGAGCCTGGCACCTGCAGACGAGACACAACGGCAGGCAGGCACACCTGTTACCACAGAAACGCTCCGGTGCTGTAACCACTAGCAACCACATTAGCTTGCTGCTCCTCCTCAATTAGCATTGATTCTTTTTCATGTTCTCATTATCTGGTGCTTAAAAGTAACTCAACCCTGAATGAGCGAATGAAAGACTTTCACTTTATATTCCTTAGAGGTGAGCGAGTAAACATGATGCACTGTAGAGACAGATCTGACTAACAGACACCACATTCACATCAAGCATATCGCCGTCTGAGGCAGCAAGAAAACAAGTCTGAAGAACTTCATTGACCCCGTGCATGAGTAGTATATTCAGTGTTGATCCCATTGGAGGATATGCCCAAATAACAGTTCTCCACCTCCATTTAACTACATTATTTCACTGTAAAAAAGGATATATCGCAAATCGGTAAAAATACGATACAAATAAGGGTGGATTAAAATCGATTCAACATAATTTGTATCTGGATATTATTTTTAAACAGTAGAAGGCGCTATCTGTATTATACTCCAATTGTTCAACATCATTAAGTCTCTTGTGCTGCTCTCTCGTCACTCGCTGAATGGAGGTGTTTTAGTTTTAAAGCATTTTTCAGAATAAGCTGACTGCACACAGCGGAGATGCTCAGCTGGGGGATGCGGCTGAGTGACAGGTCTCCACGAGCGCTTTTTTCTCCACTGCTGGACTGATTCTGACCCGTTGCACTCCCGGCTGACACATGACAGCGTTCACATGCTTATTTTTCTCAGTAAGAATCAGTAGACAGAAAACTGGACACTGTGAGTCTAAAATATTTTTGTCCTGTTGCAGTAAATCCACATGATGTAGTCTTCACTCTATCACCATGCGTCTGCGGAGATCATTTATACCTCTGCTCCTCATGTTGATATTCAGCGTGTTTACCATTTTGAACACCTCAATAAGATTCGTAGCTGTTTAATACCGTCAGTTATATACACTGTGTTATGAAGGAAAATTTGATTTAGGGGGAAATAACGCATTTGGCATTATTTTTGACATGGAAAACTTTTATGGTTTTTAATGATTGAACGATAATTGATAGTTAACATTTCCAAAGATCGATCAAGGAGAATACTTGCAATTCTTTAATTTGGGAATCATTCACTTTCCATTTCTTGATGATTGTTCTGAAATTTTACAGCAAGTTGTTTTTGTGGTCATTTTTTGTTTTTTTGCAAGTTACTGAAAAAAGTGTGCAGTGGTTTTATTTGAGTTAAAACACACCTTAAAAGGAAAAATGATTACTTTGTTTACAAATAAATATATGAGAAAAATATATATTGCAACTGTCCATATCTTACTGTCCATATTTTATTGAATTAAAAGAATAGTTATTTAAATTTTGAGTTCAATCTAGTTTTCTCGAAAATCATTAGAGAATCATATCGTGAACCAAAAATCGGGCTTTGAATCGAATTGTTGGTTGAGTGTATCGTTACATCCCCAGTAAAAGGTAAACATGCACAATGCATGAGCTACAGGCAGATTTCAGATATGAATCTTTATACAATATAGTGTTTGGCTTTTATAACATCAGAAAATCAGAACCAGAAGATGCACAGAAGTTCACAATTAAAGCTGGAATGAAGAAGTTGGCTTTGCCACAAGTGAAAAAAGAATCCAAGTTGAAGTTACTCTGCATTTAATTGGTCACTTAGCAACAAAAACAAACGGTAAGGATGAGTCACTTTCACACAGAGACACAGACAGACTGTCAACCCACATACTTCCTGTGCCTATGCAAGTGTGAAACATGCAGACCGCTGCAAAGAACACCAGTCACAGAAAGAAAAGCAGAAGCAACTGTACCTGAGGTGACAGGAACTGATGAGGCACTTGCGCTCGTATCCCTGGGGACTGGTTTAGGGGTGGGACACTTGGCTGGTGTCTTGACGGAGCCATCCCGCATCCACTGCCAAAGATACTGTGACCACCCTGCTATGTAAGATGAAAAAGGACACCTTAAGAGGACCCGTCATAGTAGAGAGAGGAACAACATACAGATTAAGCAGAAAGAAGACAACAGACGTCGAGGAAGAAGAACTGCACGATTAATTGAGAGGTTATCTTTTGGAAAGTGAAAACTACAACAAACTAATGTTAAAATGGTCGGACAGAAACAGGAGGAGAGGTTATCTTACTTGTCTAAAGGGGACAGTGTGGTTGAAGAGGGAATGGGGCTTGTAGACAGTGGGTGGTGAGTACAGAGAGTAAGGACCCTCCTCCCCAAGGCACCAATCCTGATTGGTCAAAGGCAAGGTCTGTCAAAGAGACAGCCAATAGAGGACCAATTTGAGTGTTGGTGTAGGGGGGTAGAGGAAGGTTCAGACAGGGAGGAACAGGACAGGCCAGGAAAAAAGGTAGAATCACAAGAGGAAGTAAGGAATAGTGAACAAGGACAAAATGTTATCTAGACAAGTGAAAGACAGAAAAGAGATGAAAACGCTCAGATAGCTGTGAGGTATTACCTTGTCATAGTAGGACCCAGCATCCCCAGGTACTGCCTCTTTGGAACCAGGAGGGCGATAAGCCATCCCCCCTCCTCCTCCTCTTCCTCCTTTTCTCAGATCTCCATTGTAATCGTTCATCACCACGCCTCTTTTATCCATTTCAATCTTCTTTTCCTGAAGAGAACCTGGAGCCAGGTCCATGTTTGGGCCGCTGGGATCATCATTCTGTTGGCAGGAAAAGAAAACAATGATCACTATTCATCTTGTGAATACCAACATGCTAATTGGCCTCATATCTTGGTTGATAAGTGTGGTTAAAAATCTTTAGAAGTAATGCAACCAGACATGTTCTGTCTTACCAGCAGTCCCATGTTAGAGAACTGTCTGTTGATGGGGCTCATCCATGAGTCTCCAGCAGGCTTCATTGGACCCTGAGACACAAAAACAAGGTGGTTAGATACAATGACTTCACAATGCTTGTCAAGGTTCTTTAAATTGAAAATACAATCAAATTTTATTTATCTTAAAAAAAAATAAAAAAATCAGAGTTTAAAAATTTCAGACTGGAAGAAATTCTTGAGACCAACTGCCTTAAACTTTGCTCTTTTGATAGTCATCTGCTAATTAATGACATAAATTAATTGTATGGACCAAATTTGACTACACAAAATCATTTTTAAACACTAAAACTATTCCTTGAAGATTTATTCACGAACATTAGGGTGGGAAGACCCAAAAATGTGTTTATAATAATGAATGTTCTCGGCTTAATTCCACATTATTTTCCCCACCAGTGTGACCCACCTTGTTGCTGGGCTTCTTTACTGCCTGGCCCTGTCCCCAGCCCCCGTTGCTTCCATGTCCCCAAGACGAGCTGCTTCCCTGGGAGCCAGCGCTGTTCCACATGCCCCCTCCCTCCTCTTCATCCTCCCAACTTGAGTGACGCGAGGCGGCAACAGAGCTCTCTTTTTCACCCCAGCCATCTTGCATAGACTTTGAACCTGCAGGATCACAGAGCATTTTCACTGATGGGAAAGTACTTATCAGATCAGAAACTTATTTTAATGTCAGTATTGCATGCTAGTATCACAGATTTAGTGTACTAATTCTAATTTAATGTGTCAATTTAGCATTTCGGACACAAACCTCCCAACAAATGATAGACTTGGTATGTAAACAGTTATGTTCAATTGTTTGAGGAGCTTACCAGATTTGATAGGGTTGGGAGGAGGGTTACCCCAGCCCGTAGTCTTCCCTCCAGTATCATCATGATCTCCCCAGCCAGTAGGGACTTCTTTGGGTTTCCCCCAAGCTGCCGTGCCATTGTCTACTGTGGGACTAGTTGGAGAGGTTCCACCCCAACTTGAAGGACCTTCAGACACACAATGAATACAGGTCTTTGTGAAGGGACTCAACAACCGTCAAACTCGATGTATGAGACGCACGTCTAATACCTGTGCCTTAGGGCACATTGATCCGGAGATGGCCCTTGAAGAAGCAAGCGACTGCTTTGCTGCCAAAGTATACTGGATACACAATTAGGAAGACAAGTCTAGCAGCGCCATTGAATAGCAGCTCTTGTCCCTCATTAGGTCATAATAATGTATTCATAGAAGACAGTGGGATAAGTTTTATGGGGCGGTCATGGAAAAAATGGTAATGGGCAGCTGGTCCAGCCCAGCACCTCACAACTACGGATGCTACCGTAGAAGAAGTCACTAGAAGGAGTTTCACATGTGCAGTAACCACACATTGCAGCCTCTGTTAAAACCAACGGAAGTCTTCACCCTGAAAGAGGGTTCAAACCCACGTCCCTTTGTAAGATCCCCAAAAACAGATTGCCTCTTAAGCACCAGTGCAACTTCCACTATGGATTTTATGGAACTACTCTTCAGATAGGCTAGAATAATTGCTTCGTGTTTGTAAGGCATTGAGAGCAGAGCACAGAAGTCAACGAGCACAAAGTGCTTTGGCTACTCTATTTCTCATGCATATCTTTATTGATGAGCAATGTGCTATCACTGATATGCTCTGTTTGAGCATCCACTGAATGCCAAAGTACTAGAGCTGACTATTGAATGTGCGGTTTAGTGTTAAAAAAGTGCTGAGATAACTAGCAGGTGGTTGGTTAAACATAATGCACATCTCTCTTAACTCAAACACTTTGATATCCTAAACCTTGATATTAATGTTTTAACAGCAGATTTTTTTCTTTTCTTATATATATATATATATATTTTATATTAACGTATTATGTTTATTACTATCATTATTATTATATCTTAATTGTGTATTCATGGTATTTGTACATAAACCTTTGTATAGGTATGTGAACATGCACTCTATTTTTTGTAATGTCCATATGTCTATTCATATTTTAATTTTTTGTATTTGTTTTACTTTATTATATGGAAAGATAAAAAAAGAAAAAAAATTTGATCACAAAAAAAATGTTTTAACAGCAGATCATTGTTTCCAGAAAATGCAGAACCTGTAATAGTTTTGAATCTTGAACTTCTGTGATTTTCATGCAAGCAGTCGATGAATAACATCTGTCAAAACGCTCCAACTTCCTAAACTATTAAATATGGCTGTCAGACAAGACACCTTTTAAAAAATGATTGATCATTTGATTTCAATAATTAACTATGATTATTCAAAAAAATCAACTGCATATTAAGTATTCCATTATTTTCCATTAACAAACAGTTTAGTCCATATTGACACAGACAAGCAATTCTTAACATTGTCTTGATTTGGGAATCAAATGAATGCAATACAATGTACTTCATTATCTTGACTTTGGATTTATTATCCATGTAAAATGCTGTAATCAGCTTGTTTTGATATCCAATCTTTGCAGACCAAAAATTATATTAGCACTGTCCAGACTCAATAGGATCTAGTACCTTTGTGAAACTTGTGTTTTAAACCCTTATGGATGATAAGCAATGATATTAAAGTTTTGAATTTGACAGCTTAAAAATCACTGGGTCGGCTTTAAATAGACATTTGTTAAAGTTTCTTACCAACAGGTGAAGGTTTTGCAGGTCCGTGGCCAGTGTTAAAGTCTCTGCAACCTCCAAGCCCTGCAGCTTGCCTGCTGGGCTGCTGCTGTATTGGAGGTCCCTGCTGCTGCTGTTGCAGCTGCTGCGGCTGCTGCTGCGGCTGCTGCTGCTGCTGCTGCTGTTGTGGCAGCGGCGGCGGCTGCTGCTGCTGCTGCTGCTGCTGTTGTTGTTGTTGTTGTTTTTGTTGTTGTTGCGGCTGCTGCTGCTGTGCCTGATTCTGGCTATGAGGCTGCTGTCCAGCAGGGGCACTGTTCTTGTCCCACAGGTTAACCGGCTTGTAGTTGTAATGGGTTGGGTCTCCCCATGCTGATGTTCCATCATCTATCTCATTCTTCCTACTAATTGACTGTGGCGAGGGTTCCTCCCAGCCACTTGGTTCAGATCCACTTCCACCTCCTAAAGAACCACCAGGGATTGGCCCTGAGGTCCAGCCTGAGCTTTGGTTCTGATTCTCGACTTGAGAGATCGTTTTTCTCCCACCGCCCCCTTGCATAGCCCCTTGGTCCAACGTTTGCTGTCGCTGTGGATGTTGATTGCGGGGCTGTGATTGTTGCTGTTGCAGTTGTGCCTGCGGGCCTGTGATGGAGCCCTGCTGGCTGTTTGGCATCTGGTGCATTTTGTTTCCTCCACTCCAACTTTGATTGGGTTTAGATCCCATGCCCCCAACACCCACCCCCCCTCCTCCACTACCTCCTCCCCCTGTGCCCCCTGCTCCCCAGGTTCTACGGGGAGCACCTTCGTCCCAACTACCCCAACCACCTGCACCTGTATCTCCACCTGAGTTTCCTCCATTGTTTCTCTCATCCTCCCAACCACTTCCTCCACTACTTGATTTGGACAGTTGCTCTCCCCAATCCCTACCTCCTCCAGCCTTCTGTCCTGATCCCCACCCACTTCCCCCTCCATTTCCTCCCATTTCTTTCCACCCCCCTTTCCCTTTCTCCTCCTGACTTCCTCCCCAGCCTCCACTCGCTGGGTCACCCTGCTGAGAAACATCACCCCATCCACCTCCAGTTCCTCCAATACTACTACTACGACTGTCTCTCCAATCCTCATTCCCCCAACCCTTGGACTCCTGGCCATCCCCACCCCCCATCCCTCCTCCACCCCAGCCTGAAGCCTTCCCCTGCTGGCTGTGTGCTGGAATTACCCCAGACCCCATACCTGGCCCTGTTGTGGTCACTGGCCCAGATTGTGAGACGCCAAGACTCCTCATGTTGGGGCCTGAAGGTGGTGGGGCTCTCCCAGACAAAGAGGCCCCACTACTGCTACTGTTGCTGCTGCTCTCCCAGCCCTCTCCAGAGGACCCAGCTGAGGGAACAAGGGAAGAACCAACCCCTGGACCCATAGAATCAGGGATTTGGGTTCTAGAATACTGAGAAGAACCACCAAGAGTAGATGGTTGTTTTGATGTAGCTGATGACGATCCTCCTTTACTTTGTCCCCCATGTCCTTCAAATTCCCAGGATGTGTTTTGTCGGATCTGTGTTTGGCCCCAGCCAGTGTTGGACAGAACCCGAGGGTCCAGATCAGACCGGCTGAGCAGGCTCTGTAAGGCAGCGTCAGCGTTAGGAGGTGGGCGGCGAGTACGACTGTGACTGCTGCCGCTTTCACTCCTGGAGTTTCCACCACTGGATGAAGATCCTCCCTGTGCTCCCTGTTCTTCTGATCCCCCACCCCATTCCCCTGTATCAACTTCTCCCTTCTGATTGTCCCAGGCTCTGGTCATAGTAGTGGTGGTTGAGGAAGAGGCAGAAGCTGCAGGAGGGTTGCCAGCTGTGCTGCCTCCACTACTGCTGCTGTTACTGCTGCAAGCTCCACCAATTCCTTCACCTCCAGTATTAGCTCCACCAATACTGGTGGGGTTACCACCCCAATCACCACTAGAAACCCCTCTGTCCGCTCCGACTCCTGATGACCCCCACACTCCCTGAGATACCCCGGAGGTCTGACTACTGTTACCCCCAGTTCCAGCACTGCCCCAAGCACTAACCCCACTAGTGGAATTCGGGTACCCCCAACCCGAGGTCCCATTATCTCCTTCAGCAGCTCCGAAGCCCCCTGCTCCACCTCCTCCACCCTCCCAACCATCAGTTCTTGAGGCACCCGTTTTGGAGTTAGCTGCAGGGTAAGAAGGCTGGCCTCTCCATGAGGAGTTGAGGCTGTGGTCTCCCACACTGATCTCGCCTCCTCCGACACTACAGTCCATTCCTCCCCCAATGCCTTCCCCCCCTACAATTTTTGGTCCCGCTGATTCGCTGTCCCACTTCCCCCCTCCAAGCTCTCTGTCTCTGGATTGCATTTGGTGAAGTTGGCGCTGATGAGGGTTTGATTGATTCACAGATAAAGGTGGGTGACCCCCCAGCACCCCGCCTGCCCCACTTCCCAGCCCCAGGCCAAGGGAAGCAGAGCTGTTGGCAGACAAAGACCCTCCAGGGCCCTGGTGATGGAAGGAAGACGGACCCCCTTCCCCAGCAGCAGTAGGCCCCTCCTGCTGCACCAGCGCAGGCCAGGCTGAAGGGTTGGCATTTGGATTGAAGTTGGCACCTGTAACACCACTGCTGCCATCAACGGGGCCACTGGCATCATGGCTTCCTGGCACAGTGGAGGCTTTGGAAAGTGAAGAGGGCTGTTGTAGCAGAGGCCCAGCTACTGCATTCCCTCCTCCAAGATGACCCTGGGAGGCAGCCATCCCCCACGCCACGCTGTTTGACGACTGCATACATTCATTGGGCAAAGAGAACGAGGAAGTGGGTGAGGATTGGTTGCCAGAGGCACTGATGCTGTTCACAGGCATTCCGTTGTTGCTGATGCCCCCTCCAGCTCCAGTGAAAGAAGCTCCTCCCCCATCACTGCCAGCAATGCTAGGCCACTCCTCCAGGTCGTTGCCATCAACAATCACCTTCTCCCTGCCCTGAGAGGAGGCCTGGCTGCCTGAGCTTGTCCCCCACATGGAATTTGCATAATTAGAAGTAGTAGTAGTAGAAGCAGCAACTGATGATGAGGTGAGGGTCAATGAGGAGGCAGCTGCACCAGAATCTTAAAAAGGCAAACCCAACAAGAAAGAGACTTTAGGGGACAAAATGAGGAAATATTCAAGACATTTTCTACACTATCTGTACTATAAAATGTTTTTTTTCTACAGCACTAGTAACTCTTACCTGAGACAGCAGCCATGTTTGCATTGGGGCCATCCCCTCCTCCTCCTCCTCCTCCTCCTCCTCCTCCCCCCCCCAGCAGCATAGAGGACAGTGGTGGCTGACCCCTCTTCAGTAGCACTTTATGGTCCTGCTGGCAGCGAAATCGTGGCGGCACTTCTCGCGGCATGTAGCGTGGTTGCTGCTGAGGCGCCTGGGCTCCGCCCCCGCTACCTGCACTGCTGTTTCCAGCAGCACTGGGGCCGCCAGCGGTGGAGGAAGAAATGGTGTTGGAGGTGGGCTGTCCGTTGGCCACCGCCAGGCGCTTGGCATTGTTGCCGCCCTGTGACGGGTTGGCAGCACTGCCAGGGCCCAAGGTGGCTGGGGATGGGGAGGCAGAGGGGGTGGGTCCAGGGCTGGGGGAAGCAGAGCTGCTTTGAGTGGCGGGAGACTGAGCGGACGCAGTCTTTGACAAGTCTGGCACTGCAAGGACAGTGAGGCAGAGAGAAAAGCGGATGCCATTGAATTAAACATCATTTAACTAAGAACACTTTAAGAAGTCAGACGCACAATTCATTTTCAGAAAATTAAGGCACTTGTTTGGAAAGGAGCTTATCAGGGAAAAGAATAAAAAATACACAGAATCCCCTGATGAAGATACATTGTCTTAATAAAGGCTGTTCTTTGCCTTTTCACCTAGCACACTATTGAATTATATGACAAGTCATGCAGTGTTATCTAGCATGAACTGGTTACCATGCCTGAAGAATAATGTGCACAACATGACATCAAACAATCAATAGAATCAAATTACAAGTGGACAGAAAGCATAATACAGATGAAAAAGAAAGATGTCAGAAAGTAGCTTGTTATGCTTTAGTGAACATTTCTGGCCCTTGACATCTTCATTGCACCATTAACACACCTCAAAGTGGGCTTACCTTTATTTTTTTGTTCTGTGACCTATAATTGACAGAAAGAAAAGCACATAGATCAGTATTTCAAGTCATTTTTAAATCATTAAACTAGGACAACAAAAAATAAAGTGTATCTACCCATTCAAACGTCAAACCTCAGTACAACAAATTTTGCAAAGCAGAGATAAAAAGGGAAGTATAGAACTGGAGACAATATGCAGGTTACAAGGTTGTAACTGTGTTTGTTGTTAGATTTAAAAGTCATGAGTCTAGTCACGTAAGAACAATAAGAATCCCCACTTCACGTGTTTATGATCAACAAGTAGTTGTTGAGATTTGTCACATCTTTATACAAAATATTCAAAAAGCCCAAATAAGCAGAAAAACAATTCCCCGTCATGAGCGTGAAATATCAAGACGGGAATAAATTTGTTGGGTTTTTTTTTCCTCAGAGCTTCTCCAGCTGCTGTCGAATATGGCGCTGCAGAATGTTGTTTCAATGGTGTTCACACCTAACTGGGGAGCTTGCAAGTCATTGTGAATGTGCTCACCTTCTGAGAGGCTTCCCTTTTCCTTTTGTCGTCTTTTTTCCTTTTCTTGTCTTCCATGAACTACTCCTCCTGTCCTGATACTCCTTTCTTCTTGAAAAGAAAACATGTAAAAATTTAGTTACACATTTACATTTACATAATCACTTGTTGTCCCTTTATGCTCCAACCAAGTGTGTCAGAGACAGTGATTTGTGCGATAGTTTGCTAAGGTTACTGCTTGTCATGTAGGCAACAAACACTGTAATTAACCCTATCATAAGAATGCTGAATATGCAATCCCATCACACTGGTAGATTCATTCAATTTAGACAATTTACAAAGGCTTGATTTAGCCAGCCAACTCATCTTTGTCAGCAGACTTACTGAATCTGCTTGTGGCTATGGAAACCAAAGCTAGTGACCAACTGCATGCTTGTGCTTAATTTTTTCTAAAATGGAGTTTAAGCAACTCTTTCAGATTAGGCTCTTTACCAGATTATAGACAAAAGAAAAACAAGGACACTAAATAATGCACTGCTAACATGCTCACATACACAGGGACACAGAGAACAAACCCAACGTGATGTTGATCAGAATCATCTATAATCAGTGTTTGCAATGTTATATTAAGGTTATGTTTCGTTACTCTAAAAGATAAAACATTTATTTTCCTCAAGACAGCTATTAATAATGCAAATGCCCAACAGTGGAAGACCATTCCGTATTCATTCACCAGAGGACTCAAAAAGGACTGAAACAGGAAAATCCAGCTTATATCATCATGTTACCGTGAATTAACTTTGAAGACAACAAACGCTTGATTTGTAGGGGTGTAACGATTCCAGTGCATTATGGGAAACAGTAAGCGATGGAGACTGGTCAGATGCATACTGAGACATTTTACCGAATCAGTAGACATCAAGGGAGTTTTTGCATACTGCAGATTTTGCTCTTGTTCACATACTACTTACTACATACTGAATTTTGGCCAAATCAGTACGTACTACTGCGGTCTCGAAAACAGCGTTTGGATTTTGCAAAGACGGAGATGTTCTAAATAAGTCGCTTGCTGTTTGTAGGATATGTAAAGGTCAAGTAAAGTACCACGGCAACACCACAAATTTATCCAACCACCTACTCAGGCGCCATGCGATTTCACATAACGTTTATATCCATAATTCTTTTATACCTGATTCCCTTAAAAGTAACAACAGGTATCTAGGACTTTCCAGTATCAAGGTATTTATTTCACAGTCTCACTGGTTGAATTTTTGTCTAAAAGTTACTGAATCGATTTCAACTCACTGAATCGTTTTGGATCGGATCGTTCTAAATGAACCAATATCATCCTTTAATCGTATCGGCAACCACGAATCATGATACGAATCGAATCGTTGTTAAAGAATCGTTACACCTCCATTGATTTGCATGACTTAATTAGCTGCTAAACCCTGTCGAAGATCCTTGGTTAGTTTCGTTTCTGCTAAATGCTATGATACTTTCAGCAGGCAAGGTCTCCTGCTTCATGGCCGACACATCAAACACCTCTACTGAAGCATTTCTCAGGCCTGGTGGATCAGACCTGCTTATGCATCACAACGAGCTTTCAATTATGCATTCACCCACTCTGTACACTCAAAACACAGATGTACACTACAGTACTGCATGATACCATTTCCCTGATGTCATTACTAATAGAAGCTTAGCTGTAAGTAAACCAGGTCCTGTTCTGGTGGATCTGAGCTTTCTTATGCTAAAAATGGTAAAGCAAGCGGCCTCTGAAATCTAAGGCAGGTGCTCAAAGTCGTTTAAACTAAAACGACAAAAACGAGTTAGCTTCAGGGTTAACAAACAACCACGCAAATCACTGTCCATGAAACCCCATAAGGTAACAAGCGACAAGTTAACAGCAGCTGCTAGAAACAAATGTTGTGTATTAAGGAGTGGTGTCTGGACATACGCGTAAAATACGCACAAACAGAGCAGTGTGCGCAGAAACAAGCTGACCTGAAGACATCATCGATAAGTCAACCTGTGCTCCAGGTAACTGGTTAGTGTGCTGTCTTTATCAGCAAATACATCGAGACACATATCCACCTCTAATGCTATGGTCGCCAGCTAACTAGATAAGCTACCTGCTATAGAAGCTACAAGTAGCCAGGCTGTGTTAGCTTGGGTAATACGCAGTGGCATGACATTTAACTGACAAATATACAGCTCTTACTTTGCATGCACACTCATTACGACTTTTGAAATAGCTAGAAATCTTAAGACGGCGTTACTCACCTCAGGAATCACATATGAAGAAAAGCCAGCGTGCTAGCTAGCTTAGCTAAAGTGCTTTAGTGCGTTTTTTCTTTTCGCTTTTTGAGGCATTCGTCGAGGCTACAGGAACAAGTGAGGCCTGAGCGGAGAGTCAAGTAAGTGGCAGATGATGAGAACACACGCGCAATAAGCTACTGGTTTGTAAGTAAGTACTAACGTTGTAATAGTGTAAACCCTAACGTGCAGAAGAATTTAGATTTCAAAGCGCTGTGGAGTCAGTCGGTTGACGGGCGGCCATTTTGCTGCTCAGCATGAAGCGTCTCCAATGGGCAGCCCGGAGCAGCTGCGTGGAAGCCCTCTGACTGGCTGCTTCAGACCGGAGGGATGCACAAAAGACACATTTTGACCTTCATAAACTTTGAGCAGTCACACTAATCACATTTGTGCATGCAACATAGTTTCACAGTCTGATCAAACTCATTTTTTTAGACGGACAACAACAACAAGCGGTCAGCTTTAGTAGAGTTTACGCATATAACATTGTTTACTTTCACTTTATAGCATGGCACCGAAAAAGAGAGGAGCGAGAAAAAGAAAAAACGAAGAGGCTTTTGAAGAAGACAGAGAGGAAGAAAAAACGGTGGAAAAGGAAGCTGACAGGAGGAGAAAGGAGCGTGGAAATAAGAAATACATTGGAGCTCATGTTAGTATTCAAGGTAAGGCTTAATGTCATCTCTTTGGACTCCCTCTAACACAGGGGCGTCAAACTCATCTCAGTTCAGGGGCCACATACAGCCCAAGTTGATCTGAAGTGGGATGGACCAGTAAAACCATAACATAATAACCTATAGAGAAGGACAACTCTAAATGTTTCCCTTTGTTTTCGTGCAAAAAAGTACAAGTACATTCTGAAAATGTTCACATTTAATGAACTATCTTTCTACAAAAACAGCTGTTGTATTTTTTGCCACGATGAGTCTCATAGTTGGCTGAATATTTGACTCTTTAAGCCCTGAAACCTGCTGCAAACACACCAAACACACAGGTTACCCATTCACCTGACACGCAGTGTAACGTTTACTGCAAAAGAACAGAGATTATAATAATGAAGAAGGTAAAGTTGATTATTTTGGACCCCTCAGCTCCAGCATGAACAGTTTGCTTGCTGGACAGTGTTGTATGCAGGGGTGTAGTGCTAGTGTTAGTAGTTAGTGGAACCTCTTATAGTGCTCTAAAAAGTCTTTATGAATCTGAACCAGATTATGCAAAAAGCAAGTAATTTTTCACTTTGCAAAGTTGTACCCCGGGCCGGATTGGAACCTCTGGAGGGACGGTTTTTGCCAGCGGGTCGCATGTTTGACACCCCTGCTCTAATTTTTCTCCCCAAGAGACCTTTTAATCTTAAAGGAAACTTTTAATCTAATGAAAGTCGCTCCTGGAACTAGTAATCCTTGGTGCTTTTGGTAAAAATACAGCTTTAATTAACGCTCACTCTCAGTTCTTGTGAGGTGTCTTTTCTGTGTCTCCAGGTGGAGTCTGGAAAGCAGTGGATTCTTGCACAGAAATGGGTGGCAGCAGCTTTGCCCTGTTTCTGGGATCCCAGCGCTCCTGGAAGAGGCCTGCCCTGGACCAGACAGCTGCCGACAAATTTCGAGAGCAGTGTTCCCTTCAGGGGTATGACCCTGCTCACATCCTGCCCCATGGGTCCTACCTCATGAACTGTGGATCTCCTAAGGAGGGTGTGTTGACACTGACGGATGTCTCCTTCCCATTCTGTCCCTGATTCTCTCCCACACTGACTTACCTGCTCTTGTCTTGCATTGGTTATTTCATCTTTTAGAACGTCTCCTGTTTTCTTTTGACAAGCTGCTCTGGTTTATGTACCATGTTGTATCCAGATGTGTTTGAAAAAAGCCAGGCACTGCTGGTGGATGAACTCAGCCGCTGCAGCCGTCTGGGCCTGAGCCTCTACAACTTCCACCCAGGCTCCTCTCTGGGCTCCATCACCACTGAGGAGTGTATTGAAAAGATAGCAGGAGCCATTAACCATGCCCACCAGCAAACACCTGTTGTAGTTACAGGTATGGAAGGCAAAATAACAAAAAAACCTCATTAGACCTTTTCCAAAAGCTTTCTGATGATACTTGTGTTGGTGGAGTTAGTAGACACTTTTAACATGTCTGCTAACACAAGTACTTTTTTACATGGTTTATTTGGGATGTGAAAATAAATACAGAGTGTATTTTATGGTCTCAAAGCCCTACCTATTTCAAACTTCTGTTCAATCATACCTTTTGGGGAATTTTTTCACCTGCTATATTTTGAAAATCTTGCCCTAGTTTTTTAATTGATACATATGAAATCCATTCAAGGATTGCTGTGAAACATAGATACAGGGCAGCATCTCCACTGAGGTACATTCTGTTAAATTAGTAGTGTGAGTCAGCTCTGACAAAAATTAAAACCATCTGGGGTTAAATGAGGCCACGTTGTCACTGACTGTTACGTACTCTAGCAAAGGAATTACATGTTCTAACACAGAAACCTGATTTAGCAAAGATTAAAATGAAAGAACTAACACTTACTAATGAGCACTTAAGCTGGAGTTAGCTGTTTACCTAAAACTAAATCTACAATTATAATAATTTCAGGAGACTTTCACTGTAAGACAGTGATGTGTGCAGGGTTTTAATTCTACTGTAATAGAAGAACTTAGCTGTTACAGCCATCCCAGTGCACAGAGATTTACTTCTAATGCCATTAAAATTACAATTTGCAGGTTAATCACTTTACATTTAATTAAATGTTAATTCAATTACATTAAATTAGAAGTAAGCGTTAACATATTTTGACCCCATGCAGCATGATTAATATTTCACTACCATGTGCAAAGAGAAAAAACACAATGTGATTAACTTCTACATAACCACTTGACCTTTTGTGTTAATACATAACTTTCCATTTTCAGAACTGTCTGCAGGATCTTCCCTTGTGTTGTATCACTTATGATTCATGGCAGTCGCTTTGACTCACAAACCCCAAATGCAGCTGGAGTGACAAGAAAACATTGGCTACAAAAATACCAATGCAGAAGTGAAACCTGCCCCAGGCTATGCTTTAATAATGATGAACAGTTAGAACAATAACAGGCGTGCATCAGATGTGTCATGGAATATTGAAGATGAGTTGTTTTAAACTGGAAGCTCTGTTTTTGTCTTTTTCTTCCATGTGGTCAGTGCTGGAGAACATGAGCGGTCAGGGCAGTACGGTTGGCGGTACCTTCCCTGAGTTGAAGAGCATCATTGACAGAGTGAGAGACCAGAGCAGAGTGGGTGTGTGTTTGGATACCTGCCACGCGTTTGCAGCAGGTGAGTTAAACCTGAGGTTGATGTTTTTTGTCTCCAGAGAAACATCAGAAATCAGTTCAATCAATGTAAAGTACAAATTCCTCCAACCATTTGCCTTAACATAACAAACATTGGTACAATAACATGTTCAATTGTAATGCTATAAACCTGAGATCTGCTTAATATATCAGTTTAAATAAGACTTCTGTTCATGAGGCAATTAAAGCTTTAAAATACTAAAACTATCACAAGAGTATTGATGTTACATTCACAAATAGTTCCTCAATGGTTTCATGAATGCACCTGTTTTAACTGTTGTGAATGACCAGCCCTAAATCCACTCAAGTTGGTGGCCCTGATGCAACTCTAAGCTGGTTTAACAATGGCATATAAAACAATAAAATCAACGTTGTTTACATGTGCAGTATGAACCAGCAAGTCACAAAATGGTGACCTGTTAGGGAACAAACTCAGCCCCATAATGCAACATCTAGTGTTACCTAATGTTTAGGGTGCACACCTAACCTCCTGGGTGATATTAAGCTCCCTTCACACACACAGTCACCTTGGTGCTGCAGGTGTTGTTTCTTTCTGTGTTGAAGTGTTGTTTCCTGTCTCCGTAGGTTATAACCTGTCTGCAGAGAGGGGAGTGAAGGCCATGCTCAAAGAGTTTGATGAGGAGGTGGGGCTCCATTATCTCAAAGCCATCCATCTCAATGACTCCAAAGGTACAGCCAGGATTGTCACACAGAAATATCAGCTTGAGTTGTACAGTCTTTCTGTCTTTTATGAATTCCAGCCTGCAGTGTAAACTCACTCACCTTTACTTTCTCCTCAGGTAAGCTAGGCTGCAACCTGGATCGGCATGAAGACATCGGTAAAGGTCAAATTGGAATCTCTACTTTCAGGGACATTGTCAATGAGCCCACACTGGACAACATCCCTCTGATACTGGAGACACCTGGACGGTGAGAACACTGCAGATACAACTGTGAACAAAGGATACATATGCTCACAACAAAGAATAGTGACATTTAATATATGTGTTAGTTCAGAAATTCAGTATCATTAAGAAAAGTGCACATCCTGTTTTGACTGAGCTATATTTTATAAATTATATGTTGGTTAAAAAAAACCAAGTTTGATTGCTGTTTTGAGCCATGGGCTTTCTTAATCAAATGCAGCTTTAATATCAAAGTCTTGTCCTCTCCAACAGGCCTGGATTCGAATATGCCGAGCAGATTGAGCTTCTCTATTCTCTTTGTGAGAAAAATTGAAAACATCGTCCCTGATAAATTATCTCTGCTTACTTACTGAAACCTGCCAAGCCACAGCTCCCATATCTATCTACAATAGATTAAAGGTGTTTAATTTTAAAACATCCATTTACTATTTGACCCAGTTCTAAAAGTTTCATTTGGGTTTTTGTCTCTGTTTGAAAACAAGTTAAATAAATGTGAATTTTAAAAGTTCTTGTGTGGGGTTACATTAAGATGAGCCATTAGAGGGCAGCATGAACACATGAAGGCAGAGCAAACTTAATTTCAGGGTCCTTAGAGGTTTCTGTTGACAAAATGAAGGCAGATAGGAATAGTAAAAAAAGACAAAAATAATCCATTTACATTTTACAGATATTACATATATTTAACAGTGAAGGTTGATGCAGATTTATCTCACACCTATCATGGTAATGCAGCTAAAATAAATGGAAGTCTTTCACAATAAAAGCACAAGTAATGTTCTAAAAGTTCTTAAAGTTTTAAAAAATCCAAATAGTTAAACTATTGTATGATTCATATTTTTTCCAGAGTAAATATTTACAAAATTAGAATCCAAACAGGCACATAGGCATGAGTTAAAATGAGAGGCATACAACAGCTTTACATTTCTTATGTGAAATGCCCCAGCTGTTGAATACCAACACTTATGTGTAGCTGTTGATCCCTTGGAGGACCGCAATTGACTGTCACACCTATTCTAACACCCCACAGTGCAGATAAACACACATGAACACACACACTGAAAGGAAAACATTCCCTTGAGATCAAGTCTTAGAAATGTTCAGCTTTCCACATGTGAATACAGCTGAGAAAAAGATATATGTGAGCAAATGAAGAGAAAATTGTGAGGTTGGAGGATTAAAAAGAATAACTCAATAATTATTACCCTAAGAGTTCAAACACATCAGAACAAGATCACTGTCCTAGTGTTCATCTTAAACTTGCTCAACAGTTGTGTGTAATTATTTTGAGCAAAAAGCTGTGTGACCATTTGTTTAAAATAAATAAGGTACAGCTGTCACAGGAAACTTGTCTGTTTTTAAAACTGATCTCTCTCACAAAAAACAGCCCTGCTAATTTCCATCAGATACTTTTTTTTAAAGTTTTATTCGGGCCCGAGCACCGACAAGGTCGGCGAAGGCCCTTTTGAAACCCGAGGGATTATTCTTTTTCTTCTTTGTTTGTTTGTTTGTTTGTTTGTTTGTTTGTTTCTTTCTTTCTTTCTTCCTTCCTTTCTTTCTTTCTTTCTTTCTTTTCTTTCTTTCTTTCTTTCTTTCTTTCTTTCTTTCTTTCTTTCCCTTTTCTTTTTCTTTCTTTCTTTCTTTCTTTCTTTCTTTCTTTCTTTCTTTCTTTCTTTCTTTCTTTCCCCTGACATTCGAATCCCAAATTTGCTTACCTTAAGGCAGTTTAAAAGTCCCCAAAAGTTGCACATGCACCAGGCCTGGCGAAAAGTTTGATATTTTGGTGGTCCCGTGAAAAAAATCCCCATAATGGCTAAACAGCGCCCCTTGAAGTTGAAAATTTCGAAAGGCCAGCCCCATAATACAGTTCAACATACATGCATGACATTTTTTTTGGATAGGTATCATGCCAAGACCTACAAAAAATCCTCTTGGCGTCGTGATGAAATCCCAACAGGAAGTC
The DNA here is from genome assembly GCF_009762535.1 of Notolabrus celidotus. Classification (NCBI taxonomy): domain Eukaryota; kingdom Metazoa; phylum Chordata; class Actinopteri; order Labriformes; family Labridae; genus Notolabrus; species Notolabrus celidotus. Next base: position 9,585,661 of record NC_048289.1, read on the forward strand.
GGCCATTTTGATTTGACCCGATTCGCAAGGGTACATATTTATGTAAATGACTTCTACAATTTTGGTCCGATCAACTCCCAACCACACACATTTTGAAGTAGACACATTGACGATCAAAAGTTATCAGACAGAATTTCTCTAAGTCAATCGGTGTGGGCGTGGCACCTCGCTACATTTGGAGGACATTTTGGTAAACTCTAAACAGTAATATCTTTCATATGCAATAATGGATCAGGCTCAGGCCAGTCATGCATGAGAAGTGCCCCAGCCTGAATGCCTCTATAGGCAAATATTCAACAATATCATATAGAAAATGACATGTTCTAAAGTTTTTATCCAATGAACTCCTGCTTCGCTCACAATGTTGTTGTCACACTGGAGATGAACATTTGTCAATGTGGGCGTGGCGACGCCTCAAACTCTGATGTCTCGCCATGAAACAGGAAATACTTTTTGCTCCTTCATACAGTGATCAATCTGTTTGAACTTACATACACATGATCAGGGTCCATCCCTCAATACACCTATGGACTCATTTATCTACTACAGCCATAGCGCCACCCACAGGAAATACATGGTATTGACATTTATATACAACACCTGATCTCTTCCAAATTTGACATGTTTCATCGTGGACCCAGCCTGAACTCATCTATATACACATGTTTGTCATATGAATAGCTCCACCTATTGGACACAAGCGGTATTTACTCTCAGAACATGTTTTTAACATGCTTGTGATCCCAACTCTTTCTGTAATGATCTGTGATGAACAATTCTTCAGAACATAATTAAAGACACAGCAGCACCTACTGGTGGCAGGCAGTACTGCAATGTACACTATGCTCATAACTGCATGAGTATGCTCACAGTTTCAGCCTAGGCAGCACAGCAACACCTGCAGCACATCAGGCTGTGGCTTACATCAGGCGGTGGCGTACATCAGGCAGTCGCGCACATCAGGCGGTCGCGCACGTCAGGTGGTAGCGCACATCAGGTGGTAGCGCACATCAGGTGGTATCGCACATCAGGTGGTGCTTGAATGAGGGCCCGCACATATTCGCTTGCGGTTTTCATTTAGAATTTATTTTTTTAATGAAGTAAAAAAGATTAAGGAAGTCATTTAAAAACAAGTAGGGACACGCTGACATGAATAACACTGTTCTTTTATTATCAGATGTCCCTTATTGTCCAAAGAAAATCTCTAGAAGATAGGGCTCTCTTTTTTTTTTTTTTTTTCCCCAGCAGCACCTAAATCAACATCTGCCGGTTTCCTCAGTAGTGTCCCATCAGTATGCAACTGAACAAAGTGAAGTCTTTATTGACAAAATAAATGTAATAAAGTGATTTACATTTTTCATTTTTTCTCTTACATCTTGCCTGTCATGTTTATTGAAAATATGTTTCTTTGATCCTTGGATGACATTAAAGTAATTTATCCTTAGCTTGTGGCTAGCCTAATAGCCTGGCCATTGTTGCCGGTCAGAGTAATTGATAGCAAATAGAACACAACCCTGCGTACAGAGCCTGCCCTAACCGACTTGGTGCCCGAGGCAAGATGTAGCTGGTGCCCCTTGGATTGTAACCAACTCCACCAACAATCACATCACTTTAAGACAACTGACATCCAGCTTTATGTTTAACAAGTTTCCTTTGTTGTAAAATAAAAATTACCTCCAAAAAACAATAAGAAGATAACAACACTGATATTTAGCAGGGGAAAAAATATAATTTCCAAATACATAATGTAGTAGTAGCAGAATTTATTCAGTCGTATAACACAATCATTTTCACAGTACAGACACTTTCAACATAGCAGCAATAATGTACTAAGTGATGAACGAAAAGGCAGAAGAAAAATATTGATTTAAGCCTAGCCTACATTTTCTATCTAATTAAGCTAACAGCTTCCAACATGTAAAGAAACAAACAAAAACAAAATGAAAACAAGTAAATCATGAACACTTACAGACTTCAAAACTGCTTTGCATACCATTATTTTTAAAAACCAAAAGTGAATCATAAGCTTTTAAATGTTTACTGGCATCACACCGCAATTTAATTCAAAATTAAATTAGATAAAACTATGTTTTTTTCCCTATTATCTTCAAATTTTCTTCCACACTCATTTAGAAGCGCCCCCTATGGTCGGCCAGCGCCCTTAGCAATTTCCTATACTGCCTATGCCACAGCCGGCCCTGCCTGTGTCACAGATACTTTCCCTGTGAGGAATTACTTTAAACTGCTACCCTGGTGCTATAATGTTGAGTCAGCCACCTTAATTGGTATATGTATGATTGGTATAGACACTGAGCTAAGAGCAAGGATGTTATGTGGGACATTCTATTTGCTATTGATTACTCTGGCTGTGGTTGTAGGCCAACGGGCTAGCCACCGGCTTAAGCTAAATTGCTTTTATATTAGCACAGTGGCTCCAAACAACCATAATATTGATGCACAATGGGCGAAAGATGACATTCCTTTATGAATTATTTTATTTTTATTCATATAAGTTGTCATTAAACAAATGAACAGTTACATAAATTGCCAACCGGGGACAAATAAAGTTTTTTGAATTGAATTGAGTGGAATTGAATTGAACATACTAGGGACTGTTCACTGAGGGGACCTAGTCACCAATCTAGCAATCAGTGACCTTCAGCAGAACTACAGGCATATGCTGCTGAACTAGGATGTGGAAAGTTAATGGAAGGGAGTCACCTCTTCCATTAACAAATATTTATTCAACTATGTCCTCATACTCTGTCAGCTTTGGCGGGCAAAATTGGAGAATTTCAGTGTTAGCAGTATTGGTATTTTACACAGACAGTAGTCTATTTTTCAAAGGAAATCCTCTGTCATTATATCAATACATGGTTCCATATCCCAAAGTATTTTTCTGAGCTGAAATATCTCTTTGTCTAACATAATAACAACATTTGTTCACAGGTTATTTTCCCTCCTTTATCTGGGCTCTTTGACTTTAGCGTCTCACTTTTATTTACATGCAGCATTAGTAAACCTTGAATGGGAATTTGATCTACAGATGGAAAACAGCTTCAAGTAAAGTGTAAAGTAACAGCAGGTCCAGACAGTGTGTCTTTCACTGCAACGTTAACAGAGACAGGAAGTGGAGGTGCCTGGCCCAAGAATGTCTCTGCTCTCAGGTCCCACCCACAGGAAATGCCTGTCCGGCCTGTTTGAGTCTGAAAAAGAAAAAGAAAAAACTCCTGTTAGAGTAAGTTTGGCTTCTGCAGGAGGAGAGGATGGATTGAAGTCTTGATGATTAGGCGGCTGCTCCTGGTACTTGTATAATGTAAAGTTTAGATAAGCAGAAGTCTGATGGTTTTCAGAGGTGTGCTGCTGATCTGGTCAGGTCAAGGGTTACAACCCAGAGCTGCTGAAGACTAAACAAGAGAACACACATTCCTGAAATCTAAATTAATCACTTTCTGGAGGAGGCGTGTGAAGGGAGACCCTGATGGGGGTTCAAAAAATGTCTTTCCATCTCTTATTATCTTAAAATATGTGATATTAGCTTGCTCGGGTCTACTCTGAGCCCATGTTCCTCTGGTCTGGTCTCTTCTCCTCTTTCTCTGTCATTACATTATCCTGCGAATATTTCCACTGCAGCCCAAAGCCACTGATCTAATTATACAACTTTGTAAATACTTCCAGATATCTTTGGTTGGACTAATTCAGAGTTTCAGACAGCTTGTACATAGCCAACTGATGATCTCTCACTGGACTCAGTTTCCATCAGACTAATAGGCACTGTGGGAAATGGACATGAGCGTCTACTAGCCTGCCAAAGAGAAGCTGGAAAGCAATCTCAAACAGTTAAACTGAAGACAATCCTCTCTGTGTTTGAACTCAGTGACTTGGAGTGGGTGAAATGATTGACTTGCAATGGCATGTTTGTGCTTCAGTTCTGCATGAATCCATTACAAACTGTCGGGATAAAATGACCACCCACCACACGTCTCTTAGTCTTTTAAGTACTAAGTGTACAGATGGTACCCTTCATTACACAAGAATCCTGCAACACACAAAACATTACACCTGCACTTTTGTTGAGATGCTTTTAGTGATAACAGTCCATCTAATTTTGGATAACTATTCTGTCTTCCTGCTATTTGTTACAAAAACTTGACAAAAGTTTCTAAAGTGTTTGAGCAAAGTGAAGCCTGTCTGTTAGCTTTCAGTTCCTCAGTTTTGTATTCTATCCTCTTTTGTTTTCACAGAGGAGCATGCATTGTCTGGCCTGTAAAACCCCACTCTTCCACTGAACAGCTCCTCTGGGACAGTTGTGGGCTCTCGGTCATGACTGTGACAAATAAAGGGGGCGAAGGGGGGATTGTGTGTGATGCGTTCCACACAGGGATTTTAAGCACAAACCACCACAGGGACCGTCTTGCTGCTTTTTATAAATGCATGAATGTTGTTGGAGGAATAAAAGAAATGTCAGCCATAATTTCATAACTCTTTCGTTAATTACTGTCTTTTTACTGACTTCAAACACATGCTTTAGCTCTACAGTCTGTGCCAATTAAACTGGATTAGAGTGTCTTCATTGATGCTTTTGATTAAACAATTACATTTGGATATTAAGAAAATAAAAGTGTACTAAAAGACTTTCAAGAAACACCAATGAAAGATGCTTTGAGTCTACCAAACACCAAATAAAGTTCCCCAGTGATTTATGTGTTGTTTAACATTATCAAAGAAATAGGTTGCCATTTTTAAAAAAACAAAGTTATGTTCTTGCTATGGGCAGGCTTGTACCTTCCTCCTGTCTGTAGAACACAAAACGAATTATATAAAATATGGCCTACCATCAGGGGCGTGTCCAGAACTTTTTGACCGGGGTGGCCCAACTGAGGCTCTCACATAGGCATGGGTGGCCAGTGCATTTACAGATAAATAACATTTACCCTTTCTGTCTTCACAACATACTTTCATTAAAATATTAAACAGTTGTTTTATTCCTTTTGACTTAATTCTTTATGGCCTTACAAAATATGTTTTTTCAAAGTCACATTTGAGGGCACTAATAAATAAATCTACTGTCAGCCTTTTAACTCATCCTAAATTATAGATTTCAACAGAAACCCCACCTCTGACAAGGCAAACAGACAATCATAGTTTAGGATTTTGGGGTGGCCCCTGGGGTGGCCAATTGGATTTCAAGGGGTGCCAGTGCCACCCTTGGCCACCCCTCTGGACACGCCACTGCCTACCATCCTCAGCTGGTTAGCTTAATTTAGCATAAAGACAGAAAACAGAGGATCAGCTGTTCTAGCACTAGCCAAAGACATTTCATTCAGAGTATCAAACAATACCTAGCAGACAGTGAAAAAACAAATGATTCTCAAATAATATATATGTCAAATTAATTATGTGGAATTTACATAGCTGTAGATCTCCTAGTGAGCAGACTTTAGGAAAAGATGATGAATAATGCTAAATATGAACATACCGCTGTCAGCTAGCTAGCTTAACTTAGCATAAAGAGTGGAACATTTCGTAACTAGCCAAGCTCTTTCCAAAGATATTAAAATTCAGTTAAATATACAGTTTTCACCCAACAAATGTTTCTCAAAAAAATGTATCTCGTATTAGTTCATGTGTCTATTATAGAGCTGTAGAGTTCCTGGTAAGCAGATTTTTTTTAGCTTTTGACAGAGCCTAGCTAGCTGTTTCTTGTTGTTATCAAACTGTATAATTTTCATGTTCACTATCCTCCTCAGTCCTCACCATCGACTGTATGAATAATGGACGTAGTATCCGTGACGTCACCCATCTGTTTCTGAAGCGCTGTTTTGAGGCCAATCGTCGGTGGGAGCCATATTGCTGCTGTCGAGCCAGTGTGACGTAAAGAGGCGGGCTTTGAGCCTCTTTGCCAACAGCTCCAATGTTCCCGCCAGTCAATCAAGTCAGCTGTGCCTCTCATTGGAAAACTCGTAATCTCAATATCTTCGAAATTGCCACGTTAGAAAAAAATTCACCCCCTCATTTCCTGATCTGTGTGCAGATCAAGAAATGAGCTATCCAGACTACACTCGTCTTTTGTACCAGGCTGTAAACATGTTTATTTCTGCTGTAAAGATCGGCTTTTTTGAATTGGTGTGTATGTGGTTTCTGGTACCTCCGGAGCCAGCCTCAAGTGGATCCTCGATGAACTGCAGTTTTTAGCACTTCTGCATTGGACTCATATCATTAGACTAGAGGTTGCCGCTTAGTCCTCACATGTACCTCCATGTAGAGAAGAAGTACATATGACCCCTAGCTTGTGTCTAAGTTGACTATATTGATTTAAGGCAGGCTTAGAAAAATGAATGCAGATGAAATATAACATTTTGTTAATTGGTTTAATTAGTTAAACTAGTCAACTACACATAGAAAAAGAAAGTGAGAGATGATAGTAAAATGAGGGATAGGGATAGATTGAAAGAGAAATGACTGCATGCGTGGCTTTTCTGTTCCAGTGTGGCTTCAGTTGGAGGCTTAACCGAACTTTATCCGTCCCTCTGTACCCACAGTCTGAGCGCTTCATCTGCCCACACTGAGCAGAGGAGATGCCACACACTCAAACACAAATCCCTCGTATTGCCTGCACACACATGCTCCTACAGGCCTGAAAAGTCACATACACACACACACACACACACACATGAACTGAAGTGCTCGGAAAAAATAAGAGCTGAGGAGCAGGGTGGAGCCCGTTCTGCTTTCTCAGCAAATCTTTTATTTTTGCACCTCAGCAGCAGCACAGGTATCATAACTTACATTCAAGATATAGGATTTCTTTCCCCACTGTGAAAAAGAGAAAGCTGGGCTGTGTGTGTTTGTAAGCTGTGTGTATTTTAGTGGACCCCTGTGTGGTCAAACTGTGTGGGTATCTTGCGGCCTGAGTAAAAGTGCTGTAACGAGTAAGTGGCCGTTAAAGAGTGACAGGATGTGACTATAAACAGAAAGGCTGAAGAGGAGAGTTTATGACCAGTGGGCAGAGTGGAAAAGCAACAGAGTAACAAACAATTTTGAGTAAAAAATTGCTCCTTGCCCCCTCAGCGAGGTCACAGATATATAACATCACTCTCTATATAAGGAGCCCTGCTGTGGTTCTCTCTCTCACTCTCATTCCTTCCATTTGTCCTTCTCCTTTCTCCCCCCTCCTCCCTCTGATCTCTCTCCTCCCTGTTGGCTCAGGGTGAGGAATGCTACCCAGTGGTGGCTGGGCATCAGGCCATGAGGAGACAGGCAATCAAAGCAGCAGAGCAGGGAAAAGATGAGGATAAAAAAGAAGAAGTCAGAAAAAATAAAAGGGAGTTAGGATGGATGGTTATAGGAAGAAACATCATCGTCACCCTTTACTGCTGAAGTCATCACACTCACACTATCTATCTCTCAGGGTAGAGGTCAAACTGTACCTCCTCTTTCAGTCTCTGATTGATGCTGCTTTCTTTATTTGGCTTTAAACCTAAAAAATGTGTCCACTAAAAACAAAAAAAAAAACAAATAAAGATTGCAAGTACATATGTAGTTCAGAAGAGTTTTAAACCACAAATAATGTTGAAATATTAACTCAATGTACTTAATTGAAATTTAAGCTAAACTAATTAACCAGCTGTAATTGTGAAATTATACACATCAGTAGCTCCTTTAAATGTTTCTCAGGACATTCTCATGACTCTACAGTTGCTCTTCATCCAGTCTGTTCCACATCTATATGGGTGGTGCTAATGGCACCTTGAGTAATGAGAGTAGAATGATGAAAATATGTTCAATTAAAAAACTTGATCTGGGGTTAGCCCTGTGATGGACAAGTAACATGTCCAGGGTGTACCTCGCCTCTCGTCCAATGACAGCTGGGGTAAGCTCCAGCCCGCCGTGACCTCAAGTGGGATAAGGGGTGAAGACAATGGATGGATGGATAGATGGATGGATGGATGGATGGATGGATGGATGGATGGACGGACGGACGGACGGATGGATGAGTTGCATGCCCATATAGCGGCTCTCTAGGGAAAGCCCTAGAAATATACAAATAAACATGAAGTGTGATGGAAGTTTGACTTTGCCTTTGTTTATTTCCTGGATTCAACTCTTCTCAATTATGGCTGCTATACTTAATGCTCTAAATTAAATAATAAATCAAATATACTACGAATATTGTTAATCCAGTTACTGTAGGTCTAAACTCTCATACTCACATGCTTCACATGGCCTCGCATGTGAATATATAAAAGAGCTTTGGCTCCTTACTGCCCAAGAGGACTTCTTAGATCAGCTGCATTAGGTCTGTTAACTGTGCCAGAAACCGTTTCTGAGTTTGAATCCCATCTTAAGACTTGTTTTTACACACTTTCCTTCTTAGCCAATAGTTAACCTAATCACAGTTTGGTGTGTGCATATGTTAATGCTTTTATCTTTAACTGTGAGTGTGCATATATTCAAATATGTGCATAGCCTGGCAGGCGTGCTAGCTTAGCTATCATAGCTTGGACCTGAGATTCGTTGCTGATTGAGTCATATTACATAAAGGGAATGTGTACCACTATGTTTTTAACACTAACTGTGTAGTTAATCCACCACCGTACCGTGTGTACAAAGCTATTCAGACAATTATTTTATATTTTGTACCAGACTGTAAACATGATTATTGTTGCTGTAAAAATTAACTTTTTTGAATGGGTGTGTAATTGGCTTCTGGTGCATTTGGTGCCAGCCTTTAATGGACACTCTGGGATCTGCAGTTATTCATTAGCTTCATATCTCAGGACCAGATGTTGCTGCTTGTTTGTATGTCACTAGTTGACACGTAAACTATGGCAGAGCAAAATAAAAGCCTTGGCTAGAAGTGCTTTATCTCAAACTGTTAGTTGCACTATAAGCTCCAAAAATGTGTCACTTATAGAGGCCAAAACAGTCATTAAATCGTTTGTGTGCAGGTCATCCACAGACCTCTCTACCTTGTTGATGTGAGGACATTCCTGTCCTGTGATTCTTTTCAAAGCAGAAACTCAGAGCAATGTAAATCACCAGCTATGTCACTGTCATGATCATTTACAGCAAACCCTACTCTTAAACCTGTTTTCCTCACAGAAATAGAAACTTCCAGCAGCAGACTCACCAATCACACACACACACACACACACACACACACACACACACACACACACACACACACACACACACACACACACACACACACACACACACTGCTATTTTCACACGTAGAAAGTTATCCCTGCTACAGTAACACTGTTATTTAGATTCCACTGAGTCAAACACAGTGAGAACTAATTACTGTGAGACAAGGGAGCTCACACTGACAACACCACCCGACACAGACCGGCTCAGATCACCACACACACGTTGACTGATGTGTCAACACGAAACACTCTAATGCATGTAATACATGGTTTAAGTTAGGGTGACTGGATTTGTTTTCATGCTAACTGTGCATGAGAGTTCATGTGTGTGTGTGTGTGTGTGTGTGTGTGTGTGTGTGTGTGTGAGTGTGTGATAGTGTGTGTGTGATAGTGTGTGTGTGATAGTGTGTGAGAGAAGCCAGCACACATGGGCCAGCACACAGGTCAATCATCCATATGCAAAGAACGCAAAGGTCGGACATCCACATTCCTTAGTGACAAACACACACACATTGTACACACACATACACACGCACACACACTTACTCTGACCCTTTCTGTATAGGGGCCTTGGACAATACCAACCAATGGATTAACTAAGTAAACACATAGTACGGTTTATATAAGAGTCTCTGTCACCTTCATATTCACATGCTTTGTCAAGAGAATCTGCGCACACACACACACATGCACGCACGCACACACACACAAACATACACAGACAGACAGACAGACAGACAGACAGACAGACACACACACACAAACACACACACACACACACACACACACACACACACACACACACACACACACACACACACACACACACACACACACACAGAGTAGAAAACAGCACTGCTCTGCCACATACCTCCTGTCTGTATATAGCCGCCCTTCCTCTCCATATTTCTCTTCCTTTGAGTCTTTTGACAGCCTGTGTGAAGACATACATCATTCAGCCTCAGAGCTCGGCTCTCCCACTTGACCTCAAAGGTGATATGGCCGAGGTCAAAGGCTGAGGCACAGCTTATTTTTTCTCTTTCACAGGGAAATGTTGTATCAATCAGTTCAATGTGGTTTGAAAACAAGGCTTGAAGCTATTTGCGGGATGTAGTCTCCGGATGTAACTGTTCAATCCCTTCTTATCTACTTTTATAGAGTTCTTTAAATTTAATCAATATTTATTTACCCTTTTCCTGAATTTCCATTTAAACATACTTTTAATTTGAATGTCTTACTTTTGTGTAACATCACATTTCTTTCTTTCTCTGTTGAATGTTGGATTTAAAGACCGTGGGTGTGTTTCACTTCCACTGCAGTCCTGCGTGGGGTTTCCAGAGGCTCGGGACACAGATGGAGCAAACTGGGAGCCTTTATTCTTGGTAAGAAAGTCTGGGGTGGTTTGCTTTACAGAATCCATTAACATGAATAAAAACCAGACTGTGAATCTGTAAGACTCTATCACTGCTAGGTCTGTAGAATGAATTGCTGATCAGTAATTGCTCATTACCTCTAACAAGCCACTTTGTTTTAGCCCTTTTCCCACAGTCCTTTATATGCAGTGCAGTGCCAGCAGATCCAGTCAATGATGTTCAAGTCAACTTGACTTTTGCTTTGTGCACTGATGCATTATGAGTTTTGATATGTATGTCTCTTAGTTTGACATAATTATATGCAACAAATGCTGTACATTATCTGGTTATAAGTAATGTCTGCGGAGTGTATTTCAGCTCAGTCTTCCTTCACCAGCTAACACAGTGTGTTTTGATGAGGTACACTTACTGTGCAGACCATGGGCTGACTATTCGTGCAATGAAAAAACTGAAGTTTCTCCCAGCCTGTCATCTTCACTTTTAGAATCACACATTCTTTGTTGTGATTTTGTCTCTTTTTAAGTCCCCCAGACTCAAACAGCTGATGAGTGTGATGTAGGCGTGTGTGTCATATTTGTGAATGGTGCAAAAACAAAGTGGTCTTCTGATGCTAAAGTAATGCGCTGAAAAAAATGGAAATAGAGTGCAAATCTACACTATCATTAATGTCTGGGTTAGACCTTCTTATAATGACCCAAACAAGTTGGTAGAAATAAAAGGGTTTACAAGAAAGGAGCCAAGCTGTATGAGATGCTCTGTGGGTAATACACTGAGACGTCTCTTAAAAAACTCCACCTAAAAAAAAGAACTATCCCTTTAATGTCATATTTCTTTTACGGCTCTTAATTTTAGAAGTGTAGTGTTGTTGATTCTTTGAAGCATTTTGATATGATCTACATATTAATGATGCTTTTGTCACAATGGGGAAAATGGAGGAGGACCCATGTGCAGAAAAAATAAGTTTTAATAACAAATGAACAAAAGGTAAAAACAAAACTTACTAAAATGTCCAAGAAACTAAATCCCAAATTAAAACCCTGGAAACACAAGGGAACACTGGGAGAAAGACACAGAACACAAAGAAGACGTGCAATGATCCAACACAGGACAGGAGAATGAAAGAAACTGAGGTGAAACTAATGAGGGTAAACAAAAAAGAGGGAAACACAAGGGCAGGAAGTAAAACTAAACTGGAAACACAGGGATCAACAACTACAAAATAAAACAGGAAACACAAGACTAGACTAAGAAACACAAGAAGATACACACAAGGTAATACAACACAAGACATGGATCAATAAACACAAGAAGACATAGGATAACTAATACAGAACACAGACGGGGAGAAATCAAGGCATGAAATACCAGGAAAAAACAAAAGTAAAGATAAACTCATGACAGCTTTACAAATAAAACCTTTGCCTTGTAGACTTATTAAAATTAAAATCTAAAAAGTGAAAACATGTTGATATAAGAACTCTGCATGTAACTGCTGCAGTGGGATAAGTGAAAATATCACCTTACCAAAACAGTCTTTATTTTCTCTTATCCTCCTGCAGAGAATCACGTTGAGTGATAATTTTGACCGTAAAAGGATACTTTTTAGTCAAAACACAACCTTGACATGTGTAAGACAAGACCAACAAATAGAGACGTGCTATTCTGTCCACCACAGGGGGCACCAAAATCCAAACAAACCACAGGTTCCTCACATGAGCTTAAAGTGAAACCAAAGAATATAATACATGTATTTGAGCTGGATTGATGAATGGTTAGACAGTACATATGCACTATGATGTCATATGATGGATGCCCTCGTGGACGCTGTGTTAGCTTTGGTTAAGGACAGTTCAACATTTTTTTGAATGAAAGTAAAATGATTATTTAAAAGTTGAGTGACAACAACCCTTACAGCCCTGTTCACCTGTTTCAAGGCCTTTATTCTGCTGCGAATTTTCATGGATGAAGCTATTCTGCTTCAATACTGTAAGACAAATTTCCTGTTTTTAACCCGAGCTACCAGGAGATAAACCTTGTTAAAATGTAAGTCAATAAACATCTTTAAACTTTAAAACACCTTATTCCTTCAAATTTGCTGTGTATTCTGTTTGTTTGTGTTACCACTGTGTACACTGAACACTGATATGCATACTTGTACATTCCTATGTGCCCCTCCCAACACGTGTGTTTCCATGTACAGTTTTGTGAGTGGATTTATGACTCTGTGGCGCTTCAGCTATGAATTTTGCACAGACGTGAGGTAAAGCAGAATCATGACATGGAAACGTACGGAGCTTTTAGAATACATGCTGGTTTCTCACCCTGAAGAAGCTCCTCAGAATTTGCAGGGGCACCAATTAAGAGGCATGTCTGATGGTGTGACATTACTTTGGCTGTGTGGTGGACCCCGTGCATGCATCAAGGTTAGATCTGTGTGTGTGTGTTTGTTTAAAGGACAGATGAATGATGGAGAGTGAAAATTCAAAAGTTTTCCTACTCTCTACTTGAAAACTGGACTATATTTGAGTGTAGATTTGGATTGAGATCAGGGTTAGGGTTTAGGTTTAGGGTTACTCAAAGAAAGATTGATCGAGGTAAAAATGATGCAATGATTGAATAAGTGTGTTCATGGTTGAGAAAGAAGGCTGGGAGCACAAGGATCTTTCCTGGGGTCTCTATGACTCTGTGTTTGTGCATGTGCCCATCTTGGTGCGTTTTCCTGTTTTAACCTCACATGGACATAAAGTGCGGTCTTACAATAGCCCATTGTCTCGTCTCCCCTCCACGCTTCCTGTCAGGTCATAATTCACGGAAATTAGGACACAGTGCAAACAAACAGCGGCGGCTACGTCTCTCCACTGACTGTTGGGCCCTCCAGGAGGGGACCCCGCTTCTGATTCTGCGTGTGGGTGTAAGCAGCTCTGTCAGGAAGCTAATCAGTGTAGCATCCCAGTTTCAGAGAGAGACATCTACAGTATGCAACCGATGTGTGTGAATGCAGAGTGATGCGGACTGAAGCAGGAGGTGGTGAGGGGTGGTGTGTGGGTGGAGAACAGAAGGGTTGGGGTTAAGAAAATGAAAACCAGGAATGGTGGGGAATTCCAACAGAGGCTTTTATGGTTCATAGTATATCAAATGGATCAGGATTACACCCATTCTGTGTCGGGTTCTTTGGTTGGAAAGTGGACGAAACATGACCACTCTCTTTTTCTCCTCTTTAGACTGGGCTATAAAAGTCAATGCCCTTTTTATTTCCTTTATGGAGGTTAAAAAGACATAAATAATTTGAACCTTTTACTCAGTAGTGTACAGATAACATAAATCTGACCTTATACTCAAAGACTAAATCCTGGGAACATCAGGTGTCTGATCAGGTGTTTGTTTGTGGCGGGAATTACATAACTTTCTTCTTCCACAAAAAGCATGATTGGAGGAGGTATCACACCACTTTTAGTAAAATTCTCCATAAATGCTTTGCTCTTTTCGTTGACTCCAGGTGGTCAAGTTGAGTGTAAACAAAGTGCTGATTCAGCAGGTTCAACAGGATGACTTTTAAAGTTTAGTTTTACATCTGAGGAAATATGATAATTCTCCTTCTTCCACAGAACAATCTGAGAAATTTGACATCATTGAACAAAACAAAGAAAAAGATGTCTCGCACCCTGCAGGGCTCCAATGTTCCAGACAATATATTTAATCAGGTTAGTGATGTTTTAGTGGACTTGCTCTTCATCAACCTGTTGGAATAAATTGTTCTATTCCAGATCTATAACGTTAATGCAGAAGGCCTCACTATGTTCATAAATATTGCCAAACTGAGTTTGACTGTCCTCCTCATGACACTAAATCTATGAAAAAACCTCCTGGTTGTCATCACATGGGTCAGGTCACACTAGTGATTTAAGTGTGATGTATGTTCACCTTTGTGTCAACAAATCGTACACGATCTGAGCTAAGATGAGTACTTCACATAGACCAATATAACCACTAGACTTTCCTTTGATCAGCTGTGTTCATTGACTGTGTATTCAGTGGATATGTAGGCTGTGTGTGGACATTTGAGGGTGTTTGTGTGCATGTGAGGGTGTTTGTGTGCATGTGAGGGTGTGTATTTGCAAGATATCTAGGTTTCTGGGTCTGCTCTTTGACATACATTTTCCCTCCAATGATCACATGACTCAATTACGTGAAAATTTCCTGACCCAGTTTGGTAAGAAGCAACCATGATGTCTGGTGCTGTTCAGTGTTTCTGCCTGTTAAAGGAAGATTTGTTTTGTCAGTTAGGCTGGCCACACACTAGACAACTTTTAGATTTAATGGATTTTAAGAGACAGTTCTGACCGATTTTTAGGATTTTAGGGTTACACGGAGTCCTGAGGAAATGCTACATTCAAAATTCATGCTAGTTACCAACCCTAGCTTTAAGAGTTAATTCCCAGATCCCTAGATTACGATGCCCCCCCACAAACACATGCACACACCCCTGCTTTCTACACACAGCTGCTTGCCTCGCCCCACTCTGTCTGTCTTTCTCCATCCTCATCAGCCGAATATTTTATTAGTTACAAAAGACAAGAGTTGAGTTTTTCGTGTGTAGAAGAGGGTTACTATTAGTATTAACTTAATGATCTAGTGTTCAAAACGATTAAAGAATGAGGTTTTGAATGACTTCAGAACTTTTTACAAACTTAGCACTGCAACAGGAGTAGATTTACATTGAACAAGAAAGTGGATGGTTGCCCTATCAGACAAATAGTAACTCATATAGACTGTCCAGTGTTTTTGCTTTACATCTGCATACAGCTAACAGATCACAGCCTGTTGAGAAGTAGAGCTTAATGTTAGGTGAAAGCTTCCCATGGTGTTTGTTGGGATGACACACATGGCCCTGTGTAGCAGCTGATCAGAAAGATGTCTTCTCATGTGTAGACATAGGTTTGTCGGTCGCAGCAGAATGCTGTCCTGCTGGCTCCTGTATCTATGCTTTAATTTTTGTTGGAGGCGGGTACACTACTCGTTTGTTTTGATTTGAGACGTGTGCTGCATCATGTGGTTTGGCTCCTACTGCCATGCATTGACTTTATTGTATTTTGGATCACACCACTGGCAACGTGTCAAAACAGCCATCACAGCATGTGCTGCCATATTGATTTGTAACATGTGCATTGATGTACGTATTGGCAAGGAGTACGTGACATATCAATTTTTTGAGCATGGCCCTAACTCACACTCGCTGCTGGATTCACAGACAAGCCGTAGAGCACAGATTGGTTCAGGAAACACGTTTGATGAAAACAAGACATTTGGGATTTTTTTTTAGGTTAAATGGTAAAACAGTCCCTCCTGAACACATAATTCAACAAGATCCTGGAAGAAGAAAGAGAGAGCCGGCACCTGTGTCCACTGCAGACTCCCCAGACAGACGTTTGGTTCCAGTCTCCTGGAAAACACAGTAGCTGCTGTTATTCTAGGAGTCAAATTAGCAGACGGGCCACTGAAGGCTGGAGAGGCCTAATCTAAAGCAGTCGGTCACTTGGGAGGAGATCATGCCGCAGACGAGAGGATTTACTAACTGGTACTCAGTCGCTGTTTCAATGCACACGGCTGTGACAACACGGGGGATATTACTTGGACTGAAAATGTAAAGAAGTATGGTTTTGTTTGAAAGTGAGAATTTGTGCTTTTTAAAATTGTTCGCCCTGAAAAATGCCCGCCACAGCGCCCTCCACATACACAGTGGACACAAACCCACAAAGAAACAAAGCTGTGCTTCATGATGTTTTTATTTCTCCAACTTTAACTCTGAGAAATGAGAAATAGGAATGGGTCTCTCAGCAGGACTGTTTTCAAGATCTGTCTCAGCTTCAGTCATGCATGTTTATTGGATCAAGTTGCAGCGACACAGTAAAATTTCCCTAAACACAACAATTTATGTAACTACAGACATTATAAGAGCACATAACTCTCTAGTGTTGCTGAACAATTTGGAGGGGCACTGTTTCCAAACCATTGCTTATAATTTTAAACTGCTGTTGTTCATTACCTGAAAATGTCTTGAGTCTCAAAAGAAATATGTCTACGATACAGTTCACAGGTGGCTCAGCAATGATTTCTTTGAAAATTACTTTGGTAATTGGTTTACTTTCTTGGGACTGTGCTGTTGGAAATGGTTTCAGGATATCTGGCAGGCATTTTGCCCTGTGTGAAAGTAATTTCCTGAAAAGACTTACCCACGTTCTGTCTGTGAAATTTTGTTTCAGTCCAACACCTCCCTCCCTTCACATCTCCTTCCTCCTCTCCTTCTTGAGCCTCTTGCTCTCTACCTTCCACATGCTTTCTCTCCTCCATCTTGCTGCCAACATTCTTGATTTCACAATGACAAGTTGTTTTGACATGATTGTTTGCTAAGCCCTGATCTTTTAAACCTGTATCATGCTTAGGATTCTTTTACGCAACTTAAGAGAAATACCCCAAAATGCTGGATGTCTTTAAACATCTGTTGAATGTGTCAAACCCCTGAAAATTTCCCCAAATTTCCAGGGTCAGCTCCTTGTGAAAAAAAGCAAATAGAAAATTTTTCAGTCCATCTGTGTCCAGACTTTTTCCTGCCAGCCCCTTTGTAAAATTGGCTCAAGAAGTCAATGTGTGAACACAGTGAGTAAACTCAGGAAAATTCGCTATCACAATCAGGCAGGGTGATGACATTAGTTTCTTCAGACCAGTGTGATATTCGTGCACATATCCAAGGTGCTAAATGTTCTTTTCATTCCTTTATTGTCCTGGGAATATGTTTCAGATTTTTAAGACAAAAACTATCATTATAGCAACAGATTCTGCGTCTTCTGCTATCTTTGATATCTTGTAAAGAGTACAAAGTGGCGACTGCAGCATCTTTTTTCATCGAGACGTCTTCTGGGACACCCTCCCTCCCTGTCTGTCAGGGAAAACTTAGCACAGTGAGGGATGTGTGAATGACAACTTAAAAAAATCCAAGGCTATACTGATATTTTCTACAAAGTTTCAGGAGTGCATAAATGAAAAATGCCAATGTTTTCTTTTAGATTTCAGACAGAACACATATTTTGTTGAGACCTGTTGCTAGCAGATTTAATAGCTATAACTAGTAGCAATTAAACTAGTTGAAAAGTGTCATTCTGTTTCCAAGGTCCTATTTTCAATATTATCATAGGAGATTTCCACAAGTTATCTTTGCTGTCTTTGCATTGCATAAAAGGAAGTGACATGAAAGTCTCAAATGTTGTTCAAATAGAGAAATCTGTTCAGTCCCTGTGGGGATATCGATTGTCTAAAGACAAGAAACTTGTCTTGCTAAGAAATTTAAGCAGGGGAGCACAGGACCTTTGGGGAAGAGCCCTGGGAATATAGATAGCTAATCTATCCATTAAATAAGCTAACATTAGTGTCATACACAAGTTAAAACTGTTTTCTTTGGATGACTTTTCAGTGTTTCCATTCCATCTGATTTATTAGAAAAGACAATCTCTGGGAGTTTGACTCAGCTCAGTGCCACAGTGCCGCGGACATAATGTGTGAATGTATAGTGTATGCAAGAAATGTGTATTTGATTTGCAGTGTTGAACTGTATTATTATTTAGGTTTATATATTAATAAAGGGAACCCTAAACCGATAATTGTGCCAAAGTCCTCCAACTGAGAATAATTTCAGATATTTTTATTACAGAGTGAGACTGAAACCGGGACCAAAGGTATCATATTCTGTTGCTGTGTTCCTTAAAGATGAAGTTATTATAGTGGATATAAATTAGTCTACTCTTAACTTCAGACCCCCTGTAACCCTCTGTCAGTCCCCGGACCCCACTTTGAGAACCACTTGAATAAACCTTAAAATAAATGATCAAATAAATCACAGGTTGGAGTTTTACAATAAAAAAGGGATTTATAACCCAAAAGAGAGACATGAAAGTTCCATGAATATTTCTTACTGCTCAAGTCTCAAACAGTTTTTTATCAGAAATACTTTATTTATCCCGGGGAGGGATATTCGGTGAATAACGCACCATTCTTGCTTGCACCTCTTGCCAGCTTGGTCTTCTGGTGCATCTCTGTAGCAGCATGTTGTTTGGTCATGTTCAACTCCGTGGCTTATAGAAGACAGAGATCCGACAGCATGAAGTGCAGACGGCTTTTGTTGAGTCGCTGCTGACCAGCTTAACACACATCATCTTCCTGTTGCTTGTTGTAGCAGCAAAGGCATACCTTTTTTTTTTTCTGGTTTCTCCATATTTTATCCACACTTGCACCACAATCCAACTGAATGACAGACACGGTTCATTAACAAAAGTTATTTCAGCACTATTGGGCGCTTTTGATACTACAGCCTTATCTAATGCATGTGAGGAGGACTGTGATTGGATGACAGACAGCTATGCCTTGATGGACGTGATCAGTTCATGAAAGATTCAGATTCAGATTCACACAACTTTATTAATCCCAAGAAGGGCAATTCATAGGCTGCTGGCTGTGTCATATCACATCTAGGATCATTAAAGCTTTGTCTGATGATTACAGAGAAAGAGCGTCGATATTCGGGGCAAGGGCATCCCATTCACAACAATGCAGTTTAATCAATATGGGAAGTCGCAGCCAAAACAGGACCATTGGCAACTCTACTTTCAAGGCTAACTTCATCCAAACAGGGATTATGCTGCCTTCCAATGGAACTCGCAAAGTTTTAACATCCTGAAATTGTGTTCATGAAAGACTTGGCGTTCAAGTACTAACTGAATGGGAACACCATAGGCAACATGGATGCCAAGAGGTCAGTCATTGTCCTCCTTGATTTCTACGTTAAAATGTTAACCTTTTTTTTTGTGATGAAACCATAGACTGTATAAAATATGGACGCAGTATCCGTGACGTCACCCATCTGTTCCTGAGCGCTGTTTTGAAGCCAATCGACGGCAGCAGCCATATTGGAAATGACATAAAGAGGCAGAGTTTGAGCCTACCAGCCAGCAGCTATGTGCTCCTGTCCGGGTGTCCAGTCAGTCATGTCCTTATTTGGGCAAAAACTTGTAATCTTAATATTTTCTGAACCGTCATGTCAGAAAAAAATTCACCCCCGTACAGTGTGTGCGGATAGAGAAATTAGCTACGTAGAGTCATGGTGTTTTTTTAACGAGGCTGTAAACATGTTTATTAATGCTGCAAAGATCGTCTTTTTTGAATTGATGTCTATGTGGTTTCCGGTGTTTCTGCAGCCAGCCTCAAACAGATTCTCCATGAATTGCAGTTTATAACACTTCCACATGGGCTTCATAGTTTGAGACCGAAGGTTGCTGCTTGGCTGAAACGCAATGCAGAGGAACAAAATAAAAGACAATGAAGGTAACAATCTTGATTAACACTTGCCATTGTTCCTTTTGTCCTGTTCGTTGCTAACGCTAATTAAACTACATTGTAATAGTGCACTCTCGTGGTAGCTAACTTAGCTTCTTTAACTACAGTCCCCGACAGCTTGGAAACAAACTATGTCAAGCAAGACAGATGTGATGTGAACAAGATAAAAACTTTGATGGTGAGGACAAATATGTCTGGCAAACTTAGTGCAGTATTGTATGGCTGAGGTTGTTGAAGAGATTCCCAATATCAAAATAGCGGTTGAAAAAAGCAAATACTCTACCAGCCATATGCTTGTCTTGTCCTCTTGAGCTTAAAGAGATTACAATCCAACAAATAAGGGTATGAACTGCTCAGACTGGGTTAAATATGCTGTCTCTTGTAAGCTAATTAGACAGACAAGCTATTGTTTACATACTGTGTATGCTTTAATCAACTCCTTTCTTTTTCTTTTTCTTTTTGTTAAAGGTGATCCAAAGAAACACTTCTTAAATCTGTGCATCTTAACAAAGCCCCATCCACTCAGCCTCACAATATGGACACATCCAGAACTTGACTAGCTTGTTGTGTCTAGTTACAGTACCTCAGCTAAGCTAGCTAAGATTGGATGATCACCCTCAGGCTCTTTGGCAAACTGCCAGTTCCCTTCTCAATGAATATTAATGGCAAACTAGTTTGCCTCAATTGCTAAAGGTCTAAAAGTAAACATTTTATCTTGTCCTGGAGCAGAAGTCAGTTTCTACATCACAGTGTTTGCACTCTCCAGCTGACAAAGACCATGGCTGCTCTCTTCTCTCTTCCAGACACAGCTTGGAAAAAGTAATCAAGGCAACAAGCCACAGACAACTTGGTTGAGGCCAAAGAAGAAGCTTTACACTCAGACACAAAATAAATCACTGCGAGAGGTTAACAAGTACATTAAACACTGACATTTGTTGTCACACACTTACTTATGGGCCAAGAGGCATGTTTAGTGGTCTGAGACACAAACATTGATGTATTTTTCACCATCATTGCTTCCACTTGTGGATGTATTGGGTAAAGATTTGACACAGAAAAACCATCTGTAGGTCTATGCTCTAATTACCCCTCCTCTTTCTCCATCACTCTTTCTTTCTCTCTCTCTCCTCCCTCTTTCTGTGTTGTTTCCCCTCTGGTTAGATATAATTACCCCTTCATCATGCTCAGCAAAGCAAAACAGTGATCTGTATCTCCTTATAGGAACAGTGGCCTAGTCTAAACACAGCCACTGTGATGTTGTGTATACACAGATGTGTGTGTGCGTGTTATGCGTGTGTGTGTGTGTGTCTCGTGAAACATGTAAAGAAGTGTATGTTTTGTCTGTATGTGTTTCCATAACATGAAATGCAATGAATCACTGTTCATGCATCGGCACACATCATTGGCTGTAGGTCACTGTGTGTTCTAACTGGCTTTGTCACAAGATGCAAAAATACAAAAGTGCTGTGCATCACTGAATCTGTTTGCTGGTCCACCAATTAAAAATGGGGAACACACACAAACACAATGAAAGAGGGTGCAACTGTGCAGAAGAACGACATCTAAAAAACAACAACAAAAAAGTGATATTCGTGATGAGAAATGTAACAACTGTGAACCTTCAGACCAAAGAAGGAAAAGTCAACAACAGCAAGGAAAAACTTCCTTTGAACAGGCAGAAACCTTGAGCAGAACCAGACTTCATTGGTAAACAACCATCTGATGGGACTGGAATCAGCCTTGAAGGAGGAATGTGGGGTGGGGCAGAAAGAAAGGGATGGACACATACAAAGAGACGGACTGACAGATAAACAGGGAGTTGAACACACATCAACAAAAACAATAGATGACACAGATGGCCCTTATCCACTGTCCCGTCTTAGCCCTACTCTACTCGACTTGACTCGACTCTACTCGGTTTGTGTTGTGTTTCCACGGGCGCAGTATCTCTTGTCAGATACAAGTTTTTTGTACCTGCTCTGCTCTGGTTCCAAGCGAGCTGAGCCGATACTAAAAGGTGACGTTGACGAGCTGCCGGCCACTGATTGGTCAGAGAATGTCGTCACCGAAGAGTCATGAGTGCGACGCTCAACCTATGCATTCAACACAGGAATCAAACCCGCCATTTTAAAAAAAACAACATCAGTACTCTTTTGCTCTTCTTTTGCTTTCCTCTCTTGCTCGTACTGTGACAAAAAGGCCACAGACCAAGCAGCAAGTACACCATTGCCTCCGTGTCCTCCATTGTTTGTGATTGTGGTGTTTGTGTTGTGTTCAAAATGACGTGAACGCAGTTTTGCGCAGCTGTGTTATGACGACCCCGCCCACCGTGAGTCGGTACTCAGGCTGGTGGAAAAGGTAGCCAAACCGAGTAGAGCCGAGTCAAGTAGGGCTGGAACTGTGTAGTGGAAAAGGGCCAAAAGTAATGTCTAACATTAGCATACTACTAAATTGTTACTAAATTGTATCTGATGAAGTAACAACCTCCAGTGTTGAAAAATGAAGTTGTTGTTGTTGCAAAAAACTGCAGTTTCTTCAGTGTCCACTTGAGGCTGGCTGTAAAAGCCCAGGAAGTCCCATTAACACCAATGGTGAAAAGCCTATTTACAGTCAAATTGATCTATAAAATCATCTTTAAATCAACATTTTGTGTCAACTTATTTATGTCTTCAGTTGGTTGCTGGGTAAAAAGTTGGCTAATGTTTAGTGAGCAGGTATTTAGGAAATTTAGAATCCCTTCAGGGTGAGACGAGACAGTCCTTCTCACCCTGCTGAGATCTTTATTCACATTACAACCTGCTCATTATACATTAACCCTCGCATAAGCTTTCCTGATAGCAATTATTGTAGCAGTTGGAGCTTCACTACAATGACTCAAAGGACAAAAGAGCACAAAGCCTCCAGGGAAGTGTGTGGACTCAAAAAAAGATGATGTAGTTTGAATGTTCTTGGTTTTATCTCACCACAGAACACCACATTTATGGGCTCCGACTACACAAACAAACACAACACACACTTACACGCATTCTTGTCATCTGAGAACTGTTCACTTCAGGTCATTACACTGAAAAAGCTTTCCAAACAACTTAGTGATAAGCAAATGCCAAATTGGGAGTGTTTTGCCACAGAGTAAATGAAGTGTGTGTTCATGACTCTCAAAGGGGCCTGACACGGGCAGCCCAGAGGCCTGAGAACCGGTGTCCTGTTTTCCCCTCTTGTGTGTTAATCAGAGATGAGTGATGAAAGTTCTTGACACAAAATAAATCAGTGTTTAACAAACAAGGGGGGAAGGTGGAGAAGCTATATGAGCAAACTCAAAGAACATAAGGCTTTTGAGATGTCAAAATACTCACAAACCAGGGCTCACCAGGCTTGAATTGAGAGATATACGAGCCGTGAGAGAGTTGGAAGGAAAAGAAGAGCAGAGTAGAGCAAGACAAATGAAAACAGAGGGGGGAGATCGTGAAAAAGCACTAAATTTGTAATCTTGCCTCCCTTCAGAGACCAAGTTCTGAACAGCATCCAAAAACTTGTGAGCTTTTCTGAACAAATAGCTGACATGCCTCAGAACAGAGGTTGTTTATCTTGGGATGGAGTGAAGGGGAGAGAGAGAGGAGGGATGCAAGAAGAGCCTGGGAGAGAGGGGAGGAAGAAGAGGAGGAGGAGGAGGAGGAAGGGAGAAAGACGAACAGAGAGATGTAGATGAAGAAAGAAAAGGGAGGCAGAGGAGAGATGAGATGCTTGGGAAAATGGGCTATTAAAAAAACACAAGTGGCAGTTTGGGCAGATCTACAGGAATAATATTTAGCCTGTTAAACTCACAGCAACCAAGACAAGAAAAGCCTTTAAAATAAGGACAACCAACAGGTCAAGACAGAGATTTCAAGTAAGAATAAATTTAATGGAGAGCTAAGTCAGGACATATAAAGCAGTGCTTTATAAAACACTATATAAACACTCAGGTTACAAGGTTGGATACAAAGAAAGAAGCAGGAGAACACATGAGAGTCCGCAGGTATAAGTGACTGATGCTGCTGCTTTGATCCTCCACATAAGTCTACAGCTGAACAACACACATGTTTTACCTCGAGTATCTTATCTACAGGAGGCTAAAGTGCTGAAATTAATGCAGATAGCATATCAACTAAGATAACAATGTTCAAAAGCATGACTTACAGTTATATACCTCATGTTTCAGCATGAGACTAATCATATGTCGTAATGAAAATATTCATCATCACAACACCAGAACTCTGCGCAGTGCTAACATTAACACTCTAAATATAGAGCTGTTACCAAGACAATCATAAGAGGCCATGAGTCGATGAGATGACTCAAGCAACAAAAAAATTCCAGTGTGCAACATTAAAAAGAGTCCATCATTTAACCAAGGTGGAAAACAAGATATCCAAAATATCCAAAAGGGAAGTGAATCAAAAAAAAAATCTCATTTGTACTTTCATTACTTTTTCAGCCACTTGGAGTTCAGGGCAATATGCTGCTGACAATGTTTCAATTCAGCAGTGTAATGTTGCTTTGGCTCACAATGTTTCTTTTCTTATTTAGAAGACACAAAACAACATTAAAGCTCCAGTGAGGAACTTTCTGTTTGTGTCTAATTTGGCACCCTGTGTGGACTAAGCCAGAGATTCAAATTTCTATAAGGACCCGAGTCCACTGACAGCTTTTGTTGTGCTGGCAGAGACCATAAACTAATTTTCACGGATCATACTATTGCAAGGTTGCAAAAGGTTTCCCACAACAGTTCTGGTTCCCTTAGTGGTGACCGCTGAGTCTGTTTTAAATCGCTCAGTTTGCTTTTATCCAATAGAATTTCAAAAAAGAAAAAAAAAAAAAAAAATTAATTAAAGGTAAAATTCTGTTGTAGCATTGGCAGCAGCTTTTACACCAAAGAACAAGTGAGGATAGTTTTTCCTCTGTATGGACCTATGAGAAGTCCCGCCCCGTCTTGATTTGGATTGGTTTGTAATAGACAAAGATATTTTAATGAGTGCTGCGGTATTAAACGGCACAGTCTTTAACAATTTGCAGCTGACATTCAGAGAGTGCTGAAAAGCAGAACTGCATTGGTTTTGTATAGATAATCAGCTCTGCCAGTGAAAAACTGTTGCTGGTGGACGCAGGCCCTCAAACAACTTTGGTTGCAGTTTTTTTTATGTGCTTTTTATTTTTCTGTATGTTTGTCTGAAACCTATTTTCTGTGTTATTATTTCAGATTTTTACATCTCTCTGTAGCACTTTGGTAAACTTGGCTGTTTTTAAAAATGTGCCCTGTACAAAAAGAAGATTGTATCTTTTTGACTCCGACAAATAACTTGATGGCAACTTTCCTGCCTCTTGTGCCAAGAAGCCTGGATTCTTGGTTCAAAAACATCCAAAATAAATGTCACCTAATGGATCTTCTGAAATGACCCTGAGGCCTGTTTGTTGGCAGTGTTTAATGAATGTCTGTTTGAGCTGCAGGAAAGGCAGAGCGGCAATGCCAACACTCATGAAGTGTGGGCAAAGGTAGCAGCTAGAGACAAGACCAAATACAGACATACTGTTTGACAACGACGAGCTTGGAATGCACACACACACACACAGACATACACACATACACACACACACACACACAGACACAAACACATACACACACACACACATACACACACACACACACACACACACACCACACACACACACACACACACACACACACACACATATACACAAACAAATCCTCAGATGCCTGTTAATACTGTATATACAGATCAGCTGTGTGTAGTCTGTGTTTTAAGAACATACAGCCCCTTTGTCCCAGAAAAAACTTTAAATCTCTTACATTTTTGATGGGAGTGTTGAGAACTGTGTCATAGTGGTGACATTTATAGGCACCCTCTTCCAAAATATTCGATTCTATGCCTGAAAAGAAAACCTACGGTAAAGTGCAGGTGGACACCTTGGACCTATCAAAAATAAGTACACACACTTGGTTTCATCCAGTCAGTCAAAATCCAAATGTTTAAGAGCCCCAGAGTATTATTGAGGTCCTGACATTGTGAATGAGCAGAAGTCACATGAAGATATGAGGATGGACAATGAGGAGAAAAAGTGGTAAACCTGCTGACTGGATAAGTTCTGGTTCAAACGCAGCCCAGTGTCCTGATTGGATGGAGTTAAGTCATACAATTCAATGGGAGCCAATCACAAAGAGGTGTTCAAAAATGTATTGTAAAACTTTCTGTGAAACAGTTTATTTTATCTCTGATGTAATAGCTGGAAGTTTAACCCTCTCATTACTTACACTGTCAAAGTCAGATCCTTGGACAATGTAAGTTAACAGAGAACAACCCCAGTCATGTCAGATGAGGAAGGGTGTTGCCTGAAACAGTGAACCATGGTGGTTTTCCTGATTGTGTGTGATTGTGTTTACTTCCGCCTTCCTACGTGTGAGCTCGTAAGTGTGTCGTGTTTGTACTTTTGTGTGTGTGTCTGTGTGTGTGTGGTACCAGGAGTGTGGGGACAGCAGGGAAGTGTTGAAGCACTAGAGGTGGCATGTGGCTGTGGTGATGTGGTGTATGCTGGCAGACTAACAGGCCACCTCTGAGCTTTAACGACAGACGGGTCTGTTAGAAACCTTTGAGGACGGGCTGAGGATGCTTCTGTTCCTGTTGATAAGACTCTGTTTCCTGTTGTACAGGTCAGTCTAGGACCACTGACATGTGCACTTTATTGGGCTACACCTCTAACTTTTGTTGCTCTCTGGGTGTTGGGAGAAGTTTTGCAGCAGCCAGTCACGTAGAAGTTAATTTACTTGAAGTTTAAAGCTTCACCTGCTGAAAATTATACTTGAGCTCTATATCTGACAATGAATGTGGATCTGCAGGAGGGGAAACTTATGTTACACTGAGAACGACATACAAACAGTTTCACAGACAGCAATTGGTTAGTCATTTGTGCAGTGACTCACTGGACTCAATTCTGGTTTCCTTGTGTAGAATCATTACAAATCTAAGCACACTGACTTCATCAGACAACAAGGATTTTAAGTTTCAAGCAGCGACAGACACAAAAACTGAACCTGGGCCAAAACCACATCCTGCATTAATTGGTAAGAATAAACAATAGGCTTTATCAACTCAACAACAATACTCATAGCCAAAACAGATGAGTGGGTGACTGCCATGCCTCTGCTCCCCTTTTAGCTTTTGTGGTAGTGACTGTAATACACAGTCCTGCAATTGTCTCGGTCACAATATACTATATAACATGCCACTTGAAAATCGTTGCTTATATGTGTGTGAATTTGTGATGACTCTTGTGACAGAAGCAGATTTTCTGTTAAAATACAGTCCTAACATACAGTGCAACATTTAACCAATGTATTTTGAATTCAAAAAAATTGAACTATGTATAAATTATTTTTCAACTTGTTTTTACACCTTTACACAGAAAATGCTCTGGATTTTGTGTTTCTTACTCCATCTACTGTCCTGTTCTTTCAATAGAGGCATGAAAGCCAAAAAAAAATGTATGTTGCAATTCTGTTGGTTACTTTTTGAAATAAATATACATACTCAGTATGTTTCCATAAGGTAAAAATGAAATGAATTTCCTTAGTATGACTAAAACTAAAAAACATGTAAACAAGTGCATAAAAGAGTCAAATTTCTCAAAGTTGGACTTGAATCCCTGGATAATCTGTTTGGGTATTGATTTTTTCCTGCATGTATGCACCCCAGTTGGACCCAAACAGGCCTTTGCGTTCTATGCATGCTCCACAGTTCACACACCAGGCTTTGACCCGGAAGTAAATCAGCATACATTTTCAGTAGGAAGCTGAGGAGTAAACAAAACCTGAACAGAAGAGGAAGGGAAGTAAACAGGACAAAGCTATCGTGTCGAGCATACAGAGGGTATGGAGCTGTAAAATTGTTCATGTTTTCGCTAATTGACATACAACCAACTTGCCTCTTGTTAACATTTTCATGGATTGTTTTGTGAGTGATTAATAAACCAACCAGAAGAAGGTCCAGTAATAACTTGGAGAAAGGGGGCATATCGCTACCAACTGCAGGCGGACATATTTTTGTCATTAAATTGATTCTTGCCCAGTGTTTGTATACTAAGACAAGGTTGTTTAATTAAACTGCTTAACTTTAACCGTAGCTTGACTGAACTGTGCATGTAAACAAACTGACTATGACATTTTACAGATGCTTTTATGTTATTGTTAAAGTAGTTATGACTACTGGGGATGACTACTCTATACTGGGGATAAAGGAGATATAGAATTGAGAGCTATTCATTTTGTAAACATGCACATACAGTAGGCTACTTCATGCCACCCTTGCCCAAGAGAGGACCTCAGCTGGGCCACCCCAGTAATAAAAGTCTAGACACACCCCTGCATCTTTACTCAGTGAAATCCCTACTTCACATTTCTGTGGTTAGGATTTTTCCAGTTTCCCATGGACTTTGCTGGCTAACTGTTAAATGTGAGAGTGATATGAATATTATGTGTGACACTTGGACAGAAACATACAAGTCCACAGTGATGGTCGTTGTCTGATTTCGGTTTGAATTGGGCCAAATAAGCATGTGATTACTTAGGCAAATTTAGTCATCATGAAACAATTTCATCATTATGTGTTTCCCGTAAAAGTCAGCAGAGACTCAGCTGATAAAGTCTGATGATTCGCACTTGACCAGAGATGGTTTACTTTAATTTACAAGCTTATAAACAGATAAACAGTGTTCATGAAAATATTTGGAGAGCCATTTAATGGGTAGCCTTAAAAACAGTGGTGGACAAAGTACACAGCTTCATTACTTAAGTCAAAGTATAGATCCTCCATGTCAAATATTACTCCAATACAAGTTGCTCTGTCAGATTATTACTTGAGTTAAGTACTGAAGTACTTGCTTTTAAAAATACTTAAGTATTCAAAGTAATTATTAAAATATCTCAAAACATTGTATTATCACAATACAGAAGTGCAGTCAAGAATACATAGAAGTACATTATGTTACATTATGTTTATTTAGAAACCATTACTTGAAATCTCTAAAAACTATACCATGTAATAAAAACAGACACTAAGTTACTCCAAGCACAGACAACTTAGTTTGAAATGTTGATCTGGAATGAAACAAATGTTACATAGCTCAACACACTTTCTCAGGTAGGACTGTGAATGTTTGTATGTTTGTGCAGAGTGGGAAACAGGGAGAACATTTCAAATGAACGTATCATTCTTCATTTCAAAAACCTCAAATACGCGCTTAAGATATGACCATGGGTGCTCAGGTGGAGAATTATAGCCATCATTACCACCTCTAATGAACTGCCTGATCTGAGTGAAATTGGCTCTGTGTTTGCTCCACGTTCAACCGTGGAGATGCACGATATACAAGTACGACTAAACCACTGAAACAAACAGAACTACACAAACACAGTTTACTGTCTTAGAGATCAGATTTCAGAAAAGAGAAGGAAATTCATGAGCTGACTTCAAAGCAAAAGTAGTGAGTATGTAGAGCACTGATAGAAATGTAGTCAATCAATCAATCAATCAATCTTTATTTGTATAGCGCCAAATAACAACAAATGTTATCTCAGGACGCTTTTACAAACATAGCAGGTCTAGACCACTCTATGTCAAATTATGAACAGAGACCCAACTTCAAGACAATGGAGTGGAGTCAAAAGTACCATAATTGACTTCTGAATGTAGTGGAGTAAAAATAATAAGTACCCCCGAAAAATAATACTCAAGTTAAGTACAGATACTCAAAAACTGTACTTAAATACAGTACTCAAGTACATTTAGTCTGTTACTGCCTATTTTACATGCCAACACGTCACAACCCCCCTCCAGGTCTGCAGCTCCTTGAACACATGTTTACTTATTGCATCAAATTTCGTTGACAGGTCAATTGGCGTGCTGTGTGGAGAGACATGAAATTGAAGTGTGAAACATGAAGCGCGGTGGGAGCTCCCGGTGTGGCTCTGTGATGGTTCCATTGGTTTTTGATCCACGTTCCCGCCCCTTTCCTCCTGCTCCGCGCTGCGCCGCTCCTCACACCCGGCGCACCAGCGGGACAGTCCGGCTGCACCTCCCGCTCTCTCGGACCGCATGAGCTTCAAATACATTCTTAATGGAAAGATAATTATACCTGAGTCAAGCCTCTCTTAAACTTCAGTTTTCAGAGGTGAGTTTCCTTTTTGACGTATATCACTCTACATTGTTTCCTGCAGACAGAAAATAACGAGTCAGTCATACTCTGTGATGAGTGGATACTTTATCACACTTTAACTTTCAAAATATAGGATATAACGACGTTAACGTGCATTAAGAGTAAGGGCTGACTCTGTACATACTTGTTCGTGCATATTAAGGCTCCCAATGTATTTGCGCAATGTAAAATAATCTTCGTGTATATTTAACAGCAAGCATATTCTCTTTAAGCAAGTCTAAAGCAACATGCTCAGTGTCTGTAATGCTTTTGTCATGTTTGTATGCATCTTACAAGTTACTTTACACCTTGAAGGTGGAATAATTGATATAAAATAACTTCTTATTTAAGTTTGTTCATTTTTTATTCTCGATTGTTAATAATGAACAAAGTTTTCGTGTTAATGATCAAAAATACTGATAAATGTGTAAGTTAGTTTCAAGAATGAGCCCCCCCTGCTGAGCGGAAGAACATGGCAAACTTATTAGGTTTACAGTTTCAGATAACACCATTAAGACATGTGCAAATGTTGACAGAAACCTGTTATCAAGCCATGGTGTTAGTGCACTGACTGTGAACTGTGTGAAGGTTGGTTTTAGTGTTGTTAGACTTGTATTTAAGTGTTTGACATGGGTTTTAATTCGCTCCTTAACAAATTTATATGCAAAAGCAGCAGCAGTATAGGAGTACTGTTCACCACTGTAACCATGGTCAGAATAGACTCTGCCTGTGAGTCGCTTTTCATCACTCTGCCTTGTAATTAAAGCAGCTACATGACATAACCCATCAATTTCTACACATCACTGACATTACCGAGAAGGTCTCTGATTCAGTGGAACGTGACATGCTGAAGTTTAAGCTCGTGGCCTTGAGGTGTTTTAATTATGGAGACTAACAGGCAGCACAGTGCTGGACTCGTTACAAGTTGGGGGCAGCGGCCTTCTGACCCCTACAACCCGCCAGCAAGCCAGGAGGGAGGCCACCATGTGAAATACCACACACACACATACAAGCATGCACACTCACACGCACACTGATTGAAGAGCCTGTTGGCCTGCTACTGCGCGCCAATAAACAAACGTGCACAGTGGGGATCAATGAAAAGCCAGTCTGCTTCAGTGATAATAACACAAAATCCATACACAACATGCAGTGATGACCTCAGCTATGTTTGCTGTGGATCTGAACAGTGTGTGACTTTTTCAAGTTTAATTGGATCCATAGTTCTCCTTGTTTGTGTCCACAGAGTGGGTGTAGAGTATATTCTCACAAGCTTTGATATTGTCTTTGTTTACCTCCTGTGAGATTATTTGCACGTTACATGTGCTCTGTGCACCCCCTCATACGATTGACTGAGAGTACTTTTTAAAGCATCTGATTAAGTAAATAGAAACAGTGTTCCCTGTGGTTTCTCCTCTTTCTTTTACCTGAGTTCTACATTCCTTTAAGAGGTACCCTTTGTGACCTTTGGGTGTCATTGACGCAACCAACCAGGAAAGGGTCAGTAGCAGAGGTGTCAACTCTGAATCCAGTTGCTGTATTTGCTTTCACACCGCACGATTCCTTCGCTTTTTCTCCCCCCCCCCACCCATCCCACAGGGTTAAGTTAGGAAAGCTACTCCATAACAGTCTGTCTTTACCAAATGGTGAAACAACAAGAGGCCAACATTAGTTGATGGATCCTTCAATGCCAAGTGGTCCCTGCTGTCTGTGAAAAAAAACCGATTACTTGAAGTAGTTATCACAGTTAAATTATGTCCATTGAGCACATTTTCCAATTAGTAAGGTCAGATTTAATTTTGAAAGTGTGAATAAAAAAGACATTTTTGGCCAATTGAAAACAGGATTAGACAAACAGGATTAGACAAAGCCCTGATTGGCTGCTGTCCAACATTTGGCTGCATGTGAACCTTTTGAGATAATGATTCATGTGAACTATTGTAATTTTCCCCCTGCTTGGGGTCGTTTGAGCCTCTTCCTGTTTCTTCTGAAACTACCGGTATAAAACTAAATAGAGCTTACAATACCCTCTGCTGTCTGTGTAGGTAACAAGGAAAAAGACCACAAAATGAAAGAACTCATTCAATAATTATGTACAATGGTGTAACAAGAAAAAAAATTCAACTTAAGTTTCACCTTATTAAACTTTGGGAACCTGGCAGGCTGCCTACCATAAAACAGTGTGTTCAAATACAGAAAAATGACATGGACAAACATCAGCCACATGAAGACTAGACCGCCTTTATACTGTCTATTTATACACTGATGGCAGAGGGTGCTATGGTAAGGGACCATCAGCCTTAGTTGATTATCATTGAGAGCAATACAGGGTTCAGTGTCTTGCCCAAGGACACTTTGGCATGTGGCTGCTGGATCTTGGATCAAACTGCCAACCTTGTGATTGAGAGATCTACCACTAAGCCACAGCTGTCACTGGATTGTGCCTAATTTTAATAATATAACAAAACCAATAACAGTTGAGCAGTTTACATAAAAACCTTTGTCAACCCTGGCTTACATGCAGTTGAAGCAGAAGCCATTCATTACATTCCTGTCAAGATTTAAGTCAGATTCATTATTCTATTATAAATCTGTAGCACACCGTGGCCTCCTGTAAATTATCACCTGCAATATAGGCTAAAAAACACTAAGTCGCTACAATGATCACAACAGTCCAATGACTGGTCCACTTGGTAACGTTCATGCAAAACTTCAAAGAACTCTGTGAACTATAGCAGCTCATCTGTTGCTAGTATTGCTGCTACTAACAGTTAGCTTTCATATTATCACCAGTCACAATGTCTCTGTATTTAATGTCTTGTATAATTCAAGTAAAAGTAACAGATTTTCAACATTTTTTAGCACCAACTCAAACAAAAGAGCATCGTCTCAAACAAGTAGTACAGTGGTCTAAATGCTGGATGATATGTGTGTGTAAGATATGCTTATTTTTTTACTGCTTTAATTTTAATTGCTCATAACTTTTTAATAATTGTTACTTTATAGGCTCTTGTTTGCTTTATATATATATAATTTTGCACTGTCTACTTTGTTACTGTGACACTTGAATTTCCCCGTTGTGGGACGAGTAAAGGACTATCTTATCTTATCTTATCTTATCTTAGGTAAAGCTTTGACTTAAGATCAGAATCAATATTTCTTAATATTTGCAAGGCAAATGCAAGGGCACAAAAAGGAGAAGCGTAGCTTATTTTAGCATTAAGACTAGAAACACTGCAACAGTTGGACTCAAAATCACTCTACAAACACATTTTGGGAAATATTTCACCATACATTGCACAGCATCAGCTACATCTCACTTTTTAACCCACTCTACCTTGCCTCCCTGAATGTCCAGTTTGTGTGTTAAGCTAAATGCTGGCTGTGGTTTCTTATTTGCATAATCTTCTCTTCTGATTTCTTGTTTCAAACATATTTTCTTGTGATCGTGATATGATGTATGTATAAAGCTAAATATTTTGGAAATACTTGTACCTGCTGATGCTCTCTAGTGGACAACTTGATCACAGTGAAACTATTTAGAAATGAAGTCACACGTTTGTCTTTCTTTTTTCTTTTAATCTTATGTCTTAAGGCCAACATAAATAATGATACCAGTAACATTGCTGAAACATCAGGCATTCATGTTTTAGTCATCTTCAGTCTGATACAGGTGGCTGACGATTGTAAGACATCCATGATAAAACTTTCATATGGCAACTATAAAACAAGGAGAGAGGGTCTGTGCGTGAGTGCCAGCAGAAGAAAGTAAGAGGAAAAGACAGAACGCTTATGTTGGATAGCAGAAGAGTTATAAACTGAAAGAGTAGAGCAACAAAGAGAACAAATTGAGACTGCCAGTCGCAGCAGATCAAGGAGACAGAGGCCAAAGAGAGTATGGATATTTGTTAAAGCATGAAATGTTTTCTCGGCTGAGGAGGAAGTGTAGCCGTGTTTTGTTTGGATTTATTCTGAGCATGGACGGTGAAAATAGGAACGTAATTGAAAGTCAAAGGGTTAGCCCAAAAAATGCGGCCTTATCTTGTATGTTTGTTCACCTGGTTAGTGAGGTTAGTGAGTGAAGGACATGAGGAGAGAGACAGGAGGAGTGAGGGGGGTGGGGAACACCAAAGTCCAGCGCTTATTTTACTCAAGGTAAACTGTAGCAGAGTAAACATTTCTGAGTTAAAGTCATCAAAAGTAGAGATTAATGGGTGCGTATGTGCCTGTGTGGTCCAACAGCTGTTACAGTCCATAAAGACTCTCAAAGAGAAGCAAAGAAAGGACATGAAAGGGGGAGAAAAGAAAGCAATAGAGGAAACAAACAGGGACAAAAATAGAGACAAAAAAGAGGGGAAAAGGGGGGAACAGCGGACGAGAGGAATAAACAAAGAGAGAAAGAAACAGTGTTAAGAGAGGGAGAAGAAAGAAAGGGAAGAAAGAAGGAATGAGAGGGAAGTAATCGAGGGTAGCAAAAAGAGGAGAAATTGAGGAAGAACATCAGACCAAAACATGGTTGCAATCAGCGGTGAGGTCGAGAAGAAGGATGTTTGATGGTCGTAATTGAGAGAAAGACTCCGCCGACTGATGCTCTGCTCAGGAATGCATTCGTACCCACACACACACAACACACACGGCTCCTATTAGACTGTGGTTGCATTGGTTTATATCCAGCAAAGCCACCTCAAGCAAATACTGTACATAGTGACATGGAAATATTTTATTCGGCCTGTCTGAGATGTATGACTGCACTGAAATCCCCTGAAGGCCGAGTTGCCGGGGGAAAGCATTTCTGAGCTTGAGCAGAAAGACTAACTTAGCATGAGTTTGAATGCAAAAATTCCCCAAATGTATCCACGGAAAGAGCTTTCAATCAGCATTGGTTAGTTTGACCTGTAGACTTCAGGTTGTACAATTGAACAGTTTTCCTAAAGTTGTCTGTCCAATTGTAGAGATCTCTGCTCAGTGTTGTACAGCATCAAAACAAAGCTAACTATCAATATCTGACACAAAGCGCAGGGCTCCTGTCATTGGACTGATGTCCTTTGCTAATTTGTCATAACAAAGAAAAATAATCTGAAAAGAAAAGCTGTCAAAGTCACAAATGACAGATAAGGCAAGTGTCAACAGTTAAAAGGCTTTAAAGGACAAAGGCAGGGCAAGGCCAGGTCATTGATTTAACACTGAGACAGTTCAGAGTGCTCCAAAAATGCAACAGAAAATTACATCCGAATAACATGAGACCCAGACTCGGACTCCACAGCTTACATTTGTTTTGTAGTGCTTTTAGCTAAATGCTAATGTCATCATGCTAACATGCTCACAACAACAATGTCAGATGTTTAACAGGTCATTCAGGTGTAGCTTGTTAGCAGGCTAACATTTACTAATTAGTATGTCCTCAAGAAGGCCAATATGTAGGTTGTTAGTTTTAAAGAGGAACAGTTAAGGGTTCAGAAAAAAATGTGTGGGTAGGGCTGTCATGATATGTAAATTTAAGCTTGTGATTATTTTACCTAAAAAACAAAGGTAACAATATTATCTGGGTATTTAGAAAACTTAAAAAAAAAAAAAAAGTTGACTTAAATCCCTGGCTCTCTCTCTCTAGCTGATTAGACATCACCTGACAAACCACCAGGAGGAAAAAATACTGTCAGTGTTATGATAACTTAGCTTTAACAATTCAACAATAATCTAATGTTACCCCAAGGCTTACAAACCAATTTACTCCTTCTATCTTGATGCAATCTGCAGGATAGGAGGTGAAGGTGGGTGAACAGGTTGGTGGTGTTACCCCCTTTTGCGGTCACTGTTGTTCTCATTCCTGCAGACTAACAACACAAACACCCTGACTTCTTATAAAATCCAAAGATTTTCCAAACTGGCTGGAGTGCCTCGCTTTCATCTGTCATCTGTTTCTTTGTCTTCCCTCCATTTTATGGCAGGTGCCAACCAGCCTAAAGAACCATTACTGCCCCCTACTATGAACCAATCAGTTACACAATATTAACTTGTAACTATTTTTGGTACAAAAACAATATTTAATTGTTTTAAACATTATCGCCAATACTGGTACAGTATGTCAGCCATAATGAGTTCATTGGCATATCAAAATAGCTGTACACATTTCATTGAAACCTGTAGTGAAGTCCAAAACTGTGTTTTGTGATTGAGAGGTGATGTTATCTCTCTATCTGATACAGGTTACTTTTCTCCATCACTTTCCTGATCTGACCTTTACTCCTTCTCCTCATACTTCTCATCAACTACCTTTTTGTTACCAATTCTGCCCCAATTCTCCCCTTTTGCTCTTTTTTGTTAAAATCAAACTATGTTTTTTTTTCATCCCTGACTCCTTCCATTACCAACCATTTCCTTGCTGCCCTGCCCTGCCTAACTCAAATAGATTCTTTGGCTCCCTTAAGCCAAAATGAAACAATTTCTTCCCTTACAGGAATCAGAAACGGAAAAGAAGCTGACCAGGGTGGTAGCAGCCAAGCTTTGCCCAAAAAGAGGCGTCCTACTGGGGGCAACAGGGGAGATGAAGGATTAGAAGATAATCCAGTGTACGTCCAAGTCCCTCCTGTTGAGAGGTCCCCCTTATT
This sequence comes from Notolabrus celidotus, assembly GCF_009762535.1. NCBI lineage: Eukaryota > Metazoa > Chordata > Actinopteri > Labriformes > Labridae > Notolabrus > Notolabrus celidotus. Next base: position 9,622,417 of record NC_048289.1, read on the forward strand.
CTTGATATCCCACTTTATGCAGGGAGGCTGCTTCAGGGATTATGGTGTTACACTTACTGCCGTTAAACTCTAGTTTCATTTAGTCTTTGTGGTTCTGTTCGAGCCATTTATTGTATGCCTAAGGGTGCTGGCTGCTGTATTTGTGTAACTCAAAAACGGAGGAGCATGTGCAGAGAGGGATCACAGAGACAAGAGAAGGAGAGTTCAGTGGGACAGAAGCATATGTGCAGATAAAATGGGCTTTGCCCAGAGGGTCTAGATACATAAGAGGGTTCAGGGGGGCGACCCCCTGAAAGCTGTGGTCAAGGGTCTTTGCCTGTAATCCAGGCAAAGACAAAACACCAGAGCTTTCCGTAAGCACACAGCAAGAGTAATTAACGGCCCCATGTGTATTCCTGTAATACTTTAAGTTAGCAGTTAGACTAAGGTTTTTATCGTTAGTTTAACAAGGCTGACCTTTTCACTTATTGGAGACTGCGTATTGCACGGTGTCTGTGTCTGCAACCATTGGGGTGTAATCAGAGAGTCTGTCTGTCGCTTCAGCACAGTTCATGGAACATGCACATGGTCCCTGCAGGCAAACACTATTGGATTCAACATCACACCTCAGTATAGTGGTCCCTGGTGTCCCTGTACGAGCCTTGATATGGCTCTGTTCGGTGCTGGTATGTGGCGTGTTTCCTCCCTCCCCGCTCCCAGATGCCCCTCTTAAAACTTCAGCCAGGGGAAGTGGAGTAAAGGGGCCAGGGACTGCGGTCAGCAGCAAATTAGAAGGGCCTGCCTTGGACCTGACGCATACCCGACTCTTGAACCATAGCAGGTCATTAATGAAGGCAGACGGGACCGTGTATGCGTGGGAGGCCAGTCAACGTTTAGCTGCTGCAGTGGAAAGCTTTTAAAGATATCCAGAGGTCCTTGACAGGGCTGCCATATGCTATCAAAATATTTAAGAATTGGATATCCATTACTCTGCTGGCAAAGAACAACATGTGAGAAAAGACCCATTTTTTATCAGCCTCATTACAGACTTACAGAGTTAGTGAGGCCCCAAAACTGATAAAAGGCAGTCAAAGTCAGCCTGCACCAAAATATAATTGAAAAGCACTAAGTTAAGAAATAAAATGAAATTTGGGGTGCTCGTTTAGCTCAGTGGTTAGACCCTGTGCCCATGAGCAGAGGTTGTCCCTCACGGCTGTCATGGGTACGAGTGCAACCCTCAACATTTGCTGTATTGGCTCCCATTCTATCCTTGTTGTAGTTCCTGTCACTCTCTGCTGTCTCATCAATTAAGGCATAAAACAGACAAAAAAATATCTATCATAATAATTTGTCAGAATAAATGTGAGGTTACAAATATTTAATTTAAACCACAATTAGATTGAAAAAAATATATAGATAAAAATCTAAGATATTATAATGGACACTGCAATGTCTTGTGTAAGGATGCTAACTCACCTTAGCATTCCTGTGTAAATGTTAGCTAGCTGACCAGAATGCTTTAGCTACAGATACAAGTGTTTATAGTCAGGATACAGTGGTATGAAGTACATGGCTGATTAATGGAATCTGCAAAAAATTTAGCATCAGTTTGGTAGTTACCCAAAAGTTGTTTATCGCTCACCAAGTGTATAGCTTCCACTTCAGCTAGCTAGCCACTCTGTCTTTTTGAAGGATGTTCCAAAAAGACTAATTTTCAAGTCGTTTAAACAGAAATTCAAATTCAGACGAACCAGCTAATCTGAAAGTCCTCCTTGCAGGTTGACTGTTCTGGTATTGCATTGCTCATTTGAATGTATATTTGTGTACCAGTTTAACCAGACATATCTTTCATACAACTTTATCTCCATTTTGTAGATCAAAATGCAGCCAAAGCACGCTGCGCTACATGATGCCATTGGCTATCTGTACTTATTTACACCAAGGTAGTAGAGCACTATAGCATTTTGGCAGTAGACATTAACGGGCACTACAGTAAAAGGTTAGGTTTTGAAAGTAGAATTGTTGCATGAGATGAAAAAGGAACAGATATCTGACTTTTGCTTGGTCTAGGAATTAAGAGGAAGCTGAAAAATAAATCAGGCCACACTTTAAAAGTAACTCAAAGCTTTATAATTCCTTCATAATTAATTTTAGAAATACTTTTAATAGTAACTTTAATTGACTGTTAAATTAGTCTGATAACCCTTAACTGCCTTTCCCTGGTGACAGGGATCTGTTTAGGAGCATCCTAGCAGTTCAGCGAGGTAGCAGCAGTGTTTCTTATCAGGAAATTTTCAGTATCTCTTCCTATCTGTCTGAGAATACTTTGCCTGTTTGTAAACAAAGCTAAGCCTGTTGAAGGAAGGCTGCTGTTCGGCTTTATAAGTATGATAAGTCTTTTCAGTGAAATGTCAAATGAACTTTATGTAACCTTCAAGCTAGACAAAGCACGACAAAATGGAAGCAGGAATTCCCTGAAAGTCCACCCATTTCAAGGACAAGAAGCAGACTTTGGCTTGTTGCACAGAGGAGTGACTGTGGTCTAAATTTAGATGGTTCCAGACCAGCGGACCTTTGGAACGCGGAATCCTGAAAACCTGCGGACAGATATATCTGTCCAAAATGCACTGAGGTTATTTTACAACTACGCACAGAGTTGTTTAGAATAAGAAAGCACAGTGGTCTCAACACAGAATCTCAACTTTCACTAAAAAAGCTGAAAATGTCATGCATTTCTGTCAGCATCCTTCAAAATAAAATACATCCCTGTCTGCTTTTTAAGAGAGATGTTTTTCTCCCTGTTTTCGCTCTCCATAGATGGTTCCATGGTGCGACCGCAGAAGTATTTGCAGCTGGATTCAAACCTATTTCTGAGCTGATGTCGACAAAGCCAAAGCCAAAGGCAAGCAGGGGAAACCAGGCGACCTGACCACAATCCAACCGTCCCAGCTGCTTCCAGGAACACAACTGCGCAGTGTTCTCCTCAATTTATGTCTGTTTAATTCAGCCAGCTATGCATAACAACACGCTACCAAGAGTGGGACAAAGTTTGGCCTGCACTTGATAAACAGAGATAATAATCCGGTGAAGTATTTGGCGCTGCAGACCTGGAGTTTTACTTTTCAGCTTTAGGAATAACACGCTTGAAGATCTCGAAATAACCATTTACAACTTTTTCAAGGCCCACACTTTGAACTGCTGACCTGTCCATGATTTCGGCGATAATCATAGAGGAGAAAAGTTGAACTTCAGTAGTATAAAGGCAGGTCTAGACATTGTTACAGATACATTTGCAAGAAATACTGAGCCATTTTGTCTCTGGGGACCATGAATCTTCAGGAGAAGCTTTCAGGCCTTAAAGGTCTCGTCACACACTCCCATGGCAAGCGACGCCATAAAGGTGACCTCACATTGGAAATGATCAGCCCTCCTCTGGGTGACTTCCGACACACCATGCATGTAGGCCGTGGAGGCGATGTCTTTGGTGACACATCTTTTCTTAGCAATCATGGCGGCACAGGCAATGGGAACAACGCGGAAACAGATTCTTTGTCCTCCCCTGACAACAAGATTGGAGCCTTCTTCTCCAGAACGCTCCGTCACATTAGGAGGGGCTCTGACAACAGACCAACAGTAGGACCAAAAGATCTGTCGCCACCGCCGCCTGCCATTTCTCCAATCATCAAGAATGCTGTGTCCCTCCCCAGACTGGATGTGGATATGCCTAATGGATGTCCCACCTCCAAAGTGCTCTTCCCCAGTTCTCAGAGCACACCAGAGGAGATGAAAAGTAAATATGGTGAGTAAGGCAATCTTAAAGCTGATACAATCACTGTTTTTACTTAAACAATAGATCAAACCCCTGGTAAAAGGGTAGCTCATGGTGACAAACCTACAGAAAATTATCAGCAGACTATTCCTTAATTTCACAGATAGCTTCCTAGCGTCTTTAAGCCACCATTTTTAACCTTATGGTTACTTATAAGAACCTCATTTCCAGATACAGCAGGCTGCTATACTAAGTGCAGTAGTCCTAATAAGGCAACCATATAATTCCCACTAAGCACTAAATAACAGACTCAGTTAGAGAACGGAGAGCAAACTTAGTGAAGCATTTTGGTGGTGGAGACCAAAAACTGAGCTAAAAATAGAGCAAGTATTACTTTGCCAGGTATCCAAAGATTGTTGATGCCGTGTCTAAGTAGTTAAAAACCAGTTTATATGGTTTGAAGTCAACCAACCTGATTGTTTGTACTAGTGTTAGGGCCTGGACTTTCATCCATTGTGGGTCAATAGAGAGCACAGGACCAGCTGCTCATGTAATACACACTAGCAGTGTTTTGGTTTGCTAAAATAAATCATATGTTATCTTCTCTATCATTTAAAAATATCTTAACATGATATCATGTCATCTTTTGTTTTGCCCAGTCATTCAAAGGATTAAGAAAATTACCCAGTTGAATCCTCAAATTACCCCTGAGATTAAGGGAAGATGTTTCCATCCAATGAAATGGTTCTGTTGCTACATGAAGTGCAGATGAGGTCAAGAGAGTACAGAGAAGTGGAGCCATCTGTAGAGCTGCAGTGAAATTTACCCATTTCTTCTACCCAGCAATCTTCAACAGATTGGCCTCAGATGTCGACTGTATGTGAATCACCTTGGCTCATAATCAGCAGAGCTCCTGCTGATAAAACACAGAGATCCAGACAGACTGGGCAACAAGCTGTCCGTCTGAGAGGCTGTTTGAATGGACACATTAACACCTAACACGTGCCTCCTTCCATTCAATCTCCCATATATGTGTGTACGTTTGTGCGCTTATGATCAGAAGTCAAAGACAAACTTTCTCTTTGGGAGATGGAGAGGTTGAGCCTAGCATAGCATAAACGATGACAACAGGGAAACAGCTAGCCTGGCTCTGTTCTCCTTAAATCACATGTGACAGTTTTACACTTAGTTTATATGTATTTTAACAAATTAAAATACCCTTTAATGGAAGTGCTAGCTAACTTTTCCCCCTTGTTTCCAGTCTTTATGCAAGGATAAGCTAACTCATTTTGGCTCCAGACTAAATTTGAACATGAAATCATGGTCATATAAAGTGTCGGACTGTTTTTTTCAAAAGGATCTTTTTTAAAAATGTAAATGTTGTAACCTTTTGGTTACCTTTAAAATCCCAGTTTTATCAACATGCATTGTATTGCAGATATTCAAATTCAATTCAAAGACTCAATATTCAAATCACACATGCTCATCACATGCTTACTTTTTTCATGAATAATAGGACTACTTCATTTACTTTCAATTATTCATGATGAAATGCAGATAGGAGTTAATAGGAAATCAAACACTTTGTTTAGTATAAAAAAAACCCTTACTCTCAGGCCAACACAGAGAGACGCTGTTGTACTGTAACTTAGGGTGTTGAAGGCAGCAGTGTGTAAGTGCAGATGCAGAGGTCAGATGATTCACTGTCTACAGAGCAGAAGGACTCAGCACTTTAAAGCTGGGATTTGTGTGCCTGTCATTATTACACAGGGTGCTATCAGAAGGGTTCTAACTGCCCCCTGTTGGATTTATATTATAAACCATCTAAAGAGTGTGATAATAATGAAAATAAGACATTTATAGAAATATGGTTTATAACTTTACATTACATTACCAGTTTTACAAAAATATGTGAGAGATAACGTTGATAAATCATTGTAATATTGCAACTTCAGAGATTGTTTTCAACTGGACTCTAGTCCACCTCTCCTTTTGTTTGCCTTCTTCCTTCAGTCAGACACTTAGTCTTCTTTAATATCTAAAGCTGATTCAGTGTTGACAGTTTAGTTTCTCTCTGGTATTTGTTTTTCTTCATATACACTTACATTAAATATATTTTGGGAGGCAGATCATAGGCCAGCCAGGGGCTGATCCAGGAGTGGCCAGGGGTAGCAACAGCCCCCTTGAGTTATGATTAGTCAATGTTATTTATTCATGTGTGAACACATACTTCATACCATCCCTTCAGATCCCGCTAGTGTCAAGAGATTTGCCAAAAGATAATCGTCTCCTTGAGAGTGAAATGGCACAGTTTGGAAAAGTTCAGTTCAAGAAAAAAACAAAGTGAATTTTCTGTAATGACATGTGTCATGTATCTGCTCTTTAGGTCTGGAGTCTGGTTTCGTCACTCTGCCTCGTCTCTCTCGCTCTGAGCGTCAGCAGCCTTCCATCTCCCTCCCCACCTCCTGCTCCCCCAACATCCACCGCGGCTCTCTGACCGACCCCTCTGACGCTATCTTATCCACCTGCTCCGCCTCCATTTTGACCTGTGACACTAAACCCACCACAGCCTACTCTGACTCCCTCCCCTCCCTCACCTCCTTGGACACTTTCACCTTTGACCTCGGCCCTTCCCTCATGAGCGAGGTGTTCAGTCTGATCGACAGTCACCTGGAGGATCCTGGGCACACCTGGGATGTGGAGGAGGCAGGGTCGGCGTGCGGGCTGACCAATGAGGGATCAGAAATGGACTCAGCTACTATTTCATACGTGGATTCACTGCTGCGGGAGGACTGTGGGCTGAGTAAGAGCCCGCATGAGGCCCAGTGGGAAGAGGAAGAGGAGGGCAGTGTGATGGAGGAGAACAATGTTGGGCTTTCTGGTGAAGTTCCTGATGTGGTAATGGTATCTCCTGAACGAGTGAAGTTGGGGATGAGAATGGAGAGTGAGCGCTTCCAGAGTGCTACTGATGTGCTTGCACGCCACTATGGCCTCAGACCCTCAAAGGGACAGAGCAGGATGGCGGTTGCAGATTCAGAGATGATGATCATCGGTCAGCCCAAGAGGAATATCTCTTACAACTACATGGACGACGAGGATGAAATCAAAGTCTGAGATGAGCAAGTAAAGAGGTTCAAACTTTCTGAGTCTTTTTTTGGTCAACGAGGCTGGCTTCCTTGGCAGCGTCCTCTATATCTGATCTTTCACTTTTATACAGCCATGCTTCAAGGTTTGACAGTTTCAATGGAAAACTGTTGCTGAATGTATCTTAAAGAAGTTTAGAGACTTATTAGGAGAACGCTTCCTCTGGAAGACTCTGACTTATAAATGACTGAAACAAAAAGGAGGCAAGGAAAGTGAGGATGTGCCGGGGAATGTGATTAAGTCTGTCTCAAAGAAAACACCATCATTACTCAAAGCAGAAACAACAGATCCTGTCAGTCACTTTAAACTGAACACGCTTCCTCACATGAAAAAGATTCTTGCTGCAAGTTCTGATTACTTATGAAAGGAAAACATGTCATCTTGATTTCAGACTTCACTGCAGTCTTTGTGAACGCTTCACTCAGGAATACACTACCAAGTAACAAAAGGGAAAGAACATAAGACACCTGTTATCTCAGGCCTCTTTAGATAAAACAGAAACATGTAAACATCTGTTATTAAACTTCATGGATTGAGAGAATCTGACAAGTAATGCCTGTTTTTGCGAGCTTCAAGGAAGGACTGAATCTCATATTTGCTCATTTGATCCTGCAGACCCCCTTTATAAATACTCTGTGCACCTTTATGATAATGAAGTCTGACTCCTGTATTATTTTTATAGAAGATTTGTCATTTATTTGATCTTTTATACATGAAGATATTAACTGACCTCCTTTTAATATGCTTATGTGCTTTATGTACTAGTATGAGCACCTGCAGTACAATTCTCATCCTAATGCTGCAGTCAATACCAATGATACACTATGATGAAACTGACAATAAAGATATTTTAGCTGGGTCGAATAATGATTTATTTGCATAGCTTTCGGGTTTGGTTTAAAGGAAAAGTCCACCCAAATATACCATCATGTGAGCCTGACAGGTGGTGGTAGTTTTCAGTTATTATTAGAATCTATGGTACCTGATGTGAATTCCCCATGAAAGCTGCCTCCTGCTTTGTGACAAGCTTTTTCTGGGTGGTATATCACTCAAAAACTGAAGTTCCAAGGTCTCACAAACATATTATTCTACAGACACAGAAAATGTAACATCAAACACACTACACTGTTTTGGATGGCTGGAAAAATACACATGGGTTGCTTTTCTTCTTTTTATTCCAGATAAACTTTATTTTTAGCACTGCCTTTAATTCTGGAAATCTCTATGCATTAGTTAATGAAGAATAAATAAATGACTGGTTATAAAAACATTGGTAAGACTATAAAATTGGCTAAGCTGCGATTGTAATTCAAAATGAGGTGTGAAAGTTATCAAACAGCAGGTTTTGACAACACTGATCAAGGCTAACGTGCCCATTGTTGCAAACAAGGCAACAAAAATTTTCATGTACAAAGAACATCTCACATGTCATCAGTAAAGCAGTGATGTGCTGCCCTCTCTTGTTGAATATTTCCATCACGTCTAACTTTTGGTGAGCATCACTAAGAGCTTTGCTTGGTTGAATCTGAAGCCACACGACAGTGATGCCTTAGGTAAATATGTACACCATGAATGAACGGTGCATACAGTGTGTCATACTTCTCACTGTGCTATGGAAGGAATCTCTTTTGCCTGTGATGGAGGAGGAAGAGGTGGAGGGCAGTTAGGAGCTCTGAGTCCAGGCTTTTTTGGAGGAGGCTTTCTCACGCTTGCGGAATGACCCCTGGGCGCTGGTGTTGGCTGGGTCCTCGACTCTGTTGCGGCTGGGGCTGTTGCGGGGGGTGTAGGTGCTTGAAACTTTGGGGGCGCTGAGGGTTTTGGTTTGGAGAACTGAACTGTCAGCTGCTCGTTAGGATTGAGAGGTTTGTTCACGTTGAAAGATCTCTTTGCTGTAGGAGGACAGAAAGAAGACACTGAGATTACGAGGATAATATAATAGCAAGAAAAGGGTTTTAATGCAGGACAGTCATAAACAACACATGTTATCTTTATTACTGTGGAGAAATATAGGTGTCATGTACTACTGATGCTGTCAGTGTAATTGTTATATATTGAATTAATTTAAGTAAAAGTGTCTTAGCACAAGTGAGGTTACAAAGATTTGAAAATATTAAACATAACATAAATCTTTATTATACAACTCAAAAACACTCAGCTATAACGCTAAAGGTTCACTGCTGCAGCCAGCTTGGCTTAGTATGCTCATTAGCTTATGCTAACTAACAGCTAATAACTCAGAGCATTTACTTTGTAAGTAACTGACCGTTTTTAATGTTAACCCTGTTCGTTTCTCTGGAACAGCAATAATGGTCCTGGGTCAATTTGACCCGGGGCATATTAAATTATCCAAGTGTCAGAACCCCCAAAAATCCCAATACAATGTACATTGGAAAGCCCTAAATATAAATACAACACTTTTACATGACATAGATTTTTGTTCATTTTATTTTACATTTTGATTTTTTTTTTTTTTATGAAGCGATGTTGCTAAATTACCAACAACACCTCTTCTGTTACATGCTGCCCAGATTTTCATGCTGCATTTAGCTGGTTTGGAAGGCATATATTGCCTAAAATAGACTTTAAAAAGGGTCAATTTGACCCGCAACATAACAAGAGGGTTAAGTTTTGTATAATTTTAGCATATATATATCATGTTATTGTGGTAGGGGGACAGAAGTCTGTATTTAACAAAGTAAACTTGGCCACTACGAAGACAACCAATGTTTTATTAATTACTGTTCTAAAGCCTGGGGCCCTACTTTTCACAGGTTTTTGAGGAGCCTCTTTGAATGAGAGTGATGTGTTCTACACCACTCCTGTTTTTGACAGGTAGTTGTGGTAACAGCTTGCATACCACAATGTAGCCACACCCTTTAGCTACACTTTTTTGGGGCTATAATTTATTTAATTTGTATCTTGCTGTGTCAAAAAAGACTAAACTAGAGTTGTACATTTTATTATATCTTTTAATTATGTAGGCACAGAATTTTATTAGTAAACACAATTGATTTGACTTTTGAGCCTGTGTTTAAATTTCTATTTCCTGTATAAAACAGTAGTCGATATTAATTTGCAGTGCATGCTAACCACAGGACTTCACTTAGATCCTTTATCTTTACAGCTTATCCTGTTTGGAGTTGCTCTACACCCTGGACAGGTCACCAGTCCATCACAGGGCTAGCAAACAGACACACAAGCATTCATGCACAAGACCTCACACCTATTCACTCAATTAAACTGGTAAGTATGTCTTTTGGATTTTGGGAGAAAGAGTTCCTGGAGAGAACCCATGCATGCACAGGGAGAACATGTACACTCCACACAGAAAGGCTTCCAGCCAGGGATTTGAACCAACAACCTTCTTGTTTTGAGGCAATAGCACTAAACCACCATGAAGCCCTCACTTACCCCAGTGGTTCACAAAATGTGCATTATTAATATTCCAGTGTAGGTAAGTTATCCATGTGAAGACAACACCACTTTGATACTTTCAGATTCAAGGAACAAGGCCTAATGTGTCAGACAGGCTGCTGCTAAAGAGAGCTTTGCTCAGAGATATTCATATTAAGTTTGAAAATCTAAATATCATTGATCAATTCTGTGAAGCAGAAATTCAGATGAAAATGCAATTATGATATCAAATAGTGTGACGTGAATCAGCTCTGTAGTCAGGTGATTGTATCATAATGAGGAGACATATAAGGGTAAGTGTTTTAGAGCAGCAGTTACAACAACAGAGATGACGCACGACCACAGAAGCTGATATTTTGGTCAGTGGACAGACTTCCTGTTTCCTGTGTACTTCCTGGTTGTTACAACAAGAGCAGTGGATTTATTTTCTCACTGTCAGCTTGACCGAGCAAAACACTGCTTGGACCTTGTGAGAGGAAACAGCTAGAAGTAAAGAATCTGGATGGGACGTCTTTACACAATAGATATAGACGTTTAAATGATGAGATGTGCTTGTTCAATTTGACCAAAATCAACAGTAAATGATAGAGGAAAATACGTCAGGCCACTTAAAGGAACACTACAAATATTTTACACAGGAAGTCTGGTTAAAGTGTAGTGTGGAGTACTGCTTAGCCTGTAAAAATAATGATTAATACCATATCCTGTGGCAGTGAAAGGAGCTCTAAGAAAATCTGACAATAACACAGATGATGTCATTAGGCTTATGACAGTTTGGCTTTGGGCATTTCACAGAAAGCATTTTGTGAACTTGAGTTGTTGATACATTTAAAAAGATGTGTACATTTATTAGGCAAGCAGTCAAAGCTTTAATGATTTGCTTTGTGGGAAATGTAGGCCCCCTTTTTTGGGCGCTTGACCTGCATTAGGAACTAGAAAGTAATTTAGCATCTGATGCTTAAATTTTGACCATTCTTGTGAAATATATCACTTGTGAGTTCCCAAAATAAAGTAATGCAGTGAGTGCTCTGCAGCAATGCTGACATGTCTTGTGTAACTGAACAAGTCATTGTCTAAACTATGAGACGCAGATGACTTTGACTTACGTTTATACGGTGAGCTGACCTTCACCAATGCTTTGGGGGAGTCGGGAGGTGCCTCCAAAATTGGCTCCAGCGGGCTTTGATCTGAGCTCTGCCGCTGTGTGGGACTCCGGACAAGACCGGTGCTTGGTGATGTTCCTGTAGCCTTGGAAAGATTGCCTGTGGAGCTACAGGCAGGAGGAGTGTTGGAGGAAGCAATGGGATTGGTAACAAGTGAGGATGAGCTGCCGGGTGTTGTGCTTGTATTGTTTGGTGTTGGTGTCTCTACTGCAGGGCTGGCCCAGGTGGTGGTGCCACTGCGACTTATGGAGCCAGATTTCACCAAAAAGAAACTGCCGCTGTCCTGGGAGGCCGAGCTGATGGAAAGAAATAGTTTTGTTAATATACTGAAATAAGGGTAAAAAATTTATGATTTTATGCAGTAAATTTATTATTGTTTTGTAGTTAGTCCAGCCATGATTTAAAGCTGCACTGTGATTTGAGTGAGTGATACCTGTTTGACTTTGAGAGAGCGAGGTGATATGAGGAGCAGGAGGATGCTGTCGATGATGTGGAGGAGAGGGATCTGCTCAGTCTCTCCTTTTCTGTGAACAGAGACTGAGCACCAGGAGTCGGCAGGGTCACATCTGGTACATCTGGGAGTTCTGGTATCTCAAAGGATACAGCTTACCATAAAATAAAACAATGAAATCAAACACATTAGTACCACACCAACAGAAAGAATTGAACATGCTGTGTATACATTATTCAATTTCCTGTGAAGCGGGTGCAGTGACTTTCAGTTCATCTAAAATAGAGTTATCTAGGTTAGCAGTTTCAAGAGTGGGTGCAGCAGCCCACAGCGGTGCCTGAAGTGTGAAGACGTGGTGCAGCATGATTTATTTTTCATTGTTCAGTTACAGATTTCATCATTTTTCACTACAATACAAAATGAAGCAACATCAACAGTAACTGCATTTTATGAAGTTAAAGTCAATGTTGTTATGCGATGTAAAAAAGATATTTAAAATAAATGACTGCTTTAAAAAATGTGTTTTATATTCAGTTACGATCTAGCTTAAATAAGAAAAGCTCACAAATGCCTACATTCATAGAATTTTTGGTAACAGTGTATAACACAGAACCAAATTAAATGGTGTTAATGCAGAATTTGAACACTTTCTTGAGAAATTGATAATTATTAAAATACTGAATGCTGGTCTCTAACTAAGAGGGTACATGAGTTTTTATATACCTTCAAGGAAGAGGCTGGAGCTGTACTGAATCAGAGGCTCAATGACCGTCACCACCTGGACCGAAGAAGCTGACGCCATGTCAAACAGAGCAACTTCTCTGGAGAGGCAGAGAGGTGGAGAAGGACAACATGTGGTGCAGATGAGGCTGTTAGATTACTCACAGAATGAAACAACAAAAGAGTGTTACTACAGGAAAACACAAGGATGAAAACAGTGGTCAACTTGGCAAGAGAAAAGTATGTTCATGAAGTTTCGTATATGCAAATGTAGCTTAAATGTAATGCAACTCGTCAGTGTTTTGTTTTAGTTCTATCAGCAGGTCTGGTTGATGATAAATGCCACTAAAGCACATCCCTTCATATTAGGACACTTAAAGAGAGACAGTATGCAGCCTGGGGATCATCTGTTTAGAGCATGGTAGCAGAACACACAGGGTAAAGACATGAAGGTTCTTCTGGTCACTACTCACCCTTCACATTGTGGCCACAGCAGGTTTGGCCCCAGGACGATGGCAATGTTACTGGGTGTCATCTTGTTTACAGCCTGATGCTCAGACAGCAGAGACAGGAATTGCACCAGATACCTGATTGGGAGAAAGAGGGATGAAAGAAATAGACCTTCTATGAAGTAAGTCAGAGCATGTGATGAAACTGACTGAACATTATCTAAAAGCTTGTGGTCCAGAGGTTAAACAGTGCTGCAGTAAACGCATGAAGAGCTGTAGGTTCACGGGATGATGGGTACATGATGTATTGTTTACATGTGGTCACTGAGTTGTCTTATTGTGATTATTCTCATGTTTTTACAATTTAAAAAAAACTTTCCAATAGACTAAAGAAGCGTCCTTTACCATACAAGCAGCTCTGAGAGGTTACACTCTGGAACAGCACTGCTTTCTGTTCAATGCTGAAGTCAGGTTGCTAACACATGCTTTTAAACACCAATGTGCTAGCACTAGCTTGCGAACACCAGAGAAGGCTAGCTTGCTAACCTCTGTTACTCTCTGTGACAATGCTAACATGCCACTGTTCATTCAGTAATGATGTTAACCATGTTCACTTTTCTATTTTAGAGAGTTAGCATGCTAACATTTGCTAATAAAAGTAGCACCAAACACAGTTTACTAAATGTTGCTGGTGCAACCAAAGAAGCAGTGGTATTTTTCAGCAGGGGTTCATAAATGTGGGAAACTGTTTAGACAAAAAGTTGTGCCAGTCAACATCATAACGTTGCTATTCATAAAAGATATTATGTCTAAAAACTAATTTCAGTTTTGATCTAAAGGTGTCTTTCGTGTGGCAGATTTGTTCTACAATGTTTTGGTTCCCAGTAAGGGTGGGCAGATCGATCCCACAATATCGATACTACAGATACTATGCCTCGTTTTTGAAGATCGATTCTAGCGTCAATAGGATCGATACCAGTTTCAGTTTCTCTCTTCTAGGTTTTATCCATTGTCATCAAAGAGTAGGGCTGTCTGTGCAAACAACGTTCCATTCTCTTGAACACACTTAGTGCATGCACTCTTTGCTTCTCCACTGCTGCTGTTCTGTGTGCTCAAACAACGACCAAACGCATCGCACACCCACATCTTTTGGAGCTATTTTACAGCTGTCACTGAAAATGTAGTGAACTGCAACGTGAGTATGACGCTACAGTGGTAACACCACCAATTTGTTAAAACATATAGAAATCCACGTCAAAGAGAACTCTGAGCTTCAAGAGAAAAGAAGGGAGGAGGAGGGAAATGCTTCAGGCAGATAATTTGTTGTTTGCCTTTAAAAACTGTCTTGTGCTTTAACATGCATGTAATATATCAAAGTACATAAGATACTTTTAATAATAGAAAGTATCGGTATCGGTATCGATATCGACGATTCTGGCCCTGTATTACTTGGTATCGAATCGAAACCAAAATTTGTGGTAGTGCACACCCCTAGTTCCCAGAGACCTAAAAACTAGAAACCAAAAAGACCTTTGACAATGATTATGCATAATGAATACACACCTGAGGTTGTTGTAGTTTTCAGGTGGTAGTTTCTTCAGTAGTACTTTGAACTGCTCCAGCTTCTCTGTCAGGTCTTTTTCTCTATCAAGAAAGAAACCAAGTTCAAGACACAGACTTAAAACTATCATAAAACGAATAGATGCTATGGAGAAATGTACTCACCCCGCAGCTTTAAACCAGTCATTGTAGAGTTCAAATGTCATTAAAGGTTCAGGTAGTTCTCGCAGGTAACACTTCAGCGCTCCTGTAATACCACATTCAGAGACAACTGGTCAAAATTGCACCTTAAAAAGCTGTCAATGTGGGCGTTTTGGCGTTACAATCCATAATACTGCATTGATATTGACTTTTTCCTCACTGTTGCTTTATGTAGCTCATAAACACTTTTATAAGACTGTTCTAAAAGTTAACTAGCACACAGGAAACTGCATTTTATATTAGGTGACGTTGCAGTAGGGGTTGTATTTACAGAAAAGTTAACAAAAGGAAAACAGGAAGTTAAAATGAGGTGTGAAAGTCATGTTGACTGGACAGGGAAGAAGCAACCAATAGTGCCCACATCGGAAAATCACCAAGAGGAAATCCCTACCAGCAACAGCATGAGGGTCCATGCTGAACTCGCTGTGGTCGACATTTTCTTGATCCAAACAAGTTTTCAGCCTCTTCACCACTGAGGCTGCTGCTGCCAGACGAAACAAGCCCTGAGGGACGAGAAGGAAGAGGGAAGGGAACGAGGATGGAGAGATAGTGAGATTTAGTTGGACTGCTGAGGATGAAAGCAGGACTGCTTTCAAAATCTGTCATGTTGAATTTCAGCCGACATTAAGAACAGGTCTGGATCGCTTTAGGTCATGGCAAGTTTAAAAGACCACTGACACCAAAACCACAGCAGAGCTTGTCAAAAACACTTAGTAGTCCCTTATTCTTTAAAGGAGTACAGCTGATGCACAATTTTTTTTTGAATGAATTCATGGAATCTGCACCATCGTTACATTTAGAAAGTTAAGATGTCCCAACCCTAAAACTGCATATCAGACGAGCCAAGATAAGCCAAAGACTGTATCTAGTTTCGTTTTCACAGCTGATGGAGAGATTGTGATAACATTATGTACAGACTTTGTAGGTATCCATTTTGAAGTCTGCAACACTTTGGATTAAGACTATCTGCAAAAGAAATGGTGTTCTTATGACCCTATGCTGAAAATTCTCATTAGCATGAATTAACTAGTGTTAGCATCAATGTTGTGAGGAACGTTAATGTAACTCCATCACTATTTTCGGTAACTAGTCATGGAAGTAGTTACTTTTCTAAGGAGCCCCCTTGGTGCCAGATCAAGAAGAAAAAGGATCCATGTGCCTTCCGTGTGCACGGTTTACAAATCTCTGAAGACACTTTATAATCCGCATAATCTCTAGCTCAGTGAACACACACACAATGGCTAATGATCATTCAGGCATGATTTTTCTGTCTTGGAAATACCTTCACTGTTTTTCCCTTCTTGAGGTAAAGGACAAGAATATAGTGGTGAGTTGTAGTCTATGTTCAAGAAGGAAAACTTTGTCCTCTGTCAAGACCAGTAATTTTAATCTCACAAAGCACCAAACAACACACTGTTGTCACTGAGACTTCGTCCATGGTTTATACAGCTTATGTACCCACGTTAGCAGTTTTTTCTTCTCAAGTTACAAGGTAGGTGTCACTGCAAATGTAATGATGATATTCAAGACATTTCACAAGAATGGCACGGTGTGTATCTTCATTTAAAGTGACTGTTTATATGTGGTTAAAGATATAGGTGAAGGTTAAAGATAAGTAAACAGTATTAGATTGCACATTTAAAAATGCTGTATGCTTGGATGTTGCATCCCTCAGTCCTACCTCCTCTCTCATGCCTGTTCTTAGCAGCATGTGAATACACTCCTGGATTGGTGTAGCAATTTCTCTATCACTTTTTGACAGATGAGACAGCAGAGGTTCCCCGTAGACCTTCTGATTTGAGAGGCTCAGCGATGACCCTGCAGAACCAGAGACGTTTACAGAGGGAATAAGAGCACATGTAGAAATGTTACAGTGCAGCTAAGAAATGCACATACTGGTGTAAAACAACTTCACCTGTCTGACTGTGACTTTCTTTGAGCTCGCTGATATTTTTATCCAGGAACTGAAAGGAAACATTGTGGTACTCTGCCTGCAGCTCAAGAAGCTAAGGACAAAAAAAGGGAAGTCAGTTTGAAAGAATAGTCTGCAAAGACAACGGTTTTATTAATATTTTGATCAAGATAAAGCTTTGAGGAGTGTAACTCACACGAATGAAGTAGTTAGCGTAGTTCTCCTCTTTAGTTGCAAAGTGATACAGATCTGCAGAGTACTGGTCCTGCAGAGACAGAGAGACAGAAGAAAGACAGAGTCATACTAATTGCACAGAGGGGGCGCAGGTTTGATGCCTTGCTCCCCAACACTGCATCAATGATGGATGCATGCTGCAGAGAGCTGGAAAGATGTTACCTTGATGCTTTCCAACTTCCTCCAAGCTTCTTCCACTTCCTCCCTGAGTCCATCCTGCTTCGCCCCAGGACCCGTGCTGGCTTGACTCCTACACACAGAAAACAGTGTAAACTGTGTACATGTGCTGTGACAGAGATAGCCCTAACTGGGCTTGTAACTTACCTGGTTTTTGCGTTGTTCCAATCCATCGTAAGCTTCCCAAACTGCTTCTTGTTCTTGAGAATTTCTGGTAAATCATCCTGGAAAGTAAACAAAAAGATTCGTACAAGGTCTGAGTGGACACAGTGGTACTTTTTATGTTGTTAGAGATCAAATCTGGCATTATATTTTGGCAGATTTTCTCCTAAACATGTGTTAGTGGTGTTTTTTAAACCGAAATCTCCTCCTGCCTACTTATGACACTTAAATATACAGTATTTCACTTATTTGGACCCTTTGCCATGAAAAAAAGGACAGAGAGAAGAAAAAAAAGGCTGTTTTGGAAGCATGCAGGTAATCATTGTATCTGACACCTACCCCACATCAGTGGTTTCAGGCATAAGAATAATTGAAGTCAGTCTTTATCCTAAAAGTACAGTGTGTAGTATTTAGCGGCATGTGGCAGAACAGAGTTGGTGGAAATGAAATGCACTGGTTGGAAAAAGAAGAAGAATGTGCTAAACAATTTGTATTAACAGAGCTTTTGGTTGTGAAAACTTGACAAATGGGGGATCATACTTTTTGTCCCCGCAGGCTACTGTCAGATCTGCAGCTTCATCAACGAGGGGGTGAGCAAGTGGCGTTTACGCTGGAATCTTACTGCTAGATATTGCCAAATATTTCTACACACTGTACCTTTAATGGTCTAGTTTGCTTTTATGGATCATAAAGACACATCAACCTTTTTGTTAGTCTGTTTCATTAGCAGCTAAAAACTAAAGAGAAACTCAATGTGTAGTGCTCCAAGTGCAACAAGTCAAAGTATTTCTCTGTATTTTGCTCTTTTTTTCATTCAGATACAGCCGGTTGTTAAGCATTAATTACAGCTCTAAACATGGATATCAGCAGCACATGACACAAAGCTATACTCTTCTTGATGAATATATACTGAGGATGGAAAAGTAACACCCGACACAAGACAATCTATTAATATACAAGTGAGAGACATAGCAACTTTGTTGTCTGACACATCATTAGAAAGCAGTTGTTGATGTTTAGCATGTGTAGTGGGTGGACTATGTTCTGGTCTTGTTCATAGACTGTATAAATATGGACAGCACAGCAGCTTCCCTAAAGTGATGACAAAACTTTGGTGACAGGCTGCATTATAGGTCATAAAGGGCCCGCCCCCCTCCCTTACAGCAGATGGAACGAGCAAACTAAAAACTTAAAATTCAATTTTTTCTCAAAAAGGTTTTCTTAGAAAGTTCTTATCATCCTGATTTATATGCAAGTGTTCTTTTTTCAAAGAAGTTTAGTTTTAGTTAGTAATTTAATGCTAATAAGGGGATATGATGTCATGATTGAAAGCTCTGTTGACAAATGTGGGCTTTAGCGTTTTTTACCTGATTTGAGAGTAGAGGAGGAACAGTGAGAGAAAATGTAACAAACACAAACACAGGAGTCTTTGAACTCGGTGAGTGTCTGCTTCAAATCAACCCAAGAATCTGTTCTGCTGTGACCTGTACCCACCTGATGAGTCTTTGACGTTAACAGGTGATTTAAATGTGTGTTTTGGTTCTCAGCGTCCTTCAAGTTGGTATTTTGGCTTTACTTTTGTACAATAGATGATGACCGAGGTGTGTCATCCATATAAACACAGTCAATGGACTTGTTATTCTGTCTAACTATTGTACATGAGCCAGCTTCCTGCTTACTGGATTTGTATCTGGACTCCATATTAAGTATATCAAGTTCACCATCATGCTGTTTGAGAGCCATCCTCACCTCACTGAGCTTGTTGAGGGGCTCCAGGACTGCCTTCTCCACTTTCATCTCAAAGTCTGCAAGCATGCTTGCTAGCATCTTCTCCATGAAACAACACATCTCCAACACTCTCCTGCCACAAACGCACACACACACAAACACACACACGCACACACACACACACAAACACACAAAGAGTCTGGTTAACACCTCCTAAACTGAACAATCACAGCATGGAGAGCAACTAGAACAAACCATCAATAAAACTGGCCTCTCAGAACAATAAAGAACATTTACAGAATTCCAGTTTCGATTTGTAGACAGTGAGTAGATCCTCTTTCTATTTTATCAGAACTGAAAGCCAGTATATCTAAAGTCATGAGGTTTCCACATGACATCAGTAGCACACATATTAGTGTAGAAGTTAGGTCAATGACAGATCTATAGGGGGACACATGGAGGGATGGTTACTGCAAAAAAAATAAATAATAACCATGTCACCTGATAGAGGACTCTGCATCGAAGTCTTTGAGGCTCTCGGCCATGCTGATGGACAGCAGCATCAGAGGGAGCTTTTTCTGCAGACATAAGCAGAGTACACCTGTCAGAAGAGCAGGACTGTAAACCACTAACATTGACTCTGTCACATCACTGAGGAAAGTTCTGGGATGTACGTATTTAACTATTAATTATAACTTAACCTACTGAGTAGCAAGAACAGCTCTAACCTGTCCATCAATAAATTCTCTAAAGTTAAAGCTATATCATTAATTTTTAATGGTACAGATTCCAAAATGTAAGGATTTGCTTATTTTTGAATCAATCATCATTTTTAATGCAATTTAATTACTAAAAGATTTGAATTGCTGATTACTAAAATCAAGCACTGTGAAGGTGTGTCTCTGAGTAGGGTCACTTTTTATGTCATTTGTTACTCCTGTCATTTTTACATACAAATAACATGATTAATCAGTTGATTGATTCACAATGATAAAAGTCTTACTCTTATACTCTCTCTTTACATGCTCTCATTATGCTTTTATATGAAAAACAGATTATAAATACTGTATTCACTTCAGGACCTTCAGTTGTACCTGGTTATTTTTAGATTGTGGTTTTAGCACCTCTACACAATTGAAGGAGCTGTATTTCCTCCACTGTCAGTCAGTAACCAATATATAGTTTTGGACTTGTCCTCATAGATGCAGCTGTGTCCATACCATTCGTTTTTCAGCATCCAGCCCGGGCTGACTCTGCATGCAGCCCTGCAGCTTCTTGTGAAGGACCTGAGCCGCCTTCTTGGCCGGCTCCACCCGCTGCTCTACCTTCATAAAGTCAGATAAATATGCATAGCTCAAACATTGGCCAACATGTAGCAAAGCTTTTGAATGTGTTGAATGTCTTATGTTTCATGATATAATCCCTGTTTTCATTTTCTGTTCCCTTTCTCATGCAAGTACCTTTTGTTTTTCCAAATAATACCCTTTGAGTTATCGGGGTATTTCATTTGTTTGATTTCATGTTGTTTCTTAACCATGCAAGAAAAAAAAAATTCTCTCATGAAATGTGCTGTGTGCGGTGAATTTCACCTCATGACCAATGTGTCAGAGTGAAAACAGATTTATCTAAATTCAGGATGATGTTTCTTTTTAAGTAAATGAAACATCAAAGTTTGAATTCACAAAGTGCTGCTGAAGTCAGACAGCTTCTTTGTCAATCTGAATTCATTTATTGTAAAGTTATACACTGCAGTGAAGAACTGAGTTATTTTTCCTCACCAAAACCAGGTCTTCATGGAGAAGTTCAGTGGCATCTTGTGACCTGCAGGCGTGGACATGTTGGACAGTGAATAAATAGGTTAACTAAGAGTCAAAATGAGGAGCATAAACAACAGGTGAAGCATTATCCAACAGTTTTGATATTAAAATGTCTTCTTAGGACTGCACATTAACAGCGTCAGTGGGTCAGTGGTAGAGTCGGCTGTCTCTCAATTGGGAGGCCGGGGGGTTCAATCCCAGGTCCCAGTATCCACATGCTGAAGTGCCCTTGGGCAAGGACACTATACTCTAAACAAACCGTACTTCCTTGCAGACATGAGTGTTAACAATCACAAACCCTAAGAAAATAATAAACCTTATTATTTTTTAACGTTGATTCAATTTGCTAGATATTTGTGCTCCCTTTGATGAGTACTGTTGAAATCATTCCCTTCATATACGTTTGCCTATTTTCAGATTTGAAGTTTCACTGTTTTCCCTGTTTCTAAAAATTGTAAATGACATATCTTTTTTAATTTGGACTACTAACAAAACACATTTGTAAATGCCACCTTTAAATGAAACATTTATTAGTAAAGATTACACAGAGATAGGTCATGTGCCGTGTAAATACTTTATATGGTGTTGCTGGTTGGCAACATTGGAAATTCATTCCTTTCTTACTTCTATCAAAGGTGTACCACAAGGTGCTGATTTTGGACCCACTCTTGTCACTATTTATATAAATGGTTTAGGGTGGCTTGATATAATGCACATGTAAATGTATATGCAGATGACATCACTGTTTATTGTTGAAGTTGTAAGTGATGAGTGCAAACCATCCTTCATCTTGAGGAACAAATCCTGTTTTTCCATTAATGCCAGGAAACTGTTTATTGATTAGGTTAGATTATATATACTTTATTGATCTCCATGGGGGAAATTATTTTGTTCCAAAATGGGACAGGGGAATAAAATGTATATGAATACATATAAAGCAATACATTTAATATAACATGTATATATATAATACACATACATACATACATACATACATACATACATACATACATACATACATACATACATACATACATACATACATACATACATACATACATACATACATACATACATACATACATACATACATACATACATACATACATACATACATACATGCATGCATACATACATACATATATACATATATATATATATATGTGTGTGTGTGTGTGTGTGTGTTGCAATCCAGGCCGCTTATAGTAACTCTCAGAGGAGACACGTTTCAAATTGGGTCAGTTTTATTGCTGCTCACCGTCATAGACTGTATTAATAATGGACGTAGTATCTGTGACGTCACCCATCTGTTCCTGAGCGCTGTTTTGAAGCCAATTGTTGGCGGCAGCCATATTGGAAATGTGGAACTCAACCAGGCATAGTGTGACATAAAGAGGCAGGGTTTGGCCTCCTAGCCAACAGCTATGTGTTCCCGTCAGGGAATCAAGTCAGTCATGTCCTTATTTGGGCAAAATCTCGTAATCTTAATAGCTTCTGAACTGTTGCATTAGAAAAAAATTCACCCCCTGTACAGTGTGTGCTGATAGAGAGATTAGCTACGAAGACCCAAGCTGTTTTTTTAACCAGGCTGTAAACTTGTTTATTTCTGCTGCAAAGATCGTCTTTTTTCAATTGGTGTCTATCTGGTTTCTGGTGTTTCTGCAGCCAGCCTCATGCCGATTCTCGATGAATTGCAGTTTATAACACTTCCACATGGGCTTCATATTTTGAGACTGGAGGTTGCCGCTTGGTCACCGTGTACACTTTCCACAATTCTTCTTCTACAGTTTTCTTACCTGTCTACTTCACTACCCATAATCGATCACACTTAAAGGCGCAGGCTCAGGCCGGCAACAATATACATTATATATACACATATATGTGTATATATGGCCATGGTCTACCCTTCCACGTTTTTAGTCCAAACAGAGCTTGGTCGACTCTGAACATGAGATGTCCACAACAGGAGCTGAGGCTGCTTCTGACTCCTTTTAGTGACATAAGTGTATTTTTATGTAAATGTTTTCTACATACATACGAAAGGTCCCACACAGTCAGATGAGGTTCATATAGTGAAGTGAAACAGCAGTCACGCTTATAATGTACAATCGTTTTTCCACATCAGTTCACACCAAGAATAAACAAGCTATATGTAACATTGAAAGTGACAAACACTGAAGATATGTTCCTGCATTCATGTGCTGCAGATACCTTTTCTCTTCTACTCTTAGCTCTCAATACTGAGGACACTTTAAGACTTGACTGACAGGCCTGAAATAAACAAACTAAAGCTGGAGTGCGGGGGCTGCAGCTGTGGTTTACTTCAGCTCCAGTTCTGTAAAAGGAGGTGGGGCTTCAAAAAAAAAAAAAACTGCGACACACAGCCGTTAGAAAAGATGGGAACTGAAAGATGAATTGAGAGGTGAAGAACAACTAAACTAACACATCTGCAGCTCTGAGAGCATCTTCAAGCTTCTGTCACAGCTAAAGGAAGCCCAACCCAGTTCACAAAAAGGCCACATGAGCTTAAACACAGCCAAGGTGTAGCTTCTCAGTCTTCTGGTGAACATCTGACATTTCACAACACAAAGAGTAGAATTCCCCAATGTGTTCAAACAACACGCCACTTCCTTTTTTACCCTCTGATGCTCATTTCAACTTTTTCTTTTGGGGACTGAAAAAGAATTAACACTCCACAGAGATCTACTACATCACTAAGCATGTGAGCAGATATGTTGTAAGCTTTATTAGGAAAGTAATAGTAAATTATTTGAAGGGGTTCTCCCCTCAACTGATTATTAGTGTTGTTAAGCACTGGCATATAAGAGGCCACTTGTGATTACAGTTACATCAAGAACTACTGATTCAGGATCTTAGGCTGTTTTCGAAACGGCCTCCTACACTACTACCTACTAATTTAGTAGGCAGTAGGTATTGCCTACTACATACTGCGTTTGGATTTAGTATATAGTATGACTGTTCTGTTTGATCTGTGTTGCAGTACGCTGGGCCAGACGTCACTGATTTTCCGGTTTCGGAAAACGGAAGTAAACAACGGCCAAGCTGATAGAGAAACTGCTTCTTTAGCATCCACTTGTGATTTAAAATGTTAGGAAGTGGTTTATATGGAATTTAATAATTTTCACAGCACCTAAAAACTGAGTTCCCTTCGTCAAAAAAAGAAGAGAAAAGAAAAAGCGCAACGAGCGCTGAGCATTGTGGGTAACAGTATGCGATGGAGACTGGTCTGATGCATGCTGAGATATTTTCCCAAATCAGTAGACATCCGGGGAGTTTTGGCATACTGCAGAGTTTGTTCTTGTTCACACACTACTTACTACATATTGAATTTTTGAATTTTACTGCCAGTATAGTAGGCAGTTTCGAAAACAGCCATAGACTGTATAAAACATGGATGTACTCTCAGTGACGTCACACAGTGGTCTCTAAAGTGGTGTCATGAGACCTAAACATGGTGGACACTGTGTTGGAAATGCTGACTCCAAATAACTTCAAACAAATCTAGAAACTGGCAAAGAGATGGAGCTGAAGCAGACCTTTAGCCTCTTGGCAAACAGCTGCAATGCACCCACTTGTAAGTCACATTAGCCATGCCCCTATTTATGCATGCTTTTTAAACAGCTTTCTAATTTAGTTTAGATACTTGGTTTTGATTTGCCAGATATCCAAAAGAGGGTTTCCTTGGTTTTTGCAGAAAACCTCAAATGGACACTTGAGGAACTGCATTATTTTGTGATCCAGCATTGTCTTTTCAACACTGGAGGTTGTTACTTGATCAGAATCAACGTATACTGACATTTTAGGATATTACATTTGATAAACAATAGTTCAGCAAATTTAAAAGTTATAATAAATAAAATAGTTACTGAGTGTGTTGGTGCTTCTTCTACACCTTGATTATTTCCTCCAAGGTATTAACCTGAGCATATATTGAGAACTGGGGGAAATGTTGCTGAGGTTGTTGAAGGCCACACTGCTCTGTTGCAGATGCACAATGTGTAGGTTTATTATTAAACCACAATGCGTCAGAGGCCTGACACACACACACACACACCACACACACACACACACACACACACACACACACACACACACACACACACACACACACACACACACACACACACACACACACACCTGCACACACACACGTTTAGCCCTGTTGCATGCAAGCTTGTACCAAGAAAACCAAACAGGGTGTAGGAGTATAATTTGGTCACCCGCTCATTTGCAAATGTCACTGTTATGCACAGACACTAACTTTCTAGATCAGC
Organism: Notolabrus celidotus; assembly: GCF_009762535.1. Lineage (NCBI taxonomy): Eukaryota > Metazoa > Chordata > Actinopteri > Labriformes > Labridae > Notolabrus > Notolabrus celidotus. The sequence continues at coordinate 9,647,592 of NC_048289.1, forward strand.
AATATTTAGACTGTCAAACAGCATGACACACGTCTGGGAGTCTGGTGCAATCTAACATTCACAAAATGTACCAAGCTCTAATATGCAACGACTGACCAAACAATTAGTCACAAGTTTGAGTCATTTTCTTCACTAAGTGTGCCGAAACTCAGCGGTTTTCACGTGTAGATCAAGCTGAGGTTTCCCCAAAAGCCAAACAGCATGCTTTAATTTGAAGAGGAACCAGCAACTGTGGTGTTTCAGTTTACCACACAATTCAACACAGTGTTTGCAACAAACCCCCACAAGAACATGGAAACCAAAGCATACTCAACAGTTCCTCAAGGCAAAAATAAAGCTCTAAAATGAAAGTCCACAACAGCTTCTGGTTTTGAGGCTGGGGCAGATCCAGGGTGTTCATGAAATGCCACAATTGCTTGCAAATGACACAGGAAGGAATAACTTTCATAATTTTAAAAAGTGTAACAATTGCACTTATGATAAGCAATCAAACTAACTCAGTTGTTGGTTTTACAGCAATAAATGTAGCTAGCATTAGCCGCCATTATCTAATGGTCATACCAAAACAAGTAACCTGTGGCGGGCAAGCATTAGAATTTACCACCTTGAGCACAATGTTAGTCACCATGAGTTAAAATTTTAATTTCCTAGTGGATGGCTGAGTTCACTCTTGACACCTTTAACATTTTTTTTCTGATTCATATAAAATGGTTCTGCTGTGATTGCTGAAAATTATAATCTATTACAATATGCTTTCTTCATGTAAAGGTCATATCATCGTATAAACAAAAATAAAGCAGTAGAGCATAAATACACGACTGTGCAGAGAACTTACTTTGCTGCAGAGCCAAGCTGCTTCAGGATGCTCAGAGACTGACGGAGCATGCTGGCTGTGGAGTCTCAGCAGTGTTTCTACCTGACCTCTTGTTCAGTTCCACCAGAGATCAAGATCCAGAAACCTCCGCCCAGGGTCACGGCTGAGTCACTTCATCAGAGAAGGATGATACGGACGGTTCACCTTTGTCTCTGTGGTGGTTGTTTTTTGTGTGTTTATGTGTGCGTGTTTGGGCTGTCAGTTGTTCGTTCTTGATTCAGGAGTGCTCTGCCGTCAGATGTAACACAAACAGTGAATGAGGAAGTTGCACATTGTGTCAGTCGAGAGGGGGAAGAGAGATTTGGTGAGGTTTGAGTGTCACACTATGATTTAAAAGTTAAATCATTAAGACAACCCTGAACATTCACAGAGGAGAATGAGTGGCATAATGCTGAGACATTAGGAGAGAAGTTTTAGAAGCTAGATTTTACATGTTGTTCAGCTTTTATTATAAGCAAATAATGTCCAGGGGTAAATCTTTATGTAATACATCTGATTAGTAATAACACTTTAGCATACTGACTTCTCCATAACATCATTATTTCAGCAGATTTGTCCTGTGGGTCTTTAGATAAGAGAGTGATACTTCTTCTCTAAAAAAATCTTACTGGCATGGTGCGGTTTGTGTGTACTTCTGTAAAAGCTGACGTTGTGTGTTAAAGAGTTAAAAGAATGTGACAAGACCAAAAGAGGAAACTATCAATGCTACTGGCGGTAACAGTGTCTCTTTTCCAGTTAGTCTAAATTGGTTCATATTGAATATTAGCTATTCTAAGACCTCCTATCTCTTGTTGAACTCTTTTTTTTGCTATAGCTTAACCGTAGTAAACAAACTTTAATTCCTTCCTCATTGAGCTGTAAGTTTTTCTAAGTTAAACTTAAACTTACTCAAACTGACAGTAGTTCATATTTTTGTCCAGTTGACATCAGCAAAAAACAAGCTGTAAACACAACTTTGACATATTAGTATCGTTTGATTCTAAGACTACCAGCAAAAAGTTGCATACAAAAGCAGCCAGCAGATGAAGAGCATTGCTAAACACAGCGTTCTTGAATTCTTGTCTCTGCATTGTACCATGTCTGTGACCCACCGCATTAACAGACCAGGTTTGTTATTTATAGATGACAAGCATCTTATTGCACATTGTCCCTCATACACCACCGCAACCTGACTCAAAGAGTGTCACAAAACAGGAGACACGCAAAGGAGTCATTTATTTACAACCACATTTAGAGTTAGATGAACAGAACATGTCATCAGTAATGTAGAGTGTGTGAGAGCGTGAGTCAGATTACATGTATAATGAAATAGAGGGAACTGGTCATTATCAGACCTGCCATGGGTGGAGGCATCTCCATGCCTGTGAAGAGCAGCAGTGCCAGAGAGACAACGGGGAGGTCTGGAGGGTCTTCTGAAGTGCTTTGTGTCCAGGTGCAGCTCATCCATTTGATGACCCTCTAACCAGGACACCACCCCTGCCACACACAGACAGGCGGAGCTAGACAGAGACACTCAGTGGCCTGGTGGCAGGGCCAACACGGCTGAAATCATTCTTTCTTTCATTCATAGAAATGTGCTCCCTGTTGTCAGATGAATGCAGTCGATAATTCACTCTCATTCTCGCTCCTTTTGTTTCTCATCTACTTCTGAAGGCAAATGCTGCGAGGTGCAATGCTCATGATGGATTAAGGTGGGATAAGAATGAGTCTTACCCTGCCTTGGTGTTGGGTCTGTTCATAATTTGACAGAGTGGTCTAGACCTCCTATGTTTGTAAAAGCGTCTTGAGATAACGTTTGCTGTGATTTGGCGCTATACAAATAAAGATTGATAGATTGATTGACTTGTCTTTAACTTCAAAATGCTGATCGCTTACCTGTTTTGGGGTCAAAAGCAAAATATGAAAGAAGTTAATGACTTAGATTTAACCTAGAGTAAAGTACAGAACAAGAAAAACAAGCAAGTTAATGCAAACCTCAGTAAGATTAGGGGAAATGTGGTGAAGTTCATCTCTTACAAGGAACTCATTTACACAGAGGTAATTAACTATAATAGTTATAGTAATTAAATTGTAAGTAATTAATTAGCCATGACTAGACACCTGTATGCATGACATTTACTTTATACACTTTATGAAGCAATGTTTCAAGCATTTGTCTCTGTCAAATAAGCAAATAAATGAACAAATACAAGTTAACTATAAAGACAAAATAAAATGTCTCCATTCACTTCATTGTTTGCCTTTGAAGCCAAAATTAATGTTATCAAAACTTATGCTAACAGAGCTAACACCGGACACGAACGCCACATTGGAAGGATTACACCTGCTGTGGGCGGACAGGATACAGGAGAGCAAGACTGAACTAACTGGGGAAGAAGGCCAGCTCAGTCCTGGACCCTGTGGAGGTGGTGGCTGACAGGAGAATTATGGCCAAGCTGTCGTCTCTGATGGAGATTTTTCTCTCTCTATATATATTCTTGTTGAAATTCTTGTACTGTACACCTTCTTGTTTGCTGCTGTAACTCCATGAATTTCCCCATTGTAGGATGAATAAAAGAGTATCTTATCTTTTCTTATCCTAAATTTGCCTGATCATACAAATAAGTACTAAATATGTAAAGAAACAACCAAATAATAAACAATCAAACTTAGATCCTGCTTTAACTCAATTTTCTGCATGTTTTTAATTTTACATTCCAATTAAGATAAAAATTAGGAGACAGTTGTCTCCTAACTACGGTTTGCAAACCGTTTCTTTTGTCTAAATGAGCAAACGGTTTATCATTTTCCTTTTAAGCATATCCTGTCCAACATATTTCACCACTCATATTGAAAACATGTCTTTTCTTTCTTTTACTTTAATCCACAAGCTGTATTTGTATGTATGATTATTTACTTGATTCAGTACGTAATGAACATTCAGATGTTATAACGTCTAGAGCATGATGGGAGAAGCTCACCCTGTACATGTTGGTGAGCTGTAAACATAAGTTGAAATATGGCCGATGCATAACACCTCAAATTCCAAAGTTTGGAGGCACAAATTCATGAAGCCTTCCTGTTTGTATCTGGTGTGCTGAATAAATCTGAACATGAAAATGAAGAACACATTATCCAACCTACGTCCCATTGTATTACTGAGCTTCCCTCTTCAAATGTTTGCTGTCTATAGAGAGCAGCACTAAGATCTTCCAGCCTGTCAGATGCTGCAGTCTAGTGGTGGCTGCAGCAAAATGCACAGAGCCAACAATGAACAGCCTGATTGGATGAGACATAAGTCCAGCAACTACATGACACTGGTGTCTTCTGACAGCTTCAATTAAGATGTCAACAAATACTTGTATTTCTACTTTGTCTAATTCTACTCATTAGGAAAGTAACTGAAAATATAATCATACAGTTAGAAAGTATAAAAGCACAACATAGTGAGTTATTTCTTAATGACTTTATTTTTAAAAATGACTTCAAATACATGATGGGAAACTTGAGAACTCTGTGTTTTAAGCTGCAGCTACATTTCTTAATCTTGTGGTTTCAACAGTTAGTTCTTAAAGCTACTCCTGTCTAGTAGGGAATACAGTTCCTGATCGAAGCCTTTCCAAATCCTCCACATCCTGAGATATAAAGTTTATTCTGTACACCTGTGCAGTTTAAACTATACAAGAGCTCTGCTGTAAATCCTCTCACTGCTAAAATGTTGCATTGACTTGAAACAGATGAAGACCGTTGATAGTGATGCTGGTACAGGGCTGCATTACATTCTAAGTGTACCTAATTAACTCTGACGGGTTTGTGTAGCACTTTAATAACAGGAAGAAGACAGTGAACTGGTCTTGTGTAAACTTTGGAAAGGCAACAGAAGACACAATCCCTCCTTTAGAACGTACAGGATCCCATCAGAAACAGGGCAAGGCCACAGTTACTGCTTTCCAGCACTGATGTTCAACAACTTAAAAAATGCTTATTTTAGGCAATTCAAGTAATCGACTAAGGGCTTTGAGAAGTGGAGTACAAAACACTTTTTGAAACACTTTTGAACTGTCAGCTATAACATAATCCAAGAGAGCAGAGTGTACACTTGCAGAAAAGAACAGTGGTGAAGCAAAAAAATGCAAAATGCTGGACTTTCTTTACAGACTGTGGTAGGGGGACGCTGAATTCTTCCAACTGTAAATTTAAAAAGGGCTCAAACCAGGGACAAACAAGGCTGGTGAAAAAGCTAAATTGTTGAGTCATATTTAGATATTTGGGGGGAAAATCTTCAGAAAAATTATACTTAAGTTTTGTGCAATATATCCACAAATACTAAACTACATTGTATAATTCCTATACATCAGTTTTTCCTCTGAATAGTGTTCTTTTCTCCATCTGTCACTGATTTGGCTTCATAGGAAGCGGGTGAGATGGAAGGAAAAGTAAAGCACCAAGAAATCCTCATGCACGCTCACTGTAATATCCGTCCAGTCATTTAGTTAAATTGTACAAAGGTAGAGATTTATGAATCAAAAGAATGAAAGAACTTCAGCAGCTTTAGAATTAACACCGTCGCCAGCAGGGAAGAGTAAAGAGGGAGTGAAGCACTTGGAAAACCTGCGAGTGTCTCCTCTTAAGAACTGTGAAGGAAAACTAGGAGGCATCCCAAATGTTGCAGTCCTCTTCATCTTGCTTTGCTCCACCCGTGTTTCCCCTGTCCTGACAACATGGTCGTGGAAAAAACTGCACCCCTCTGATTTGAAGTGAGGGAGAGTTCAGGAGCCTCCCTGATCTGACACCACTTGAATTGGTCCCCTACCCCTTCTCCTCCTCCAGATCTCCTCTCTCCTTCCCTCTGAGACTGAAGTGCATGTTGAAGCTTAAAAGTGATGGACTAACGCTTTGCTTTGGCATCTTCGTTATCTTTTTCTGAAAATAAAAATAACAGACAGAGTGAAGGAGTTATTTTCATAAACACTTTCATCATTCTGCACATAGAAAAGTGTTCATAAAAATACTGCTATGTGAATCCTATTAACAGCTGTTGAAAATGAGGCAAAAATGTATGACACCTTCTTTAAATATTGTTCCGTTATAATATAACATAAAATAACTATCACAATGTCGCCTGGGCTGTATCAGTTATCTAAAAGGGTAGGCCAAACTCCACCAGGTCCGTCACCGGTCCATCTCCGATCTGTCACGCACCAGATCTGATAGGTTTCTATTCTAGTCAATCTGTTAACCCCCACTGGATCCACTCCGTTGCATTGCGGCTGTGTCTCTGATCCGGCAGGTCAGAATGCAACGGATCAGAAACGCAAGACTTCTATTTTTGCCTGATGCCGGAGCATGACGCATCAATCAGCACAGAGCAGATGGAGCGGGACAGGAAGTCAGACACCAAAATAAAATGAAAACATCCGGTTAATTTTCAGAATAAAACACTCTGTGTTATCGTTAGATCGTTTTTAACTTAACTATGACAACAAAATGTCATTTTGCACAGAGGCAGGCCTGGAGTCATCAAGTCAGAGGTTTTCAGAGGACCATAAAGACAACATGATTGAGGAGAGGAGGAGGAGAATCCTTGATTCAATGATTGCCGTGGGAAATCCTCAGTCACATGACTCCAGCTGTCCAGCAGTCCAGCAGAGAGAGCACGGAGCCGGACCACAGCGGATCCGAGGCGGACCGGACACGGATCTGTTGAAAGTCCCGTGTAGGCCTTGGCTTCACCCTACACCATTTTCAGTCAGCTTGTGATTGACTAACTAAAATATATGTGCATGTGTAAGTATGTTTATATGTATGCATGTACATTTTGTATTGGTTGCTGACTCCCTCAGTGATTGTTTAGTTTTAGTTTTTTCTTTGTGATTTGTACATGGCGTCTATGTTGTGGAGTGAATTGCTGACTGTTGATGCAGACCGGAATAAACTTAATAAAAAACTTAAAAAAATAGCTAAAAGGCACAAGAAACTTCAGGCCTTTAATGTCTGAACACAATGCAGTACAAGTGTGGACACATCTTCTGAACCACTCCTCATGTTAAACTAGATTACTCAATCATCATGTCACAATCAACAGCTTTTACGCCTTAGAGTTTCCCCTGCTGACACATATAGTGCAATATATAGCTGCGCTAAAATAACTCTAACACCTAGCACATAAACAGAGCCTATTTCAACGTGGTGAACTAAAGACAGTCCAAAGCAGTCAGGAGGGATGGATTGATGTTAACATTCCTGTAAATTTCGATGAGTCACTTGTTTTGTCTGCTCACCTTTCCTGAGTTCGTCTCTCTTCTTGGCAGCATCCTCCCTCTGTTTCTTGATGATGGCCAGTCTTGCTAGGTCAGCCCTGGCCTGCTCAGTCTTCCCCTCCAGATGTAGCTTCATGTAACGTTCCTTTGATTTCTGCTTCTCTATCTCCTCTCTGACAAAGACAACAGCAGGGCACACACGAAAGAGAATTTCTCAATGTAAAACCCCTTAAAAAAAACTGATGAACGCAGCCAGGGTTATTTGAGAGACTGAAAAAAGTACAACAACAGAAATACAAACACTCCTCTCCTCATTGATGGGGTGACACATACCTCTCCCTGCGGGTCAGCTCTCTGGGAGCATCAACGTCTACTTCTGCCACCTTCTTGTTTTTCTGAGACACACGGTTTGGGTTCTCAATCTCTATGAGCCCCTCAACTCCACTTCTCTTCCTGGACTGTGCACAAAATGGAACACATTATAACGTCAGTGAGACAGGAAACCAACAGTCAAAGGCAGGTAACTGGCGGCAGAGGCTGGTAATCATATTTGTTGTGTAATTTATTTAACATAGTTGACTGGCAACATTGTTAAAGTTTTGAAACATTTTTACCACGCCCTCACTCACCTCATTGTCATCATCACTGCTGCTCTCATCCCCAGACTCTGCAGAGCTCCCCTTTTCTGCACAAGCATTTTCTTCCTGTTGACACACATAATAACATCAGACCTCTTCTAATGGTAACTTCACATCTGCAAGACCGGTCCGTAACTCACCAGCTCCTTCTGGGCTTTCATCTGTCGATCAATCTCCTCAGGGTGGCTGAACTGCTTCCCTCTGCCTTTGTGGCCCCTCTTTCCTGAAACACAGTAGTCCAGGTTGTCACAAGTTAATGAGCTGTAAAAAACTGCTGTTTGTCATTCAATAAGAATCATTTAAAGTTTACAAAATGATGTTGCAAACTCTCTAAAGTTATGACTGTACATTGTAATATGATTAAACGGCCCTTAGGTATGTCCATCCTTGATTGAACTTTCTTTTTAAACTTCAAGCTTGACTCAGCACTTTGAAGGAGGCGATGCAATATGGGATGAAATGATGTGATGCAGGTGTAGCAAATCTAAGGTAGGCTCAGGTGTACCTCCATGGGCACATCTGCACCTTACCTCCTGACTGAGTGACAAGATTCCTACTCAGGTCCAGTGGTGGACAGTAACAAAGTAAATTTACCTGAGTACAGTACTTAAGTACATTTTTTGAGTATCTGTACTTTACCTGAGTATTTATTTTAGGGGGAACTTATTAATTTTACTTCACTACATTTCTATCAGTGCTCTGGTTACTCACTACTTTAGCTTTGAAGTCAGCTCATGATTTTTCTTTTCTGTAATCAGATCCCAAAGACTGTAAACTGTTCCTATACTTGTGCTTGGTTTGTCTCAATAGTGTAGCCGTACCTCGGTTGAGCGTAGCTGCCAAGAAGGATGATGATTCTCTACCTGAGCACAACGGCCATTTTTTAAACCCACGTTTGAGGTTTTTAAATAAAGAATGATTCGTATCGTTGTAAATCTCTGATCTGTTTACCGCACAAACCTCATCACAGCCTACAAAACATCGCCATCTAACCTGAGAAAGCATGTGGAGGTCTTTAGCTAACACACTTGTTTTATTCCAGATTAACATTTCAAACTTGTCTGTGCTTGTAGTAACTTAGTTTATATTTCATGGTTTACTTTTTAGATATGAAATCATGTTTCTAGATAAACAGAACGTAGCAGAATGTACACCCATGCATTCTTGACTGCAATCACGCTTTGTGAACATACATTTGAGATATTTTAATAAGTACTTTGAATACTTAGGATTTTTAAAAGCAAGTACTGCAGGACTTTAACTCAAGTAATAATCTGACTGAGCAACTTTCAATTGTATTGGAGTAATGTTTGACCGGGAGGATCTATCCTTTGACTTAAGTAATGAAGACGTGTACTTTGTCCACCACTGCTCAGGTCAGGCCAGACCTGCAACACTAAGTAAAGTCCCACATTACAGCTACCATACATAGACTGTAATATAGACCATACAGCTGAAAGGCAGAGAGTGTGTGAGTGTGATGGGAGATGACACATGATGACGTTCACTGTTAACCAGCTCCCTCCGCCGGCAAATGTCAACCTGGTGAGTCGGTGACAGGAATGGAAACAACGCCAGACACAACTGACATACGTAAATAACAACTCCAACTCAACAAACTGCGCTAACTATCAAGAGTTGCATGAAATAACACTCACACAGGAGAGCTGATGTGGTTTAGTAGGCACATGCCATGATACAGGCGGTTTAACAAAGTCTGACGACACAGTTTCGATTTGATACTGAAACGATCAACAAGCTGTTAGCTGTATACAAGACAATACTTTAAATTAACTCCACTGTTGAATGTGCTGCCCACTGCTTTCCTTTAATGCTCCAATTCACAAATACAGCCTGCTAACCGGTTAGCATGCTAAGAGCTAAGCATGTGAGAGTTGATACTACTTTAGCTAACATCAAGCTAGCTGGTGTTTGCTTGCTAAAGTCTGGCTTGTAACATGAAGCTTCTGGATCATACTCACCGCCTCGAGGCATAATGATATCTTGAGTTTGAACAGGTGACGTCGGGTACTTTAAGACAGGTTTATTGCCCGCTGTACAGTTAGATGTAAAGAACTAGAAGAAAAGGCTAGAAAGTACTTCGTCTCTCCCGCTGCCGAAAGCTCAGTCGTCGAAACGCTGCATTGAGTCACGACAAACTGCGCCTGCGCAGTAAGGGCACTTCAACCAATCGCTACAGCGATGATTTGACTGATACGTACACCCACCAATTAGCCAAAGGGAGTCAAAGATAGTACAGTTGGACCTTTCATTAATGCTTTTGATGTAGGATATTATCATGATCCGCACTTCTATGATTTAGTCCACATCTGGGGAGATGCACTAAAGAAGGGTATTCAACTAAAATTGCAAGAGGTCCAGTTAGGGAAACATTTCTTGAAGCAAAGGTCTGAAAGATCATAATGTCCAACTATTTAGTGTGATATACTAAATCTGCATGTAATCAATACCTGACTGTCAACTGAAATGAATTCAGTGCAATTCAGTAATTTTGAAAACATATTTAAATATGGATTATAAATACAGTTGTGCTCATAAGTTTACATACCCTGGCAGAATATATGTTTTTTGGGGTAGTTTCTGTTGTCATTATGATGTAAAAGGAGTAAACACAGTTGTTTGATACAAATTTTGCTTCACCCAACCACAAACGATGAGTGAAAAAAAGTTTTCTCTTATCATTCATATTCTCTGAAAATTGCCAAAAAAAACTTCTACCAGGGTATGTAACTTATGAGCACAGCTGTATAAATATTATGAATATGGACCTTATCACACTTTAATCACACAGGATTGAACAGAAGAATGATCAGTGGTGTACTCTGGCTGCTTCGAGGAGCAGGGGCGAGGAAAATAAACAGCCCTTCCTTTCAAACCTGATACCCAAAATTTAGGAAACAATGTACTTACAAACATTTCACAAGGGTTAGAAATATACTGGAGGATTTATATAAAATACTTAAACACACATTATACCAGGGGTTCCCAAACTTCCCAGCCCGCAACCCCCAAAAGGTAGGTGCCAAAGACTCGCAACCTCCACTGCCCCTCAAAGTGATTTAATGTGGCTTCATTTAGCTGGTCTGCTGAAAATTAGCCTACCTATATGGCTTTGTTTACTGTGCTGTTGTGAATTAACCTACTGCTACTGATGCTTTTGATAATTAACTGTTCACTAACCCTAAACTTAGGAGTCATCTGGCAAAAAGACAGGCAGAAAACCCATGACATTTCTATTTTCAAGGTTTTATTTCAAGATTAGCTAATATATATATATATATATATATATATATATATATATATAGTTCTTTTCTATATATATTCTTGTTGAGATTCTTGTACTGTACACCTTTTGTTTGTAACTCCATGAATTTCCCCGTTGTGGGACGAATAAAGGAGTAGCTTATCTTATCTCTTATCTTGGTTTTGTTGATATTTTTTCTATTTTTATCTATCGTTTTAGTACCCAACACAACCTCTGCATTTTTATTCTTGTCACTCCAGTATTTGTGTCCATTTTTCACTTTTGTGTGTGTGTGTGTGTGTGTTTATGTGTATGCGTGTGTGTATGTGTGTATGTGTGTATATATGGGTATACTGTCGCCTGTAAATTTTGTTGTTTTTTGTTTAACTATTTTCTTTCTTTTTTACAATACTTATAATTTAAGTGTCTGTTTCTTGTATTCAATGCTGCTCATGCGTGCCTTAAATTGCTCCCGGGTACAAATAAAGTTTTTTGAATTGAATTATATTAAACATCACAGTTACAAAGATGCAACAACTTACAGAATTGCTTTAACTAATCCATATTCAGACAGTGGGTGTGGCTTGTCATACATTTTTCAAACTGCTAATGTTCAATAATGAACTACTAAAATCAAGATTTATGCATGAACAGGTAATATTGCTGCTCTCATGTCCTGTAGGTTTTTTGCTTTGTGTTGAAAAACCCGGTTCAGATTTCCATCTTCATAAGAATGAGAGTCGAGTATGAATCAGACAAATACTAGAAGAAAAACAGTGTACCTGCAATTAATAGTATTTTTATTTGAATAGAAAAATCAGAAAATATAAAAAGTCAGATAAACTAGATAAAAAGATAGACAAACAGATGTAAATTGTATGAAATATGTAGTGTTTTGCGCACAGTTGTTTAGATCTATGATAAAAGAAGAAAACATGGGACAGAACCAACACAAATACAAATACTCATAAATCTTATGCAACTGCATCTTCTTCCAACAAAGACAAGCAAGGCAGAAACCTACAACACAAGATTCCCTTTAATGACAAAAATGATGAGCATGCATTTTATCTGTTCTTGCAAACAAAACAAAAGTCACATTTTTTAATGAACTCCAAATATGGAAAAACAAGTCCTTTGACGAAGGCTTAAGATCAAGTTCGTCATTTCTTCCGTCGATGTTGAGTCTTCATACCTTCCACTTCTTTCTCCATCAGGTGGTACTCCACAGTTGTTTCAGTTAACTGCATGGGAAAGATGAAGTATTGGTTACTTAATAGCTGTACATAGCTCATCGCTAAATTACGTTTAACTATGAGTGTGAGGTGTACGACTCAAATCCAATAAGCAATCTTTATTAAGAGAGCCAATAAACGTCAGACTTGCTTTTAAAACAATGTCACAAACAGCTATGGAGCCAGAAGATGAGATCATCCATTTGTCTGTTCACTAAAACATACTGGTTCACACAAAATGACTGCATCTGACTTTAAGTGGCCTAAAATAAACTTTCCTACCACAGTGCATAAGACAAGATAAGATAAGATAAGATAAGATGAGATAATCCTTTATTCGTCCCACAACAAGGAAATTTTAAGTGTTACGGCAGCAAAGTAGATTACATTATAAAGTAAACAATAGCCTATAAAATAGCAATCATTAAAGAATATATGCATAGTCTGAGAATTTAAAGGCATAACCGAAGCTGTTTGATTCTTACCATGTCCAAGAGAAGTTCAATCTTTAGTTTTAGAAGGTTGTTCTCTTCCTCCAGCTGGACATTTCTTTTCTTAAGTCGCTGCATTTCCCGACCAGAAGCATTGCCACCTGATTCTGATGAGACAAAAACACAAAGGAAAATGAATTATTGCTATACTAGCCATGCAGAGACCAACAGCAGTTAAGCTGATATGGCACCTATCATGGGATAAGGAAATCCTGAGGCACTTTGCATCTGAACAGTGGTGCAATGGTGTTTATTCATTCATCCCAGGCAAAGTTATTACCTGTTAACCATTGTCCCTCATCAAATTTCCAGCTTTGACCTCCAATGTTCATCACAGGGGGGCCATACTCAAGACCTAGCTCTACTTCCCTTGTTGAACGATCCAGCTAGGAAAGACATGAAGAAAAAAACACAAAAAAAAATCAGTCGGTATGTGTCTATAACAACTATTATAATATCGGACAGCAGTCCCTCTTACACAATCTATATCAATATCTACATCTACACATCCTCCTGGGCAGGGGCATCGTAGTGGGGGGAAAAGTGGGACTGACTACTTAGGGCCCAAGTGGGGAGGGGGGCCTTTAATGGGCCTGAAATAAAATGTGTTATTAATTATAACTGCATTAAGATAACTAAAAATGTCTGAATAAATAAACAAACATTCAGGATTCCTTTCTGGAGAAAAGCGGAGTCTCTGTTTACGTTTGGACCTGCAGCTGTCTGTCAGCAGAAGGCAGCTCCTGGGATGCTGAGTGGACAGCGGCTGTGGAACAGACCTTGAGCCTTGATCAATCAATGTGGATGCGCAATTAATAAGTTAAAAACACATATACAATGGGCTAATAGTGTGATTTTAACAGCTGTCTACGCCTCAAAACCGCTTGTCATTGTCATATTTTCACAGCATCAAGTTTGGCTGAATCTGACTGAAAGTAAACTGTAGGTTTTTAGAGTTTTATTTTACATCATGAGGTTAGATTATAACTATTTTTTTATTTTTTTTTTATGTTACCTTTATTTTACCAGGAATAGTCCCATTGAGATACAAAGTCTCTTTTTCAAGGGAGTCCTGGCCAAGACAGCAGCATAAAAAGTTTCACAAATAGAACAGCACAAAACATACAGTGACAAGTAACTATTACATCGATTTATAAATTAGCAGTGTTACGCTCTAAAACATGTGCACGAGCTGATCAGATCATCCTTTATCCTAGTTTTGAAATCCTCCAATCGAATTAAACATAAATAAATAATGCCCCCTTGTTGTTATTCAACAAATCACTTGGCTTCAAATAATCTTGTTTAAAGAGGTGGACAGTCTGAAGCCAGTCCATATTGTGCAGTTGAATTTGGAGAAATTTTGAAAAGAAATTATTGATATGTAGCTTAGATTGGTCAGTGGGCGGAGTTTTCTCCAAACAGATCTCTGATCCTGAACATAACCTGCTCCGGAGCAGGTTAGGAGTTCAGCATGAGTAACCATGGTTATATACCCTGGTAAGACGGGAACCACCTTCGTAGTCCTGAAAATCCAGAGTTAACCCTGAAGTTACCTTGATAGTATCAAATCCGGCTTCGTAGTATACCCCTCAGGATAGTTTTAAACATATATTTTTGTTTAATGCAAATAAACCAGTATTATAGCTGCAATGTTATATTGTGTTGGGTTGGCTGTGGTGATGGGGCCCACTGAGATATCTTTTCAGGGAGCCCAGAATTCCTGGTGACGCCCCTGCTCCTGGGTGATAACTGTACATTTGACAGGAAATTGATACCAATCAATGATTTTTATTTCATGTAAAATGTGTAATCAGTACACATTATCAACAGTATTCCTAGCTTGACCGTACTGCCAATAAGAAGCTCGTTTCTCACCGTGTGGAGGCTGGACAGGGATGCAGATTTGCGAGGTGGAGTCTTCTTCGGACTGAATGTGTTTCCAAAGAGTGGCATCCTTAGAGATCTTTTCAGGTCCTGTGTAAAAATGTTAACAGAACAGGAGCATTGGTAGCATTTATAAACAGAAGCATCAGACAGCCACAGTATGTTTTACTCTATTGTTGCTAACGATACGTCGTTAAGCTAATGCTAAGTGTCTAACACTCGCTCGCTATGAGCACTACTCATACCTTACATTTAAAGAAACTGTAGACTGCCTCACGGGTTGGTTAGTAGCTGTTATGTGTCTGTAAAAAATCAAACTTGTGTATTTACCTCCATAAAAGACTACTTATTCATATTCTTTAAGGGCTGGCTGGCATTCTTTTCTCTCCAAACTAAACCATGTTATCTACTGCGCATGTGTGAATGTTCCATGTGCGTGATGAAGGTTCCTCTTTGATACTACACAGTTTTAATAAAGAGCTGTTTCATGTGTTTGTCATCCTCTGTAAATATCAGACGTTTTAGATTACAAATCCGCGCTGAAAAGCTTGTTCTTGGCTGTCGTATGCTGAATTTAATACTCGATTACGCAAATGAAATTTCGGAACACCCCCCAATCGACCACGGAGATAATGGATCAATCCATTAAAAGTAAACATATCACCATGGTGATCGCTTCACATGCTATGGTCCTTTAACGTTGACATTGCACATTTTATTTACAAAGAAATTTACATTTGAAAATGTATCAAAGAGACAAACCAGGTTTCTGAACTATAGCAATACAACTGTAATAAGTATTCATGTCAAGATAACTGAATAAAATATTTTTAGCCCCGCCTTGTTTGCATGCAGCCCCAGTGGCCTAATGGATAAGGCACTGGCCTCCTAAGCCAGGGATTGTGGGTTCGAGTCCCATCTGGGGTGATTGCCTCTTTTTCTCCTGCTTACAAACTTAATGTTGCGTGGATTGAATTGATGAGTTGGATAGATTCTTCAAGCACTAGAAATAACTGCAAACGCAAGCTGTAACACGTTAAGCCCTTGAATATATTAACGCGTCATCACCGTCGCACATAACTCAAGTAGCCGTGATAAGGACAGATGCCCGCCTTAATATGTAAAAGACGTAGAATTGCAGGGAAATATCAGCTGACATGGAGAAGCTCACTGTCAAACTCTTCGTATTGCTGACATACTTGGCTGCACCAATGCAAACTTACCGTGAGTATCGATCCTGCATCATTGGCCATGACGGAAAAACATTTTGAATCCATTTTACGTTTAAAAACTGCTGCTGAAAAGCAAGATTAACTTATCAGAATCTACTGAAGATACAATAGTGTGTACAGTTAACGATTGCACTCATAGCAATAGGATTTAAAATTTGATTGCTTTGGTTATTCTGCTGTTTTTCCATTTTCAAATATTGCACTGTCCGAGGCATGCACATCATTATTATCAACCACAGTTTTGAACGCTTTAGTGTCATTTGTTAGCTCATATTTAGTAGGAGCAAAACCCCTTAATGTTTCATTGTATGTGCAGTCAATACCCACAATATATTGCACTTGATCAATTGTATTCATTTTCAAAAGTTAGTTGCTGCTTGTCTCAATATATAATCAACTTATAATCTAAAAAAAAAAAAATACATTTTAAAGGCTGTTTTTCTTACAGTTCATTCTATTGATGACCTTGTTTTACATAATGTGTGTTATTCAACCTCAACCCTGTAACCCCATCTATCCTCCCACAATGGTAGAGCTTCAAGAGGCCACCGTTTTTTGGGAGGCTGCCCAGAAAAGTGTGATCGTGAAGGAAGGGTTGATGGAGACAGCGGGGGGAGCCTACGGTTACTTCAATGACACTCTGCTCCTCACTGGATGGGGCGTCTTGGAGATCAGTGCCGGTCATGGAGTCGCACAACAAGACGAGACCACCTTCTTCCTGGCCGGGTACCTGGAAGGCTATCTCACTGCTGGGTGTGTGTCACAGGTGCTGTGGTGGATCACACAAGTTTGTGTGAAAAAATGTATTGTAAATGTTAACAAACTAATCATTCCCTTAACCTTGTATTTTCAGTCTGAACCAGAAAAAGTGCAGAATGTATCTTGCTTTCAGGAGGTACTTAAAGCACAGAGGTATTATTCCATACACTGAGGTCTCTGTTTAAGCTGATCGGGTATAACAATTTACCTTAGAGTTGCAGAAGTCAGAGTGTGTCAGGACATCCACTAAATAGTCTTAAAATACCAGTTTTCGAAGATGTCAGTCTTTTTATTGACATCTTGTTTGTTTTTGTAGGTTTTGATTTCAAACTGTTTCACAATCAGTTAAAAATTCCATGCAGGAGTGCTACTAAATAAAGTTCTGATAGACCGAAATGAGAAATCTGCATAGCTGATATAAGTCAGAGCTTAGAAGAGTATTTACTTCAAATGAGGAGAAGTATAGAGCTGCATAATATGGAAATACACTACTACAGTATCATTAGTGAGGAATTTATCAAAAGTATTTGATTAAATGCACTTTTTTTACGCCAAATATTAATTACAATTTATAACAGTGTTAGTCTTCTGTAAATTTCCTAATTTCCAGTTTTATTATTTATCTGCAGACAAATGTTCCATCACTACCACAACATGTACCCTCAACTCATAAAGGACGAGAAGGTATTGAATCCCCTGAAAAGATTTTTAAGGTACAGTTCTACTTTGGTTCACACTTTGTGCTAAACCTAAACCTCTGTGTATTGGCTGAAACTGGCTTAATTTTATCCACTGAAACATGATTCCCTCCTGATTTAAAGAGAAATTATCTGAATATTGTAGTTAATAGGCTTTTCAAGAATGTTCTCCACATGATTTAAGATATCTCTTTGTTTAGATACCAGTATCACCAGTATGTTCTCACATCTGTCAGAGAAAAGTCTTGATTAAATGCAAAAGTTACATTTATGCCTGCAGCGATAGTTGCATCATGAAAATAGATGCTCAGCGTAAGCATGCGGTAGATCTGAAAAGCAATAAAATACATGTAGTGGGACCCTGTCTCTGACCTCTGAATGATCCACAGCAAACAGGACCAGTGGGCCAGAGAGCAGGTGAAACTGAGGAGAGCCAGTGACCCCTTGTGGAAGCATCTGGGACTGATCCTAGCCCAGCTGGACGGACTCCATGCCGGGGCCGCACAGTGGGCCAAAAGCAAACACAGAGAGGTGTGTTGGTGTAGGCGTGACTTTCTGCGTTGGTGAGAAAGTTGTCACTACATACATCATAACATTCATCCCTGACACTTGCTCTCTCCTACATCCCCAGCCTCTATCAGCATTTGCACTTCAGTTTCTGAATGGTGTCGGCGACCTCCTGGATCTTGTCCCAGCTCTGACACCTCGCTCCAACTCCTCCACAGGCGGCGGGGCTTTCAGGATTCCAGGAATGGGCCACTGCACTGCTCTCATTAAGGTTAGGCCAAGCTCATTTGGCTCAAGCTATGAGGGAGCACTTGGGAGGTCTGAAAGTAGGCCTAATTAGTTTTATTGTGGGTCTTCGTGCATGGGGCTTTCCTCTTTTTAAGGGTGTCAGTAAACAGTGTTAGAGGCCATTAGAGGAGAATAGTTTCCTGTCCACCAACACCCATTCAGAAAACTAAGACTAAGTGCAAATGGAAGAGGGGCCACAGCAAGGCAATACAATGAGGATTCCTGTCACAGTTTTAAATAATAGACCTACATTTTATTTTTTTCATATCTTAGTTGTCACAGAAGCATTAATGACTCTTTTGATTCTTCTTACAATTTACTTTTGTTTCCTTCTTGTACCCTGCTTTTTGAGAAGAGTGTGTGTCTGCTTAATGAAAATGTAGCTAAAATTTTACGTTTACCTCATCAACAATTGGTTTCATCTGCTTCAACATCAAAATGTGAATGTGTGGGATTATCTGGTTGGCCAAATATAGCAACCTAATACTAATCCAGACTTTCTGCTTGATAATTGCAAGTATGACTGAGAATCAACAACCATGCAGCCTGCTCTGGAAGTCTTAAATTGTACGTAGTGCTAAATGCTAGTGCTAGCATGGCAACAAGCTTTCATAACAATACTACGGTTGGTGTTAATGACCATCCAACTTCAGTGAATGCAGAAGAGTCAAAAAATAAGATGTTTCAGGTTATTTAAGTACACAACTGAAAACCTACAACTACTTTAGCGACTCTTTTAGGTTAAATCGACTTAGATCTTCATGCTAATGTTAGTGCAGCATCTAGTAGTGGCAAAACCACATTGACTGAGACCAAGACATGTCCGAGACCAGAGTGCACCAAGACCAAGACAAGACCAAGACATTTAGAGATCGAGACCAAGTCAAGACCAAGACCAAGGCAGGGCAAGACCGAGACAAGACCAAGACCATATATATCAATGAAAAATCATCATGAGAGTTAACAAAATAAAAGACTTCTGTTTATTTGATTTAAGTTTGCTCTGGATACAATTGACAGCAACAAACAAGGTTTGGTTTTGTCTTTGTTGCCTTTCTTTTGACTCCTTCAGTTTAGTTTTTTCTCTTATCACAGTAATGACAAGGGCACAGAGTGCATCAGTGATGGTCTCGACCGGTCTTGATATGAATTACGGAGTCCGCCAAGTCCGAGACCGAGACAAGACAGAGTAAAAATGCTTTCGATTCCGAGGCCAAGACCTTAAATAAGCGGCCTTGAGACAAGTCCTGAGACCAAGACCGGTCTCAAGTACTACAACACTAGCATCTAGCATTGACTAAAAATGCTATTCCCAATGCTGAGTTGACCTTGTTTACCATCTTAGTTAAGTTTACTCAAAAGAAGTAAAAAATGAAGATAGTTAATAAAAATGTCAATGGAACAGCTAACAGCCCTGTTAGACTAAAAGGAATGAAATGCTGTCACTAGCGTATCAACTAGCTGACAATGACTTTGCTATTGTTGATGTTTTACATTTCCAATACTTTTCATTTAAGTTAAGTCCATTTATAAAAGACCAACCTGATCTAGATTCTTTTCAATTAGCTTCATGATTGTCTGAACATACAATTATGCTAGCAACCCTGTTGGCTGAAATTATGCTTTGATTTGAGTGCTAATTATAGAATGCAGCAAGCTTAGATTACAAATGCGTTTCTGTTGTTTAATGTGTACTATGTTTAACATATTTTTTTTAGCATTTTAGCATGCCAACATTTGCTTATTGGCACTAAACACAGAGTACAGATGAGAACACAATAGATTTCTTATTCCTTTTCAATAACAGGCACAACATGTACGTAAACATCCCTCATCACAGCCCCCCTCTCTCTCCTCTTGTGCCTAAGGTGCTTCCTGGCTTTGAGAACCTGCTGTTTGGACACTCGAGCTGGTACACATATGCAGCCACCATGCGCATCTATAAACACTGGGACTTCAAGGTGTCTGACACACCCTTTGCCAATGGAAAGATGTCGTTCAGCAGCTACCCTGGTACACATTAGCACACTCACACAGCATAAGTAAAGAAACCTGAATTGTAGTGTGTCAACCCATGGAACAGCAAAGCACAGATTTCTGTTGAAAGCCCTGAGCCGAGGTGAACAGCTTGTCGTTAATCCACATGGTTTCATTTTCATCTTGGAAAATATAAACATGACATCAAGGACTTAACCCAAATCTTTAATGAACATCCTTTACGGAAAGTAATTCTTCTGTTAAGCACAAAGCTTAGTCAGTGCGAAGCAAACATCCATGGCAGCGTGTCTTCATCAAAAACAGACTCACAATGAAATGTAGTCCCTCTCTGTAAAGTCTGGGGGGCCCAGTAATTTTATGAGAAGAGATTTGCAGAGTGGTCTAGACTATAAAAATCCTCTTAAAGGGTCTATTGCTATCAGAACAAGTTTTAAGAAGCACTATTTTTAGAGTCCAGCAGGCTGAAGACATTGCTTCACCTTATTAAAATGAAGAGGGGAAGTACAGTCTTGCCACTGTAGGTGGTGTGTGACCGCTGCAGCCTTCTCAAGCTGCTTTCTCTCACACAGTGTGAAGCATGAATCAGGGCTAACACAACAGAAAAAGATGAAATATAAATACTTTATGTAAAAAAAGATGTAGGGCTGGTGGAAAAATTCCACTGCCTATGGTTCTTATATTATTGATAGCAGCAGCAGTATATTCATTTTTAATAGCAGCATCAGCAGAGTAAGTACTTATTATAGTAGCAGTAGTATTCTAGTGTAATGGTAATATGAAGGACATTGAAAGAAGCATAAGCAGTTCTTCTACTTGTACTCAGTTATATTAAACCAGCAGCTGAAACAGTAAGGGCCTGTGTCCACTAACAGCATTTTTTTGTCCTCACAGAGCCCACAACCTCAATTTTGGGAATGTTTCTCACCGGCACATACAGTTATCTGATGTCCTGTTGCACTAAAGCATCCCTTTGTAGTTACCATCTGGCCCCTTTTAAAATGCTATGTATGCTTCATACTCTCATATTTATTTTTTATTTAATGAAATTTTACAAGGAAGTATGAAATAGTTGATATCAATTCATGACATTTGCATCAGCTCTAAACCTGGAAAGGATAGTTAGTTTCTCCTCTGTACAAACCTCTGCCATTGCTGAACAAGTTGATATCAAAAGACCCTCCCTTTTTGATTTTGATTGGTTGGTGATGGTGAATTGACATTGATGATCCCATGGTACCAAAAGTTGGTACTATCTTATTTTCAACTGAGAACTGAGAGAAATGTGAATGCAACAACAAAAAACAGCAGATGTTAAGGGCAGATTTGAGTTACAGAAGATGAACTGCATCAGTTGTACAGTAAATTGGCACTGCCAGCACACAAAATGTCGTCAGTGGACACAGGCCATAAAAGTAGCGAGATGGGGGCAATGGCTGCATTGATAATAAAAATGCAGTAGTAGTAAATAGTAGTAAAAGTCTGTTTTTCTCTAGAATAAATACGTTCAAAACCTTGGGGTACTATTTTTTTAATGTTCAAGGAAATTTGCTAATTCTTTTCTTGCAAAAGTTGAATATGACGACAGGTATCACTCCCTCCTGTAAATAAACAGCTAAAGCATGCAGTCTGTCACATTACACAGCTAGCATTGCTCTGTCCAACATTTGAGCCAAGCTAGCTTTTACTTTGTACTTTTACAAACATCTTAGCATACAGTTACACAGAGCAACATTAAAAGTCATACAGAGGGACAATTGTGTGGTGAACATCAACTCTGCATTTTAGCTCCATAAAGTTCTCCAGCTGGTTGCTATCTGCATCTCTCTGCTATTTGCTGCTGAGCAGGTAGTGTATGTGTGTATATCTCAGCCTTTGGCCGAAAACAACAGCTTTCTGCATTTGACAAACGACATGAGAACAGCAAGAGTGAAATTAAACATGATTGTTTGTTATAGGGCTCCTGTTTGGTCTTGTGGTTATATCACAAGCCCCATCTGCAGAGGCTATAGTCCTTGAAGCAGGCAGCTCGGGTTGGACTCCAACCTGCGGCCCTCTACCACATGTTATTACCCATTCTCAGCCAGTTTCCTACTCAATCCACTGCCCTATCCTCCAAATAAAGGCATAACAACCCAATAAAATAAAAAAAGATGGTTTCTAATTACTTAGAAAATATACATCTGCAAATAACCAGTAA
Source organism: Notolabrus celidotus (assembly GCF_009762535.1). NCBI lineage: Eukaryota > Metazoa > Chordata > Actinopteri > Labriformes > Labridae > Notolabrus > Notolabrus celidotus. The sequence goes on from NC_048289.1 coordinate 9,669,900, forward strand.
TGGCAACTGACACAACATGCAGATAACTTCAGTAATGGTTTGTTCCACTGCCCATTAAAAGTAATGTAATCTCTATACTAGCTACAGATGAAGATAGGAAATGGAGTCATTGCAACTCTGTTAACTTGTCCATTTTTTAAACTTTTGTCTTTGATTCTTGTCCTGAAACACCCCTCTCTCCTGTCTATAACCACTGATTCACCCTCCTCTTCCTCCAGGATTCCTCATGTCTTTGGATGACTTCTACCTTCTTGGGAGCGGCTTGCTGATGACTCAGACGTCCATAGATGTCTTCAACGTCACTCTGCTCTCCCAGTTCAGCCCTCACAGCCTGCTGGCCTGGCAGAGAGTCCGTCTGGCCAACAGCCTGGCACACAGCGGAGAGGAGTGGGCGCAGATCTTCTCCAAATACAATTCAGGTGAAAACTTTTTGATGAATCTGAATCGTTCTTTCTGCTTTCCTCATATAATATAATGAGGACTTGCTCCCATAATATTAAAACCAAAGAAGAACAGATGGGCTGTGATCTCTGAGTGTCCAGTAAACATTAGCCTCTCTAGTAGAGACTGTATAGAAGTTGAATACTGACCATACTGTTTTTTTGTTGTAAAAGTTATGTGTTTCTACTTAACATTCTTTTTCACTGTCTAGTTTAAACTGTCCTTTTTGTCTTACCATTGAAGATTTGATTGTAGATATTAAATGGTGGCTACAAAATAGCGTTTGCATAAAACTCCTCAAAAACAAACTGTCAGTCATCGCTGAAACAGATCAAACTCCATGGTGTAAGTAGAACTAGGACTTTTCAGCATTATCACCTTTAATATGGCTGGACTCTTATGAAAACAGGAAAAAGTACTCAGGACATCTCATTGACTCATTTAAAGCTGTGAGGAGTTTTAATGTGGTTTTGGAACAGAATAAAATTTACATGGTTGTCTTCATATGACCTTCAAAAGCAAACTAGCACTTTAACACCACTTTGATGCTGCCAGAGGAAAAAGTCAAAGGGTCAACATCGTTTAAATATTTCATCCTTGGGGATGACGCTAAAGTCAGTAGGATTCATCCTCTGGGAAACATTAATGCCTTTTGGCTGGCAGACCGTGTTACACATGCATCTGGCACTTAAAAAAGTCCACTGACCAATTTATGACCATGTATCTTTAATGAGGAGCAGATTACATTCAAAACTTGTTTTAACCTCTTGTATCCCGCAGACTGGAGACCCGTTCTTTTATCATGACTAGGCTACAATGCTTTAGAGAGGTTGGGTGTGTTTCTATATTAAGTGTTAAAGTCAGGATGTCAGGCAGGGCATTTCATAAAGATCTAACTTATTTATGATGCCATGAACAATCCCTCTAAACTTTTACTATTTGCGTTTCAAAAGAAAGCTGTGACAGAAAAGCACAAAAACTCAATCTATGTAAAATTCACAAGAAAAGTTTCCATAGAGACTTAGCGAGCTCCCAAACACACCATCCTAATCATTACACAACAGTTGTGTGCATGAATTGAGCAGCTGCTTCGATCTTTCACGTCATGTTGCTATGGGAGGGCAAGGGAGAACAGGACAGAGTGTGCTTAAGACTGACAGGCTTCTCATTACCCAGCAGCCTTTGCTTCATACTCTCCATCCTGCTAAACTGTTGTGGTGGCCTGCAGGGACTTTACGCAGGAGCCATTGATTTCCCTTAGCCTGTGTTTTTATTTCATTTATTTCTTTAGAGTTAAGTACAGGATTCATTGTCTGTGCAAGTCGGTATCTAGAGCCAGAAGTAAACCTTTTGTCTTCGAGTAGTTTCACATCCTCCAGGCCCTTTCAAGACTGTGAATTATGTTTATTATGCAGCTAGAATAAATATTATATAACTTAATGTGACCTTGGTCAGATGAATTCTGTGCATGACCCGGGAGAGAAAAACAAAAACAAAAACTATATTGTTATCTCAGACCCACTTTGGGTTCCACCCTCTACTTGGGCCTTGAGTAATCAGTCCCACTTTCCCCCAACTATGACACCCATGGACTAAGGAACTGTAGGTTAAAGCTAAAATGCTCTTTATCAAAACCTTTAATGCCAATGCATTATTTTGGACAATCTTATTGGTGGTGTGAATTTAATTTCTGCCAGCCTGATGCCAACTTCCCTCTGGATAGAGAGTTTGTTGCAATTCAGTATCAGTATAATTGTTCCAATTATAATACTTATTTTCTTGTATTTGAAAAAGAGAATATCTTTTAGTCTAATATTCAAGTTGCATTTGTATTTTATTCCACATGCATTTTAAGTAGTTTAGTTTCAAGGGTGATGGTACTTTTATTTTGAAATCACACGTCAGTTAAGTGCCCACTCTTCTCAGTACAGGAGCAGATAGCAAGACAAAGCATGGAGTTCAGTTTATGCACAAGTATTCCCTCTTTTTTGTGTCATGCAGCCAATGAGTTTCACTATTAATTTGAAGAAAAAGCTGCAAATAAACCAGAAGTAAGAAAGCCCCTTTTTGTCTGTCTGGGAGGGCATATTAATCAGAGTATTGACAGGGAGGATCACAGCATGACAAATGTAGTCTTTTTTACATGTCAAACAACAATTAAATGTGATTTGCTGTGTCTGTATTTTAGGGACATATAATAGTCAGTACATGGTGGTGGACCTGAGTAGGGTTGCTCTGGGTCACAGTATCAGGAGTGGAGCTCTGACTGTGGTGGAGCAGATTCCTGGGAAGGTGTTGCACTCAGATCAGACTCAAGCTCTACGCAGAGGTAAGACAAAAACACACCTCCAGTTTTGTTTCATAGGTTTTCAAGTTTTATCCAGGTTGGTTAATTGAGATGGTAATTTTTCATATCTGTAAAATCTGGCAGGTTACTGGCCATCCTACAATATACCGTTTCATGTTGAAATCTACAACCTGAGCGGGTACGGAGTGATGTGGAAGAGATATGGCGAAGACTTCTCCTACGACCTCTGTCCGCGAGCCAAAATCCTCCGCAGGGACCAGGCCAAGGTGTTTGACCTGAACACCCTCAAACACATGATGAGATACAACAGTAGGTCTAACATTTGATCTCTCATTGCTCATGTTTTATATCTTTGAGTGAACATTATAGTTTGAAGCAGCAAGTCTAAAAGTCAAACTGGCTTTGTTTCAGACTACAAGAGAGACCGCTACTCTAAGGGCCATCCATGTAAAACCATCTGTTGCCGAAATGATCTGAGACCAAGAAGACCACGACCAGGGGGTTGTTATGACACCAAGGTAGGATGTCATCAGCATATTGAATGAATTAAGTTTACTACAAGATTTTTTTTTAAATTGTACAGTTTCTGTAAATTATATTTATTATTTTGACCCATTTTGCTTTGCCGTGTTTTTAATTATTGCTTTTTATTAGCAAGAACCTGAGTCCACAACATGCTAGCAGTTTTTTGAAGCTTCATGGTGGTGCTTTGAGCTACATGAGAACAGACGCTTGCTTTCAGTGACTATGCTAACATGCAATGTCTGTAATTATGTTCACAATTTTCACCAGTGATACTAGATGAACAACAGCTTCCTTGTTTATAAGATGACTGAACAACTGTGTGGTCAGTAATTCCAAAAAGGGCAAAATTACAACAATTTTACTAATGTAGTGATAAAAAATAAAACCATATTAGTGATATGAAGGCAACAAATCAGATGAACATTGCTGATCTCATTTGTGCTTCAACTAGACTGTGTGTTAGTTACATCAGGAACACTGTTCATGTCTGATTACCAGCAGCCAGCAGTTAAGGTGAAACAGCAAAAAATGCACATGGACTTAATGAGCTAAAATATAGTGCTGATGTCAAAGTTTGACCTTTTAGTGAGGTATGTTAACCCCTTTCAAATGGCTAAACATGCAAAGAAGTGATTCTTAAAATATGACTATATTTAAAGAAGCATTTTTTTTGAAGTGGGCTTGTTTGTCGTATTTTTCAAAAATAAGTGTATTACAGGGGGTGCCGGTAAGCTCTAGCCCTTTGTTGAGAAGCTGGCCAGATAACTAGATTGGAATTTGAGCTATCAACTACTGCAGATGTAGTCTACCATGTAATTTAGCTACTAGCTTTAAGAAACCCACTCAATAATGTCAGCGGAAGTGTAGGCCCTATTTAGAAATATTTCAGGGCTTTCTTTGCCCTCAGAAAGCCTGTTTGTTGTTGCACTTATCTCTGATGCAACGCGTCCATGTTCTTCTGCCTGCAGTGCACAGATCAGCTAATCCGGACTATGATGTTTGAGTCCACTTGACTTTTTCAAGCACACTGATATATTGGGAATTTTCAATATTTTTGCATCCCGTTTGACATAATTTTGAGCAACAAATGCTGAACATTATCAGGCTGACACAATAATTGCCGTAGAGGTAGTCCTACCCTTCAGCAGCTAACACAGTGTATTTAGGTAAGGTAAGCGTACAGACCATGGGATGTGTCATTATGAAATAAATAAACAGCAAGAGTGTCTCAACAAGCAATAGTATTGCTCACTTAAGCACTTTAGCATGCCAACGATGGCTTATCAGCACTGAGCACAAAACACAGATCAGGCTAATGGAATTGTTACGTGTTTAGTAAGGCATTGCTCCAACCAATACGTTAAAAGATTGAAATTCAAACTCAAGGACTTTATTGGATGTGACGTTAGTGATTCCAAAAGACATTTGGAATCATCATCTGGGGGCGTGACTACTTCACAAAATGTTAGTGCTATCTAAGACCAGAAATAATTTGTTTGTGGTGTATTAACAAACATCATTATATTCAATCAAAACTTGCTCAGAGCTACTGAACTGGGAATAATAGTGTTCTTGTAAAAACTTTTTTACACTCAACACAAAATACAAACTGAGGTAAAACGCCAAATCATTTTTGTTTGGCTTTAAAAGGTCAACTTAAATATGATCACCTGTTTCAAAATGTCAAGGGACTCAGATTAGGTTGCACTCACACATTACATTGATTCTCAGAATCACTCAACTTCATGCAGGGTAGCAGAAATGTATTTATTGACGTGCACAATCTCTATTGAGAGGCCAAATTAAATTACACTATTTTCTTCCTGTTGCTCACCCCCTCCTTTGTGACATCTTTAACCATTTTTGTCTCATGATGCAGGTGACTGACTACCAGATGGCTGTCCAGCTGGTTGCTGAGGCAATAAACGGCCCAACAACACAGGGGGGCCTGCGTCCGTTCTCATGGCAATCCTTCAACCTCTCAAGTCACCAGGGTCTCCCACATACCTACAACTTTCCCTTCATCACCATGAGGCCCACACTGCATCATCCATGAGAGCACAGGGACAGAGGACACCACCCACCCGTCCAGGAAGAAACAGTCATGCTTTCTTGCTCCAATCAGAAGTTTGCAGACATGGAACAGTGTGACTGAGGTAAATCTCATCCTGTAATACGTAGTCCATTAAATCTTTATGGTAATCTAATTTCCCTTTTAGCTCATTAACGTCAATCTGGTTTAAAATGTAACCCTTTTGTTTTAATAAGCTATTTACTAATTCATTGGAACACCTCCCTAAAATGCATTTTTAACCCTTTACTTTATTATAAAACCAGCATTTATTCAATGAAATACTCTTATTAGAATCAAAGCTGTTCTATTTTCTGAGAATCCACCCAATAGTTGCAGCACTATGTTTAACTTACTTAACATAATTATTGTTGACTTCTAAGCTGTGTTTTCAAACTGTGGAAAAGTTTATTCTTTAAAGTGTTTTATTTTATACATCAGATAAATGCAATAAAAGGACTGTGCAATGTTTACTCAGGTTTACAAAGAGATGGAATTACATGTTTGCTGTAATGTAAATATCAAGGACAATAAAGTGTATATGTTGTAAAATGTGATTTTTGTTTGTCTGTATTTAGTGCAATTTAAAAAACTACAAGACCCAGTTTTTATTATCTTTGTCAAGGTGAGGTAGACAACCAGACATCCTACACTGTTTCCCTTCAAAATAAAAGGTTGAAGCTCAAACTTTTTCGATAGGACAGAAATTAGTAATCCAAAGTACTGGATACAGATTAAAACCCTTAACTTCAAAATAAAACACTTAAAAAGATATTGTAGAACGTATTATTGGATTAAAAAACAGCCCCTCTACTATTTTCTATAAATCATGGCCTATGGTTTTTGAAGCACCGCACATATTCATACTCAATTGATAGTAGATAGTCTGGGTTTGTACGCATTTTCTCAAATCATGTTTTAACTTAAAGCCCTGTATATAGGCCTATTGGAGCTAGTGGGCTGTGTAATGGGAATATTTCTTGCAAAATTATTGATAAAATATTTTCTCTGTTGACAGACTTTGGACCATCAGCAAATAATGTGCCTTGCACAGATGTGAGTAACTGGTCCATTATTTCCTGGTACACCTAACTGCTGATTCAAAGATATGGCACAAAGAAATTTTTTTTGATGTGCAGAAGAAGACACAGGTGTTTGCTTGATTGTGATTTTAAACATTGGTTATAAGTATCAGCCCTGATTCTTGATGCAGCTCTAGTGCAAATGATACCTCAAGCAAGAAGCCTTGGAGGACAAATATAATATAGAGCAGGGGTGTCAAACTCATTTCAGCTCAGGGGCCACATACAGCCCAAATTGATCTGAAGTGGGCTGGACCAGTAAAATCATAACATAATAACCTATAAATAACGACAACTCTACATTTTTCCCTTTGTTTAAGTGCAAAAAAGTACAAGTACATTCTGAAAATGTTCACAATTAATGAACTATCTTTCTACAAAAACAGCTGGTTTTTTTTTTGCCATGATGAGTTTCATAGTTGGCTGAATATTTTACTCTATAAGCCCTGAAACCTTCTGCAAACACACCAAACACACAGGTTACCCATTCACCTGTCACTGAGTGTAATGTTTTCTGCAGAAGAACAGAGATTATAATAAAGAACAAGGTAAAGTTGATTATTTTGGACCCCTCAGCTCCACTATGAACAGTTTCCTTGCTAGACAGTGTTGTATGCAGGGGTGTAGTGCTAGTGTTAGTAGTTAGTGGATCATCTTATAGTGCTCTAAAAAGTCTTTATGAATCTCAACCGGATTATGCAAAAAGAAAGTCATCTATTTTCTCACTTTGAAAAAAAAAATCCCGGAGCGCAGTTAAGGGTGCTCCGTCAGCACTATGATTCTATGGGGCCCCCAGAGGAAAAACCTGAAATAGCAGTTACTTTTATTAAAAAATTGCAGTCAATATCTTCTCTGTAATTTTTTCACTTTGTAAAGTCGTTCTGTGGGCTGGATGGGAACCTCTGGCAGGCCGGTTTTGGCCCTCGGGGTGCATGTTTGACACTCCTGATATAGAGAGAGAGACACACACGGAGACATTTTATCATAAACTAATATATATATAAGAAATGTAATTCACTCATGTTTTGTCTTTTATATCTGACCAGTTACTCTTCGTTTTAAGTTTCATGTTGACATTTGATACAATCATAAACAGCTTTTACTTTGAAAGTGTATCCAGGATGTACAATAGGTAACTTCCTGTAGCTTTGGCAGCTCTCTGAGTTGGTTTGCCCGGGTTTGGGGCGGAGCGTGCCCGGTGGGTAACGGAGAGAAGGAGCCAGATATCAACAGACACGGACGGACGCCCTCGCCCGTCTCACCTCGTGTCCATCGGCTAGTTTCAAATGGCAACGACCGCGGACGAGCAGCGGGAACCGGCGGACGTCGCTGGTCTGTCGCCGCACCCCGGCTCCCGACAGCACCACAACAGCAACAACAACAACAATAATAACAACAACAACAAAGACAGTGAGGCGGGAGATACCGCGACCTCCGCTACAGCTAGTTCGGCGGAACCCGGGGGGACGGCGTCGCAGGGCATCGGGAACGGCTCGGTCATCAACCCCACCGGGGGGAACAACGGGAAGTGGGTCCGGCTGAACGTCGGCGGCACAGTGTTCCTCACGACCAGACAGACTCTCCTCAAAGAGCAAACTTCATTCCTGTACCGACTGTGCCAACAGCAGGACCTCCACTCAGACACAGTGAGTCTAAACAGGACTTTGTTTTAACCTGATGTATTCATTCTGTGGTTATAACAACCTTCTGCTGCAGTAAACATGGAGCTGAAACTACAATCCACTTAGTTCACTGGAGTCATGCGTCAGTGTTTCTACAGCTACTGAAAGTTCTCTTTTTAATTAGCCATCATTTGGTGTTCAGTGTACATCCATTAGGGATGTAACGATACACTCAACCCACGATTCGATTCGAATCCCGATTCTTGGTTCACGATACGATTCACTCACGATTCTCTAACGTCTTTTCAAGAAAACTGGACTGAACTCAAAATTTAAATATTATTTTTAGGGATTCACGATATTGTTTTTTTTGCCGATATTTTACAACTAATTTAGCCGATTACCAAAACCGATATTTTTTTCCGCACACCTAATTACAGAGTATTATGGTGGTACTCTTATCACATTTGTTATGCAATATTCATTTCTTGTGCACAATAAGAAACATACTTAATATTTAAAACTGCATATTTATTTATGACAATCGCTTTCAAACACAATTCATACAAAAAGATACATCCTACTTAAAACTTGGATGATGCTCTCCCTGAGACAATCATAACAATCCCCACAACCAGGGCAAATTTGGCCAATTTCACATTTGACATAGTAAGTAAACCTGACCTCTGTTCACAGGGAACATGTGAAAAGTGCAACTGTACAGCAATTAAACCTAAATTAAAACAAATGGTTTCTCTTTCACAGTAAATGTGCCTAAATTAGTCAGCTACATGTACCTTACAGACTGCTGCTTAAATTCAAATTTAACTTAAAACATTAGACCAACATGTGTGCTGCAAACCATTATTTTATCGGTTGATTATATCGGCGGACATCGGCATGTTGGCCGATATCCGATAGTTCATTTTTAAGCCAATACAGTTAGCGTGCCGGTAATATCGTGCATCCCTAATTATTTTATTTCAATTCTCAGATATGGCCAGTTGCAATATATATTTTTCTCTTATATTTCTCTGTAAACAAAGTAATCATTTTTCATTTTTAAGGTGTTGTAACTCAAATAAAATCACTGCACACCTTTTTTTTTAGCACCTTGCAAAAAAACTAAAAATGACTACAACAATACCTTGCTGGAAAATTTCAGAACAGTTATAAAGAAATGTAAAGTGAACGATTTCCAAATTAAAGTATTAAATATTAAAACAAATAAGGTAAAGCTCTTTGAATTAGGGATGTAAATTTCAAGTATTCTCCTTGATCGATCTTTGGAAATGTTAACGATCAATTATCTATTTATCGGAGTATTTAATGAAGATATCGCCTTCTACTGTTTAAAAATAATATCCAGTTACAAATGACGTTGAATCGATTTTAATCCACCCTTATTTGTATCAATTTTTTTACCGATTTGCAATCCATTGTTACATCCCTAACATCCATGGATGTTACAGAAGGCTGGTAGTGCAGAGTAGACTTTATTGTGCTCTAACATTTCCCTCTGTCAGCCTAATTTGTCAGATCAGCTTGTAAAAAGCCCAAAATAACCTTTATAACATTCCTGTAGTGGCCCATGTTTGCCCTTAACAGTGCGTTGCCGTTTACCCTGTGCTCTCAGCTCATGATAACATTGTTCCCCCTGAAAGGTGATTATAGCTTTATTTAAAGTTTTTGAATCCCTGTGTGGTATGAAAGTTGTTTTTTATAACCAGACTAAAAAGGATTGGTTAAAATATGTGAGCAGGTCTGAGCATGAAGGGAGCCAGTGCTTTACCTTTTAGAGACTGAATGGACAAACGATATTACTGAACAGTGCTCAATGACGTTTTTATCTTACAAGACATCACAGAAGCCTTAAAGGAAGGGACTAACTATATTATACTGAAACTAAATTATCAATGTACTCTTCCCAGAACCTTTTACTTCAACTGTGCCGTGGTCCGGAAATACACGCCTGCAACTCCACAGTAGGCGTAGAGTTGTCTAATTACCAGCTGATAAACTGTGCATGTGCAGTATGGAGCTCTCCCACTCTCTTGTCCTCCTCCTGTAAATGTGTGTGTCTCGGCATCATTTGATGGTGTGAACATAGCTTGGGTCAGATGGATGAACACGTGCCTCCTCTTCTGCAGGGAGCTGCACAGTCAGGAGCAGTGCAGCTGACATCATGTTGGAGAACAGAAAGAGAGAGAGATGTATTGTGGATGTCGCAGTCTCTGAACACACTGGAAGGGCTGCTCATGAAAGATGCAGTTTTCTATTAAGCTGCTGCCTTTGATATGCATGTGTGCGATGGATGTATTAGGGGGCATGTCTTCCTCAAAGCCTGCTGACGGCTGTGAACTGATATTCTCTCCTCTGTAAAATGTTCACTCTGTGAGAAACTGTGAGAAAATTAACCTTAGGAAACAGAATATCCATAAATCTCCACTAATGACATAAGTAATCTCATAAGGGGCGTGAAAAAACATAATTTGGTCATTATTGGACCCCATGGTTTTTTTAAGATTGCATAGAGCAATAGTCATTTAGGATTGTTGTCTTTTTTTGAGCCACAATGGCAGAGAAATAACACGTTTCAGACACCTGAAATGTCAATATTTTCTGGTTCTTACACTTTTGCAACTGTTCATCGAATATGACAACGTTTTTCAACTATGGGCTAGATGAAATCAGACGACTGAACCAAGCAGCAACCCCTGGACACGAGAACTGAAGCCAATGTGGAAGTGTTAAAAACTGCAGTTCCTAGAGTGTCAGCTTAAGGCTGGCTCCGGAAGTACTAGAAACCACATAAAAGCAAATTTTAAAAAGCTGATCTTTACAGCAGAAATAAACATGTTTACAGCCTGGTACAAAAGACGAGTGTAGTCTGGATAGCTCATTTCTCGATCGGCACACACTTGTACCAGGAGTGAATCTTTTCGTAACGCAGCAATTTCGAAGATATTAAGATTATGAGTTTTTCATTATGAGAGGCACAGCTGACTTGACTGACAGGTGGGAACACTGTAGCTGTTGGCTAGGAGGCTCAAAGCCCGCCTCTTTACATCACACTCGCTGGACAGCAGTTAGGTTAACTTCAACATAATCTAATATGCCTCCCACTGCCTCAAAATAGCGCTTCGGGAAGAGATGGGTGACATCACAGATACTACGTCTATTATTTATACAGTCTATGGACTGAACTCATCACCTGGAGCCCTGGGAGCTTATGACGGTCATTTTCACCAATAGTTTGAACCGATAATTTTCATAAATGCATGATTATTGATTGGAATAATGATAATGATAATAGTAGTCGTTGCAGGATTGAGGATTGATCATTTAAATCTACTGAGAAACAGTTTAAAATCAGAAAAAATCTCACAACACTGATATTCATGCAAAGCTTTTAAACCCGCTACAAAATGAAACCAAAATATCTGAAAGATGTGTCAATAATATACAACTGAACAGAACTCATCATCAGTATATTACTGTATCTCAGTCTCATGCTCTAGTTTGATCCGCACACATTCCCCCTGAAGGGTTTAACAGAGTGGAGTGCTTCTTGGTGTTTGCAGAAGAAAACAATCTGCCTGAGAGCAGGTATTCCTTGTGCCAGAGCCAAAAACAACCTCCAAACTTGGAGTTGGGAGGTTTTTACAAGAAACTAGACACGACTGTTCCCCCGCTGCAGCGCCAGGCTTTTTGGGAGGAAACAATATTCTCATGTGACCTTCAGTGCAACCTTACTGGAGCTCCCTCAGCACTGCTTTAAGACTCTTACTGTGTAACATGTGCACAAACACACCTACAGCTCTGTCCTTCTTCCTTCCCTCACCTTCTTTTTCTTTTTTTTTAAACCTTTCCTGGCCCACCCTTTCCTCATCCTCACTCAGCAGCTGACTCACAGTGAATACTTATCACATGTTTACTCTCCCTCTGTGTGTCTTTTCTGCTCCTAATCACAAACTAGTATTTTGAGAGACTTGATTTTAGTGTTTTAATTTTTGTCTCCATGGCACTGCTGTCATCCTAAGACTCCGAACTCTCAGTTTGATGTAACCTATGGAAATGATGTTTAAGGAGTGGTAGAGAGCTCTGCTTTTTGTCAGGCATCTAACACACCCATCCAGGGGAGTATTTATACATCAATTAAGGCTACAGCATCAAGTCCAAATAAAAGAATATTCATACCAGAAAGAGAGACATGCTTCCAGTTGTTATAAAGGGTTTGCCGATTGATCTTACAATTATACAAAGCTTTTCTGCAATGTTTTTGTTCCTTTCCTGCAAAGGCAGAAAGGGCGCAAATTAAAAAACACATGCAAAAAGTGAAAAGAAACGTAACAGCAGAATCACTTTGCAAACGGAAAAAAAAGAAAACATCTACTTGTTTTGTTTGCATCGTTTGTGCATTTGTTGCAGTTTTTATTATGCGCAGTATGTTTCCTGTATTGCGTTTTTTTTTAACTTGCATTGCATTTCTCCCTGTGAAGTTCATTTGGGGCACTGCAGATTGTCTGACCTTGTCGTCCGCCGTGGTTAACAGATGAGACGTGGGTTAAACTATAAAACTAACGTCACATAATTTGTTCCTAGCAATACTTTCTGCCTGTACAGTTAGTTCTTATCATGCTGGTTTATGTCCAAGTTTTTATCTTTGAGGAGTTTAGTAACAGTTATTTGATGCTATAAAAGGGGGTATCATACCACGACTAACAGCTCTGTTGACAAATGAGGTTCCTGCTGTGTTGTGTGCACCAGTTGGCGATTTCCATAACCGAGTGTTTGTCACAAACTGACTCAAGAAGCTGTTGCACTTCAGACCATACCAACCTAAGGGATTTTTGACTTGCTGTCGGTTTGTTAAGTGTGTGTTCAGGTTAGTGGAAGAGGCTGATTGTCAGTACCTCAGCTCCTCTGGCCGATCTCTACAGCCCAGACTTGCTGATGGAAGATTCTGCTTAGCAGGAATCTGTACCTATGTGGCTGTGGTCATCAGAGACATCGTTCTTTGGTTGAATCATTGCTCTGCTGCTGCAAGTAGGACTGGGCGATACTGCAAAAAAGGTTATTACAACAACATTTTTCACACCGTACCACAGCCATGGAGTGTTCAGTTGTACTTCGATCATGGTGGACAAAGGTATTTCAAGAAGTACAGCAGAAATTGTCCCCGTGCTCTTTCTCTACTTACATCCTGAAAGTATATTTAGTTAAGCGTGTTAAGATTCTTTTTTTCTTCTATGGTCAGGCACAGTCCTGGAAAACACTGATATAGGAGTTTGCAGCTGCAGGGCCACACGGGTCTCTGGAAGACAGGGTGCTGAACGACCATGTTATCAACAACCTGATGGCTGAACAGGACACCCTCACACAAGAGATGGCAGAGATCAACATCCTGAAGGAAGAGGCCATCAAGAAGCAGGAGGATCTCTTGGAGGAGAATGAGGAGCTGAAACATGAACTCAGCCTCAAGAAATGTCTTGACCTGGAGAATGAGGAGCTGAAACATGAACTCAGCCTCAAGAAATGTCTTGACCAGGAGAATGAGAAGCTGAAACATGAACTCAGCCTCAAGAAATGTCTTGACCAGGAGAATGAGGAGCTGAAACATGAACTCAGCCTCAAGAAATGTCTTGACCAGGAGAACGAGGAGCTGAAAGAGAAGATCAAAACCAGCCAGGAAGCGTTCATTGCTGAGCTCCAGCTAGCAAAACAGAACCACATCCTCCTCCAACAGCACTATCAGGCTCTAAGAGTTGCATACCAGAAGCTCGGTGAGACGTACCAAACACAGGTCGTCACTGTAAGAAATCAGGCTGTAAACCTTCAAAACCAGCTGAAGAAGCAAGTCCAGTCAAATGCAAACAGGAAGAGGGAAGACCAGTGGCTCATCAGGAAGTTAAAAACTGACCTGAAAGCCCTCAGAGGAAAAACAACAGTGACCATTATCTCCCAGAAAAAATACTTCTTGAAGATTATAGAGGGGCTGAGCAATCAGCTCAACTCTCTGAGAGAAATTCGAGAGAAATATGACGACCTGAAAGAGGAATACAATATCAGACAGGAGGAGTTCAACGCTGAGCTTCAGCTAGAAAAACAAAAAAATGTGCTTCTCCAAGAGGATCACGAGAGCCTCAGAGAGTCGTACATAGAGCTCAGTAAAAAATATGAAGCCGTGATCATTACTCTCCAACAGTGGGCTGAAGAGGTCAGTCAGCAGGGACTAGCCATCCAAGTCCAGGATAAGCCAGAGGACTCAGAGATCAACAGTACTGAGACCGCAACGACCCTCACGCCCCAGGAAGAGCCTGAAGCAGTGACTCCAGTCAGTGAGACAGAGACTCCAGTCAGTGAGACAGAGACTCCAGCCACTGAGACAGAGACTCCAGTCAGTGAGACAGCGACTCCAGCCACTGAGACAGAGACTCCAGACACTGAGACAGAGACTCCAGACACTGAGACAGTGACTCCAGTCAGTGAGACAGCGACTCCAGCCACTGAGACAGCGTCTCCGGCCACTGAGACAGAGACTCCAGCCACTGAGATAGAGACTCCAGTCAGTGAGACAGCGACTCCAGCCACCGAGACAGCGACCCCAGCCAAACCGTTCTGGAAAAGGGTCAGACATCTTCTGGGTTTGAGGAAGCCAAAGTCCTGGAAGAAGAAGGAGCAGAAGCCTACATCAACTCTTCACTCCCATCGCCCCCCATAACCCTTCCCTTCCTGTGTGGGTTTTCCCCGGGTAACTCTGGTTCCCACACATAAATGCAACTAGTAAAACAAAAAAAATTAAAATAAAACTAAACAAACAAATGAGGTTTTTCAAAGAGTCACTTTCATTACAGTGTTATATCATTTAAAAGAAAAATAGAACAAAATGTCGGCTGTCTGCATATTAATGTCTGCTGCTCCAGACTCAGGTTTTATCATCAGTCTTCAGAGTATTATTTGAGTGCACATTTACATGTTGTCTTGAAAAGCAGAAATATCATCTTCACCAGTTTTTACCCGACAATTCTTGATTCTGATTGGTCGAGAGACCCCGGGGTCAACCTGATTATACTCATCTAACCAATCAGCAGAGAGGAGTCCAGCACATTCTACCTCTGCCTGTTGACACTGTGGTAAAAACAGTGGCATACTCAGGTTGTTCGAGGTGCAGGGGTGAAACATAAAAAGCGCATCTCCTTTCAAACCCCTGGTGCCCACAGTTTAGGATGAATTTGTATTGAGGCAGCATTAACAAGAGGGGGGTCAGAGGTCATCCCCCAGAACATTTTGAGCTGCTAACACTTCATTCCTGCATCATGGTGAATATTTATCTGACCAATTGTTGTAGTTTGAATTATGAAAAAGGAAGAAAAATAAACAAGTTTGATATATCTACATTGTTGATTATAGTACATAATTTAAAGGTGACATATTACGCTCTTTTTCATCAATATATATATTGGTCTAAGAGGTCCCCAAAACATGTCTTTAAAGTTTATGCTCAGTAAAACACTTTGGAATCAGATTTTGGCATGCCTGAAAAACCCTCTTTTTCAGTCTTCCTCAGAACAGTCTGTTTTCTCTCTGACCACGCCCCCTCAGGAAGTAGATGTGGCCTCAGCTCTCCAGCACGTTGATCTAATGTTTACATGTTGGCTGAATATACACGGCTGCTCACAGACCCGCGTTACTTCAACCCTCTGAATTTGATCCAGAATCTGATCCTGACGGAGAGGCGCCTGTAGCAGGACCTTTCTGAACCATTGGTCACAGATTTAGTGTTTCTTGTTGTTTTATTTGTCAGTATGTCGACGTGTGTCTTGGTTCACAGCAACGAACCTGTAGCTATGTGGCTATGCTAAGTAGTGCTAGCACTTCTCCATGAAAAATAAAAATCATCCACTAGATCTTCAAATCTGCAGACGTGGGGAGTAAACCGACCTCTGCCAGAAAGGCAGCAGGACCTTTCTGAAGGATTGGTCACAGATTTAGTGTTTCTTGTTGTTTTATTTGTCAGTATGTCGACATGTGCCTTGGTACACAGCTACAGCAACGAACATCTGGCTATGTGGCTATGCTAACTAGCCCTAGCACTTTACCATGAAAAATAAAAATCATCCACTTGATCTTCAAATCTACAGACATGGGGAGTAAACCGACCTTTGTGTTTATTAAGACAGCCTACAACTAGCATGCCTCCCTCCTAAGCTCCTTGTTAGCTCACGTGTGCAGGTAATGAAAAACAGAGGAGGAGTTGAGTTGTATTTTATACAGTCTATGGGCTGAACAAGCTCCGAGCTCTGGCTTCCGTTAAAGACCGGATGTCGTTGTGACGTATGAAAAACACGGAAAACTGAAACGGCTCGTTTCAGCACACATTTACAGAAAGGTGGAGAAATCAGAACAGGGGCAGAATGGATTTTTTTCATTTTCGGGGGGTTTGTAGACATGCCAGGGACACATATTTCAGGTAGAGAACCATTAAAAAGTCGATTTTGCATGATATGTCACCTTTAAACAACATAACATAATGAACTACATGAGCATCCAGAGGGCACTTTTTCATGCATTTTCCTCTGAAAGGGCTCCAGAGAAGACCACTGTATTTAATCATGGTTTTTTTAGGGCTTCCTTACATATCAACTGAAATGTTGTATTTTCAATTGATAAGAGAAATTCTGAAATAGAGGGAGGTGTTTTATTTAACCCTATAACGCCAAGCGTATCATATATTTGATAGATCAGTTTATGAGACCTTTACAATGCAACTAGCGTTTTAGGCACATCAGCACCCACTCCATTTGAATTGTTTGTGTGGTGTAATTACAAGTTTAAATATATTGAATTTGTATTGACCATTTTTTATATTTCAATCAAGAAACATTATATCATGATAATGATGGTTGTGGTTTTATCACCCAGCCCTAGCTTCAAGTCACAACAGTAGAAATGTGAAAAGTGTTTTTTATTCAGTGGTTCACTGTCAGAAGCTTTGTGATTAAACAATCCATGTTTGTTTGGATCAGTCGTACCCACTGATCGGAGCAGCTGTGAATGCACAGGAGCGTGAATGATTTAACAGATGGATGTATAGTCAACCAGGGAGAAAAATCTGTCTGATTCACCAAATAAACAGCTTCCCAAATGCAACACAGATGAAGGTTTATCTGTCTGCTTAGAGGAAACATTTCACAACAAACACAGTGTTTCCTCCTCAGCTTGTCACACTATTAGAGGAATGTGAACACCATAAAGTCAAACTTCGGGTACACCGTACTAAAGGATGAACTGCTTGCTTGATTTGAGCCTCGCTGTAACATTGGCTCACTTCAAACCTTTAAAAGATACTGTATTGAAGTGTCTTGAGGGGTGCTGTGAGTGAACAGACATAGGACTGAAACCAGCCTCTGAAGGATTTTGAGTCCACACAGGACAGTCTGAAGTGGATCACACACAGGAACAGATCAGCCCGTATGTTTCTTCTCTCACTCGGAGAGAAGCTGATTTTATCCCCGACATAGTCCCTCTGTAATCCGCTGATGTTGGTGTGTTTCTGCTCGGGTGTTCTTAGCTGTTTTAAACCCCACATACACACAGGCTGTCTGGCTGTGTGTATGTTTTAATGAGATTACCTGAGCTTTATCTGCCCTGCCCCCGCGCTAAACCAAACCTAGTGCTAACTACTGCAGCTAATAAGACCCACAATAACCTCACAGGGTTTCAAGCTCATAGTATTATGTTCAAGTTCAGCTTCGACCCTGCTAACTGATGCTAGCTTACTGGTGTAACAGGGCTGCTAGTTGCAACCCTCACAACATAACCAGATTATCACAGATTTGGGATTAAAAGTGTTCTGACTCATACTTGAATTTCAGGCCATGCAGGGGAGTTTTGAAGGCTTATATTTGTTATAGATTGTCAGATGATTTTTCTCTAAAGCCCTTTGGCAGTCTTTGTCACATCTCAGAGAGTCGGCATAAATTCCAACACAAGCCTGAACAGGCTTTATCTTTTGATATGTGCTCTGAGAAGACCAGTATAAAACATTAGCAGGAACCTGAAATAAAAAGGGATTTTAATTAAATATAAGGCTAGGGATGTAACGATTCTTTTTTAACAAAGATTCGATTTGTATCATGATTCGTGGTTGCCGATATGACTAAAGGACGATATTGGTTCATTTAGAACGATACGATCCGAAACGGTTCAGTGACTTGAAATCGATTCAGTAACTTCAGTAACAGTCAAAATTCAACCAGTGTGACCCTGAAATAAATACTGTGATACTAGACAGTCCTAGATTCACACTGTAGGGTTGCATGTCTTTGCAGAGATAAACTTGGCAATTGTTGCCATGATGTTTTTTTGGCCTGAGCCAAGTTTTGGCCTAGTCTCTGACTAAACATGCTGGCGAGGCCTGAGGCTTCTGCGGAGCTGATGTTACCTTGCACTGCTGCTGCAGCAGAAATGCTGCAAGAGGTGCCTGGACGGTCGGCGTTATGTGAAATCCCATGGCGCCTTAGTAAGTGGTTGGACAGATTTGTTGTGTAGTGGTTCTTTACTTGACCTTTACATATCCTACAAACAGTGAGCGACTTATTTAGAACATCTCCATCTTTGCAAAAGCCAAAGTGTTTCCACACGCTGGACCGTAGTGGTTGCTTGATCATTTCTCGCTCGCCGGCTTCTTCTCGCCATCCACCATGCTATGTTTGGTTGTCTGCTGGCGCGTAGCGATGACGTCACAGACAGGCAGCCTGAATTGAGTAACGTTTAGCGTCTTTATCATTAAATGTGCAAAAAGAACACACCCATATAAAGTCTGCCATGCTAAAACCCAATGCGTTATTTCCTAGAATCGTTACAATCGATTTATTACCTTTTAAAACGATGTTAGATCGATGTATGTCGTCCGGAAGGCAAACTTGCTGAGCACAGATCGATGTAGTTGGATCATAGGAATATATAGGAATATGAATCGATACATCGATGGAGTGGATGAATTGTTACACCAAAACTGATATAGCTGTCCTTTCTACAATACATAATGGAATTTGAAAAAAGACATGATAGTTAACTGCACTGTGTTTTGATGTACTAATGAACAATTATTATTCCAATAAATTGGAACTATTATTCCAATAATACAATTATACTTTTTATTATGTGGGTTTTTAAGACTACTTTCTGCTCAAATCAGATCTACATCCTGCTTTGACCTCCCCTTGTCCGGTCTTCTGACAGCAGCTCTCCGAGGCAAGAGAGTACAGGCGCAGGGACAAGTTGCTTCACCGACTTTATTCACCAAGGCAAATGATTAACTTGGATGTCATTAATCATTTCTGGTGATGTTTAAAGTTATGTTTAATCTGCCTCAACAGCCCATCTACTGTCACAGACAAAGTAGAAGTCTATGGTGCTGTTAGTGGTCTATATGTGGGAGTAGACGGTCTTAAAATCTGTCTTGCTGAACTGAGCATTTGCTTGTGTATCTTTGACAGCAGCAGCATCATGTGCAGCTTTGCATTTTACAGTCAAGTAACGGATACAGACTGCATGCATGGCGCCCAGTTCTCTGTGTGTTGAAGTGAGGGGCTGCAATAAAGTTATATCACACATTTAAAGTAGATTAATCATGGAAACTGGTGACAGCATGAAGTTTTTCAAACAAAATCATTTTCAGCCCTGACTGAATAATGAGTTGTACAGAATAAGACACAGTTAAGACTTTGATTTGAGATCATAATAATACCCTGAGATCCAAAATCTAATTGATCAAAGTAATTGGTAGAGTCGATATTACTAATCATTGTTCCTGATTATTTCCTAAACTGCTCGGCTGTTTTCTTTTACTGATCTAAAACATATTAAATGTTTCAGTACAGATGGCACAAATATTGATGAGAACTATGGAAATATATCTACTTTACATGAATAGAAATATGCACATGCCATCGTGGAAAGTTTGCAGGAAATACCCCACTATATTTTAACACAAGATTAAACCTGTCTCAGTAAACATCAGAGAATTATACTTTAGGATATTTTATGAGAATATTTGCTCGAGCAAATATCATCATCATACATCTAAAAGCTACACTTTTTTGGAGGCATACAGAAGCTCCTTTCAATCCATGAATATGTTTTATTCCCCCGGCAACAAGTGCATGCACATAAAACCTGAAGTGTTTATTATGTTTGGAGCACCTGTGATTCCACCTACATCAAAAAAATCACAGACATCGAGAAGCCGGTGGTTCAGCCAGACCATCTGTGAAGATGAACGAGGCTGATCCCTAATTAGAAATCACAGGCAACACTTTTTTTAACAACTCCTGTTGGCACTCCCCTTATGTCGGAGTTACATAAACAGAACAGATATGTGTTTCTATGTTTTCACCACAGAGGAGCAACAGATTACTACAAGTTGTGCTTACTAGTAATGCATTTCTTAAAGCTACAATGTAAAGGCTGTTAGTGAGCTGATGTAGTACATTAGACCAACACTTGTACTGGATACTAACAGTGTTGCCAACTCCTCAGTGAGGAAAGTAGCTATTGGCTGTCCTAAAAGTCGCTAGAAGTCACTAAATGACGTCATCACTTAATTTGCATAATTGAAATTATAATGGACATTGTAGGCGAGATGTGTTACATTGAGGGAGAGACAAAAAGAAGTTAAAGAAAACACCCTAAATATGTTTATAGCTACACTTAGGAGCCTACAACAAATTATAGTACAACGTGACATTTTTCAACCATAATAATAATAATAATAATAATGCATTTTATTTATAGGCGCCTTTCTTGGCACTCAAGGTCACCTCACAACATTAAAAACAAACAGAGTTGAAATAACAAACATTATGTAAAACACAATTTAAAAAGTTTTAAGTGAAAGGACAGGGGAGTTGTGGTCAGATGGAGTAAGCCAGTTTAAACCGATGGGTTTTGAGTTTGGATTTAAAATGTGGGAGTGAGTCAGTATTACGGAGGTCAGGTGGGAGAGAGTTCCAGAGCTGGGCAGCAGAGCGGCTGAAGGCGAGCAGGGGGGACTATGAGGTGGATGGAGGAGGAGGATCTGAGAGTGCGGACGGGTGTGGCAGTATAGAGGAGGTCAGAGAGATATGGAGAGGCGAGGTTGTGTATGGATTTGAAGGTGAGGAGAAGTATTTTGAACCATAACATTTTCTACATGTTTATTGTGTACAATCTACATTAACTATCTAAAAGGACCAAAAAGAGTGTATAGCGGGATCTGCCAGCGGTGTCTTCGTACATGCGTGATACATTTGCAGTCTGGATGCTGAGGGATGAACGCCTCCTGCTCTGAATGCAGCTAGGAGGGACTCACAGCAGCATCCACTGCTTGTTGAGTAGAGTAAGAATGATACATGCTTTCACATCAGTCTCCAAAAGTCTCCATGTAACACCAGAAAAAGTCGCTAGATTTGTCGCTAGTCGCTTTTTGGAAAAAGAGTTGCTAAAGGGTTTTGAAAACTCACTAAATATAGGGAAATATATAAAGTCACTAAGTTGGCAACACTGGATACTAACTACTTTGATAAAGTATTGAATTTGGAAAAGTTCTCAATCATTGTGAGTTTTCACAACATTTTTAATTCTACTGACTTCCAGAAAGATCATGGTTAGTAACTTTAATGGGACATGGAGATTCAGAGTTAGTGACAAACAGACCGGAGAGAGAGAGGAGAGAGAGTGGGAAAGACAGAGGCCATTGTGCCAGTTCCCCCATAAGTCTAAGCCTATACCAGCATAACTAAGAGTTGGTCCAAGCTTGAGCCAGCTCTCATTAAAAGCTTTATCAAAAAGGAAAGTTTGAAGCCTAATCTTAAAAGTAGTGAGGGTGTCTGCCTCCCAGACCCTGACTGGTAGATGATTCAAAAAGAGAGGTGCCTGATACCTAAAGGCTCAACCACCCATACTACTTTTAGAGTCATTAGGTGCATTTCGACCAAGAGTTCCGGGGTCTTTTAGCCCCCAGAACTACTTTACCCTAAACTAAAAGGTCCCTGTGCCCCCATTGTTGTCTGCGTTTTTCGACCGTGGGCTGAAGTCCCGGGTAGATTGATGGTGCTGTATTTCTTCACAGATGGATTCACTGAATCAACACGTGAGAGGAGATAAGTGCGAGTAGCAAAGACGTTCAACATGGCTTTAAAATCATTTTAACTCAAAGCCGTGGCAGAGATCGGCCGGTGTTTTGGTTTAAACAGCAACCCTGTTAACTGACTACTTTCAGCCGGATGCATCCCTCATAAACGTCTTTAGACGATCATTGAATATCTGATGAGGACATTTTGAATTTTAATTAAAAAAAAAAGTTTGCATTTGAAGGAACTCCCTGTGTGTTTCAACAGCTTTGTAACCTCCACAAACACTGACACGTTCAGCTGAAGGTCTCCAGTGTACAGGGTCACTTTTAAAACCATAACACCGGGAGAGACGCATTCACAGTGGGCTGAGAGAAGACTACTGTTACAAGCTGCTAAATCAAGTGAATCACAGCTTCTTTTTTTGAAAATTACACACACATACTAAAAAGATATAGCAAATTAAAGAAAGAAAAATCAAGTGAATCACAGATGTGTGATGTTATTGTGGACGGCGGGCGGAATAAAAACACTGCAGGTAATCTACCATTCAGACACGTTCAGCATTGCAGGCCCTGCCCCCGAGAAGCCCCAGGACCTTTGAAAAGTACTACCCCCTAGAAGGGGCTTTTTAGGGGGAAGATTATCTACCCCTGGACTAAATTTAGACCCTGGGTCCACCGGTTGAAACGCACGTAGTTCCGGGTAAAGTCCCTAGTTCCGGGGTAAAGTTCCTCCGGTAGAAAAACGCCTATAAGGTATGATGAGCAGGCCTGCATGTTTGGAGCGTAGTGTTCTAGGGGGGTAATAGGGCACTATGAGCTCTTTAAGATACGAAGGTTTGAAGAGCTTTGTAGGTCAGACAAAGGATTTTGAATTCTGTTCTACATTTTATGGGGAGTTATTGAACTGTCAGAAGTGTGTACTTCCAACCAACACAAGAATCTGTTCAGACTGTACCGACCTGAGGGTCCCTCAACATTTGAGGGTGGGTGACATACATGCATGTTTTGGTGAGCAGAAAGGGTGTGCCATCTACCAGCCCGGGCTCTTCTGTGCATACCTTGGCACCACTAGTGCAATATGTCTGCTCCTGTCAGAGCAGTCTTTTGTCTTCACCGCTCACATTGGGTGGAAAAGAAGCCCATTGTCCATTCTATATACAGTAACTGGGTTGTGCAGAGAGATTTTAAGTCCTATCCATTCTCCTTGAACAAATGTTATGCAAACATTTAACTCACCCACTGGTGTCCCTCACCTCTTAACAGCAGACAATATTGTTATGTTTGCACGTCGCTGTGCAACGGCTGCAAAAAGATCTGTTGTGAGGAAAACGACAGAATCTTAATGTGTGTTTGTGCGAGAAAGAGAGAGAGAGAGAGAAATCACGCTCTGACACATTCGGGAAGCTTTTTGCCAGTGTTGTCATGCCCACACTGTCAAGTCAAGTCACGTTGACGAGGCGTCTGTTCTGCTGCAGCTCCTCTGCTCCTCTGCTTATTTTGGATGATGTGTTATTGCATCTGTGCCTGCTCTGTGCTGCAGAGCCTGCAGTCTTCCACACTGTAATCACTGTGATTTTCAGGCGAGACAAACATACTCAGTCCAAAAGGCGCTGTCACTGCCGTGTCTTTACAGCCTGCCTCCAGGTCCTCGTGTCCCATTTTACCCCAATGTCTGTCTCTACCTTTTCTTTGTGTCTCTCCATCAGAAAACATAGACACGCCCCATGTCTTCACCCTCCATCTTTGAGGCATTGTCCTTTTTATCCATTTATTTGCATGTGTTTCTACCCTTTATTTGTTATGTGAGGTATTTTGTCATGCTTTCTTTTCCAACGTGATATTGTCCTTCAACAAAATCTGAATCCACTTCTGTGTGTAGGTTTACTCTTTCACAGCATTCAGCTCACCTCACGTTTTCTGGTGGGAACAGCTCATCAGAAGCTCTTCTCATGCTGCGCCAGCAGAGCTTTGCAGCACTGGATGAGATGAATGTCCAGAACAAAGTCATACTACTCATTTAAACTGAGCTGACAGCACGCAATCTATCATACGACTTTTCCATAATGCTAGTAGCAGGAAGTCCATATTCTCCTGACTCAGTCTGACAGAGTTACTGCTGCATTACTCCAAAAAATTATATCCTTGGAAGGCAAACAGATAGGAAACTAAATTAAGATGTAATGTTTTATATCTTTGTTTATGTGATGTGCTGTTCCCCTCTGCAGTTAGATTGTTAAAAGCTCCTCAGGTTATAAGATATATTTTTTATGGACTTATCTTTTTACCAGACTGACTTTTTGTCCCTTATTGATTTTATTCTGCCTTTTATTTATTTATTTATTTATTTATTTATTTGTTTGTTTATTTGTTTATTTGTTTATCTTATTGGGCTTTTTGGCCTTTATTGATAGGTCAGCTGAAGAGAGACAGGAAATGTGGGGAGTAGAGAGTGGGGGAAGACATGCAGCAAATGGTCGACCAGGCGGGAATCGAACCAGCAACCTCTGGGACAAGGACTACAGCCTCTATATGTGGGACGCTTAGGCCGCTAGTCCATCAGTGCCCCATGTTTATTTATTTTTTTATTTTTTTATTTATTTGTTTATTTATTTGTTTATTTATTTGTTTATTTATTTTATTTTTCTATTTTCTATTTTATTCATTCATCAGTATTACTTTTACGACTGACTACTCAATTTCCAGCTCTTGTGTATAACTCATCTCTCTCTATTTTATTTATGTTGCTTTTTTACAATCTGCTCCGTACAAAGTGTTCAAGAAGTATTAATAAAGTTGGTTTGTGGAAATACATAATACAATAGTTTCCAGAGTTAGAAATATGAATGCAGTTCAAATGAGCAGGATATTATTTATATACAATAATATACCCGCATATGTCTGTTAGGTTTGCTAAGTTAGCTATGCAAGAGTTAAATACTTAGCAGCAATATTATTAATAGACAAACTACAGTAGAGGATCTATCCATGTGTTATTTTAATCACTATTTGATCTATATTTGGGTTATAAGGTTATAATTAGGTGTAGTATAGACATATTATAAACTGGTGCCACTTCCAAAGACTGATAGCAGGAGGTTACAAAGAGAAGGAATTATTTTACTTTCTTTCCTTTTGTCACCTCTAAGGATATTTTTCAAGATTGCCTTTATTAGACAGGACAGATATAGAAAGCCTAGAAATAATTAGAATGAGAGAAGGCTAGATGCACATCATGCCTTTGTGCAAAGGACGCCTGCTCTGCCATCTGAGCCATGCTCGCGCCCTGAGAGAAGAATTCTTTGATACTGAAAAAGAGCTCTGAGCCTCAGTGATGCAGCTCACATCGAGGAGGGGGGAGGGGGAGTGAAAACAATGGTGATATTTGCAGAAGGAGGTGCGTCCATTCCCAAACTGCAGCATCTCTACAGGGTTGTTTAAATCACAGGTTACCATTCAAACACGTTGGTGTAAACCTCAAAGCCTCTTCCCCCCAAATAAGAGGACAAAGAAAACCCACCTGATGCTGTTCTGACTGAGTTGTAAGCAGCTAAGTCTGCTACATCTACTTTTAAAACATGAAACTTTCAAATCAAGGAGGGAAGCTGATAACACCGCAGGTCCTAGTAAACAAAACTTGATTTGCATAAAACAACCTCAATGTCCAGGCTAGCCCCTAAAATATTTAAAGCAGTGCTAAAACCTTATCAGGGCGACTTCCAGCGGTGAAAACACATGACGCAAACACACCGGGAGCAACACAAACAATGGCAGTGCTTTTGGTTTGTCTTGACTCAGCCTTTGAGTTTAGGATTATAATGAATTATGATGTAACGTTTTAATTTGGGGTGAATGTGTTAATAAGTGAGGACCTGCTAATAAAAGTGGCAGCATGGATGTGTACATAATGCAGCTGCAGGCTAAGGTTGTCTGTTATCTGCTTCAGCAAACAGCCACTAATAGAGTCAGTCATGTGAACACTGCAGGTTCTTTATTAACATGAACACTTTCCTTCTCACTCTCTGACTCTGTCTCTCTCTCCACTGACACACCGAGGACTAAAGTGATACTCCACAAGCCACCACCATGAGTGTTGTTGGGACTGGATGAGGCCTATCTGTGGGTGTGAAATCCAAGAGATCATTATTAAAGTGATACTTTAATCAAAGACAATGAACACTACTCACTTTACTTCCCAGCTCACAACAATCATTGTTTTTATGGCTTGTCTAGTTTGTCACATAGTTAAAGCTAGGGTTGGTAGTCACAGAAAACTAGCATGAATTTGAATGTAGCATGTCCTCAGGACTCCGTCTAACCCATAGACTGTATAGAATATGGACGTAGTATCCGTGACGTCACCCATCTGTTCCTGAGAGCTGTTTTGAAGCAAATCGATGGCGGCAGCCATATTGGAAATGCGGAACTCAACCAGGCAGAGTGTGACGTAGTGTGAGCCTCCTAGCCAACAGCTGTGTGTTCCCGACCGGGAGTCACGTCAGTCATGTCCTTATTTGGGCAAAAACTGGTAATCTTAATATCTTCTGAACCGTCATGTTAGAAAAAAATTCACCCCCCCGTACAGTGTGTGCCGATAGAGAAATTAGCTTTGTAGGGCCAAGATGTTTTTTGAACCAGGCTGTGAACATGTTAATTCATGCTGCAAAGATCGTCTTTTTCCCATTCATCTCTATGAGGTTTCCGGTGTTTCTGCAGCCAGCCTCAAGCGGATTTTCGATGTATTGCAGTTTATAACACTTCTGCATGGCCTTCATCGTTTGAGACTGGAGTTTGCAGCTTGGTCTAACCCCTCCCCCCCTCCCCTCAGAGCTCCTCCAAAATGACGTCCCCGCTCACATGCATGAGCGCCTCTGATTCGCGACCATATGATCGTGACTGATTCAAAACATCACTGTGTTTTGCACTACGACAACTAATGTCTCACTCAGCGGTAAGAAAACACCAAAACATTATCATAGTGAAAGTTACAAACACAAACTAACATGGCTATTGTTAGTACTCACAACTGTCATGCTAGCATTGTCCAGCTGTACCGGTCTCAAGAAATCAATTTTCTGTAGGACTTACTAAATGGCATTCATTCTTTTGCTTGTCAGAGCCCCCCGTGGTGAGAGCTTTTTAGACTCTGACTCAGGGAAATGTATGCGCAGGAGGCGGGCAGAACGGCAGGACAGGATTTGATTGGTTTCATAAATTAGACCCGAATGACGGGGGTGTTTTCCAAGTTTTACTCCAGCTGTAGATAGCTGTTTTTTTTCACTCTTTTTTTAAGAACACATTATGTATTGATTGCCATCGGGACATAAAGATCATTTTAACCAGTATATCAAAAAGTGTATCTAAATCTGACTACCAACCCCAGCTTTAATATGAACTACACTGAGAGGGTTTTCATCTTTGACATACACATCTCTCTCTCTCTCTCTCTCTCTCTCTCTCTCTCTCTCTCTCTCTCTCTCTCTCTCTCTCTCTCTCTCTCTCTCTCTCTCTCTCTCTCTAAGACACCATTGAATGCTGCAGAGCAATGTAGATTGATTTCATCTTCATTCCCCGACCTGAGTCTGCTTAGACCTGTATGTTTTTTCCAGCCGTAAATATTTAGTGACTTTATCTCTTTAAAAGGGTCCCTGCTTTAAGCGGTTATCACGAGGGCAGAGGGAGGGTGTGCGTGTATGTTGGAGGTGCTGTAGGTATGACATAACAGCCAGGCAGGCTGCACAGGAGCAGAGCCTGGAGGTGGGAGAGCAGCGTGCTGTTTGCACGGATTTGAAAATCAAGTCACTTCTCAGGAGCAGGAGCCTTCGTGTTCAGCTGCTGAACGCTGGTGCTGTGGCAGAAAGGTCTCAAGGAAGACACAAAGAGTAGCTTTTTATTTCAACATGGATAAATGGAATATAAGGTTAATACTTAAACACTTGCTCTTGTTTCTAACTAACTGTAAGATAAAGACAATAAACTTATGCAACATTAAACAACACTCTTTGGGGGGGGCTCTTATTTTGGAGAGTTCTGCAATGTGCCTGCAGTACGTACATCCGCCCCGGGCAGCCAGACTTGCATACGTCAGATAAAATTGCATACCAGGATGTTATTTTCCTGCCAGTAAGCTTTGAGTCTAAAAATAATCAAGAGTAGTCCCTGCTCAAGGAAGTAGACCAATAAAAAACAGACTTACTTGAAAAAGGTTAAATTGCCCACGACTACGAACATATCTATCTACGATACACAACTTGTAACAACATAATCCTAAATGTCACCCTAGTTAAGGTCAATGAAAACTCTACATGGTTCACAAGTAAGACGGTATGATTTGGAGTGTTTTGTGTCTCAATGTGTCTCTCTTTCACTCTCTGTTACAGGATGAGACGGGAGCCTACGTGATCGACAGAGACCCCACATACTTTGGACCCATCCTGAACTACTTGCGGCACGGCAAACTGGTCTACAACAAGGAGCTGGCTGAAGAAGGTCTTTGATCTGCTTTGACTCCTCAGTGGGCACTGGGTGCATGACTTTGTTATCATAGAAATAAGGAAATGATCAGACATCACTGTAGGATATTTTTCTCCTTCAGTGTCATGTAGCTCTGTAGTTAAGTTCAGGAAAGATCTGGAAAGTGAGCCTGAAGGAATGAAAGGATGGTTATAGGATAGTGGAAAAAAGTTAGCAAAAGGTTAAAGTAAGATATTAACGATTAAGCAAACTAAAAGTAATCATTATGGTTCAACTTTATGAAAAGAGTAACATCCACTTGTGCAGTTTTAATATGTGAGAAAGACTCAGTTCAAAGTAATGTGTCAAATGTTAGGTGATGATGAATAGGATCAGAGCTGTCAGGTTCAGGATCCACTGAGCTTCAGTATTCTTAATGCAGCTGAGTCACGTGTGCCTTTGTTCCAAGGTGTCCTGGAGGAGGCTGAGTTTTACAACATCACCCCGCTGATCAAACTGATCAAAGAGAGGATCGTGGAGAGGGACTCCAAAGCCACGCAGGTATACAAACAACTAGTCCAAGTGTTTAATGAGCAAAGGGTTTGCTGCTCCACGCTGCTGTCATAGCTTTAAAGAGAATCAGCTATCTCTTCAGTCACTGCTCCGGTGTTTCCAGGCAGTGTTAATAATGTGATGGTGTCAGTGTGAAGCCTTTCTATCGTTCTTCTTGTTCCTGATTTCACCCTTCTGTGCCTCCTTTCAAAGAGTGCTGCTATACATCAGGCTCCTCTCTTCTCTCCTTCCTTTTCTCTGGATGGTTGCATTTACTCTTACATAACTGCAATGCTGTACCAAACATACACCCACTAGCGTTTGCCAGGGGTTACATATTGTAGAGCATTAGAAAAAGTAGTGCTCGTGTCGCTCTTCTATGACTGTATCATTTGTTGCTCTTTGATTGAACCCCTTGCAGCGCCTCTATGTCATGTGGGCAGGGTTTAGCTCAAGCAGGTCAATGTGAGAATGGACTATCAGCTTTGTCAGAGTTATAGTATATAACCTGCATCCGTCTCCTGTCTCCTAAACCCCGTCTTCTCACTCTCCCCAGCAGGTGCCCCCCAAGCATGTTTACCGGGTGTTGCAGTGCCAAGAGGAGGAACTGACCCAGATGGTCTCCACGATGTCGGACGGCTGGAAGTTTGAGCAGGTCAGCGTGCGCGCCTGCAGAAAGCCCCGCACCGGACTGCTCTGGACTGTGGGTTGGACTCACGCTGCTGCTGACCCTTAAATCTTGACCCTTGGCCTGACCCCTTGGCCCTCACCTGAGCCCTGCTATCTGCACTCCCTAAATACGTTTAGGACTCCCGGAATGCATTTGTTTTCGGTTTATATCTCCCTTTATCAAGCCTGATCAGGGAAAGTATGGTTAGCTGACTTTTGCCAACGAGCCAAATCTTAAATATCCTCCTCTCGTCATTGAAATATATAAAGACAGGATGTCACCACACGCGCAGACGACCTGATCCTTGTTTTTTTTTTTCGCCCTCAGTCTCTTAAAAAGTGTTCAGATTCCACACAGGGTTACCCACACTCGGTATCAATCAGTGTTTTCACATTATGAGCAACCAAATGAACTCTAAATTCATTGCACATTCTCATGTCTGATTCCAACACACTAAAATAACACTAAGTAAGGACTAAAACAACAGTCACTCTGATTCCATGGTCAATGGCACTGTGAGGGATCCTTATCAGCCTCCTTGAATTAACATGAAACTGAGCATTTCCACCGTCCGTGGTTCAAGTTAGGTTTCTACATTCAGCAAATTACAGATTATCACCAGCTCTGTTGCTGTTGCCTGAATTGCAGAACAGGATGTTGCTCAAATTTTAGGGCGATAAAACTGGTGACGGTAATTTAACGTTTTTGCCACAGTGTCAACAGGCAGAGATTAAATGTGCTGGACCTCTTTACACTTATCGATTTGATATGACGTGATTGTCCCTGGCGTCGCTTTTGCTCTTGAGAATAGATTACAGTTGTTATCGAGTTTTGACCAATCAGATTCAAGTATTATACACACCCGGGTAGGGCTCAACGATTTTGGAAAATAATCTAATTGCGATTATTTTCCTTAGTATTGCGATTGCAATTTAATATGCGATTATTTTTTCAAGCTCCTCTTCTTATGTATTTTTCAACAAACACAAGCAATAAATCAATCTGTATTATAATAAACAATATCAGATTTATTATACACAAACTGTTCTTTCTCATAGACTAGACTTATGTTAAGATAAAGGCAAATGAACCATGAATTAATATGAAAGACTGTTTATTTATCTACTTGAATTACAGTTGTAAACTTACTAAATACTTTGACTTGTAGTCTTGTAAGCGTTCACCACAACTACTTAACAAAATTCTGCCAAACAAGTGTTTTAAGTTTAAAGCATGTTTCGATGTGAACCAGCCGACTGAAGGTGTTGCTCACAGCAGAGACGCTCAGCTGGGGGCTGCGGCTGAGTGACAGGTCTCTTTTTTTCTCCGCTGCTGGACTGATTCTGACCCGGTTGCGCTCCTGACTGACACCTGACCACGTAAACATGCTATTTTTTCTCAATAAGAACCAGCAGACAGAAAACTGGACACTGTGAGTCTGAAATATGATTCTGTTCAGTTGTCCTGTTGTTGTAAATCCACATGGGTCTTCACTGACTCTGCGTCTGTGGAGATTATTTATAAGTCTGCTCCACATGTTGATATTCAGCGCATTGATTATTTTGTACGCCTCAATATGATCGGTTCTTCTGCTGAGGTCATTTTTAAAGATGTCAACAACAAAACAACAAATCAAAACTTAGGGTGGCTGAAGTTGTTTTCTTCATCCCCCGCTCGCACGCGTCTCGTTCTACGGAGATTTTTGGCCGTCGGCAAACCAGCTGAAAGGTGCATTACGGCCACCTACTGCATGCATGTCACGTAAGGTTGCGTCTGTACATGAAACTTTTTTTTAATCGCCGCCTTTGCGATTTTAAAATTGCATTCTATTACATCGCGATGTTGGTTTGAATTCGATTAATCGTTCAGCCCTACACCCGGGTAATGAATACAGTTGGTATTATAAATCTGAATTTCTGCTTTGATAAGTCTCTGTTGTTTCTTGTTCTTTGTTTCTACTTCCTTTGGTATGGATATCTGAACTTCATCAGAACCAAAACAAATAGTCAATCATTCATTCAGCCAATTAACTCAAAATGTACTTACTGTGCTTTTAATCCACAATAAGAAACAGTGTCTTGTTTGAACTTCTGTAATCTGAGTATTGCTGTATTTATAGGGCTTCTTAACTAGATTACTCTGTTTTATGTTTAGTGGTGGACCAAAACAAGCCAGCGTGTCACCTATGACTAAAGGAAATTGTGTTGAATTCTATTTCTATATGTTAGTTGCAGCCTGCTCATGTCTCTGAACTGTGGCCCACACATGCTGTAAGGCTGTAGCTGCAGACCTGTGTTCATTCCCACAGTATTGACAGTCACTGGTAACAGAGTGACCCCATTTCTGCTCGCTCACAGCATGAACACAGAAAAAATTGGGACAAAAATATTGATCCATAGAGTCGCAGTAATCTCGCTGAGTGTTAACACAAGCTATTCAGGAGTGGAATGGCTTAAGTTTGTTGATGCCTCTCAGCACTGACACAGACTAACATCTCTGAGAGCTTCATGGACCCTCAGTGGGTCGTCCTGTCCACATAAGAGTCTAGTTTTGCCCGTAGATCCTCCCCAGTCCCCTGTCCTGCTGCTTTGGCACTTTGCTCCACTGCATGCTGCACAGACACGAAGCTGACCCACAGTCGTTTTGTTGTTCCCACACGTAGAGGAAGCTCCTCTGCTGACCCCCCCACCCACCTTGTTACCCCCTACCAGCATGAGCACCAGAGTCTTTCCTTGCTGTAGTGCGGGATCTCTGCTCTCTCACCCCCTTCCTTTTTCCTGCTTTTAGTTTTCTCTGCTGTACCTCCATTCTCTCTGGACACTCACTCTCTCTCTCTCTGTCTCTGTTTATCTTTCTGTATCTGTGTCTTCTTCCAGATGGTCAACATCGGCTCGTCGTACAGCTATGGAACAGAAGACCAGGCTGAGTTTCTGTGTGTCGTATCCAAGGAGCTCCACACACCTGGATCTGGACTGGGCACGGAGCAGAGCCACAAAACCAAGGTGAACACTTTTCCTTTACACACACAGTTTAAAAACTTGCTGTAGGATGGAGCTGCTGGGCTGTCCACATGTGGTGCTGTCCTTGTTCTGTGTGTGTGTGTGTTTTTGTGCTTTGTGAAAGAGAAGCGGGGTAACTCCTCTGGTTGACGGGAATGCAAGTATTCTTTGATCCTGCGCTCTCCACTCAAAGCTCCAAATGTCACTCACCTCAAAATGTCATTCACAAAATCATTCACTCCATCCTTCACGAGGCTCTCCTTTCCTTCCTGCTGTTATTGACTTTTTCTCTCGTCTACCTGTCTCTGTATCAGTCTCTTTTTTCTCTCCGTCATATGGATATATGGACAAATATGTGTCCTCCACTGTATTTGCCTCTCAGCCTTTCACAGTCCGCTCACTGACACTCATCAACATGTTCATTTTTTGTTGTTTTCTGTCTTGTTTTTTTTTTCCTTTTCTGTTGTGTTTTCCCTCCGTCCATCATGCTGAATGAAGTCGGCGGAGATGCAGGAGGAGGAAGCTGCGAAGGATGAGGAGGAAGAGCAGGAGCAGGAGGAGGAGGAGGGAGGGAGAGATACCACACCGAATGAGTGGCTTAGAGAATGAGGGAGTCATGTTTCTTTGTTCCAAACAGAGGCGGGAATGGGTGAGGAACTGTGCGCTGGACATGCTAGTGGGTAGACCTGGTAGATATTAGTGTGTGTGTGTGTGTGTGTGTGTGTGTGTGTGTGTGTGTGTGTGTGTGCGTGTGCGTGTGTGCGTGTGCGTGTGTGTGTGTGTGCATACTGTATGTGTGTGATGTCTACAGTAATCTTGGTTGTTTCATGTCACTGCATTGGGAATGACCTCTAAGATGAAAACTGACCTTATTATTATTGTGTTTAAAATGAGACCAGAAATTCTGTATGGTATGTCAACAAAATAATAACAATAACAATAATAATAATAATAATAATAATATTAAAATGCATTAGCTGACTAAAGCAGGTGGCCAGATGTAAGTTTATAACTAGTAGTGCTCTTTTTTTTTAGACACCAAAACTTCAAACAATCAAAACATTTTCTTCATTTGTCCATTTTTTGGATCCCCATCAGCAGCTACCAAAGTAGCAACAGTTCCTCCTGGCTCTACACAAATAGACAGTTTATCAAAATGTTCTGTACAAATCAGAAAACTTGCAATACAACTTACATTAAACTGAACATGTCACATTCAAGTTACAAAATAGCATTAAACTGAACACTTATGTCAAATATAACATTAAACAAGGAGAAAGAGACTTCTGCAGGACATTGAATGTTGACACTAATGTCCTCTTTAAGCCCTCTTTCGTCCCAGAGCTTTGCAGTTGATTTGCCTTCAAACATAAATGTGCGAGCAGATTGATTTAATGTGACGGGTGTGAGCAGTGTGATCATGTGGGATTTTAAACACGGTCATTAAATAAGTAAGAAAAGTGATAAATAGAAACAAAAACAACAAAAGCTTTAACAGTAATTGCAGTCATTACAAATATCTACACTTAATCCATATAATCAGTGTAATATTTGATACTGACTAAACATGATATAAGTATTGGTACAGTCTTAGTTAAGTGGCATATGTTCAAATATTATGCAGCAGTACATGTCCAAGAATCCCCCTAAAAGATCTCTTCTTTAGTTTTAGAGTCCTGAAATGAAGAGCCTCTAGCATTGTCGCTTTCTCCTAATAGGTGATCACAAAGCTTAATGTCTGGACAGCACAGGAAACTTCTCCAGGTTAATTTAACAATTATTTTAAATGAATGTGTTGTGGTACTCGTTTACCTGTTTTAAGGACTCAAATCAACCCCCCTATTAAAACACTTAGCATGTGTGATGCAGTTTGCTAATTGGCTGTTGGCTGAAAATGTCACTCGATCATGCTGTTCGTCATAATGACCTGCAGCAGTGTGTGTCTGAGTGTAAACACGGACATGCTCAGTCTGGTCTCTCAGAGACCCGACACAGCCGCACAGATATTGATCGAGCGCTGTGTCTCTGCGGGCTCTCATTACCGATGCTGTGACATGAAATATCTCTGACCTTTCAGTGTACCAGTACTGTTGGATGCCCTTCCCTGTCTGTGTACATACTGTATATGCAGTCTTGATGCAGGCTCACGCACAGTTAATACACAGCACGTAATAGAAACATGAACAGAATTGGAACACGGATGTTATGAGGCACAAGCTAAAAAAAGTGTTTGTCTTTGTTGATGTTCTCGTGGCAGTACTGTCATATGCCCTCATTGTGTCACCATTCTCATCACCATGATCACCATGATCCCAGCCAAAACATAGATTAAAATGTTCATAATGAAACTCCCACTGATGTACAATCCCTAATGTTTATTATTATCTTTCTTATTTTACAGCTTTTCCAGATCCATGGGTCCCGGATGTAAAAATCAAAACAAGAAAAATATATAAGTTATTTTTTTCTTGACTTATTATGACACTTTGTACACAGTGTATATGTATGTTGCCTCAACAAGCAGTCATCAAAACCAGATCTGTAGCAATGTTATCATTCATGAACATAATGTCAGTTAGAACGAACAACAACAAAGTCAATCTCACAGCTAGACTCAGCAATATCTTTTTGTTCAGTGACATTTTATCAGAAGAAACAATCATGCGCTGGTAGATGCAAACGTTATATACCGCCAAGGGCCGTAGTGGAGCTTAGTAAATTATGACCAAAGATCCAGAGAAAAGCTGGCTGATCCAAGGTGCTGCATTCTAAAACACAGAGTCTGAAATATGCACGAAAAGATTAAACATTGTCTTCATAACTCAGAGAGGAGCTTTATGCTGCATCACTCTGATCTGATAGGATCTGATTACACCTGTGTTGTGCTGATTTGGGTTATTACAGTTCTAAATGTTAACATAGAAGTAAGCAGTAATGCGAAGTAGGCATCAATAGATAAAACAAGAATAATATCAGTTTCATAAACATCCAAAACGTTGCACATTGGAGCCACTTTTATAGATTAGATCTTAAAGATGTCGCACAAGATTTCTTATGTAAACAATCACGCTGTTATAGAAAACAACACATCCACAATAATCTTGTTACCTGTTGACTTTAAATGTTAAGGTTGAGACCAACTTCCCTTTAATCCTAAGAAAATACAGATTACTGATTATGTGTTGCCCTTGACATGAAGCTGGTAGATGCTGGTTTAATCCAGTGGTTTTTAATGTTATTGAAGCCATTAACTGGCTTGTGTGGCTTGATTTGATGCATAGAAAGAGTGTAACTACAAAACAAACAAGGGAGTTCTTTTATTTGGGATGCAGGATTTACATAATTTTCTTGTGATAATAGAAAGGTTTCATCAGGCTCCAGCAAAAAACTCTCCAAGATAATAACTATCTCTGTCTAAAAGAGCTCAGAGCAACAGCAGCCACACTCACACACTGCTCTTCACTTCTCCTCCTGCTTCAACACCCTGTGGTGCTCTGATACACACCTGCACCACCACGTGCCGGTGCATGCTCAGCAGCAGCCTCGCCTCGGTCTGTCGCCTCAGTCTGTCGCCTTGGCTGCGATCCAAAGTCGGCTTTGGCCCCAGCTGACAGAGAGATGTTGGCATGAGTTAGCAAAGAGAGTAACAGAGTCTCAGGAAGGAGAGAGCGAGAGAGGGAGGGAGCAGGAGAGGGTGAGACAGCAGTGTTAGGTGAAGTCGCTCTATGTCCTCTGACATTTTCTTTGATTAGAGAAAGGGCACCTCTCAGCTCGTACTATCAGCTCTCACAGAGATCTGCCGCAGTGCAGGTGTGTGATTGAAAAAGGGTTTGAAGAAGCAGTAAGTGAGATGTCGACACGTGACTTCTGACAACCTCTAATGGCAGCTTGTAGGAACTGCACCACAGATCAAATAAGTGTCCCCTGCATTACTGTGGAGCTTCTGACAGAGGTTTGTTTTAGGGACTGTGGAGAAAAAAAAACACACTTATCTGTGTAACCCTGCAAATACACTTTTACACATTGACTGTAAAATGACATCGAAAACTCTGGAGGTGTCATTGTTGCATGCGTTTTGAAGGTGACAGTAAACAGGGTTTACAACGTATTTAACAGCAGGTTATAAATCTCTGGGCTTCATTATATTAACAAAGTGCCATGTGATATCATAGCTAATTAGGAAAGAAGGTTAACCAGACTAAGTTATCAAGGTTAGCTAGTTAGCCTTGTTGACATTTTGAACTAAGGTAAGCCATGCTAGCGACATTTGTTGGTGTTGGTCTTCCATCAACTGTATATAAATATGGAATGTGCACCTCCATTTCCTCCCAGTGTGAAAAGTGAAGCCGAAAGCCAACTCAGAAAAATGTACACTTGTTCTTAAATCAGGATGATAAGAGCTAACTGCTATCACAGGAGGGTCACAGTGAGTCCACTCAAAACGTCACTACCCCGGGGAATGACATTGTCTGTATTATTGGAGCCCTGCAGTGAGCTGCCCCTGTCTCTTTAAATGCTCTACTTGACCCATGTTGCATCTGTTACAATAGAGGAGGCAAGCTTTGTGAGCTATACTGCAACCAGTCACCAGGGGGAGCTCTAACAGTTTTGTCCTAACTTGTGGCTTTCTGTTAGGTACCTTATTCACCTCAGAGACATGCACATCACCAAGAGGTGCAGGAGCCCACTGTTCATATCTCAGGTCTTGTTTTTTGTAGAAAGAAAGAAAAGAAGTGCTCATTAATGATAATAATAATAATAATAATAATAATAATAATAATACATTTTATTTAAAGGTGCCTTTCTGAGCACTCAAGGTCACCTTACAGGACATTAGAAAGCAGGGTAAGACAGGGCTTTATTAATACAAACAAAAACACAAACCTTCATAACGTTAAAGGCTTTCCAGCCTTCTGTCAACACGAGGCTCGTTTTTATACAAACCCTGTGCGCTGTCATCTTCAGTGAAAGGTTGCGAAGACAAGGCAAAGTGATCTATTGAAAAATGAAATATAGGGCAATTAAGGTAAGGCATTACTTATACAAAAATAACCATTTAATTAATTGCCCCTGATTACCAGCCCTTCCATGTAGTGGAAGATGCAGGATTCTGTCAGCTAATGATGCACTTGGATCAGTACCAGTGTTAGCCAAAATGAGTATCAGCATATCTGATAACGGTGAAAATACAAAATGCATCCCTAAAAAACATCATAAAATACGCCTCTTCATATATTTGTAAGATTAGCTGAAAGCTGTCCTACACTAACCTCTAGAATACTTCAGCTCTTGTTCAAGGCCACTGAGCAGAGATATTATTTCAGCCACTTAAAGTGAGTATTTGTTTTCAGCAGCTCACATCTGACCCCCTCTGCTATTGGCTGGCAACTTAGAATAGGGACGCATTACATTGAAACTGTTTCACCCCCTTTGCAATAAGCAGCCACAATCTGAGACAATCGATCACTAAGATCATGGTCACTGACTTTTTTGATAACATTTTGATAAATCAGGAGAAAAATAGCCTGCAAACACAAGACTGTCTTTACGTGCACTAAGCTGTCTCACCATTTCAAGTGTAAAATAAAAAGCAAACGTTCTGCACAATGAGGTTACCTGCAATCTGCCGTTAGCTGGATTAGCAGACTACAATAGAGGATGTAGTGAGCTCATTGTGCTTATGATAATCATGACAGAATGATTAGTAGGAGGTAGAAGACTGAGAGAGACCCCGTTATGTTTATAGTTTTACTGCATTCGCTTTTCATTGTGGCCCTTTTAACTTGGATCATCGGGTGCCTTGAGTTCAAGCAGAAAAACTGACACGTCAAAGGAACAATAGGTCAAAATAGTCACAGGAGTTATTGGGTGTTTTGAAATAGCTGATTTATTATTTTTGTCGACCAATGGGTAGTTTACAATCTCACTGAGCGTCCAGGTTTGGTATTTGTGTGAATATCTGCCTGTGCAGATTTGCTGTGAGAGTTTTATTTTTCATAAGGTGTTCCAGCTGAGACAGAGAGAGAGACAGGTTAAAGCTGTTTTGTATAAAATGTCATGCCTTTTTTAATTTTTGTATTTAATTTATTCTTTTTCACGACAGAAAATTTGGGGTTTGCCTTTTTTAGTGTGTTTGTGTGTTAGGGAGGGCATGTCTTGTGTTTTTCATTTGATGAGCTTTTATTTTGACCTCTTTGACAGTATATAGAACTGTATGGATCAGGTTTACTAAAGAAAGTTTTTGTTCACACCGATGCTGTGGAGAGGACATTTTGCCAAGAATAGAATTTCCTCTGTAATGAAAATGTTTAACTTCTATTTGCATGTTGGCTGACCTCGTTGGGTTTGCTGGATCCACACTACTTTTTTTACTTGTACACTATTTGTTGATTTGCTAAAGAGTAGAGTGTGTTTTTACTTAGTGTCTGACGTGTTAAAGTCTACATAGCAATCCTCTTTCATTATTCCGTGCAAAAAAAAATCTAAACTTTCAGGCAGCTGTGGATAGAAAAATGTTTTTATCTGATGCTGGACTTTCTTCTTCTGCCATCAATAGAGCCTCAGTGTCTGTATACATGAAACAAACTGTGTGACACATGCAATGTAACGCCTCAGATTATCATGTACAGGCTTTAACAAATGCTGTGTTTTGATTTCATGCAGCTGTTTTTCATCAGGACCAGAGAAACTTACATTTGAAACAGTTTGACAGAATTGTTAAAAGATTTTTGTTAGTTTTTTTATTTAATGTAAATGAATGTCACAATTCTAAACAAAAATAAATCTTTGTCCTTTGGTTTAAATTCAGGTTTGAAAATCGTGGTTTTTGGAGAAAAATGTTACAAACATGACTCGACCATGATGCCACTATAAACACAGAAATAACAACGCTTCAACTAGAGTTGTCCCCCTGTGAACCATCACACTGGTATCTCACTGGTTGAATTATACAGAAAATACTCCTTTAGTAATGTAAGTGGGAGATGGACTTATACTCATATAGCACTTTGGTTATCTTTCTGACCACTCAAAGCGCTTTCACATTGCTTATCACATTCACCCATTCACATCACATTCATACACTGATGCCAGAGGATGCTATCGTAAGGGATCATCAGTTTGAACTAATGTCATTGTGTCACTGGAAGCAATTTTGGTTTCAGCATCTTGCCCAAAGGCACTGTGACATGTGACTACAGACACTTGGATCAAGCCACCAGAGACAACTGGCTCAGTGATGAAGTTGTGGTCAAAAGTCCATTGCATAAAAATACTCATGCACAAGAAGGAACCAGGAGCAGATAAAATGCAGTAGATGACATTTAAGTATAAACAAAAATATGTCAATACAAAGCAATGTGTGAGCTATTTTCTGAATTTCATTTGAGAGTGTGTGACTCCACCTATCTGCAGCAGTCAGAGGTGCAAATAAGAACAAAGCTGGTGTTGGTTTGAACAATCTTAAATTCATTCATCCTCACTATTTGCAACATCACAGGCTTAGTCTTTCCTGCATCAATCTCACTTCAAAGCATGTTGGATTCTGCAAAATAACATATCACATATTAAAATACAAGGATTCATTTTAAAGTTCAACAATATGGAATCAATGATTGTTTGAGGAGTTCTTAACTTCTCGTGGAACGTAAACCGATACAGATGCTTCACTACAGCTTATAAACAGCAAACAAGACCATCAACTAACAACTGACATTTGAAACCACTGCAAGGAGTACTGCAGATGATTGGCAGCTCACTGAGGATACAGCCTCTTTACATTTACAGTTTTCAACAAGAGTTAAAAAGTTAAAAGAGCACAGGCTGAGATTTTTTTGTCCAATTATACTACCTTGGCATGTAGCAACTTGACAAGATCAGCAAAGCTTTGAGATCTTTGCCCACAGGGCAGTGCCAAATCAACACAAACCACATTTCCTCACAGCAGCTGCAAAGGGTAAAAGTGATAGTTCATGTCATGAAGGAGTACTTTGTTCTTCAACTCTTAAAAGCTGTATTTATGTCTGAGTTGAAGTAAATTACTAGTTAAATATGATATAGCTCACGTGTTATGTACAGAAAACAAAAGTTCTTGCAGTAGTGACATTGGTTTGATTCTAACCCTCCTCTTTGTATGCATGTCTTATCTTATCCTCCTCCCATCCTCATATTTCTAATCTCTCTCTTTTTAGCTTTCCTTACAAGTAAAGAAGAGAATGCCCAGAAAACAATCAAACAAGTAGATTCTTCCTCCTCATCCCCAGGGAGGAACTTATTTGCATGACTGATGAAGTTGTCTCTTTAGAGTCTGTATGGCTTATTAAACATCTGTAATAACTATAATATCTTCTTTATTCTGTCGAATCATTTAACACAGCTGTAGACATGTTAATATAATACGTATATATTACATATTATGTAGGGTTAGGGTCCATAGGTAGAAAACTTTAGGGTCGTTGTAGTCTGGACATCTTTACTTCTCGTAGTCCCATTTAGCCTCCAAAGAATGGAACTGATCAGTTTACGTCAAACATCTCTGCTCCCTGTATCCTGCTGGTCACCTCCCGTCAGTCTGAAGAGTCACTTCATACATTCATGCTGAACAGTGGCTTGGTGCTACAGGAAGGTGCTGAGGGTGTTATCCACAGTGGCCAGATGCAGGTACTCAGGATTCTCTCCCTCAGACTCCACACCTGATTCTCGATCTTTGTCGTCCTCGGTGCTCTGACTCGAGAGCGGCGTCTTTCTCCGAATTGATCCTTGAGAGCGGCGCTCCAGGCAAGCCAGGATCATCTGTGCCAGGTCCTGCTGGAGCCGCTGGAAGTTCTCTCTGAGAAATATAGACCCAGAACCATCAGGTAAAAAAGATGGTCTCAAAGTTACCATAAAGCAACTACAGCTTCCACACCATCTACATTTAGAACCATTGGTGGAAAGTGAACTTAAGTCAGCATTTTCAATATGGTGACTGCCGACAATAGGCTCAAAACTGCTAGAAAAAACAATGAGTGACGTCACTCAGACTACGTCCATGTATCATACAGTTTTATCTCCAATATGGTACCCGCTATTGATAGCTTTCCCCTCTCTCTGAATCAGAAACCAATGGATGACATCACTGAGACCAAGTCCGAGTTTTATAGTCTTTGCCACACACACACACACACACACACACACACACAAACAGGTTCATACACTCAAACCTGCACAAACAGAACTCTATTAACTTTGAGTGCCAGTGTCTTTGCTCAACAAACCAGACAGCAGCTTCATATCGTTGCTGTCGAGCAGAAACCTTGTATCTCCATGTTTATCTCCTTATATGTGTGTCAGTATGTTTAAAAAAATGTAACGGATGAGAAGGTTTTTAAAAAGCTTGTGGTTAAATCTCATGCAGTGTTTAGTTTTGTGAAAGTAAACATTTGATAACTTACTGTTTTTTGAGATACAAGGTTTCTGCCTGACAGTGACAATATTTACCTTACAGACTTGAGAATGATGTGATCAGTCCTGACTTTATTTTGGAATGATATCTATTAAGCAGCATTGTTTGAGAAGGTATGTAGTTCTAAGTTCTGTTTAAAGAAAAGGCTTCTTGCTCAGTGTAACTGTGATGCAACATTTACACTGAGCTTCAAACACCTGAAGTTGATCCAAGCAGAATACAAAGTGTATTAAGACATATATCATGAGGAGAAGAAGGATTTGCTTACGCTGTTGGAGGCGTTGGGAGGTCGTAGTCTTTGCCCGTCTCACCTGTCAACCAATAAGTCGTCTCCGTGCCTTTTCCCTTTAAAAGCAGACACACACATTTACATTCAAACACCATGTCTGTCAGTGACTCTGCTTTCAATCTGTACTTTCTCCACAACTGAACTAATCGTATCCTAAAAAGGTTCATTAACAAGAACTGTCTTACTATGAATTGTTTGGGAATAATTTCAGATTTGAATTTGTCTGATATTCTTACAAAATGAAAAAGTGTTGTGTTTTTACCTTCAGATATGTCTCTCCCCTGATCTCGTACTCATACTTGCAGTCCGTCCTCTGCAGGATATTTATAGTGGGCTCACTGACGTGGATCTTCAGGGCTGCAGCACATTAAAACAACAGGCTTGATTAGATTTTACCCACGCTTGCCGGGTCTAATTTATTCAACCAGTCTGATTGGTAGCTTTTGTAATGCGCAGTAAACAACAGGACCATACGAGGAGGAGACAGCATGAAAGTTTGCTTGAATTCACTTATCATGTTGATGCCCGTACTCACGGTGACCTGCAGACTCCATACGAGACGCTGTGTTGACCGTGTCTCCAAATAAACAATACCTGGGCATCTTTAATCCCACAACACCTGCTGCACAGGGACCTGGACTCACAAACACACGTAATGGGTCTGTTTTCAATCATAGATTTCACCACGCTTACAATTTAGTAACTTTGAAGAGAGACTGATGGAGTCGACCATCCTGGCCCTTAAAAATTGAAGCCTGGAGCTGCATAAGATGGCACATCCAGTTTCTTTCATAGTCAAAGTTAGTGAATAATAGTAACCGCATCTACCTGAGTGGACACCGATTCGTATCCATACAGGGATACCGGGCAGGTGTCGGAGCTGAAACGTCCCCATGAAGGCCAAGATGTCGAGCGCCATACGGCAGATGTCCACTGCGTGCCTGTTACCGTTTCTATTCGGAAGCCCAGACGCCACCATGTAGGCGTCGCCAATCGTCTCCACCTGAGGTCAGGTAGAAGAAATGATGATTAATTTGTCTATCTTCAGGTGTATTCATTAGTCTTTTGTACTTATATGTCATGAATACCTTGTACACGTCGTGGTGGTCGACGATGCTGTCGAAGCCCTTGTAGATGTCGTTGAGCATGTCCACCACCTCCATGGGCTTGCTGTACTGGCACAGTGTGGTGAAGCCGACGATGTCACTGAAATAAACTGTCACCTCGTCATACAGCTCGGGCTCCACCATGCCGGTCTCTTTCAGGCTTTTCACCACGGGGCTGCACATAGAACAACATATAAGAAGAGAGACAAACACTGATCCACCAGCTTCTTGTCTGATTTCTCACTGCCTGTTTTATAAAATTTGATTTACTCATAGTTTGTCTCAGATGTACGTCTGAGCACGTATGAACCCTGGTGGATGGATTAGGGGGCTAAGAATGTTACT
The DNA here is from genome assembly GCF_009762535.1 of Notolabrus celidotus. Lineage (NCBI taxonomy): Eukaryota > Metazoa > Chordata > Actinopteri > Labriformes > Labridae > Notolabrus > Notolabrus celidotus. Next base: position 9,713,924 of record NC_048289.1, read on the forward strand.
GCTCTATTACTACTTCGGTCCACAGAGGCCACCAAAATCTGCAGCTCCTCATAAATTGACCATCACCGGCGCCCCCCAGGGGACTGTTCTGGCGCCATTCCTCTTCACCCTCTTCACCTCCGACTTCCGTTTCGACTCCGGTTCCTGCCACCTCCAGAAGTTTTCCGACGACTCCTCCATCGTTGGACGCATCAGTGAAGACGACGAGGAGGAGTACAGAGGACTGATAGAGCTTCATCGCGTGGTGTGACAGCAATCACCTGAAGCTCAACATCAGCAAGACTAAGGAGCTGGTGGTGAACTACCAGAGGAACAGGAGGCCCCCAGCCCCAGTCCTCATCCAAGGGGAGGAAGTGGAAAGGGTGGACTCATACAAGTACCTTGGGGTCCAAATAAACAATAAACTGGACTGCTCCACCAACACTGATGCCATCCACAGGAAGGGACAGAGCAAACTGTTCTTCCTGAGGAGACTCAGGTCCTTCAGTGTCTGCAGCAGGCTTCTGAAGACCTTCTATCAGTCTGTGGTGGCCAGTGATCTCTTCTTTGCTGTGGCGTGTTGGGGTGGAGGTATTAAGACGGGTGAGGCCAGCAAGCTCAACAAGCTGGTAAAGAAGGCCCCCTCTGTGGTTGGCCTAGAACTAGAATTATAATTATCTTGCCATATTATTATTATATTGTGTTATATTACATTATTATTCTAACTACATCTCATGGTCATATTACATGCCTTATTTTTTTTATTTTTTTTATTTACTGCTTAATTTGTCATTACCAACCATAATCACACCATGTCAACCTGTCACTACTGATTTTTTTTTTGTTTTTAGTACTGCCTGTAATTACTTCTATTTAATTTAAATTCCATTTGTAACATTGTATATATCTAAATTGTATTCTAGCTTTATTTATCTATTTTTATTTTCACTTATTTTAATTTATTTTATTTTATTTTATTTTTATTTTCACTTATTTTTACTTATTGAAACTTCTTTCTTGATTGTACTTATGTCTGGGTTTATGTAACAACTGAATATCCCCCCCGGGGGATCAATAAAGTAATATCTTATCTTATCTTATCTTATCTTATCTTATCTTATCTTATCAAAATGTTCATGAAGTAGTTTTTGAGTTCCTTTTTTAACTCTTAGTTTCTATTTTATCAAATAACAAGAGCGCCTCGATTATTTGAATCCACTCTGTTACTTGTCTGTAATATCTGAAGTAAATCGTCACTTTTTGAGCATGATTCTGATTTTCAGATACAGTGTTCTGGTATCAAAACATCTTCATGTGTTTCCTGAGGAGTAAACCGACCGAGGAAGCAGCATGAAGTTGAGGTGGTCTGCTCTGTCCCTCTCAGATTTGTAGAGCACTGTCCTCTCTTCCACAAGGTGCTCCAGGTTTCTTGAATAACTCTGCAGGCGTTTGATCATGTTGTCCATGTAGCTCTCGTTGTCCTGGTTGTGGATTTTACTGAAGGACAAGGGGCGAGGAGAAGAGTTACAGGAGGTTAAAAACAAACAAACTTACACTGAAGCCAACTACATATTGTCACTGTATCTCCAAAACTACTAAATTGACAGGAAGTAAAAAAATTAATAAATAAAATAATGTCTGCACAAACCAAACAAACCAAAACACTGAACAAGATTCAACCACAAGCTTTTTTTTTTTTTTTTTTTTTTTTTTTAATATTTTGGGGCATTTTTGCCTTTATTGGACAGGACAGCTGGAGAGAGACAGGGAATTTTGGGAGTAGGTAGTGGAGGAGGACATGCAGCAAATGGTCGATGCTGGAATTGATTTTTTTTTTTAAATGGAGATACAAGGTTTCTGCAGACAGTGAAATCTAAGTGTAAATATATAGGGTAAACTAGGTTGCATAAATCACACTTCTGATTTCACAACAGCAAAAAGATGGTTAGTACCTGATGATTTTTCCCAGACAGTTTTCAACCTTCTTAAAGTCAGGGCGTTTTTCTGGATCCTCATCCCAACAGCTTTTTATCAACTGGTACACCTAGATAGAGAGAGAGAGAGAGAGAGAGAGAGAGAGAGAGAGAGAGAGAGAGAGAGAGAGAGAGAGAGAGAGAGGACAGTTTTAAAGAAACATCAGACAGTGAATAAGGTTATCACATACATTAGCTGGTACTCACCTCTGACTCTTTCTCTGTAGCACTCTCCCAGTTGAGATCAGGTCTGAAGTAGGACGCCATGACCCTGGACAGCTTTTCTGTGAACACACAAACATTCATGATCCACAATGTTACACCAAAGGGTTTTAAATGATAGCAAATGACTGGCTCCTGATTGGCTGCCTCTTGAACACATTCAGGCATCACTGTGATTCTCTTAGTTTTTCTCAGACATTTCATCAACATTTGGTGAATCTTTATTGTATTTTACAACAAATCATACATTTTAAATTATTCTTACTGATGGAATGATATCATTGTAATCCACAAATTAGATCCTCTATAAAATTGATAAAACCTGTCAAAGCATTCTTAGTATTTACTGCCCCACATCCCTCCTGTTTTGTATTTGTTGTTTAAAGATAGAGGGACTGATTGAGGACTTTCTGTGTTTCATAAATAGACTGTTATTTAGAACCAATGATTATCAATTTAAATATAAATCAAGCTTTTAAACCCAAAAGATTAAGAGGAATATGCAGTTTAGTGTATTAGTTTTAAAATAGAACTGAGTTGACATAGATGGAGTTTGGTATATCAGTGTGGACTTTAACTTCCACAGTGAGTAACACCTTTTCTGTTGGAGCAGCACATGGTGAAAAACGTGTTCCTTCTGAAGACGATCTCTTGAGAGATGATGGCAAAGCTGTACACATCTCCTTTCTGTGATGTGCCCTCTTGCCTCAGGTGCTCCGGAGCCGTCCACAAGTCTGAAAGGAGGAAGAGGAGATAAAGAGACAGATTGATGAAAACCAAGTGAAGGTCAAAAACATGTTAGGTGAGGGAGCACCTAACAGACCAACATTGGCTGCATGTGGTTTCACCTTTGTCAAGGCTGAGGAAGGAGTTGCAGCCGAAGTCTGTGATCTTCACCACCATGCGGTTATCCACCACACAGTTTTTGGACTTGAGGCGACCGTGCACCTGGATGTCACTGGCATGGAGGTAAGACATGCCCTGCACACACCAGAGGAGTAGATGCAAAATAAAGAGGCAGTAAATTTGAGCTTTACTGCCCTCTACTGGCAGCAAGAAGAAACTGCAACAACAGTTCCTGCAGGTGTGTGGTTATAATGAATTTCCAATAGGTGTGTTCAGTTCAAGTCCTCACATAGACATTCCCTTTGTCATGAACCCCACACACATACTCTTAATACTATTGCTAATTTCATTGCTAATTTTTTTTTTTTTTTGTCATTTTTGATGCAGAAAATAATTAGGAGTGTAATAAATTAATGAGAAATACGTGAAATATTCTGATTAAAATACAGACAAGTTCCAAAGTGTTGGGTAACTTTTATAAATATGTCTTATCAAATAAAACCACACCTATGACTGATAAGAATATAGATATAAAAAGACTTAGGTTAAGTCTCATAGTTTGTTGTGGCTGAGTGATTACCGATACAGTTGAGTTTGTTGATATGAAACTTTATTGGATGCTTTTATTTCTTATAAAAATTCAAGTTTGGGTCGTAACCAACCCATAAATATTGGTAATATAAATAAAAAAAGAAAAACGTAATATTAGTCATCGCCAGATCTACTTGTGTTATGTCTTAGATATTGTGAATCTATGAGTTTGTAAGTTAGTGTTTCACACAAAAGCATGGAAGAAGTGACTATGTGTCAAACGAAAGACATGGCACTGACTATTCAGTACTTCATAAAGCTCCACATGAACTCACGTTCCACAAACCAAACACAACGCAGCAAGTCAGAGCCATAATGTTTGTGAATCACCTTAGCGATGTCGAACATGACTGAGATCTTGAACTCCCAGTTCATGAAGGTTTCCTCTGGGTACGAGATCTTGTCATTGAGCACGTACTGAAAGAAAAAGGAACAGATTTTATTTGTGAGTGTGTAAGGAGTGTTTCAATCAATGCATGATGAAGAGTTGTCGAAAGGAAGGCTCGAACTTATCTCTCAACTTTGATATGAAACTTGGAAAATTCTTGTACTTTGATTTGATGTTACTTGTCTGTCCTAAGCTACTGATATACTGGGTCTGTTCCTCAAACAGAAGTTTCAGATACACAAAGTGGGCACAAAGCAAAAAGAACATGAAGTCAATGTGGGCATGCCATACTCACCTTGAGCGACCCCCTTTCTCCATACTCAAACACTCCAAACACACTCTGATCAAACTTCACTGTGCCATAAAACTTTGTGAGGTTGTAATAATCGATCTGCAGGAGCTGTTGGGGAGAGAACAGAAGCAAAAAAACAGAAGCTCTGTCAGCGGAACAGAGGCTAACTGAGAGAAATATTAACATAAGGAACAGAGAACAGAGTGCATCAAGTCTCCAGATCAGCAAAAGCCTGATTTTACACACGCTACCTGCTGTGTGTGTGTGTGGGTGTGGGTGTGGGTGTGGGTGTGCGGGATTGCATGTGCGTGTGTGTGTGCATCTTACTGCATTAAGTTCTATCCTCTGGGTCTCATTGAAGTTGCCGTCCGAGTGCTTCAGCTCCTTCAGGATCACAATCTGCAGCAGCATTATCATCATCATCAGTCTCAGTAATAAAGAACAAACTCACATGTGGATAAAAAGCTACTGCAGGATGTTGTGTTCAGGTACCTTCTTATCATAGAGCGAACGGCGGATTTTAAAATCCCTTTTTTTCCTCTCCTCTTCAATCTGAAAAGAAACAAATCAAGGGAAGTTAAATGGAGCAAACATGTTTTCAACACGTGCTGAAGGATTCACATAAAATGAAGCCCCTTGCAAAAATGAGACGAGTCTTGGTAGTTGCAGAAAATAGTCTGGATTTAAGTTCTTATAACAACTTCACTGTGTGTTACAGGTCAATAAGAAAGAGTTTAAAAACCTACATATCTACATTTACTTACCTTCAGAGAGATGACATTGTGTTCGTTGTTCTCCAGCGGCATGACGAGATATGAGGGGATGTGGGACCAACGCTTCCTGACCAGACGGTCTCTCCTGTTCTGTCTGCACACAAACAAAATACCATCAGGAGGATTAAACTTATAATGCCGAAAAAGTTTCAAGTTCTGAACTCTGAAATGTTTCACTTTGATCTTAAACTAAAATCTACTGCCGAGCAGCTGACCAGAACGCAAACTCTCAGGGAGAACCTGGAAAAAAACTCAAAGACGGCCCAAGGAGCTTTAAGGGTGAACAATCAACGCTTTGGTGACAAAATAAGCCCAACAACCAACAAACATAATGTAGAACTAGAAACTAGAAACTGCATTCAAACCCACAAAAAAAGATCTCATTGCAAACATAGAGACACACTTTGATAGTTCACACACAGACACAGAGGGAACCTCTCACTATCTCTGAAGGTGAGAAAAAGGCTGTTTCCGAAACCGCCTACTATACTAGCAGTACGTACTGATTTGGCTAAAATTCAGTATGTAGTAAGCAGTATGTGAACAAGATCTAAATCTGCAGTATGCCAAAACTCCCCGGATGTCGTACTGATTCGGGAACATTTCTCAGTATGCATCAAACCAGTCTCCCTCACGTACTGTTTCCCACAATGCACAGCGACCGTTCCACTTTTTCTTTTTCCTTCTTTTTATGACGGGGGGGGACTCAGTTTTTAGGGGCTGTGGAAATTATTAAATTCCATGTAAACCACTTCTTAACTTTTTAATCATAAGTGATGCTAAAGAAGCAGTTTCTCTATCGGCTTCGACATTGTTTACTTCCGCTTTCTGAAACCGGAAATCCAGCAACGCCTGACCCAGCATACTGCAGAACAGATCGAACAGAATACTCATAATACATACTAAATTAGCAGGCAGTACCTACTGCCTACTACATTCTTAGGTAGTATGTAGCAGGCCGTTTCGAAAACAGCCAATGAGTCAGCACAGAAAACTGGAGTCCTGCAGCCTGTTGCACCAGCTGTGCGCAAGTTGTGTCCTAAATTATGGTGTGAATTCCACCCTAAACCACATGTTGAAACTAGTTAGTTTGTAGCTTAAGTTGTGTCGTTGTTTGGTTTCACCACAGAGACCTAAGGTTCATCTTAACTAGTAGACCGTAACGTCCAAACTAACCAAAACATTGTCGCAGATGTGATGTTTACACTTCCAGCAGCCAATCAGAGGAAAGCACCAATTTTGATGCAGGGGTTGTTACATTTTCTTTCGTGCCTAATCATTTCTGAACTGACCAACTGCTGAAACGAACTTCTGCTAACTGCCGCTACAGTCACAAAACAACAACAAAAGTTATGTAAATCTTGATAAAGTGTCATAGTAAGGTGATAACTATAGCTGAAATCCTTAATCCACAGTGTGTACAATAACAGTGAAATCAAGTGGTAAAATTTCAACTACAACATACGTTAATATTCTAGAGTGCAAATCTAGGTCATCATATTTTTCCAAAGGATGTAGGCTAATCTCTGGCAGATAACACTCACCAAACTCAGTAATAGGCCACACTAAGTGCCCCTCACAATTTGGGAGTGTTCTCTGTAACTGAGAGCCAAATACACATGAAAGACCAAAATATGTTGTTTCTCCTAGTAACAGTGTGACTGTGAATATCTCAAATGCTCGTTTTGACAAGGAAGAACTGGATGAAAGATATCTATAATATAATTCAAGTCTCGCTTGTCAATGTTAAAATGGCTGGCCATGGTGAGCTGGTAACCATTCAGATTTAATAAGTGCTGCAATAGCCATTCAGCTCACTCTCTCAACATGTGTTCATGTCCTCCATCAAGACACTGGTTTGAGAGACCAGGGTCTTGTTTTATTGCTCACCTGTAGAAAATGAAGGCGATGGTGGCGACCACGACCACTATAACTCCCAACACGATGACAATGATGTCATGAATAGCTGGGCCTGAAGGAAGGGAGCATAAAAGTAAACACTGTTATATCTTACATCTTTATTTTTGAATGAATCTTAGATTCATTAAATAAAACTTCACCCAGGGCCTTATACATGCAGTACATATGAAGAACAGGAAAACCCAATGCAAGGCAATTATAGTATCAAGAAAGCCCCGGTGCTGAAGTTGATGTCTAAAAAAGAGGTGACTTGTCGACAAATTTAATATGTGCTTAAAAATAAGAAAAAAATATGCTGATCTGTTAGTGATGAAAACCTCTCTAAAATTATTCTTAGATGCAAAAGTTTTCAAAGCTGGAGAGTAAACTCTTCAAATCTGCTCATCATGGCTGAAAAAAGTCATCTATATGAATATCATATTATATCATAATATTAATCACCTGAATATAAGAATAGTTTTTTTTTCATTAACTTAGAATGAGTCTTTAATATCTACATAAGGATCTTTAAAGAGAGAAACCCTCTCCACTGAAACTGAGACACTTCCTGAAATTATAAAGACTTTTCTTTATAATGCAATAAAATCTCAACTTGGTCACCTCGACAGGCGTGCTGTGTCTGTTTGCACACCTGTTTGCACATGTATGTACAAGTACGTTGATGAAGAGTTAATGATTATAGGTTGTGACAGACAGCTGACATAAACAAACTAAATAAGACTCTCTTTGTGTGCGTGTGTGCGTGCCTGCGTGCCTGCGTGTGTGTGTGTCACTGGTACTTTGTTCTGGACTGCCGTTAGGAAGTGTATTTCCCCAGATGAAGGAGAGCTCTGTCTTAGCCAGAGTGGTGTGGTTGTACTCGGTGTCGAACGTGAATAAAACCTCGTACTGAGGATGACATGAGAGGAGAAGATCACACATTTCAGCATCAATCACTGAGACAGCAAGAGATTCAGTACTGTCAGGTGTTTTTTTACGTGTGTTAAAGATCCTTGAGAGACAGTGCTGACCAAATATTAATACTTTCAGTGCTTACATGGTATAAAAGTAACACCAGAAATGAAAGTACCTTGTTTTCAGTTGTGGTGCAAATGATTGAGAGCTTCGCATCTCTGTCTCCGTGCTCGTCCAGCCTGTAGGTTCCAGCACTTCCTGTGTAGAATCACAGTAACATCTAAAACCCTTGGTTTAGGACAATGACAGAGTCAAAGACTACATTTTCCATCAGCTGTCTTAGGTGAAAACATGACAGAGAGACTGACAAACATGTGTCCCCTTATGAAGGACTAGCTTCTATTTGAGTGTCTCCATCTCACACCAAATCACACACATGCTTCTTGCAGCTGCAGCCTACAGACTGTAACACCTCGTCCCTTCAATTTGTCTGTGAAAAACACTAATAAGAGACAGCAGCTGACAGCTCTCATCTGTTAAACCTCACACACTGACAGTCACCAATATAAACTCTCAGGCCTGTCAGAACTGATGAAATCATGTCAGCTGTATTTGTTGTAGATTTGGGAGTTTAGTTTGTGAGGAGTTGTATTTTGATTAAAAAAAAAACTATCTTACATTTGAATTTATTTTGGTTGATTCTGGTACTATTATTATTACTAATCAGTTTTTACACTGACAGCTTTGAGGCCAGTCAAACAGGTCCAGAGACATCTAGTTAGCCTCTGTGGCTGCTCTTACTGTGGGGGTTTTAACTTAATGCTTACATCAGCATACCAATACCCACATGTCAATTGTAACACACTGCCAGGTAACATGTACACATATTCACCACTTTAGTAAAGCATGCTAACATACTAAACATTGCTAACCTGTACTAACAACCAGAGGCGTGTCCAGAGGGGTAGCCAGGGGTGGCACTGCCCTCCTTGAAATCTAATTGGACACCCTAAATCCTGTGGGTCGGTCCACACCTCACGTCTGTCGACACCATGGTAGGCTGAGCTTCACAGCTGTATGGGTTGCTGGCAGGGTGACATTAGATGTGGTTCTAAAAAGGACTATATCAAGGTTTTCACGCAGGAAGCCAGTTTTACATCTTGAGCAAATCTTAATTTTATTTTTAACATATTTCTAATTTTTCTTTCTTTTCTGTTTTATTATAATTGTCATTTTAATTGTGCTCTTTTATGCTTGTCTGAATGTTTCCAATTCTTTTAATGTTTTAATGTAAAGCACATTGAGTTGCCCTTGTGTATGAAATGCACTAAACAAATAAAGCTGCCCTGCCTTGTGGCTGCTCAAAAACAAACTCTATCTTACATACCAGTGTGACCTACATTCCAGGTTTCACTGTAGTTTGTGGGTGCGCAGATAAGCTACCTTTGCCCATGTCTGAGCCCCAGATGGGCCAGCCCTATAAAAAAAAAGTCTGGAACCGTCCCTGTTAACAAAAATGTATGACCAACAGAAATGTCTTCAGCTCTCCAGGTATGTGGTCTGAGAATCCAAGGAGAAATTGCAATTCTTAAGATGGACGAAGTATTAGTAAAATAATAAGTCTGGCTGTGTCAACTCTTTGTTACTCAGTGCCTCTGGACTATTTCAGTCTGATTAATCAACTTAACTGTATTTAAAGCTCCTTTGAAGAACTTTCTGTTTGTTTGATTTTGGTGCCCACTCTGGACAGAGTGGAAGGTCTTACATCTCTGGTGATTTTGACCTGTATGTTGTCAGAAACTGTCAGTCTTGGAATTGATGGTCTTACTTGCTTTTATTGGTCAAAAAGAGACATCACTGTTAATTTCAACCTGTTTCAAAAAAGGTCAAAAGCTCCTTACTGGGGCTTTAATCTTGAATTTATTTTGCCTTGATTTATGTTTTTGTCACACCATTAAAACAATTTGGATCTAAAATGAATCAACAAACAGATATACAAACACCATTGTTTTGCCACCTCACATGAAAGTAAAGTACATTTTCTTACACAGCTTCATTACTCACCATTGAATGTGATGTTTCTGAAGTTATCCGCGTTGAAATACTCCATTGTATGCATCGCTGACTGATTTTTTTTTTACTATGTCCCTTATCAACTTGCCAACTAACAGCACTGAATCATGGTATGCCGCCATGTAATCATTCATCTGCAGACAAAGACAGACACAATAATAAAGTTTCTGAAGGAACTGTTAAACTGAGTTTGTTGATGAATTTAAAGTGATAATGAGAGGTTGTGTTTTGCATATTGTTTGAAACATTGTAAAAGTAAAGGTAACTAAAATGCTGATGCATATTCAGTCACTGCTAATAAAATTAATGAAGCCTATTTATCTTCTTATTTATCTTTAAACAGCAGTGTGAGGAATAGTTGAGTAATGTGTCCTCACCGTGTTGTTGTCTTTCAGGTCTGTGTTGACTGTGTAGTTTCTGGTGTTCGGCATGGTCAGCACCAACACATTCTTCATCGCTGGCTGTGATAATGTGTTGTAGTAGATGTCACTGTGGATGGAGAGCATCATAGGGATTAGATGATGTTAGCCCTTTTGAATTAGTGCAAAAATAAAACAATAGAACACGTATGAATATAAACTCAATTGTTGTTATCAAAATAAGAAAGAAGTTCAGATGTTGTAAAAAAGAGATGAAACGAAAAAAAAAGCACTGACTTGTACAGATCAATGAGAAGAAAGAGAATATCGCTGCCGTCAGCCTCTTTGGAGCCATTTTTCACATCGATCACATCCTGTGGTGATCCACACATGATGAACACTATAAACAGAGATGTGCATGTAAGGCCACAGACCATCTGTGTGTGCTTCATGAGCATAGCTGTTTGCTCCCTGTTTGTCCGTCTAACCCTTATTTTCATGTAAATTTCAAGTTTCACCTTGAAACATAAGTTAATACTAAACCTAAAATTTCCCTTTCTACCGCTGCATTAAAGCTGTGGCATGTGCACGTGTTAACTAACCTTTGCAATGGAACATGACATGTGGACGATGTTTGACATTTTAGAGGTTTTGAAATTAATATTTCTGTTGAGCTCTCTAAATAACCATTTGTCTGCAAAGACCATTTCCTGTGCATATTTTTGGTCATAAATGAAATGTTTTCAAATGAAAAGGTCAGTAACAACCTCTGGATGTCAAACTTACAAGTTATTTTAAAAGTAAAGCATACTTGGCTGTGCCTTAGTTGATTAAGATTTGTTTTTTTGTCGGCTGACTTAGTCCCCCCAAACCCCAGTAGACACACTGCAAAAACTCAAATCTTAACTATTTTAAATCAAATTTTGTTAAACTGTGTCATAATAAGTCTTTATAAGCAGAAGAAATGTCCTTCAGTTCTTGAAAAAACCTGCCAATGCAACAAGCATGATTATCTTGACAAGTTTCACAAATTAAGTATTAGGTATAAATTTAAGACACTTGCTTGCAATTTCCAAATGTACTCATTACAAGCATTTCAGGTCTTATTTTTAGCTTGTAATTTCTTGAAGTAAGATGTTACATCTGTACTTGTCAGGTTGATGTGACTTGTAATAGGAGCAATCAGATATTTTGCCTAGAATGGGACAAAGACACTGGATGATATTTGACTTTTTGTGTAAATCAGCACTCTTATACAGCCAACTACAATTCAGACAAATAAGCAATGACAAACAACAACATACAACCAGTATAGGCTAAAACCATGTCACTTGTGTTTCTGTTAAACTTATAGGTATCATTTTCATCTCACTTACAGTTGCTTGTCCTATTGTGAGGCGATGTAACAACATCATTCAGATCTGATGGTCTGCGCAGCACCGTTCTCTTTATCTCCTTGGGAAACTGGCCTGCAGCTGAATCCAGCGCATTTATATACCTGTGAAGAAAACCATCCCGTAATTCTAAAATACAGTTTCAAAAATTTACTAAATAAACAGTCAAATCACTGTTTTATTTTATTTTACAGCAAGACCAAGACGTCTTCATAGAAACTGCAAGAAATTCACATTTATCATTGTCAAGGTCTTTGAACATAAGTGTTTTTGGGCTGTCCCTTGGTAAAAAAATATGAAATTTAATTAAATCAGTCTGTCTTTAACAAAAAAAAAAAGGTAGTATTAAAATGAAGATCTGTACTCCATTGATTTGATTCCACAGCAAATGCACGTTTTGGAAAGAGCCAAAGGAGCTTTTGCAGACAATTATGTCCAAAGGGGTCACCAGAGTCAACGCAGTATGAACATTCCTCAAAGAATCCATACGATCTGGTGATCAGATCTATAAGGTGAAATTTATTCCCAGAATTAATAGAGAATGAAAACGAAGCATACGAGTGAAGGAAATATCTGTGGTAAAGAAGCGTCACAGGACTCAGATATGTTATGTAAGTTTTTCCTGTACGGAGAAAATAACGGTCAAAATGACCAACAGAGAAAAATGGCACCCAAATATGAAGGTTTACATCTAGTAAAGTAATTAGCTCTTCTTCACACATACAGATTCTACACGTCCAAGTAAGGTTTTTCTTGACCAAAGTATGCGTGAAGATTTTAATTGATATGGTTTCTGAAATAAGGATCAATGTTTACTTCAATGTCACACACAGCCACCTTTGTAGTAATGAATAAGGAATACGCTTGAGCCATTGACTGTATAATACATGGATATCGTCTCCATGACGTCACCCATTTGTTTCTGAAGCTGAGTTTTGGAACCTATTGTCAGGGGTTACTATATTGAAAATGCTGACTCACCCTAACAACGTTCAACCTAACATGATGCAAAGAGGCTGAGTTGAGGCATGCCTTGAGCCTCTGAAATAACAGCGTGCCTGACTGTCAGTCAAGTCAGCAGTACCGGTAATTATGAAAAACTCATAACCTTAACATCTTCTAAATTATTGAGTTATAACCAAGCGGCAACCTCCGGTCTAAAAATATTGTCCAATGCGGAAGTGTTAAAAGCTGCAGTTCATCGAGGATCCGCTTGAGGGTGGCTCCGGAAGTACTGGAAGTCACATACACATTAATGGGAAAAAAACGATCTTTGCAGCAGAAATAAACATGTTTACAGCCTGGTACAAAAGACGAGTGTAGTCTGAATAGCTCATTTTTCAATGTGCTCTCACTGTGAGGGGGGTGAATTTTTTTCTAACGCGGCAATTTCAAAGATATTAAGATTACTAGTCTTCCAGTGAGAGGCACAGCTGCCTGTGGGAACACTGCAGCTGTTGGCAAGGAGGCTCAAAGCCCGCCTCTTTACGTCACACTGGCTCGACAGAAGCAATATGGCTGCTGCAGCCGATTGGCCTCAAAACAGCTCTTCAGAAACAGATGGGCGACGTCACGGATACTACGTCCATATTTTATACAGTCTATGGTTATAACCAAAATGCACCCCCCCGATTAGTGTGTGCTGATAGAGCAATTAGCTAATCAAACCATCATTTTGTTGAACCAGGCTGTAAACAAGTTTATTTTCATTGAAAAGTTGGGCTTCTGTAAATGCATACACAGATCTGCAAATGTGTTCTCTGAACAGCAAATGTTTAGACCAATTTGCAAATGTATACTTAAGTGTTTTTACTCCAAGACCTAAAAATAGTTTATGCCCTTAGTGGGTGCTATTACTGACTGGTGGTACTTCTGATGTATAGTTACTGAGCATAGACTGTATCAAATATGGACGTAGGATCTGTGACGTCACCCATCTGTTTCTAAAGAGGTGTTTTGAGGCCAATCATTGGCGGCAGCCATATTGCTGCTGTAAAGTGATTGTGACGTAAAGAGGCGGCTTTGAGCCTCCTAGCCAACAGCTACAGTGTTCCTGCAGGCAGCTGTGCCTCTCATTGGAAGACTTGTAATCTGAATATCTTCTAAATTGCAGCATTCACCCCCCGTACAGTGTGTGCCGATCGAGAAATGAGCTATCCAGACTACACTCGTCTTTTGTACCAGGCTGTAAACATGTTTGTTTCTGCTGTAAAGATCAGCTTTTTTTGAATTGGTGTGTATGTGGTTTATGGTACTTCCAGAGCCAGCCTCAAGTGGATCCTCGATGAACTGCAGTTTTTAGCACTTCTGCATTGGACTCATAATTTTAGACCGGAGGTTTCCGCTTGTTACTGAGGCACAGTGCAAGCAATGCTGGGTGTGGCCTGGCAGCCTGAGACCAGAAGAGATGGTTACACTTTGTATAAATCTCAACAGTAACTCACCAGAAGCAATCCTCAGTGTTGGTGGATTTCTTGTAAACGTAGGCCGTCTCCCAGACAGGTTTGATTTTTTCGCTGTGTTTCCAGAAGTTAATCAACAAGTCAGAAATCTTTCGTGCAGGTGGCAGAAGGCGCTGCAGGTTGAGGGCGTAGTCACAGGAGGTGCCAAAACTTCCCGCTGAGATGATGGGAGTACTGAGCCTCAGACCTTTTTCAACACTGAAAGAGATGGACCATAAAGTAATATGTGCCCAGGTTTAAGCCATGTTTTATTATTTGACAGTTGCTTTCATCAAAATTTTGAAAAGCAATTACTTACTCAACCATAGGGAAGGTAGCATAGGTGCAAGTGGGCCCAAGCACTGCACATCCCAAGTTACTTGAATTCTGCAAGACAAATCAAATGATTGTGGGTTTGTGTCTCTCCGTTCAAGTGGCTGTGAGATTCCAATTTGTGTTCACAGCTAGCGTAAATTGGTGGTGCTGTTGTTATTTAGTTGAACTATTTGTAATACCCATGTGTTTCTCTTTCCAGCATGTCAATGTTTCTTCTCAAACTTACTTAAGAAACAACAGTAGTTATCAGTATAAAAGCTAATACAGTGCTCTGTAGTTGCTTCATAAATTGTAGCTACTCACTATCAGTTGTTTTAGCTGGTCCACTCCTTCACACGCGCTACTCGTGCAGCCTCTTTGTCGATACAAGGTTGTGTTGAACCCACCAAATTTCAGCGTGATATTAAACTTCAAGTCTACATTTTGGTTTGTGGAAAGAAAAGAAGAAAGACAGGAAAAAGTTGTTATTAATTTATTTTTATTTTTTAAGGTGCTAGCTTTAAGTTGATGTTTGCCAAACCAATTTGGATTCATGGTTTATTATTTATACTTTCAAAATTCCAAAAATACTAAAGCAGACAACCATGGAAGGCATTAAACAGTAAGACTTGTTCTTCGACTAGCAAAAAGTAGCATGGTTGGCGAACTACAGTTTATCATTTGGCCTTTTCTTTTTGCCTATCATACTACATCGCTTTAGTCTTTAGTGACGCAATAATGTGACAATTTTAATATAGACTGCCTGTTTGCCATGCTTCAACAGAATTAATGGTAAGAGTAACTAAGTTTAGTTGCAGTTAGCTGTCTATAAACCTGGTTGCCTATAAACATTTATCATGATGTTTCTAACATGTCTGGCTGGAAATCTGCCCATAATAAATTAGCATTAGCAGGTCAATCTAGCCATTAACAGTTGTTACATATTTAATTTTAGCACTGTTACCAGGTCTAAAGGTTAAACTAGACTAGCAGGGGACAGTGAGTAAGCATTTCAGATAATCATTGGCTGAAAGTTAATAGTGCAATTAACCATATCTTACTATTTCCTGCACTGATTAATTAATATCTTATCTGTCATTAATCATTGCTTCACTTGGCCCCTTAAATCTGGAGATTGTTATGTTGTATGGTGACTTTGTAGGCATTAACAATAAAAACCATCAGAAAAGCAAAAAAAATAAAAGCATGAGACAAATAAAAAATATGTAAAGAGCTTTTAAAAATGGGAAGTTAACAAGTTCAAACACTTGTAACACAAAATGTAAATGAATGTGTAAAATAAACAAATGCAAGTATGCATATACACAAATGCATTGAAATGATGCATACTTGCATAGAAACGTAGTTATTTTTTTACTCTACAGGACTCATCATTTAATAAAAAAAGATGATAATGATTAGCACTTTAATTTCCACTGTGTTGAAATGTTTTCTCAAAAGTGTAAAATTATAGTTTTATATATAATCATAGGCAAAGTCATTTTAAAAACTTAATATCTTTACCTTCTGACTCATTAATCTCTGCATCCGTCTCTATAGCCTTCAGTATTTCTCCTTTCACAAACTTCAGGCTCCAGGGAGACACTTCATCATCCAACAGAATCACATTGATCGTAACTCCATCCACACATGATTTCAGACCCTGACATGGGGCAAAAATTATAACCCCCAAGATACACAAACACAAACAACAAGTCCAAGCTCCCATTTTCAGATCTGAAGGTCCTGCTGTTTAGAGCTACTTTTAGAGTCCATGATCTGCCAGAGTTGTTTAGTGTTTATTCGGCTACTCCAGTGCGTCAGTAGTGCTGTAAAGTCATCAAGAACTTCCTCTTAAATTCTGAATCAAATCCAGGAATTAAACGTTGCCTCATTCACCATGACCAAAGCATTTTTAAAACCAATTATTCAGTTCCTAAACTCTGCGTTCTCCTCTTGTCCTTTGTTCGGCAGGTTCACACTCCTTCTGCTCCCCTTAGTTGCTGCTCACCTGTCCTTTCCACATCAAGTTGTTAATATATAACCTTTAAAGACACAGAGGCGGGCAGTATAACCTTCTCACTGTTATTGGGCCAAGGTCTGAATGAATTACCAGCTCTAAACGCAGGCAAAAGCACACACATGGAGCACAAATTTGAGCTTGAAAGGACACGCATTTCAAGAATAAGATACAAGTTTATTTTGAGGGGATGTCATAAAAAACAATCCTTGTGGTTTAAGTCCAGTTGTTGTCACAGGGGTTAATATTGAGATATTTGATGTCAGAGTGGTGTACACTTAAAGTTAAGGGTAACTGTGAGGCCTTGAACATTACATGAAGTATATCCATAACTAGTTCTGTGAATACAGTGACCTTAAGTGTAAAGTGATTAGCAGCTTCTGTGCTGAATATGTATCTGGAAGGTCAGTTGACTAATTTCAGCTTATCAATATAGATAAGGATGAAAAACACTTGTTCGGACTATATTACTTCAAACTACAAATCTAGCCCTGCTCAACATTTTCGACTGAAGTAAGTAAAGTAGCACTTCTGTACACTGCTGTAATGAATAAAAACTGAATTTGGAAAAGAGATGATTTAAATATGCTTTATTTTCATGAAGGGAGTTATGGGAATGATATGCATTTTGATAATACTTTTTTCTATTGTGACGAATTACGGAAGAGTCCAGAAGCAGACTGAGGTAGGCACTGTCAGTGGCGTGTCCAGAGGGGTGGCCAAGGGTGGCACTGGCACCCCTTAAATTCCAATTGGCCACCCCGAAATCCTAAACTATGATTGACTGTTTGCCTTGTCCGAGGTGGGGTTCCTGTTAAAATCTATAATTTGGGATGAGTTAAAAGGCTGACAGTAGATTTCTTTATTAGTGCCCTCAAATGTGACTTTGAAAAAACATTTTTGTAAGACCATAATGAATTGAGCTTAGAAGATTTATGCTACCTTGTCATGTTTTTTTTTAAGTCAAAAAGAACATAACAACTGTTTAATACTTTAATGAAAGTAGGTTGTGAAGACAGAAAGGGTAAATGTTGTTTATTTGTAAATGCACTGGCAGCCCCTGCCTATATGAGAGCCTTGGTTGGGCCACCCCGGTCAAAAAGTTCTGGACAAGCCCCTGGGCATTGTGTCCAAAAAGGTGATTTTTTTTTTTTCAAAGTTCGCAGGGGATAGAGAAACAGCTCTGGTGTGCATTTAAGTGACAAAGCAGGCCGGCAGGAAGGGTGGTCCAGAGGATAGAGAAACAGGGGCATGCAGGAAAATAACAAAACATGAATTCAAGGCTGGCTGAAGCTAAAACTGAGCTGGACTTTGTGATATAACAAACCATGTTGGGCACAATGATCCAGCCAGGGCTGAGTGTTGGGGCAGGGTTCTTGTAGTGAGTCTATGATTACTTACCTGGCAGGCTGGTGGGTTGAGTGCAGATCCGGAGTGAGTAAGTGACAGAGAGCAAAGGAGAAGTGAAGAACAAAAACACCCAAGCCCCCCATTCACATAAAACTCAGAGAATAAAGAAAACACTGAACTCATATTCAGATTTGTACAGTCTTCTTTATTTTATACACATCTGCACATCAACCCCAAGTCAAGAACAAGTCTAATATGGACAGCTGAGGCCTTCATGATATCAGTAACATTAAAACTACATTTGAAGTCACTTTGTAGCAACAGTATTGAGAAAACTGGGACAAGTGCAATACACATTCAGGTCATGAGTTGTTATCATTTTATGGTAGGACAAGGGAATGGATAGAACAGGATGTATGCTTCATTATAAACTTTACATACTGTTACTTTAATTTGTTAGAAACCAAGAGTAAATCGTACAAAAATTAACATTGAAAATCATTCTCCATAGATGACGTGTCAGATACTAGTGTGTTGTTGTGTGTTGTTTGTTTGTTTGTGTGTGTGTGTGTGTGTGTGTGTGTGTGTGTGTGTGTGTGTGTGTGTGTGTGTGTGTGTGTGTGTGTGTGTGTGTGTGTGTGTTAATTGAGTCTGCTTGTGTGTGTGTGTGTGTGTGTGTGTGTGTGTGTGTGTGTGTGTGTGTGTGTGTGTGTGTGTGTGTGTGTGCGTGCGTGCGTGCGTGCGTGCGTGCGTGTGTGCATGTGTGCGTGTGTATGGGCGCTGCCAAGGAATTTTGGATCACCCAAGAAATATCTCTTCAGAAGTGCGAATGTTCTCATTTTCAAGGCTATCAGTAATGAGTCCTTACAATTCTTCTAATTCTTCTCCCCCATACAGAACCCTGGTGTGAACACGTATGTGCGTTTGAGTGTCTGTATGTGTGTCAGCGTGCTGGCAGACAGCAAACACAGACACACAGCTTGTAAATTTTTGAGACAGACCTGAGGAGAGCAAAGCATTGAGAGAAAGGAGAAGAGCAAAGGTTGGTCGGGCCATAAAACTAATCTCAGATAACATGTTGTAAAAGCAAACACACTCCTGTGATTCAGCTCAGCTCAGAGGTGTTCGGAAGTGTTTTACTGCAACACTTAAGCACACACACACCCTGCAGCAAAACGCTAAAGATGGACAGAGTAAACAAATCCTGAAGCTGCATATTCATCTGAGAGTATGCTGACTCTCATTATTAAAGGTCTGAATAATCAGGTGGACAGACTGTGTCAGCTCCGGTGGGGGAAACGTCAATGCAGGACACATATGTCAGCTTCATGACACAGATGTTAGTCATCTTCCACTGTGTCAAATTGAGGATACCAACCTGATATACATAAGCGTGTTTGCGTGTGTGTGTGTGTGTGTGTGTGTGTGTGTGTGTGTGTGTGTGTGTGTGTGTGTGTGTGTGTGTGTGTGTGTGTGTGTGTGTGTGTGTGTGTGGAAAAAATAGATAGTTTCAATGTCTTTTTAACCAGCTTGCATGCATTTCTCAGTATTTATATCCACTGGTGAAGCATCTGTTGTCAGCCTCAAAGTTTCTTATAGGATTGGAGTTTTGTCCTGATCCTTTTAGTTTTTTTTCTAAATGATTTTGAGTGTAGCTGGCTGGATGATGTTATAATGGTGTGAGACCTGTTAGTGGGAACATCTCACAGATTTCTCTGTGAACAGACCGTGCAGTAGCTGATCTGATCCGATTAGTTCCTCCTTTGTGGTTGATGATTATCTGAGATATCAGACCCTTCAGTTTCATAATATTAAATCACTTACAGCCTTCGTCTCCCACACTGCAGTTTTTAGCTTAGGGTTAATACCCCACGTCACAACTGAAAACTGAACAGTCTGAATGAATCCGTCCAAAGTCCTGTCGTTTCTGCCTCATTATCCTAATCTTAGGTTTATTTTTATAATCCTTACCCATTGTATTGATTTCCGTTGGCACCTCAAACCTGCTTTACGATGTCTCGGACTCATTCAGTTTCTTTATAGGCAGCTTTATATTTAAAGTACAATTCATAAGCTACAGAGAACAATTCAAAGTGATATATTATTCAGCAACGTTATTGAGCAAAATAAGACATTAGAATGCAAAATAAATATGTATATATTTACCTTGTTTTTTAAATTCACAGAGTACTTTTTCCTCTTGGCTCCCAGACCATGTAGTCCTAAACTTCATCTTCCTCAACACTAATAATGCTTTAATACCCAGTGGTAGTCCCAGGCTCACACAAATACAGTACAGTGTTAGACATTTAGTTAGTTAACTCCTCACTTACACTCGTTCTCTTACCAGTTCCTGTGACTTTCTCTTGATGGGTCCCAGATGCAGAATTGTTGCAGCTATTTGATGGGTTTCCTCACTATATTCTGGGTCTGATCAGAACAGAGCCTCAGTAGACGATTAAAAGCTCCGATAACAAGGAACTTTTGGTTTTTAATGATTTTGGCATCCCCTGTGGTCAAAACTATCTTTGCCTATCTTGTTCTGTACATGTGAAAATGCAGGGATGTGCATCAACTTTAAATAATTTGTTCCATGTAAAATGTAAACAAAGGCTATTTTTGGCTGTAATCATTTGATACCTACCCTGCCTCAGCGGTTTCAGATATTAAAAAATATGTATATGTATATATATATAAAATCAGTCTTGTCTCTGATGGTCTTGTTTGCTTTTGTATATCATTAAGAGGCATCATTATTTACTTCAGTCTGTTTCATTACCAGCTAAAACTCCTCACATAAGCTTTAAGGTAAGTCTCCTGTCTTTTTAATTAGAGCTTCATCAGATATATATTTTACCTCAGTTTCTAGAGATTCCAGAGATTTCATTCTTGGGGTTTTAGGGTTAGATATTCTGTCTCAGATTGGGAAAAACGGAGGAGGATCCACGTGCATTAAATTCAAGATTGAATGAAGAACAGAAGATGCAAATGAAACTTACTAAAATGTCTAAGAACTAAATCCAAAAGAATACTGGGAACACAAGGAAACACTGTGAACACAATGATGACATACAATGATCCAAGCCAGGTCAGGGAAACAGAGAAACTAAATTCACAGAGTAATTAACACAGGTGTGGACACAGGTGAAACTAATCAGGTTAATCAGAAAGGAGGGAAATACAAAAGAGCAGGAAGTAAAGTAAACCAGATACACAAGGGGACAAGTACTACAAAATAAAACAGGAAACACAGCAGACCGAATTAAGGAACACAGGAGAAAAAGAACACAATTAACACAGGAGGAACAATAAACAAAACTTAACAAAAGCCACTCATGACTCCTGCTGTTGCATTTATACAGTGAATTCATTCATTTTGCTTTCTCTTTTTGGTATATTTTGAATAGCTAACTCATTTACATGTTACTTGTTTCAGCATTTGAATAAAACTATCTTACCTCTTTGTTCAACTCAGCCTACAATATAAAATATATTCTTAAGAGATTTGATCAAACTCAGGGTTTCCTGTTTTAATAATTCAACACAGAGGGTCTAGAAGTTCTTCCACATCACCATCAAATCCAGAGACTTTTCCTATCCAGAGGGCGACGCTGTTTCTCCTTCATCAGAGATTCAAAGGCAGCTATAACACATTACTGACACCTAGTGGTCAAATTGCAAAATACAAAAATACATTCAGTCACTGTGAAGTTTTAGTTTTTAATATGCTTTGCATTGGAGAGGCAGGATATTTCTATGACATGCTTTGAAACACGCATGTCTCATACAACATGTATCCCAAACATCTCTACTCCTCATTTTTGCAGTGGTGGAGTGTAACTGAACACTTTTACATACATCTACAAACATCCAAGGCCTTCTCCACTGAATGTATCAGTGGTGGTCAAAGAACACAACTTCATAACTTGAGTCAGAGTATAGAAACCCCTGGTCAAATATTACTGCATTACAAGTAAAAGTTGCTCAGTGAAGTTATTACTTGAGTGCAAGTTCTGGAGTACTTGGTTATAAAATACTGAAGTATTCACATAAGGATTTATAAAAAATCTCAAAAGGTTTTATTTCCACAACGAATGGGTGCAGTCAAGAATACATGGGTGTACATTCTGCTAAGTTGTTCATTTATAAAACATAATTTTCCTTTTTTTTAATCAACATGCTACAGATTTGCAGATTTGCAGCTCCAAAACAAAAAGGAACAATGAAAGGAACAACTAACCATAGAATAAAAAGGAAAACTATGTTGTTATAGTGTTCATCTGGAATAAAGATAATGTTTAGCTACATACCTCAACATGCTGTCTCAGCTTGGACAGTGGATTTTTGTATGCTGTGATGAAGTTTGTGCAAGGAAAACTGAGTGGAAATGTGAAATGATACAAATCATTCTTCAATTAAAAAACCTCAAATCAGGTGAAGAATCCTCATCCTTCTGTGTTTGCTCTACAGTCTACCATGGAGGTGCGTAAAGTAACCTACAGGTATGGCAACACCACTTAGACAAACCACTTGTAGAACTAAATTATTAGTTGATTGTCTTTGGGATCAAAGTTTAGAAAAGAAAGAAAATTCATCACCTGACTTTAAAACAAAAAGTAGCAAGCAACAACAACATCCATAGAAATGTAGTGCAGTCAAAAGTATGATATACACCTTTCTAATGTAGTGGAGTAAATTAATATGTTTCCCTCAAAAAAATACTTAAGTACATTTCTCAAGTAAATTTACTTATGTTGTTGCTATTGTTGCTTTACAATGATATATGATGTAATGTAACGAGTTGACCAAGCAAAGTAGATAAACAAAATGTTGTTAATTTTGCATAAGAAACATTACTTAATCAAGGAGTTATATTTGCAAATAATTATGCTGGGTTTTTCACGCGTTTGGCAAATAATAATAATAACACTAATAATAATAATAATAATAATAATAAGAAGAAGAAGAAGAAGAAGAAGAAGAAGAAGAAGAAGAATTACTTTACACATTTAGGCATGTCTGGGTTGCCAGGTCAGTTCACTGGTTGCCTGTTTCATCTCTCTTGACTCTGAACTTATAGACTGTGTCAAAACAAACCCAAACCTTTTAAGATCCAAACCAGCTGCATGATCCACCGAGGTGCAGAAAAAACTTTGTGAAAGAGAGCTCCTAAAATAACCGGCCTAGTTATTATACTTCGTACTGAGATCACTGAACTAGACTAAGAGAAAATGAGCACAGTTCTGTCTTTGCTCTACTATATTTAAAAAATAAAATAACACCCTGTCACACAGGTGTGTGAATACAGTCTTAAGTTTTATTCAAACTTTACCTCAAAGACAGAAGACAGGGTCACAGTGAGTTGACAAAAACAAAAGTGCTTGCAAACACAGTCGAACTTGTTCCTCCTCACAGTTAAGAATCCAAACACAGCAGTGTGTTACAACGATGTTAAGACACACTCAAAGATGCATAAGAGTCTGACAACTCCTCCTTGAAGGCTTCAAATGTGTTACTGCATGATGAAACAGAATCAAAACAATCTACATAAAAAATACCACAAACAGTACAAAACATGCCACCTTCCAAAAACAATTAGACTGCTTGTTATTTTGTACAGGACATAGCTAATAAAAATTAGACTAGGATTATGTAGAAATAAGAAACTTGTGTTCAGAAAGGTTTGAAGGTTGTTTTTTTTTACCTGTCAATGATGACCTGACAGGGTGTGAACTGGGTAGTATCATTAGAGCGAGGTGTGCAGTGTATTCAAAGAGGCTTACATTTGCACAAATACTTATAAATGCAGCTTTGAATTACCAAACACCTGATGGTCTCATAGTTAAAATGACAATAAATAACTTAATAAATAAATTGCCTTTTTTAAAACTTACAACAGGAAGCATTTGCTGCTGTTTTTCACAGTCAATCGCCATTACATGTAGTAACGTCTTAACCTCCCTCTTTTTTTCAACCTTCAAATAAATCAGCAGTTCATCTTTCTAACCCTGATACTGATCTTTAAAAAAACTTCAATTCTTATTATCACTTTTCTTTTAAATATAAAAAAACAAAAGCTTGCAAGCTGCAAATACTCTGTTTAACAAGAGGGATCATTTATGGCGTCAATAGAAAAATGCTAGAAACTTGGAGCTATTAAAGCCTTTTTTTCTTCTTGCACGAGGGATTTTGGGGAGAAGTTTAAGATTTTGAAAAATACACATATTCACTTGTTTGACAAAAGCAAGATGAAAACAGCAGATCCTCTTTTAAGTCTTTATGCAAAAGACAAAACTACAGCTAGCGGGTGGTTAGCCTAGCTACGTCGAAAGTCATCTTCTTTCGTGTTGCATTACCATCACCCGGTATAGAGTAAGCCTAAAGACTGCTATATTTACACCTTTAATATGCATACAATGTAGTGCTTTTGTTAGAGGTGCTGGTGAGCAGATTTAGTCACTCTCAGGGAGAGTAAATCTAGCTGTTTCCAGTCTTTCTGCTAAGCCAAACTAAGCTGAGCTATGCTAAGAGCTTTAACAGTAGAGAGGATAATGAAGTTGTATCAATCGTTAACTCATGCCAAAAGAGAAAATAAGCATATTTCCCAAAATGTCGAACTATTTCCTTAAACCTCATCGAGTCTACCTGAATAGTGGTGAACTGCTGATTTCAATCATTTCTTGCTTCAAACACATGCTTCATGACATTTTAAATCGAGCTGTTTCTGTTCTCAGGTACATCCTTATATTCTCACTCCATCCTCTGCCCGTTCCCTGACCTTCTCCCCTCTCTGGTACTCTAACCCCAAACCCTCTGGCCTGGTTTTCTGTGGCAGTCCAACACAACATCCAGCTACTGTCTCTACCACCAAAACATAGGACCGTCATAGGAGCTGGCTACATTAATACTGGATTTCTACATTTTTCAAGTAGATGAAATACACGAGTGCTACAACACTAAGAAGGAAATTAATTCCTTACACGTGGAGCTGATCACAGCTCCTGAGGCCAAAATGCACTAAGAGCTATTTGGATCCTTGTCAGACTGAAGTGCCACAGTTTTACTTTGGCAGCCGTGCACTACCAGGGTTTTCAGTAAATCATGAAAACAACAGGATTTTCTGAAGGCAGTTCTGAGCAGCTGCTCCTGTCACATTGAGACAGAAAGGGCAGTGACAAATATGATTCACCTTTAATTCCTTTTCCATCTGTCGCTGTAAACACAGTTACAATATGGCTAAAATGTTCAATGAGATCCTTGTAACAAGAGTTTCGGCAGTGGTGGCACAACGTTTTTTTTATCAGTTTGTAGCCTAGTTTCAAAGCGAGACAAAATAAAGGACTGCAATCCAAAACTCACTTCAGCTGGTATTTTAAGACTTAAATCTGCCTGCATGTAATGTGGCCACTGAGTTTCAAAAAAGCAAGGCTGGGTCAAATTGAAAAAGATTTACCCCTTCAGCATGTCATTAAAAAATGCTTCTCTAACAGCAACTGATTTTCCAACATAGACTTAATACTAGGTCAACAAAACAAAGCTAGCACCAAGCTCTGTAACTTTAACTGAGACTTCTGAACCTTTAATTAAACATTCAAAACCAAATGAAACCCTAACTTTCAAAGAAAACATTCAAACTTATACATTCAAAGCCTCTTTTCTAATCCTAAGACACGTTAACCAAGACCCTTCATAACATGGCCACCTCAGGCTGAAGTCTGCGGTAGACCAAGCTCCGATCTCTCCTCTACCAACAAAGTCCCAAATCTCTCACCCCAAAATCATAAAACCTCAAATTAAATCCCAATCCTCTTTTGTCATTGCAGCCTGAAGCGCTGATCTAGGAGCTGATGATTTGCCCTGACCAGGTCTCGTGCTTGGTGCCTGGATTCAGGTGGGTGAGCATCACGTCGACAGCCTGGATCTTCTGGTTCTTTGGAGGGATGGGACACACCTTGTACGTGACCTCGTCCCCCTCCATAGGCACGTACTCTCCCTCAATACTAACCAAGAGAAACAAGCATATCAAACAAATGCTTGTTAGTTCATACATGAGAAATAGGTGTTTCTAACAAAGTCTGTCAAAGTCATATAAATGTTGCTTTATTTGAAGTACCACTTTAATATAACAGATTATATATAACTACATATACTTTCTATTTAGTTAAAGGTGCAAACTGTGCTTTAAATAACCACCTTTTGACACATGAAGCTGTCAAGTGTCAACCAGGAAAGGTCAGCCCTGCTCTACATGTAAAAGTTTCAACCTGACCGTTACTGCTTTTTTAAAATTAGAATATGAAGATGGAGATAATACTTTCTTAACTATAGACTATCTAACACTGTGGGGTTGTTTATCAAT
Source organism: Notolabrus celidotus (assembly GCF_009762535.1). Lineage (NCBI taxonomy): Eukaryota > Metazoa > Chordata > Actinopteri > Labriformes > Labridae > Notolabrus > Notolabrus celidotus. The sequence goes on from NC_048289.1 coordinate 9,740,113, forward strand.
GACTTCATTGTAATGCAATGTTTTTCTATGTTAGGAGAAGCCCTGATGTTTATCAAGGTAGTGTCTATTTTCCCATCACTGCAAAATCTGGCAATGTGATTAACTCACTATTGGTGGGTTTAAAGTTGAACTCCTTGATTTTTTAAAGAAGATACTAAATAACAGATTAATCTGAAAACAAGAAGACTAAACTCACTCGGAGATGTGGACAAAGATATCCTCTCCTCCGTGAGAGGGGCGGATAAATCCATGACCCTGAGACCTGGAGAAGTTTTTACACATCCCTTTATAAACTGGACCTGATCTAGCTCGCACTGTCCTGCAGAGAAAAAGAGACAGAAACAGAACCAGAGGGAAAAAGAGAGGGATGGTGAAGCATAAATCACTGCAACATGTTATTTCATCTTTTATATGGAGCATTGTAATATCTATGATGTAAAAGCTATCAAACAGAAAGAGGGAAGGAAGTATGTTCCAGAAGATTTCTCAATTTTGGCCATTAGCTCAGAACCATCTCACTGATGTGCAAAGCAAAAAAAATCATTGATTCTTTATATTAAATTAAACTAGGTGGATAAAAGATACATGTGAAGAGATTCTTGTCTCTCTTACTCACGCTGAGTATGTGCGAGTGCGTTTGGTGGGCAGTGGGCTGGGCAGCTCTCCGGGCTGAGGCGGCTTCCTCTCTCTCTCCCAAATCCGACTGCCCTCCCTCAGGAAGGGGAAGGAGAGCTGCAGCGGGGTCTGAGGGGAGGTGAGTGGCAGCGGTGGATCTGCTGTTGAGGAGGGATCAGGGTCTGACATCTTGATTTAGTAACACGTTGGATTTTTTTTGTTGTAGTTTTTCTGTTTCAGGTCTCCTCCAACAATGCACAAAGAGGAAGAAGAAGAAGGAGGGTCACACCTCCTGCATGGCCAGAATGTGTTTGAGGGTGAGGATATGTTCAGAGAGTAGGCCTGTAGATGGGTGGAGGAGTGGAGCAAAAATCACCTGTAAAACAAAATAAGGAGGAGAGACGGTTTGGGGAAGATGGTAGAGAAGAGAAAGGTTTTACAGCATAGATCATTTGTTTGTCTTCCTTACAATTCCATTATGTTTTAAACTATATTCAACAAATTTGATGCACATTGAGGTTGTGTGTGCTTAGTGCAGGTACTGATTTATGCCTGTGCTAAGTTCTTATTACATAAAACCCTGTACACAAGCAGGGTACCCTCCTGTCATCCATCTGATTGTCTGCAACTCTATGCAGAGCTTGTAGGTTGTAGCTTAATTTCAAAGTACTTTGGTGATATTTTGAATTAACACTTTTGACAAAAAGTGCAGATAACTGTTGACTTTGAGGTTTTTTTTAAGTGAAATGTATCATTCAATAGCACAATGGTGTTCTTATTTTTCATAACAAGGGCATCAGGAAGAAGGAAGACACTGCAGCAGAAAATCCAGTGTGCTGAAAGGGACAAAATAGCACGTAATTAAAAAATACAGTTCATTTTGGACCTTAATCACACCACAGTTAATGTCTTGGCACTGATAGCCTTACTTTATATGTAATAAATGGGAAAACAAGCTCTTTTTATCTGACACAAACAAACTAATTTATAGAGACCACCTGCTAATATCTCCAAACATGCTGACGTGGGATTTTTTTTCGATTAAATGAAGGATTAAAGGCTCCATTAAAGGTTCAGACTAATCTCTCTTTTCTTAAGTAAAAAAAAAACATTAAATGTAATGTAAAAATGTACAGAAACAATGATGTGGTAACACACTTTTGCAATTTTACTTGTATTAAGAATATAATCCAGCTAATTTAAATGATGACACAGTTACAGCCGGGACTGAATTGGAGACTTATAACTTAAGTCTCCAAGTCTCTAGAAGTCTTAAATACAGAATGTCCCCAGCCTACTCTGCATTCTGGTCCTTTTAGGCTCTCATAAGTGTCAAAACTATCCTCTTGCATAATTTTGAGTGTAAATAAATGTATCATGAAGGTTTCACATCAGAGCTGCTTTTGAATTTGGACAATTTCTAGTAAGACTCCGCTGTAGCTGTATGGGAAAGAATAACTTATTGTTGTTACATCAGTGCTATAACAGACATACATGTTGGCTCTGAGAATGTGAATTTTTACCACTGTTTAATTGTTTTAAAATTGATTTCATACTCTGGATGGAGAAGCAGAAACAAGTGTCCAAAAAGAAAAGGAGGAGCAGCACTGTAATCTTAATCTTGGCTTTAAGAGGTCTCCAGATGATTAAAATGACAATCCTACTGCGAGTGCTTGGCTCCACTTGGCTCATTACACTTTATTGTATTGAATTCTCCACTTGGACGTGGCTTATATCTATCACACGGTTGCTCCTTAAACTTCGTGTTTGATAAACAAGCTGCTCCCTGAACCGCTTCAGATAATGATATCAGGATAAATGAGCTCAGTCACCATGCAGTGACACAAACCCAATTATCATTCTGTAACTGGGAGATGTGATGTGTGTGTTATTATGAAAGCAATCACTTTGACACTTGCTCTGAACGAAAAGGGCTGTAGGGCAATGTTCCACAGCAGTTAAACACCTAGCTGAAACCCAGTGGATGTGTTATTGCCGTTATTAACCACCTCCCAGTTAATGTTAGTACTGATATCACATCTGCAGGCAGAGTGTTTGACTGATGATTTCAGTGTGCCAGAGTGAATCCCACAGGCTAAATTCAATATCACACTCTGCTTCTCTCCCCGGTCGGTCTAAATATAGCCGTTTGTGAGCGTGTGTGTTTGTGGGTCACAGGCTGGAGGCTTTCAAACTTCCTGCGGCAGAGGTTAACAAGCATCTGCTGGGACGTAAACACGCTTCATATCATACATATAAACTAAGAGCTTGAGCAGCTGATTTGAAAGCTAAATCAACAATAGACACTTGTTTCTCAAGCTGTGGTGAAGCAAGGAAGTAACCCTTGCTCATCAAAAACAAGAGTCATCGTCAGCCATCCTAGCTGCTCTATAAGAGGCTGTGTTGATAAAACAGTGCTTTGGGCTACATGCTAATGTCACACTCCTTTTATGTTGAAATTTCAATGCTTGCAGTTGCATACCATACAGGTCTAGTTACACGTTCACAATCTTAGATAAGATCATAGACTATGTATAAAGGACAACGTGACATTCAGGGCTCCCCTTTCTGATTGGCTGCAGTATAAGTTATAAGGCCCGCCCCCTTTCTGTTAACAGATCGGACGTGAGACAAACTTTCAAATCAAGATACATGTCAAATACATTTTTCTCAAACATCTCTTCTGTCATTACAGTTAGTTCAAATCAAGCTGATTTATGTCCACATTCTCATATTTCTAAGAAGTTTAGTTTTTGTTATTTTATGATAAAATGAATGCCATGATTGACAGCTCTGTTGACAACGAGGACATGTAAAGTGCTGTCTGCTCTGGATTAGCAGGGTAGAGGAGAAAACATAAACACTACTGTAGGAATTAGGGATGTTGGGGAAAAATTGTCCAAGTGTGACTAATGTTAGCAGAGCTAGCACCACCAGCCTTCGGTCCTCCTTGCAGGTTAACGTCCACACACCTGTGCTGGTTACATATTTCTACTAGTGGAGTGGTTATATACAAATTTAACCAGACACAGCCTACATACAAATATGCTGGGAGATACTATCTCACATCTGTGCTTCTTTACATCTGGGTAGAAGAGCATTATGGTAGTTGCCATTGACCGCAGTTAAAGCCCTAGATATAGGTGGGTGTCTGCGCTAAAGCTTAGACACAGCATAAGACCCATATTTCAGACCTACAATAATAAAAAAATCAACTTGTTGAACTGAAGAAATGTTCTGGTGCCAACTAGTCAGGGTGATGACATTTCATTGTGAAGTTGACAAAATGAGCACATCCCTAAAAGGATTAGTGTATTTTGGCAGAGACACGTCATCCATCTTTATACAGTCAATGGTTTAGTCTTTGAGCATGCTCACATTCCTTCTGGACCACCTGAAGGTAGAATTTATTTTCTATGGTGAATGAGGTGATTGAACTCCAGTTTACCTGCTTCAAAAGACTCTTCTCTTCTTCTTAAATTCCTTGGGGTGATTTCAAATGTTATCATGAAGGCACTTATTGTCTTAATTTGTTGGTAAAACCCCAATCACCTGTTTCTGTATATTTGTAAATTTTACATGAAGAACTGCATTACTTCATAAACTTACATAGATAGTTCTCTTTCTGAATTACAGAAGTATCAATTTTCTCTAGTTTCAGATTTAGTTCTGTCATTTTCTTTTGTACTGCTGATAAGAAGTTTAAGTGATTTGAGATCACATTTGGAATAAAGTAAATGTGAAAAGCAAGTTAATGTTTTAAAAGCCCATATGACTTTACTGTTACTTTTAGTACAAACATATGTTCCTGTCAAAAAGAGGAATAGACAGATATAAATCTGATGTGCTCCAGGGTCACTATGCTGATGGACTGTAGATGGACTAATCATAATTTGCACTCTTCTTGTCTTTCTAATCACAACTGTTACAGTCGCTCCCAGTTATTGAATCATATGATATATAAGAAAGAGAAATATAAATGTTCTTTGTTAGTACTGACTAACAGTTTATATAAGATGTTGTTGGTGACTAATCTACCATATACATAATGTTGCATATTCATGCCCACATCGATATTCATCTGGATAAATGTGTATATCTAAATATGTAAGTTGAAGTAGTTAATTCTATCTTTATTTACATATACATATAGTGATGCAATTACACAGATGGATGATCATCATTTTACTGATTGCACATTATCTATTTTGTAAAAATAATAACTGATAGAAAACGAAAAGTACGCACAGGTTTATAAATAGTAACATATAACTGCACCTCGGTACTCTGTTTTTGTTTTTAGTTTCTAGTGTTTAGTATTTGTGTTTGTGTTGTTTCCTCTTGTTGCATTGCATTTACACTCCACTATACTCAATTTGGGTTTCAGTGTCTTTCCCACTGGGATATTCAAAGATTCAAGATTCAAAGGTTTCTATGGTCAGTTTTCACTATATATACAAAGACATACAGGAATATTGAGATGCTGTTTCTCTCTTCAAACTCTTATAACAACCAACCCTTACATATTAGATATACCATGTAACATCAGATAATTAGTGAGGTTTAGGTGGGCTTTAACACACCATTAAGTCTACTAAGTAGAATTGGTCCACAGGATCATAACTTAAGTGGCTTAAACAGCTCTGATTCATACTTAAATCAGGTCAAAAGATTCCATTATCTGTAGGGTTTTTAATCCACCTGGAAAAGAGTTGGCGAGTGTTGATGCAGTTTATGACAAAGCACACATCTGTCTTCGCTGTAGAATGAGAATGAGGAAATGCAACAATGACTGATGGATTACAAGGCAAAATGTGTGACCTAAATAATTCAACAATTGACTGGTTGAGCTCCTCTTTCATTAGCTAGCTTATTAGACCAGGAGGAGGCCAGCAAGTGGGCTCTTTTAATGAGTCTGGAGTGCTCCTGTGTCAGAAAACATTTAATCAGAAGGGTGTGAGGCTGCATAAAAACATACAACAGGCCAGATCACCAACTGGTCTGGAGAAAGAAGGGGAGGCTGTGGGAGCTTTGAAAAGAACACACAAAAGGCCAAAAGCACCTCCCTGTGAAACCAGGGCACTGTGGCTGTCTGTACTGCTCTGCATCAGCATGGGAGACACGTCAAGTACTCAGCACACACACACACACACACACACACACACACACACACACACACACACACACACACACACACACACACACACACACACACACACACACAGAGGCTTTAAACTTTATATTAACCTTTTAAGAACACACAGCCTTTTTTATGGTATAGTGCTCCTGATTGTGAGGCTGGCAGAAACTAAATAATTCATTACAAAATAAAAGCCCTTCAGGCGGGTTGTTTCCAGAACATTCTCACACTGTGGCAGCTTCAGACATCAGACATGAAGGCGACAAGATGCTGAACTGATGGCCCAAAATGTGACACCGAAATACATCTCGCCATTAAACAGTATTATGTTTTAAAAGATGACGCCTTGAATCGCAGATCTTTACTATGTGTCAGATACATTTTATCACAATACAGCCATGAACATGAAGCGACGCCGTCCGCCCCTCACTGAGAAGAAAAGGATTGATGTGTGAAGCCGCAAATCTCCCATAATAAAGCCATCGATTACTCACAGTGAGAGCGCCGATCAGCTGTCAGTCATGTGTCCCCGCGTCAAGATGTGATTTAAGGCAGTTATGTGATTAAAGCCGGCAAAGCTGCAGGGACATGCGGTGGATAAGTCAGTGGATCTTGGTATGGATGCGGCGCACATAGGCGGGATGAAAAAAAGAAGCAGCAAATGAAAAGGAGGCAGCAGAGATGGGGCGGGGGGTGCAGGGGGTTACTGTGCTAAAAACAACAGCGGGCTTCACCACACTACAGTCCACTCTTTGTTCTCTGTGTGGATGGAAACGGTGCTTAATGGTGTCTTTTTCAGACCAGAAACATTTCATTGGATGTTAAATGGACTGAGGCAGAGAAGCTATCTGATTTGATTATAGAAAAAGAGTTCTCAGGTATTGTTTTTCATGTGAGGGCTCTAAAAAAGCATTTCAAAGTCAAAGCTTAGAAGTAAATCATCATTCTGTTATTTATTTATTTTTATTAACAGTAATAAAGGTTCAACCTGTAGGGTACTTTCCTTCTTTCTTTCTTATACGTTCATGTTTTTGTTAAAATACCTTGTCATTCTATGGTGTACAGTTCACATACCTCCCTAAAACTTGCTGTATTCACTCAACTCAACTTAATTTATATAGCATCTTTCATACATAAAAACATGCAGCCCAAAGTGCTTCACAGAATAACAGACAGGAAACAACAGCAATGGTAAAATTATAAAATGCATGATTATAAATAAAATACTTAAAAATAAAATAAAATCAATACAGTAAAATTAATAAAATGAGTAACAGTAGAAAGAAAAGTTTAAAAATAAGGTAGCGTTAACAAGATCAGATGAATACAAGAAAAAAGAAATAGATAAATACAGGTTAAAACAATGATTAAAATAATGATACAATTAATAATAAATAAACATATAAATATAGTAAATAAATGTATTATATCTTAAGCAGTGTCAACCTGGTGTCAATTTTAGTGGACCACTTCCGGTCGTGACGTTTCTGATGACATCATTTGGGCTTTAAGATATGTGCCGTGTTTTACAATCTATGGCTGAACCATCTGTGGGCGGATCAGATCATCTCTGTGCTCAACTTATTACTATGCTCCTAACATTTTACCCAAACTCGGATGCATAGTGGTGCTTAGAGCCACAAATATTATTATAATTATTGACCACAATATTCAAAATCATCCATCAAATGAACTACATTTTCACATATTATTGCTCCTAGCTTTGTAACTTATGAACATTGCTTTTGTCCCATGTTTTGTCCACACAAATACTTCATGTGACCGAATTTTTTTTTATAGCCAAGTCAATATTTTTTCAAAATTGGTTTGAAACCAATATTCCTTTAGTAAGAGTTATGCAAGTAACAACTGCTTCTAGTGATTGCCTCTAAGTTCTTGTTTATTTATTGTGTTGCTGTCACCTCAAAGGAATTCTCTTTTTTAATGGATGTCATTTCCAAAGGTCTAATATTGTTGTTTAAGAGTAATATCGAACCTTCTGTTTCCCTTTCATTAACAATGAATGACACCACAGGCATCAAATGTTTCTCTTCCTGACTTTTAAGCAGGATTAAAAAGATGAGATGCCTAATTGTTAGTGTACCGTGGGTTCCCAAACTTTTAAGTCTGCTACCCTAAAAATAACAGAGCCAGAGACCCCCACTGTCCTGAGGTCCTGAGAATTGAAGAAGAAAACTGCAGATATTTTTTTTCATTTGCATGTTTTTTTCTAAAAGTGAGCCAAAGTTTTTGTATATGATTCATAACAAAGCATATGATATCTTCTTCTCCATCTATGTTGTACAGCAAAGCAGTATTTGCAAAAGATAAATTATATAGATGAGAACATGTTGAAACCTGATTTGAAGCTGTCCCTTTAGTGCAGTTTTCAGAAAGACAGTCGGTTATCTTCATCGCAGTATTCTTACTTGGTTTTACTTTCTACTGTTTTGTTTTCATGAAGTCTGCAGCTCATAACAAAAAGAATATATCAGTAATATTTCATTATACTGGCCTAAGTTGGCCCTCATAAATGCATTTTGGGGATTGTAATCTAATCTCACAATAACAGCAGAGCTCTAAGATAAACCTGCAAAATATTTAAAATGATCTTCTTTGTTTGTTTGTTAAATAAAAGCCTCTGTTTTTAATATATAAGGCCATCAATCCAGGATCTGTTGTGCTGGACTGTATTATATTGGAATACATTTCTAATCTTGTGTGATTAAAAACACAATATGTAAGACACCTGCAAACACTTTGCTGTTAATGTTCACAATGTAACCTCTGACCTCAATGGTAATATTTTGAACTGATTTATATGACTGTGTCAACATGAGCTGAACATCATGGAACTCATAAAGACGGCACGATGGCAGAACAGTTTAGTTGGATTGCTTTTTATTGTTCAGATGTCAGCAATCTTATAAAGAGAGTTAAAAGTTACTGGGCTAAATGACAGTATTCCCATGATAATGGTATACATTGCTGTATGGTATTTAAATTATACTCATCTTTAAATTAAACTGCTTAAAGTTTCTCTTTACTGATTTGAGATGTCTAACAAAGCAACATTAGTGACATCAAAACCACTTTAAAAACCAGCTTCTGTCTGTATGCAAATTAAAACAGTTTGATGTAGAAACTTGAAAATGAGACTTGTTAAATGAACAATACTTGTGTATTTCAGTTTAATTTTTAAGAACTAGTGTTAATATTAAGAAGTTGTGATGAGGCATTTTAACTTTATTTTTTAGAAAAAATCAAAGCTGACAAGAATTATTTTTCAGATTTCGAGAACCATGTTTCAAGCACAGGATAATAGTGAGCAGGTTGTTGTAGCTTATTATCACAGAGCTGTGTTAAGTGCTTGATTCTGACTGGTCATTTCAGAGCTATCGAGAAATAGCAGACAGTGGCTATGCAATGTTACTATGAACATGAAACATATTATAGTACTGTACTGAGTACTGTTGATATAAGTAGTTATTCATCCCTTTCCTCTTTCATTAACAAGTGGAATTCCTCCATCTAAATTGTTTCCGGGTCTTTAAACTGGTTTATATAACTCTGACATTTCAGAGCTGCCACTTGGTCTGAAAGAGATCACAGAGACAAGCGTCTTACTGTGGAGAGATGACAACATCCTCTAACATGATGTAAGACAGCTTTAGAAATATGCAACCATAAATCTCTTTTGACTGCTTTCCTATCCGACTGGTTATCTCCTTGGTTGCTGATTTTGATGCAATGCTTTGCTGCAGTTGATACAAATGTTGACTTTTAATGTGTTCTGGCCTGTTCTGTCAGTACTTCATCTTGAGAGAGTCCTGTTTGTATATCATGTTGTTTTTCTGCCATATTCAGAACAAAAAGCTGATTCTTGAACAGGCCAATTTCTGATGAGTACAATCAAAAATATAGTCTCTGTGACAAATGTGCATATCCCTTCAAGTGAAAAGAATATGAAAGAAAATGTAAAAACATAATATTCTCTCCTCTGGGTTGTAAAAGGAGAACAAATTTGCAACCCCTTTTCAAAAAAGTTGAGATGCTGTGTAAAATGTTAACAAAGACAGATTCTGATGTTTATAAATCATTTAAAGACTATATTGTGCAAAAATTGTGCAAAGAAAACATATTAGATGTAGAGACTTAAAAATGTAATTGTTTTATGAAAGATAAATGTTCGTATTGAATTCAATGCCAGCAATACATTTCAAAAACAGTTGGGAAAGAGATAAAAAAAAAAACACTGAAAAAGTTATGTAATGCTTAAAAAAACACCTGGAGGAACATCTCCCATTTAATGAGGCTAATTTGCATCAGGTTAGAAACATGACTGGGTATAAAAAGGGCATTCCAGAGAGGCTGAGTCTTTCAGATGTAAAGATGAGGAGAGGTTCACCACTTTGTGAGAAACAGTGTGGGCAAATAATACAATCCCAGAATAATGTTGTTGTTTAAATTTTGAAGAATTTTTGAGGTTTCGTAATCTGTAGTACATAAACTATTAGACGATTGAGAGAATCTGAAGAAATCTGTGTACTAAAGGGACTCGCTGAAATTCAATACTGGCCATTATCATTGAGCTTTAGGTGGCTCTGCATTAAAAACAGACATGACTCTGTAGTGTAAATCACTGCATGGGCTCAAAATCACATCTAAATACCATTGTCTCTGAACACAGTTTGTAACCGCATCTTTCTAGGTTAAAAATGTGCCATGTAAAGAGGAAACAATATATAAACATGTTATAGAAATGCTGGTGACTTCTCTGGAACCAAGCCTGTTTAAGATGACTGAGGCTAAGTGGAAAAAATGTCCTGTCGTTAAAGAATCAACATTTGACATTCTCTTTGGAAGTCATGGACGCTGGGACCTCCACACTAAAGAGGTGAGGGACCATCTGGCTTCTTATCAGCACATAGTTCAAAAGACAGTATTTGTGTTTGCATGGGTAGCTTACACATTTGGGAAGGCACCATTAATGTTAAACAATATATACAAGCTTTGGAGCGCCATATGCTGCCATCAGGACAATGCCCCTTTCAGAGAAGACCTTACATATTTCAGCAAGACAGCGCCCAATCCCATTCTGTATGTATTACAAGAGCATGGCTCTGTAGTAGAAGGGTCCAGATGCTAAACTGGCCTGCCTATAGTGTAGAGTTGAATGAAAACATTTGGTGTATCATGAAATTAAAGATACAAAGGAGACATTTCCCTTTGAAAAACTCCAGAAACTGGGTTTCTTGGTCGCCCCAGTGTTGTTAAAAGAAGAGGTGATGCGACACAATGGTAAACACTTGATAAGTCTTGATAAGTGTCCCTGGTATCAGATTACAAATGTGCATCTTTTCGTAAAACACGTTTTTCAGCTTCTACATTTATGTTAGCATTATGCAATTTTCAATTAAATATAGGATTTAAATGATTTGCAAACCAGTTTTTAATCACATTTACACAAATTCTTTTGGACTTGTGGTTGTATTTTTTCTATTTTTCCACCCAATCTATTTTCAACATGCAGATTCACTGAACTGCCAAGACCCTTTGACTGAAATAAAACACAAGGATTCATATCGATCTATTTTCAGAGATAAGAAACACTGTATTTTTCTTTCCAAATCATGAAACAACAGTGACTAACATGATAATCCTGTCCAGATTTTAATGCATATGCTTTGTTCATTTCCAGGTTTACATGAATTTTCATATTGTATTCATTGGGTCTGACAGATGATAGATCAGCGTACATCTGTACAAATACACCGCAGCCATATACACAGTTTAGTCACATCACTGGAGGCAGTGTAAATATATGAGATCTGTGATTTTTTATTATATTTTACAACCCATTGGAATTTCTGTAATACAGAAAAGATAATCTGGGTGAAAAAAAAAACACAAACACTTAAATGTACATAGGATCAGACACTTTACATACTGTAAGTTAGAGATAGAGAGTGGTATGACTTCACTCTGTGTGATCATTTTCTTCTTCACATCTGCGTTATGTTTTTGATGGGCTGGAGCAGTGACGTTAAAGAAGAGGATAAAATGTATCTTGTCTAATCTGCGGTTATAAAGCCTCAAAGTGAGGGTTTGGAGTGAATTCTGTTTCATCCATTGAGGACCAAAAGCAGCTGACTCAGACAACAGGGTTCCCAAGAGTTGCACCATTATCTATTGGCAGCAAAACTAAGTGCACCCTCACTTTCCTGTTCCATCGATTTTTCTTTTTGTTTGGGTGAAAGTCACTGAAAATAAGTATACCCTGTTCAACAAGAAATCTGAGTTTAACCAATCCAGGCAAGGTGTGATTTTTTTACAGAAATAATGTATAAATAAATAAACAGTAGGGGAACAACATAATGTTTTGACCTTATTGGGGGGTTAGGATTGTTTGGATGAGAAGTTTAAGGATGGTGGAAGTGAGTTTAGGAAGAAGAGGGTTAGTTACTGCATTCTCACTCAGTATTAAAACAACGTATTTTACATGCCCTGTGATGAATAAAAACATACTTTTCTAAAAGACGGATACAAAAACAGACTTCTTAATGCTCTCTCTAATAAAATATACAGTAATCTGTCTTTGATTTTCAATTCATCCCACTGATTTCACTAGTTTGGGTTAATTGTGATCATTGCTGAATCCACTTTTTCTGAAACCACCCAATGGACTTCCTACATTTCCCAGAATTCCTTTCAACACTTTATAGAAACATTTGTGTCATCGAGCTGCTGCTTTTGATGTGTACAATTAGAGAAAATTTACTCGGAACTGAGCCCTCTCTCTGCTAAAACTTCTCCTCCTGACCACTGGGGGGCAGTCTGGGTGATCACAATTCTGTGAGTGTAAAAAAGTAAGTAAGTGCTCCCACTAATTCCTTTTAGCTGCATGTGATCTTTGCAACTACAGAGACCCTTGAGAACAAATAGACCCTTAAAAGGTGCAACCAGCAGCAGGCTCGGGCCTTTAAGGGTGGAGTGTAAATTAAGCAGGAGCAGGCTGAACAACAACAGTTGACTAAAGCTGGTGATCGCCATGCAGTGAGCAACACAGGACTTCAACAATATGGTGAGTGGGATCAGTGTGAAGTTGTTTGAAAAGCTGCAAAAACACACATCAGCTAGCAGGGAACTATGTCATTGCTCGGGTTGAAACTGTGTGTAAAAGAGTACCTGTGTGTCTGTGTGAGTGTGTCTCACCTTTGTTTCTACAGTAGACTGAACACTAACCACTTATGATGTTAGGTATTGAAACATAGTAGCGTTTAGTACCTTCAGAACGCTATGCACTGACAAATGAAGGTTTATAGAAATATCTGACCACAGACCAGCCTGTATTGTCCCATCATCAACATGAGCTTCACACGATGCCTGAAGTAATCACTGACAACTCTTTGAGATTAACAGACACATCTTCAGTTCAAACTGTGAGCAAATGCAGATGATGGAGCAATCATTCACAACAAGAACATTCTTCATCCCTTTTCTTTCCCAACACAATCCTAACACCCCATTTTCCCCTGAAGACACACCCCCTCCACATCTTCTCTCCTTCAATGCTGCAGCTCCTTCATCCTGTTTAGGGCGGATCCCGCCTTGAACCATTCGATCTGTGTCTCGTTGAAGGTGTGGTTCATTTCCAGGATGTCCTCACTGCCATCGCTGTGCTTCACGAGTGCAGAAAGAGGCTGCAAGAGGAAGAGAGGAAGTTTGTGAAAAGAAGCTAAGTGAAAACAAACTTTTTGGCAAGCCATTTTCTTTTAAACCTGTCATTCCCTCTTACCTTTCCAGGAGTGAAGGTTGCTAGTCCTTTGATGGAGACCTTGTCGTCTGGGCGGATCTTGTCGTAGTCTGATGGGTTGCTGAAGGTCAGAGGCAGCAGACCCTGCTTCTTCAGGTTAGTCTCTGAAAACAGGAGAGGCCTTTTTTATGACAAGGACAAATGATGTGCCAAAAACATCCAAAATGCAAGCTTTTAAACAGTCTTCATTTCAGGATGAAACCACTTTAACTGTACAGTAAAAGTGAAGTACCATGAATTCTGGCGAAGCTCTTGACAATAATAGCTCTTCCTCCCAGATGTCTGGGCTCCAGGGCGGCGTGCTCTCTGCTGGAGCCCTCACCGTAGTTGTCATCTCCCACCACAACCCACGACACACCATTAGCCTACATGAAACAGCAAGAAGAGAGGGATAAGCCTGGTGCATAAGTGATGCAAAGGCGTAACAAGAGTAGTGCTGTATATAGCTATGGTTTGGGTTATCTTGACAACATTGGAAATGAGGAACACCTCCATGTCCTCACACTCCTTCCTTAGTCCTCACCTTGTAGTGACGGGCCACATCAGGGACTCCGCCGTAATCTCCTGTCAGGTAGTTCTTGATCTTGTTGATGGCGTCATTCTCGCTGTTAACGGCGCCAATCAGCATGTTGTTGGAGATGTTGTCCAGGTGACCACGGAACTTCAGCCAAGGTCCGGCGGCACTGATGTGGTCTGTTGTGCATTTGCCCTTCACCTGCAGACCCAGAAGGAAATGATGAACACATGTCCTCTCTGAACACAGCAGCAGTGAGAATGTTTAACGACATCTGACTGTCCCCACCTTGATGAGGACCTTCAAGTTCTCCAGATCACCACCGCTCCATTTATCGAAAGGCTCCAGCAGCTGGAGGCGATTGCTCTCGGGGCTGACGTCCACCCTCAGGTCTAGGCCGTCAGGGGGTGGGTGCTGGTAGGTGTCCTGACCAGGGTCAAAGTCCCTGGAGGGTAGTTCATCTCCGTTCGGGGGATCCAGCTTGAATTTCTCACCGTTGGCGGCAGTAAGGTAATCAGTTTCTGGGTTGAAGCTCAAGGTGCCAGCGATTGCGAGGGCAGTGACAATCTGAGGTAGAAGAAGAGATCAGAGGACATAGCTTCAAAATGTTAGCTTGTATTTAAATCTGGTAGGATGAGCTGCTTTAGTGTGAGTTTACCTCAGGAGAGGTAACAAAAGCGTGTGTTGCGGGGTTAGCATCATTCCTGGCTGTGAAGTTTCTGTTGAAGGATGTGACGATTGTGTTCTTCTCTCCCTTCTTCACGTCACGCCTGCAACCCAACACATACAAATATATAAACTTACACAGAAAACCTCAGTGGAATTAGCCTCACTGAAACAAACAATAGTTTGGATCCACTGACCTGTCCCACTGTCCAATGCAGGGTCCACAGGCATTAGCCAGGACCACACCTCCCACATCACCAAGGATCTTTGACTACAGGAAGACAAAAACAGGTTGTAGTTTTCATCACATCACCCAGACTCAAAAATCTTTGCTTAAAAAGGGAGGAGAAGCTTCCTGCCCTCTTTCTACACTCACATATCCATCTCTCTCGATAGTGGCACGGATCTGCTCTGAGCCAGGGGTGACTGTGAACTGAGCTTTGCACTTCAGGCCTTTATCCAGAGCCTGCTTGGCCACAGAGGCAGCACGGCCCATGTCCTCGTAGCTGGAGTTGGTACAGCTGCCGATCAGACCTAAAGAGGAAGAGAGCCAGATTGAATGTCAGGAAGTATCCCACTGAAAAGGAAGACTGGAGAAAGACAACAAGAAGAATGACCGAAGCAGAGTTCACCCATGGTCAGCTCTTACCAACTTTCACCTCCAGTGGCCATCCGTGCTTTTCAGCAGTGGCACCTACATCAGACACAGGGTGAGCCAGGTCAGGGGTGAAGGGTCCGTTGATGTGGGGCTTGAGCTAGAGAGAGAAACCAGGGACTCGTTCATTCTCAAATAAACCACGCTTAATAATAAAAGTTAGTAGTTATTCCCTCGGTCTTCTGGTGTTGATGTCACATTCAGAATCATCATATTTACACTGATCCAACCAAGATCTGGATCTTTTGATTTGTAATAATTCTAGAGAATACTGAAAGAATATAAAAAACATTATATAAGAAAGCCTGCAACCTCATGAGCTATTAAAATACTATCTAATAGCGAGCTGCTTTTTGAACAATTCCGGTGTTTTTAAGCAACTCATTTCAAAGTTGATCAAACAGCCGTATGTTCAAGAGTTAAGAAAACATTCAGAAACTAGTCTTGACTAAATCTACTTAACGCACAAATAAATGTCAAGATTGTAAATACTAAACCATGTATGTAAAAATCATATAATCATATTATCAGTCATCAGAAAAAGTACCAATAATAGGCATTCAAAATAATGACAATGTTAGACAATGGCGTTGGTGTCAATCAACTACAGAAACTTCATTGTGAAATAATTATGTCAACACACTCAAGTGGAAATGAAGAGCTCAGTCTCTTAATAACAAGTCCAGCAAGGGAATTGTTAGCTTAGCGGTTTAAGCGCGCCCCATGTACGTACAGAGGCTGGGGTCCTCGTCGCAGCCTTGACCCTTTGCTGAATGTCTTCCCCTCCTCTCTACTCTCCACATTACCTGTCTCTCCTCAGTCGTCCTATCAATAAAAGGCAGAAATGCCCTAACAGATAACTTGAAAAAAATTTATATAAAAAAGGTCCAGTAGCTTTTAAACTCTTCTCAGATAGCGACATGCAAGCCGGTGTTCAGGTACAACTTGTTACCCTGTTAACTGGTGACTTTCAGCTGATGTGTTTGTGGTTGTCAATGTTACAACTGTTGATAAAAAAGGTTCCTCACAGAAGCCTTTTAGTTTTGTTATTCATTTAAGACATCACTGATGATCATTTTGACATTACACTGAAGAGGGAATCTCTCACTACTCAGCAGCTGTTGTAACTGTTGACCCAATTAACAGGGTCACTTACTAACCCGGAACACCGGTGCAGTTTTACAAAGCTGTGTCTTCCTACTCCAGCTTCCCTGCTGTTGTGCTTGTACGCTTACATCAATAATTCATTTAAGCAAGTAGTTCTTCGGGTGTCGACTAGCGGGTGAACGTTTAATCATTTAGTCTACTAAACACACATCCCTGATAGACAGAGCAGTTATCTTTATCTACATCTTACGAGTTGTCAAAGCGGTGTCGAGTGATTTCTTTGTTTTGATTTCACTACGAAGGCCGAATGCCCGAAAGATGACTTTAAAATAGACGTACCTCATCTAGATTGATCTCGATGACCTGGTCGTAAGTGCAGCCTTCATCTGGTACCAACAAGTCTGAGTACTCATCAGCCAGGACAGCGATCTCTGGAGAGGGACAAGTGTTACAACATTAATAAGACAGGAAAACTTTCTTAATAACCAGAAAAGACCCATCCAATGACATAGAGAACATAGCTCCTCTTGTAATACTGAATGCAGATTTCTTAACTGTTTGAGGGAGCAGACAGACTGTCAGTCAGTAAGGGAGATGATAAGCTAAAGTGTCAAATTACCATCTAAACATAACCTTTCAGTGTTTATTGTCTCCATATCTAACATTGTTTTGAATTCCGATGTCAGTGTCTCTGCTCTAAGTAATAAAAACAATGATTGTTTTCACATTTTGAAGGACCACAGCTTTAAACAAACCTCCACGCCCGGTCTTTTCCAAGTAGGTCTTCATGCGGTGGTTGTACGGGAACACTGAGGTCGTGGCTCCGATCTCTGCTCCCATGTTGCAAATGGTGGCCATTCCTGCACAAGTCACACAAAACGTTATCACTCGTGAGCCAACAGCTGAGAATATCTGTGCACAAAAAAAAAATCAGGTTGAAAAAAGTTGATTCTACTTACCAGTGCAGGAAATGGAGTCCACTCCTGGTCCGAAGTATTCTACAATGGCTCCAGTGCCGCCCTTCACTGTCAGGATGCCGGCCACCTTCAGGATGATGTCTTTAGGGGAAGTCCAGCCTGAGAGGGAGCCTGTCAGCTTCACACCGATCACCTTTTAGGAAGAGATTGAGGAGTTAATTGTTAAAAGGAAGAGAAGAGTTGGAGAAAAAACGGAGGACACACACATCAAACAGAGCTACTATCATATTTTGCTAACCTGAGGACATTTCAGCTCCCAGGGGATTCCTGCCATGACATCTACAGCATCTGCGCCTCCAACTCCAATGCAGATGGAACCAAGCCCACCACCATTTGGAGTGTGGGAGTCTGTGCCGATCAGCATCACTCCTGGGTAGGCGTAGTTCTCCAAGATGATCTGTTTTTAGACACATGCGAGTGTTAGCGTCTTCAAATTAGCATAGCTACTTTTAGTGACTGACTAAATCAAAGTAAGAATACCTGATGGATGATTCCAGAGCCAGGCTTCCAGAAACCAACTCCATATTTAGCACCTGCACTGGACAGGAAGTTGTAGACCTCATGGTTGACTTCCTGGGATCAACAAAACATGTAAACATTAGCATGCTAAGTTGTCACAGCATTACTTTTGAGACATCAGTGTAAGGATCCCTCACCTTTGCTCTGGCCAGATCCTTGTCCCCTCCGATCTGGGCCTCGATCAGGTGATCACAGTGGATGGTGGAGGGCACGGCCACTTTTGGCAGGCCGCTGCTGATGAACTGGAGCATCGCCATCTGGGCTGTGGCGTCCTGCATGGCGACGCGGTCGGGGTGGAGTCGCAGGTAAGTGCGACCGCGGTCGATATCCTGGTTGTGGGGGTCATCGAGATGGCCGTACACGATCTTCTCTGACAAGGTGAGTGGACGGTTGAGCCTGGATGGAGGAAAAGAGAGAACAGGGTTTATTCAGATGAGGTCACATTTAGGAGGGAGGAGAAAAATATATGATCAGATAAATAGAGAAGCTAAAGACATGTGGGCAGTTTGAAGATTTTGACATAAAACATTTGAAGGAAGCCTTTAAATAAATAATTTTCTATATACACAAAAATGTTTTTTTTTAGTGTCACAGTACCGTTAAATGACGGGTAATTTTATGGAATGTTTCAGCCTCATTATGTCATAGTTAAAGTTTATTTCAGACTAATCCTTTAAAGTAATTACAGGGCTGTAATAACAGAAATGGTTGATCTGTACTCTCCCCACAGAGCCACGTCTGCCCATGCTACACCCATCCTCCAAACAACACTTTTAAAACAGCCAAACAGTACTCCAGCACAGAGTCATGCTGACCAGACTTGGTGATATCTGTAACTGTGCTGAAGGTCAAACAAACACAACAGATTTAATTCAAACAGCAGCGTTGTAATATAGCAACGAGTAAATATCAGATTTGGAGATCACTGACCTTTTCCGTACAATGTCAACATTTGAACGCAGCTTCTCGTAGTTCACGAATGATGTGGGCTCAAAGCGGCTCATAGACACTTGAGCCTTGGCTCTGTAGGCAGCTGATACATGCAGGCGGCGTACACCATGGCCCAGAGCCAGCTGGAGACAACGGCAACAAAAACAAACAAGTACAAGTTTAATCACGGGGCTGTAAACCAAATCAAACACACACTGTTTATACGCATACAGAGTGAAAACAAAAGGTTAGCAAGGCTCCAAATAAAACGGCTTTTCATTTATTTTTTAATGAAGTGTTCTTATAAAAGAGATTGATAAGACAGAGTGTCTAAATATTACAGCTATGGGAAAAATGGCACATGAGAGGCTAGCTTGTGAATGCACTGTTGTACTCAAGTCAACTCTCAAGTGTCAGATATCAGGGTTGTAGCAGGTGATGCCCCTCCTCTACTCATGAACTATGGACAGATTTGAAATGCCCTGCTGTAAGATTGTTTCGTATAGTATTACTATAAAAAGACAGAGGTCAGTAGATTCCACCAAACTTGATAAATGATTTACTTATCACAGGAGACAGAGTGTGACTCAAGACAGGGTTTCATTGACCTGACAATGTGTGCCAAAGACGAGTTGTTGTTCAGTGAAAGAACTGACAGTGAGCAGCTGAACATCCATCAGGTGGCTTTTACCATCAAATAGCTGACAGCAGAGAGTTGCTGTCAATCAATTTAAGACAGGGGTTCCCAAGCTTTTCAGTTCTTGACCCCCACTGTCCCTCCAAGTGATTCAATGTTGCTTCATACTTTATTTAGCTGGTCTGTAGAAAATTAGCCTACTTATATGGCTGCGTTTCCTGTGCTGTTATGAACTAACCTGCTGCTACTGATGCTTTTGTTAATTAACTATTAACTAACCCTGACCTCATGAGTCATCTGGAAACAAAGAAAGACAAAACTAATGAAACATAGTTATTTTCAAGGTCTTATTTCTATTTTTACAATAGTTGGTAAAATATGCCATTTTAGATCACTTAAATAAAAAAATCTTGTTGTCCCCCAAAGGGGTCCCGACCCACACTTTGGGAACTCAACTTTATTTATTAAGCACCTTTCATACATAAAGACATGCAGCCCAGAGTGCTTCACAAAATAACAGAGAGACAGAAAACAACAGCAATGGTAAAATTATAAAAGGCATGTTTATAAACAAGATACTCAAAAATATAATAAAATCAATACAGTAAAATTAATAAATTAAGTAATAGTGGAAAGAAAAGTTAAAAATAAGGTAGTGTTAACAAGATCAGATGAATACAAGAAACAATGGATCAATAAATAATTAAGTAAGATAAATAAATGTTAAAGCAATGATTCAAATAATAATGATTAAAATGGTAATACAAATAATAATGCAGTCCAGGGCTAACAATAAACCCTTGATTTAAGTGGTAATCTAAATGCAAATACAAAAATTATAAATCATCAACTGGGCTAAAGAAAAGTTTAAAAAATGAAGCTGCACAATGTATGTTTTCATCATTCACTCTTTGGTGCTGGTCTAAATTTTGCCAGCACATTGTCGTTTCATACACTTTCGAGTTTCTCCCCAACACTTTGATGTTTGACTTTATTAAGAAGACATGTTTTCCAAGCCTCCAAACACGTTTCAAAGTGTCAATATGAAGAGAAAGGTTGATATGATCTCATCATGTATTTCTTCTATGCTAGCTTATTGTTGTATAGATGAGAGTTAGCTCCTCATCAGTCAGAGGTCACATTGGGACAGGAGTTTAAACACTTCAGTCCCGTTATCTTTAGCTCTGCTGTCAAAAATCACGACATCAACATGTTGTTATGAGCTCTAAAGCATACTAAAGGTAACCACTAAAACACAGTGAAATAGTCTGTGTGTAACTAACTCAGACAGGACCGTACAGACCGTTTTCAGTGTTAAATGTTAGAATTAAAGATGTATGTTGAGAGTGTTTTACACGCGGCTCGCCTGTATGCCTGCTGGCAGCTCTAACCTTGTGGTTAACCTTGCTATCTAGCACCGGACCACATTTCTAAAGCAAAGCGAGCTGTGAGCATTTAATAGCTAAGGGCATCGTGAACTTATTCTTGTTAACGGGTTCGTTGGCGGTGTTTATTAAGCCTGAGATCAGCTAGCTGTTCCCCACTAGATGCGATCAACGCAGTCAGGACACGATGACCTGAGCAGCAAGCCGGTGGCTGATTAAGAGGGTATTAGTACTCAGAAAATCTCTCTCTAAGCTCTAACCGGGCCAGAACATCTCGACATTGGATTCATCAAACCTATGGTGGTAGGTGACATCCTTTACAGTTGAATATATTACATGAAAACACATAATTTTGTCTCTTACCTGGAGCCGGGCTGCAGTGAGACAGTAGGTTGCCATTTTGTTCACTGACAAAGATGTGACGAGCCGGGGTGACGTCACAGCTTTGTAAGCCGCGGCCTCGCAGGTCCTTCCAGGTCAAAGTATTCACGGCACTTTATAATTTATTAAAATCGAGTCAAATTCAGTTTTAATTCAAAAACGCATGTCTCATCGATATGTTATTTTAATATTCAATTAATGTGTGGATTTCTTTTTGTTAAGTCGTGTCGATAAACATCTAATTGATAATAAGTCTCACACAAAGCTTCCAGTTCCTAATTTGTCCACTTTTTTTGACATTGTCGCTATAAATTCCTCCAATAGCATATGTTTTAATAGTTAAAATCATCTCTTTTTTGTAATAATTCAAAAAGAACAACATGAAAAAACAGCCTCATATCTAGGGTTGCAAAGGGGTGGAAAATTTCCGGTTAGTTTCCTGAAAGGTTCCAAGAGTACCCTACTGCAGGCAAGATGGCGCCGCCACAACATCCACACCGGAAGTCCATACCGGAAGTCCATACCGGAAGTTACAAAGCTAAAAACGTTGCAATAACACCCACACCGGAAGTACATACCGGAAGTTACAAAAATAAAAGCCTTGAAAAACAGGAACGTGAACGCAAAATAAAAGCCTTCAAAAACACGTAGGTTTACGTGTAATTCTATGAACTTTTTTGCACTTACATTTTAATCGTATCAGTATTATTGACTAGTTGATTGACTCCAAAAGTGTATAGGCTGTTGAGAATTTACTGTTTTGAGAAGTTACTTAGAAGCCTGCACGAATCACTAAGTTATAGTGTTAACGTCTCAGCCATGCACAGCCTTTTGTTCCGAGTGTGTGTTGAAATACTTAAAGCTGATTATGATGCTGCCGTGATGACATCTGCATATGCCTCTCTTGTTTTGTCTGGGTCATATGTTATTTTATGTTGTGTTAGCCTGACTGTACCTCAGTACAGTTTGCTGTAGTGTTTGTTCCAAATTACCTTGCATGCTGTCTGCCTATGTGATCACATGTATAGATTAATGAATGAATGAAATGCAGATCCAGAGTAGATCCACAGTCACGAGAGAAGAGCAGAATGTTATCTATGGTGCAGGGGCGAGTGGAGGAGGAAAATGTAGAGGTGTGTGGTGACTGTTTCTTTTTTAACATAATTTGTAACACGTTACAATGACACAGTGACAGGGGTGTTCATTAACCACAAGAACAAACGGAGGGAATGGTTTCTCCTTCTATTTTGAGACATTAGATGGGCGTAAACACTCTGAGCTTGTCAAACAGTTTTATTCAGATTGAATGCTTGATGCATGTACACCAATGTCTTAACAAGATCACTTTATTTGGCGTCCATGAAAACATTGAAGTTGGAACCTTCAATTAGAATGACTAGAAAAACTGCAAATGTATACATAGCTACTGTTTCTTTCCATCCAACCCCTACTTGAAATGTAGAATTATACTTTATTTTATGTTCTTTTAATGTTATATGTATGATGTCTTAACCCTTTTGTATTGATAATGTTGTACTTGAAAAAGAACAATGCACTTTTGCTATTACAAACTCCAAATCAACATAGAATATTAGGACTAAAATATTTCAACTTGAGGCACCACTGTCAGCCACTGATGATAGATGTACAGTACACATTTCTGGGGAGCCTCTGTTGTTTTTGTGGTGAATATAGATCTCTGTGTACAGCTTGAGTGTATTTTCCCTCTTACTTACAGTCTTTTCCTTCTCATCCCCTCCCCCCACACACACTAACACTCTACATTATTCTGTTCTTCATACACAGCGGGATCTCTCTCACTCACTCTCTCTATCACAATTAGCTTTCTGCTAATTGATTTAGCAGCGACAGACTAATGCAATCAATACGCTACACGAAGAAGAAACTTCCAGTTCGAAGCATCCGGCATTGGGTAGAGAGGGGGTTAAAGAATCACTTCCGGTATGGACTTCCGGTATGGACTTCCGGTGTGGATGTTGTGGCGGCGCCATCTTGCCTGCAGTAGGGTGCCTCTCAAAGGTTCCGGTAAATTTCCATGGGAAGTTAAGCTGGGGCATTTAATGGAAAGGTATCATATCCAAACATAAATATTTGTTTTGTTATAAGCAGACATCCATCCAAAATAATACAATTAAAACAGATTTGTTAGTAGAACTTTATCAAGTGTTAAATATTTTATTGAAAAATCAATTATTTCATTGAAGTACAAAAACCTGAATGTTGAGTTAAATATTACTCATCCCCCGACCCAACCCACTCAAAAATTTAAAAAAAATGCAATCCCAACAAAGTCTCATTCAAAACGTTAAATGAAAAGAGCCCTTCTCCCTCCAAAGAAGTCCCATTCAACCTATGCATACAACATGCAAATAAAAAAGCATCGTTAACTTCACTTGCATTAAATCTGGCTGTTTCAGTCAGGATTATGCTAAAATATATTTTCCCCAACTATATTTAAGTTCCCTATTAAGAGCCAACCTTCAATTTAGTAAATTCCTGGGTTATTCCCGTTTATTCTCATGGAAAGTATCCAACTTTGGGAATTTTGCAACCCCACTGCTGATAGTATATATCGACCCATAGACTGTATAAAATGTGCTTTCTCCCTGTGGCCGCTAGGTGGCGGTAAACAAACTCCTGACTCGTAGTTTACGGGTCAAAGGTGAAAGTTGAAACTAGCTGCAGCGCTCGCTGTACGTAAGAACGATGGCTAAACATCATCCAGATTTGATCTTTTGCAGAAAACAAGCGGGTGTCGGTATGTTTTAACCTACTTAATAACACTTTTATTATTACCTCAAGTCGTTATCCCTTCTGCAGTTTTCTTTTGCTTTGCTCACGATAACTTGAGCTGCTATGCTAACCATTAAAGCATGGGTTTCATTGATAGTAAGATAGCTAAGATGCTAGCCGAAAGAAATCCACAAGTTTATCTCGCTAGAATGTCTTTTGAGTGTTAATTGAATACTGTTATTGACCTGAATGTCTACGCGATCTTATTTTCTATAAATATGAGAAAGAAAAAGTCAGTTTATTCTGATTTAGCACCACAAAATAAACGAATGAACCCAACAACACTAACATCTTTGTTTTCATCCCTAAGCTATCGGGAGACTCTGCGAGAAATGTAAGTGTTTACATCTCCAATATAACCACCTTGTTGTGTAAAAGTTATTCATTATAACTGTATACTTGTAAACATAACGTTCAGGTTGCAAAATGATAAAACTATTGTATTGTAAAGTTTATTGATATACATTCAATCATAACCGTGTAAAGGGTGATGTGACACTGCACTAGGATTAAGATTTATTCCAAACCCCTTTTGGATTCTTTCTTATGTATCATTTTACAGTATTACGGTTTCCTTCTTTATATTAACTCTTATCTTTCCTTCCCCCAATCCTCCAAAGGTGATGGAAAGTGTGTCATCTGTGATTCCTATGTGAGGCCCTGCACA
This sequence comes from Notolabrus celidotus, assembly GCF_009762535.1. NCBI lineage: Eukaryota > Metazoa > Chordata > Actinopteri > Labriformes > Labridae > Notolabrus > Notolabrus celidotus. Next base: position 9,764,936 of record NC_048289.1, read on the forward strand.
CTTGTGCGCATCTGTGATGAGTGTAACTACGGCTCCTATCAGGGGCGCTGTGTTATCTGTGGGGGGCCCGGAGTATCTGATGCCTACTACTGCAAAGAATGCACCATCCAGGAGAAAGATGTGAGTCCCTGAGCACACTGCTTTAATCTGTGCTGATACAGATTTTTTTATTTTGCATTAATTATGATTCAGGAAGCCCTACATTCATTCAGAGACTCTTACTTGAGATACAAGCACTTCCAGACTCTTTGAATTAATAGAATAGAATGAAATAGAATAGCCTTTAATTTTCATTGTCAGGTGTACAATAAAATTAGAAGCGCTGCTCCTGAACCTGCATGTGATAAATACAAATAAAATAAAAACAGGTACAAAATATGTATAAATGACAATATAAATACAGTAATAATATAAAACAAATGCAAAATATATACAGTCAGGTCGGGAGAAGAGGGATTCGGGTTTAGGATATTGCACATTTTATGAAAAGTTTTCACAGTTCCAGGTATTGAACTTGACATGAATGTTATTGCACAGTTATAAATATTGCACATGAGGCAATTGTTTATGTCAGCTGTTTAACATTGTGATGGCTCTTGGGAATTAATGAGTTCTAATTGTTCTTCTTTGTGTTTCTCTTACAGCGGGATGGCTGTCCTAAGATTGTGAATTTGGGCAGTTCAAAGACAGATCTGTTTTATGAAAGGAAGAAGTATGGCTTCAAGAAGAGGTGAAGATGCTCCAGCCCAGTTCTTGTTTTAGTTAATTTTTTTCACTCTGCAGAGTTTCCCAAAAACATCAAGAAACTTTTCTTTTTGACTTGTCAATAAAGTTCTCTTTTGTATTGCCTTCTTTACCCCTGCGTGTCTGATTGACTGCATTGCCACGGTTCCCATTTGGACTAACTATCAAACATATTATGGAGATTATGTCTAATTACATAGGCTTTCTCAGATTTTTAACTTTAAAGTTTCACTTTGAATTACAGATGATTTTTGACTTTGCTTTAATGATTTATATTGTTGCTGATTAACCAAATATAATATAGAGATGTCAGCGAAGCACAACTTTGTGAATGAAATAGCTACGTATCTTTTTTTATTGGCACAGTCATTGAATTAATTCAGGAAACAAAATATAGCATCCTTCATTGACAAGATTTCATGTTCCATTAGGTGTCTTGGGTAGACTCCTAATATAGATATGGTGTGGTGTTTGAGGAGTCATCCAATGTGCTTCACAGTAGTTGATAAAATATGGCAAATTTATTAGATGAACTGTTGCATGTTATTCTCTGCAAACCTTCTCCACTAGATGGCAGCAACCTGTTTCTATGCCTCTGTGCCTAGCTCACTTCTCTTACACGCAGGTATCTTATCAAACTTTAAAGTGTGGTTTTAACAATTATTACAATATGGATATGGCCAATTTTTTTCAATGTGGGACGTTACTGCATCAATAGATAGAAATGTTCCTCTAACTTTGTAGACAACCAGGAAGTCCATTGTAAATCATGAGTAATAATTATGATTCTCTTTTCTACATTGTGTTGTTTTTATGGACTTCTGTTTATAGTAGAGGGAACCCATTGTTGTAATAAAGAGTCACTGTAGTTTAAATCATACTGACGGGTTAAAAATATCAGACACGTGAGTAAAACAACACAATTACTGTCCAGTTACACCAAAACTATCCACTGACCTGTAGCTGCTATTAAGATTCGCTGTAGTCCTCTGACAGCTCCCATGTTATTTACTTTCCTCCATCCTTTGTTATAATGTACTTTTAGTCTGAGTTTTAATTTACAGGTGCAACTGAATACATCAGAATATTGTGTAATAGTTAATTTATTTCAGTAGCTCAATTCAAAATCTCATATTATATAGATTCAGAACACAGAGTGAAATATTTCAAGAATTTATTCATTTTAATTGTGATGATTATGGCTTACAGTTAATGAAAGCCCAAAATTCAGTATCTCAAAAAGCGAGAATAATTAATAAGATCAATAAAGATGATTTTAATATAGAAATGTTGGCCTTCTATGTTCATTCATATGCACTCAACACTTGGTTGGGGCTCTTTTTGCATGAATTACTGCATCAATGTGGTGTGTCATAGAGGCGATCAGCCTGTTGCCCTGCTGAGGTTTAATGGAAGCCCAGGTTGCTTTGACAGCAGCCTTCAGCTCGTCTGCGTTACTGGATCTGGTGTCTCTCATCTTCCTCTTGACAATGCCCCATTGATTGTATGCTGGCCAATCAAATATAGTCATATCATGGTCATTCAACCAGCTTTTAGTACTTTTTCCAGCAGGGCAGGTGACAAGTCCTGCTGGAAAATGAAATAATCTCAATAAAGCTTTTCAGCACATGGAGGCATCAAATGCTTTAACATTTCCTGGTAAACAGCTGCATTGACTCTAGACTTCAGCCACAGCCTCAGTCCACTCCTTGTGAAGCTCCCATAAAGTCTTGAATGGGTTTTCCTTGACAATCCTCTCAAGGCTGCAGTTATCTCTGTTGCTTTTGCATCTTCTTCTACCACTCTTTTTCCTTCCACTCAACTTTCTAGTAATACGCTTGGATACAGCACTCTGTGAACAGCCAGCTTCTTTAGCAATAACCGTCTGTGGCTTACCCTCCGTATGAGTGTCAATGATCGTCTTCTGAACGACTGTAAAAATCAGCAGTCTCCCCATGATTTTGTAACCTGCTGAACCAGACTGAGAGACCGCTTAAAGGCTCAGGAAACCTATGTAGACGTTTCCAGTTAAATAAGCCGATTCCAGTGTGACACCATAAGTTTATAATATTTAACTTTTTCACAATATTCTAATTCTATGATATATTGAATTTGGAGTTTCATTAACTGTAAGCCATAACCATCACAATCAAAATAAATACATGCTTGAAGTATTTCATCCCATGTGTACTGACTCTGTATGAGTTTCACTTTCTGAACTGAGTAATTGAGATAAAATAACTTTTCCCTGATGTTCTAATGTATCGATTTGAGATGCACCTGAATCTTAATATGGAGGTTATGACGACAAATATGTCTGAGAAGAAGAACTGTGATACTCTCTGCACAAGGCTTTATTTATACATACTGTACATAGAAGACACAAAAAGTAGCGACACTCTAAATGCCAACACATTTTTATACAAAGAAATATAAAGACAGAATAATGAAGGGTAGAAACAATCCCTCAACGGTAACAAATTGACCTGTCGTGGAGAAAAGGCAGATGCAAACTTTGTTACAGAGGAAAATATTTAACACATTATTAACAGCAGTACGGAAGCTCATTGTTGTTTATGTCGGAACTATTGTAAATATTGGTTTATTAGAATTGAATCTGTCATAGAGAGAATGTGACTCAAGACAAAATCTGTCATTCCTGACTTTTTAAGATTGCACGTGAACTTAATTAACCTCAACAAATATGAAAAAAATAAAGAAGCTTTTTCCATTTGAATAACACTCCTCTTACTTATAAACCCTGCCCCTTTAAATAATTTTGAATGGTTAAAAGTCACTACATCTATGGATGGAAGCACAGCAGAAAATACCAAATCTTTCCCTTTTTGTTGGAGCTGGACAGAAAACTGATCCTGGTTTCAATAACATGAGTTTGGATGTTATGTTACACAAATGCTTGTAAACTGGCAGACTGTGTGCTGCATTGAAATGGCTTTAAGAGTTTAAGGGGTTCTTGTAGAAAAGAGATGCCCGATACAGGCTTGTGAAAAACTGATTGAATAAAACAAACAGATGTCAGCAGATAACATCTACTTATGCACTTGAGATAAAAAAAAATGGCATCAGACACAAATGTGAAAGAAATTATGAGAAATGAAGTGATAAATATGTCCACTGTAAAATCCTCATAACACTGTATACAATCTAATGATATCTGTGTATATACATCTCTTGTCCTTGGAAATCTAATTTCAAGCAGTTTAATATTAAAGTATGGAGGTATGAGTTTGATAAACACAATTCATATCCGTCTCAAATCTCTTCAGGCGTACAGTCGAACATTTCCCTTCCACCTGCCTTTAATAAGGCACAATTCCAAGTCTTGCTACCATTCAACAACCTGCTGAAACAGACATCTAAACATAGAACATTCTGTCATTATGGAGACAGTACATTGCTTGTTATTTTCCCAAAACTGAACAGTTGTCCAAAAACTTGACTAACCTGGAGTCTGTTTTAATGTTGTGTGAAAATGAATACATTTTGAATAAAGTCTAAAAAGAACAATATCAGGCTACAACTATTTACAGTACATGCATGAGAGGACACATGTTTCCAAAAGCATTACTGACGTAAAAGAACAAGCCAGAGCTGACCGCCTGCAGAGAGCGAGGCCGGTGCCAGAATCTGCACAAGAGCGACAGTGAGACACATTAACACACAGAGCAAATCTGTGCGGCTGATAAGGTGAGAACATGAAGTGAAGTGAACATGGCGCTACTTTTCATGCCATGGCATGGTTATCCCCTGAAGCTTAGTTTATTGGAAACGTCACAGTCAGAAGTTTGTAGGCAATTAAAGCCCGTCTCTTCACATGTTACAAATTTGAAAATAAAAACAGACCAGTGGGTGTTCATTCAAATGTGGAAATACATGGAAGCAATCTTATTTCTACAATACCAAAATAATGACTAACAATCTAGTCTGAACTATTGCAACATCTACTCTAATACAACTCATCTTCAACATAATGAAAATCAAACCCAGAGTTCTCAAATGATAAATGATCTCTTACGGCTGAAGGCATACCAACATGATGAAGAGTACACGTCATAAAGCAGGTGTACTGAAGAAGCAGTCAAAGAACTGCATGGATGATAAAAAGAACTCATAAAAAAAAGGAGAGAAATAAAAAATGTCTTGTCTTTACGTGCTATTGCAATGGCATCATCAGTCACACTCTCACACATGCTCTCCTCCTCTTCATGTTCTTCTTCATCTGCTCCATTCTACCGTTCTCAGTTTGATTTATTGATTCATGGAAAAATAAATGAATAAACCAACGGCCGTCTATTGGTCTTCCGGCACGGCTCTTGAAAGAAAAGAGAAAAGGTTTGAATGACAGGAGGAAGAGGAGGCAGAGGGGTTCGCATTTCACTGATCACAAGACGATATATTTGACGGTTTTGTAGCTGGTACATAAACTACAATCAATAACACCACAGTGAGTCTCACAGGTGTATTGGTCTCCCTCTCCCTCATGTGGTTAACTCCCTCCATACAGCAGAACAGTGATAGCGTATCTGCCCGTATTAGTTACAATCAGGACTGTTTTATAAAAAAACGTGTCTCTTCCCTGACATGTGAGAACAAAGTGACTGATTGTGTTGCTGTCTGATAAAGGGGTGTTAAGTTACACTCATAGATTTGCTTTCACGGTCCCTTACAGTGGTCCAAATTTGGCTTCGTAGCGCCCGGCCATGTTCTTGAAACGGCCGCACTCCTTCCGAAGATCTGACACCTCCGACCGCAGCGCTGCATTTTCACGCTCGAGGAAAGCCGCTCGCACCGTGATCTGGTTCTCCTTTAACCTGCGGGCGTCGCGCGAGCGTTTGGCTGCCACATTGTTCTTCTTCCTCCTCTGCCAGTACTTGTCGTCCTGGAGAGATGGAGTAGGAGGAGAGGAGCAGAACAGTTGGATTGAGACAGGAAACAACACCAGATCCTGCCATTCTCCCTTGACCACAGCCAAGTGAGTATCATGGCCGCCCGCCAACCCCCCATTTATGCTGTAAACAAAGCCTGTGTTATCAGGCAGACTGGAGACGGGGATAACATCAATTTGAAGATTTTCAGACTGCTGAGTCACGGTGAGTCGCCAGATCTGCTTAACTGGGGCATAGCTTACACCTACTCATAAATGAGATAGTCTCAGTTTCTACTGTACTTAAACCACCACTGCTTCAGAAAACTGCTTTAATTACAAGCCAATTAAACAGGAACATTCAATTTCTTTAAGCTAACTTCATTCAAACAGAACTTCAGTACTGAGATGATAAATCAAACATCACTCTTTAAAATCTCTAATTCTATTTTAGCCAAAGTCTAAAAAACAGTTACTTGTATTGACAAATGTGATTATAAAGCTGCTGTGAGGAACCTTTCATCTCAGTGACACCTGTTGAGAAAGTGCGACAACTTTTCTCTTTACTCATCTTGTGCTGCACATACTTGTATCCAAGTAATGTTTCCTCCTGCCCTACTTTAACTTTTAAAGATCACCTGCTTTGAATCTTTGTCGTAGAAATGTGACCACAAGCAAAGGCCATTCTAGTTCATATGGGAGCCAAATACACAACATATCATTGTCTAAGATTTGAAGCAAAGTCTGTTTTTTTCTCACGAGATATTCTATAAAAGCATTGGGTAGATTTTTAAAGTGTAAAATGAATTCTTAGAAAAGTGAAAGTGTCTTTTTGCTCTTGATCATAGAGCTTCCATAAAGTGTACTAAGCACAATCACAGCTAAGTCCAATCCTAAACTTATGAGGACTTCTCATCTCCCTCCCAACATACCTTCTGCTCATCGGGCACAAACACCTTCTTGGCCTTCTTGATCATAGGCTGAGGCTTGAGTTCGTCGTCTGTGAACTTGTGTTTGCGGGGATCAAAGAGCTCGCCTCCAGGCACACTGGACAGGACCAGGTCTGTGGGATCTGGATCATAGTTGACATCGATCTCCAGCTCTTCTGGGTCGGTGGGCTCAGGTGTCTCCCTATCGCTTTCAGTGGTCACCTCTGAGCAGATAGAAGTGAGATATTAAACATCATCAGAAGTTACTTCATTTTTAAAAGATCAGAACAATTTGCCCATTAGGTATCGTGTTGAAGTCGTTCTGAATGATGTGTGGTTCTTTCACAGTGAATTATCCGGTTTATACATGTCCGTATAATTCTTATATTTGAAAGTGATTCTTGTTTACAGAGGCTGCAACACTATACTGCTTTTCTTAACTTTTACTGTGCGTGCAGGTTGGTTCAATGTGTAGTGACTGCTAATTGTCCCACCATAAATGCAACTATCTCTGCTATGCAGAGGCCCCAGAATCTATTTTTGAACACCCACTAACTGTTACCACCCGTGACTTGTTCCAGGATAGACTGACAAATTGAAATCAGTCCAGTGTGTTCGTAAATCATTTTCACCTAACACCTGCAGCAGAGCCAAATGATTATAAATAATTATAATATTTAAACTGCTTCAAAAGACATAAGAGGTTACTGATATTCAGCAGACAAGACTTTATGTTTACACGGTGGACAATCAGGCTGAATGCATTTCTTGAAAATTGAAGAGTTTTTCATTTCTTCTAGAACATTTTTAATCTCCTGAATTAACTATTTATCTGTGTGACTAATTTTTCACATTAACACAACACACACATTCCTAAACAAGCAGATCTAACTTTTTTTAAACCAAAATTCCAGTTAGTTGGATTTTCTGAAACTTTAGATCCTTCATCCTACACTCACCTGCAGTCACATCACAGATGATGTCAGAGTCCCCCTTGATGATCAGCACTTCCTCGCTGCACTTGTCCAGTTCCTGAATGGGCAGCAAGGCCACTGAGGAAATGTTTGACAGCTTGGTAACCTTCAGCTGTGTAGAGGGAGAGGCTTTTACTTTCACTGTCTTGACGGCGGATTCCTGGCTGCCATTTGGGGGCTCTATGTCGGGCAAGGTGGGAATGCCATTCTCCATGAGAAACTCCTCAAGGTCCATGTACTCCAGGTGGAAGTTTTCCCCATCATAGGGAATGGTTTTTTCCCAGATAGCAGGGGTCAGGGCGGCTGAAGGACCCATATCACTCCCTCCTCCTCCAAGGTCGACAGTATCTCCCAGACACAGCTTCTCTTTGTCACCATCTAGAACACAAGAGACACACATTCAGATATAAGAAACACAAGGAAATGGTTTGCTCATAATCAGAACAATGTTTTGTGGGTTAGAAGTGATCATGACACACAATTATTTTTCTTTACAAAAGACTTTGGTTTTATGTTAACTTCAGAGTAAATACCCTGCAGAGGCCCCCCTGCGGCACTAAATCAAGCACTATCATTATTGTAACTTTCCACAGGACCTGTTGCAAGTTGTCACGGTGCTACAGGAGACAAATCTTCAAATCAACAAGTTTCTAGAGAAAACATTGCAATTTACTGTTGAGGTCAATCTTTCTTTAGGTCAGTGTCATATTGTCTTCCTGTTTCTAATCAAAATGTTGTCATCTCATATTGCAGAAGAGCAAAACATTGAACCACTTCCTATACATATAGATATTGCAGGATCAAGTTAAGATAGACGAATTGAGATTTTAAAAAAACTACAGAAAAATATCTGAATATATTGTACTTTTTGTAAGTTGACGTTGACTAACTGACTAACTTTTCTGGTTGTAAGCATCCCAAACATGCAGCCGGAAAAGCCTGAATGGAGGAGAGGAAACTGATCCGGCACTTTTATTGATCCGTCTAAAAGGCGGAGTGTGGCGGCAAGATGTTCTGATGCTAACAATAACTGAAACAGCAAAAACACTTAAGACAAACTGTCTCAGCATTAGCATCACATTTAATAAAAAAGTTATCAATTGTTTAACAGAGGTATCTATACTTTACTGGAGTAATTATTCAGTCAGTCGACTTTTTACTTCTACTCATTAAATTTTCACGCAAATATCTGTACTTTCTACTCCTTACATTTTACAAAATAGCCTCGTTACTCTTATTTATTTTCGTCTTGTTTGTGGCTATTGATAACATGCTTGCGAAGTTTGACTTTTTGCACCATTACAATACAGTACAGTACAATTACACTTTTACTTGAGTAAAAAGCTTGAGTTGATACTTCAACTTCTATAGAAGTATTTTTAAACCCTAGTATTTATACTTCTACTTAAGAATACTTTTGACACCTCTATTTTACTAAATCAGATACTTGGGATCAATTAAATCTGTATTTTAATCTGCTCTCCTAAAGCCATTTCCCCCTCTCATCGCTAGGTGGCTAACAGACTCATGTGAGAAGAGAGTACACAGTGTCCTCATGTTTGTTTTATAGCGCAATGAACACTAATCCAGACTATTTATCTTTTACACTAAAGGAGACATCCCCCGTCCTCTACAGTGTCACGACACCATTACGAGTTTTCGTCTTTTTTCGGTTGAGCTGGTGTTTATCCGAAGCTACATCCTCTCGGTCAGGTTTCTGCAAGTCTATGGTTTCTGCACATACCGTCGTCCCCGTCGAGTATATTCGGCGGAGGCATCTCCATTATTTTCTTCACAGCATCCGGCAGTGAACTCGGGGACCCGGTGTCTGTTTCCAGAGTGATAACAATTGGCTCCACCGACATGTTGCCCCTTGTTGTCGTTCTCAACTCAGCAACCAACAAAGAAGCAAACTCAGCAGTCGTCCCGGGAAACGATAATGGTAGCTACTCACTCGGTTTCGCTGTCTGTTGCTGTTTTGATGATTACAAGTTCGATAAAAACGCTTTAAAGTGCAAAAAACCGTGTGTAGCAGTGGTGTGTCCAGCAGCTCGATGCGCTTTAACCCCCTTCCTCAAAGAATGAAAGGAGGCGGTGTTCAGGAACAAACCGCTCCTCTTCGTTGAGAATTCCCACACAGCTCAGCGCTGATTGGCCTACTGAGCCTGGACATTCTGAATATTCAGCCAATAGCTGGGGGAGGGGCGGGGATTCTAGCCAGGAGCCAATGGGAGCCTTCAGGGGGAGAATGCTGAGTTCTTATTGGTTAACTGAGTTATGTATGTTCGGCTCGACACAGTAACATCAACGAAGTCACGTGCAGAAAACGCTGACACACATATATAAATGCAGTCTGACCTAATTCTCTTCTGCAGTGACCGATTCCGTCCCTTTCTGTTGGTCTTCTTGCCAATGTTTATATCCGTTTCAAAGTTAAAGCACAATCAGTGCATATGCTATATGATAGTTTGTTATGCAGGCTTCACATACTTCAGAAAGTTTTACGAGACAAAAGTCAATAAATAATTATTTGCAGTGCAATCAAACATTCATCAGAACAATGTAAACACTTTCAACGTGTTTTTCAAGCAACTTAAAATTCACCATTCAACTCCCGACAAGAATAGTCTGGGGAACATTCTAACTGCATATAGACACGGCGGCATATGATGCATGCTCAACGCTGCTCACATGTATATCCACGTGCAGAGTTGGCCGTAACATTATTAACAAGCGTGTCAAGTGGAGCTGCGCCGTATCTACACGTAAGCAGCCGAGCAGACATCCCAGGAGCAAGATCTGCACACCAGAGTCCCAAAAGAAAAGCTGCCACAGTAACATACAGCTCCCCTCAGTACTGCTTCCTATTGGTGTTTATAAAGCCATTTAACCTTCATAAACGGCTCCCCTTGCTTTTGTACGAGTTTGGGAAGGAGGAAAGAAAGAAATAAATTCAAGGATAGACTATTCTACTTAAATCAATAAAACCAAACTGGATATATGTACTTTTAGTCTTCAACATGTTTTGGCTATACTGAAAAAACACCCCGACAGGTCTGATGAATGTTTCTATACTAACATTAGTTAGTTAATAGTTAAAAGCAGCTCAACATAGTCCAAACTGAGGGGGTTGCAAAGTTGTGAGGGTTTTTGTTTTTTTCTTGCCTGTACCCATGACAAGCAGCACACGTGCATGATAGGTTGTTGGCACAACAGTAAAGAACAGACAAAGGCGTCAAGGTCAGCTGCCATCACATACACTGCAATGCATCCAGCATTTGAAACCTTTGGTGTTAAAGAAAGGTCAACAAATTACCGAAGAAAATGATTTACATGTATATCATATTATAAGTCAAAATGTTCTGACTTGCTCTCTGGTTTAATGACTTCTGACATCTGTTCCAAACATGTTGGGTGTGAACAGGGAGGCAGGAACACCCTCGATCTTACTGATTCACACAAACACACCCTTAACAATTCAAGGAGTTACAAGCAAACACTTTTAGCTTTTAACATATTATACATATTTACTTGTAGCTCCTTTCTGTCTCAAACATCACACATGGACAGAGTTTAATTACTAAGTGTGTTTGAGTTAGGCTTGTGTGAACATCTGACAAAAAAAGGTCATCATAGGAATCATAACGTGATGCTTACTGTACAGTGAAGGTCAGGAGCTGATAAGACGACAGATGGCTGTAAACCTCCTGTGCAGGGGTGTGCCCAGAGGGGTGGTCAGGGGTGGCATGGGCCTCCCTTGAAATGGCATAGGCTACCAAGTACCACTCCAAATTCACAGACTGTGATTGGCAGCCAATTATTGGTACTGTTTTGCCACAGGTTGCTAGATGAAGCACATATCTTTTTGTTGGTATTTTATAAGATAGGTGTGGACAAACATCTTTTATCTGAATCCTTAAATAATTAAGCCTAGATGATTTATACATTGTTACTCTGTTGTGTTAGAGTATTTCTGATTCTGATTCTGAAGGATCACTGAATATTAACAGTTTAAGTACATATGATTAGTGGTGACATAAATGGTAAACAAATGCTAATTATTCATAAGTGTATGCACACATACTTTAGGCCACCTACTTCAGGAGTCATGCCCCAGTTAGGCCACCCCACTCAAAAAAGTCTGTATGGGCCTCTACTCATGTGCATGAATGCAACAAATTCAATAAGTCAGTCTACAATGCCATTACCCTGTCTGGCCAAGTTAATTAAAAGTAAATGGATTTATCAGGAAATAAAAGCTTTCAGTCACCATGTCTGTGCAGTTTTAACGAAAAGGGAAAAGCCGCGATGTCTAAGTCAACAGGTTCATAATTTACATGCAGTTAAATCCAACAATGCATGAATTTTGCAAGGCAAAATACGTAGAAAACTTAACATCTTGGGGAACTCTGTGTGATGATCACACATGGGAGATAAAATCAAAGGGCACAGGTCCTGAGCCTTAGACATGAAAAATGCGATGTTTAGAGTAAGTAAGTAAGTAAGTAAGTAAGTAAGTAAGTAAGTAAGTAAGTAAGTAAGAAAGAAAGAAAGAAAGAAAGAAAGAAAGTAATTATGTAAGCTATCAAATTTGTAAGTAAAGTGTATTTGAATAGCACCTTTTAGGAACAGGCATCACTAAGTGCCTCACAATAATCAAATTTTTGCAACTTTTTACTGTCAACAAATGCAGACATAGACAGGTCAAACAAAGGCAAATCTTAACAAACTGGTCTTACACTTCTTTTTAAAAATATCCATCAGGCCAACAGTTCTCAGTCGATTTCTGCAGGAGCGGCAGGTAACATGGGCATACATTTAAACTAAAGACACAACAACTATGAGGCCTCCTAAGCACATGTTAAACAATTGCATGTTGAAAGTCCTTGAACAGCACACCAGCACATGCAAAATAATGACATGCCACTTTGTCATGGCTCGTGTTTGTGCATGTGTGATATGTTCCGCTTAAAGTCTGTAGGAATGTACAATGATATCCTCCCACGTGATGACTATCAGAATAAAACACCAGATTAACCAATATTTTAATACAGGAACATTTAATCCCCACACTGGGTGGCCATTTAAGACATTATAAGTCATTACCCTCTATGGCTGCATCTGAAAAAATGGCTTAATAATCAAATATCTCCAGATACTTATGTGAAGCACAATTTTAATGTCAGCCTCATAAAATCTGGAGGAAGATAATTTAATTTTAACAAAATGAAAGCCAGAAAATGATGATTGACATGCCATTAACTATTCATTTAGTTTGGTTCGGTCAAAACTCCTGTAAGAAAACACACATAAGCCTGGGTAATTATGTAAAATAATTTGAAAGAGGGTAAGGTAGTAGCAGAAAATATCTCAATGTAATTCTATCGTCTGACTCTGATCTGATTAATCTAAAACTGGTCTCATAAAAGCCAGACAGAGCCATCTAGTGTTTTAATCATGAAGCTACAACAGCCCATTGAGACACACTAAAACTAACACCCACCAACACTGACGAATGAAAGACAAACATCACTCAGAGTTATGACAGAATCCCAGCACCATCTGCACATTTTTAAAATTCTCTCTGTGATGAACCATTAATCACATGAACAATTACAGAACAATCATGGTTTTCTTTATCCAGTTGGTTTCTGTTTTTTTTTTAATCTGATCATTATGTACAATCTGCAGGATTTATCAGAAGAAAAAAAACAGGATTGAGTTTTGTCTGTCACTAACCATGTGGTTCTCATACAGCTGCAATAATTAATTGGGTGATGAAGAAGGACACTTGTGGCATTTGTTTAACGGAAGAATCAAACGGATGAAGAGGTGTTAGTTTTGACACTACGCTGACAACCTGCTGAGAACTGGTCCACGCAGGATTTTTCACTGACGGTAGGATCTAGCCTAGACATCAGAGCTAATTAGGGCCTGAATGTTACAGCTTTTCTTTGGCCGTGTTGTTCTAAAAACATGACTATAAATATCGGGCAGCTTCATCAGCCATTAGCAATCAAGAAATGGGGTTACCTAGCAGATCATGTGAAATTCCCTGCTCGATATCGTGTTGTCACCCACGCTTTCCCCTGACCAAAGCACGCTAAAGAGCTGCATTTTTTCTTAAAGGTAGTAAAACACGCCGACTGCAGTTTCTCTATGAGGTTGTTGTCAAGAGGTACTTGCTTTACGGAGTTTATTTAAGCCAGCCAAACACTGAATTGAAGATCCCTGAATAGATCCCTACAGCTCAGCAGCTGGACTAACTCCCATGCTGTTCATCTGACAGGGATTATGCAACACACACGCAGTTGTTTGCAGATACTTCAGAAACACTTTTAAGAACTCCAACGATCCTCTTTGTGGGAAAAACACACTTATTCTTGGTGCTGCATGCACCTTGAAAAAAAACTTATTTCACAATCGTTATTTCAACACTTACCATTATCTTCAAAGTTCGGGAGAGTGAATGGGTGCTCAAGAAGAGCCCTGAAAATCTCCGGGATCTCTGTAGTCATTTTGAAAATAGTTTGCAATAATGTCAACAAATGGTATTAAAGTTGACCTGCAGCTTTTGGTAGACAATGGTGGAATACAAGACCACAGTAGCTGGCTGCACTGAGGATTACATGAATATGACAGCTCCCATCAAGTGTCGAAAAGTGTAAACAGGTCATACTCATTGAACTCTTAGCAAGTTACTTAACGCTGCCCCGCCCCTCAGACCCAGTCTAGCCAATCAGCGCCATACTTTCCACCACAGATCGGCGGAAAAGGCGCTGATTGGTTACTTATCCTGTCCATCACAGCAACGAAAGCCAAACAGAACCCGCCTCTGTTACCTAAGGTGAAAAAATGGAGCTCCTAAAAGAAAGTTATGTAATGTGGCGGATATTAAACTCTGAATAGTAATATAAACATCTCCAGCTGTAGCGTTTCAGTGCGAAACACAATAAACTGTGATAACATTTCGGCGAATGAATAAGAAAAATAAAATAAACACATTTTACACGGTGACAATGCAAATATGTATACTATTAAATAAAGTTAAAAATGTTTAGCTAACTTTAATTTTAATTTAAAGAAAGTGTTTTGGAAACCTTGAAAACACACAAGGCGTAACACGTGTTTAAGACATGGGCACTCACTGCATTTGGACATCGTGTAACAGATAAAGCCCAGGTGAAACCAATTACAATTATAATGGCTCATCTGCACCTAGGTGTGCCTCAGAAATATGCCTTGAACTATAGCGCGGGAATGACACACCTGACTGGATTTTACCATATTAGTTTAATATTAGTTGGCCTACTCATGTTACTGAGGCAAAAAGAAAAGTCATCAAGCCTATTCGGATCAAATACAAAATATCTATATCTGTCACGGAGTATACAATTTGATATTTGAAAGACTTCAGACTGAAAAGTTGTATACGGTTGGGTACTGAGAATAAATCCACGTGCTTGACTGTTTTTGTAAGACCACGTGTGAAAAAAATTAACTAACCCCCCTGTGGACAGTGACGCACTCAGGGGTCATCTTTAAATGTCTCCATGTCCCCATGGCCTTATGCCATCCTGGTATTCAATTAAATATCATTGCTATGCAATAGTAATGGCACTCTTTTCAGCATAAAATGCATACAAAAATGTTGTTTTAAATGCAGATTAATGGTGAAAATCTGTACAAAAACTGTAAAGATCAGACTGTCCAAAGTCCAGTTAACTGTCTTGCCAGCAACTGTGAGGGCATAGGTTTCAAAGACTATTACATCAGCAGACTGCAAGTGATTTCGACATATTGATCCTTGAAACATACATTGAACATTTGAACGAGGGACAAAAACATAGTTAATGTAACCTCTTTTGAAAACAGGATATTGGAGGGATAAAGAACTTAGTATCCTGCAATAAAAGTATTTAAAGTCACTGATGAGTTTAATCTGAACTGCTGAAACATGCAATTGGGAATGCCCTTTAACATATAACATTGTGTTAACAGTAAGTTACTGGTTCTTTGCATTCAGAAGTGAAACATTAGTTTTTTGAACAATGAGTCTACGTTTCACAAACTTTTTCTATGTAGGGTATCTGTGCATAGTGTGTCACTAAAGTGCCCTTAATTTCTTAAAGAGATGCTAATGAGTTTATTTGAATTTACAGAGAGTTTGTTAATCAAAAGATAGTTTAAGTTTTTACAGACTGTTTTCAGACAAGTGTCAAAGTGAGTGTTTCAAAAGTTTTGGCTTGCTTCAATCATTCACACTGTCTGAAAATGCTATTAAAAATCCTCTCCCGTAACTTTCATTGTAAATAATGGGGTTAAAATGAACTCTGTGGCTTCAGCGATTTATGTAGACGACATTCTTCTTTCTCATGCTGTTTTACCCCATCAATCTGAATAAGAAACAGTGTCCATAGAGATGCAAGAAGGGAAACCTTTCTTAAAGACTTATTAGATCAATCACCTAATGTGTGAATGTCTTTGATCAGCAATGAGAACTGCACATGGATAACTCTTATCATGCAATGATCAGTCTCACTTCATGTTCGTTTCCTTTGAAGATAAGGTGAAAGTCTGATACAATGAATGGGAGAAACAGTTTTCTAAAACAGTCTGTTTATTAAATGCTTTCAAGAGATTTGGTCCACTTGTGTGATCATGAACTTCCAACCAGGGAGGAGAAAAGAGAAAACAAAGTCAAGAAGACAAAACAAAAAACATAAAACAACAAAATGTAAAAATACAGTACAAAAAGAGGCCTTGTTTTTCCACTTCTAGCAACCCTGGTTTTCTATCTGAGTTGTTAAAAAAACAATTTGAATAACCAATTAATTTAACTGATAGAAAACTGATAAATGAAGATTTATTTCAGGCTGTGTAGGTGTGATGTTGTTGAGGGAGAATCATGTGATGCAAACTGGTTTTGGGGGAGAGGGATAAAGCAGGGTGTGTCACATGATTTTTTCCTTGATCAGAAACTTATCCAAGTCGAGGACTGTGTCATTTCATTAAACCTCAGCAGGATGCGACGACCAGAACTAACCGCATGGACTTGACAAGACTCAGACTAAAGCTGCTTTTATCAGAGGAGGGTGAAAGATGACTTTTAAGTAATTTGTAGGTATTTCCCAAAACAGTTTTTTTCCAAACTGCAGTACTTCCATTTGAATGTGCAGACTGGGTTGTTTGATTATAATACAGTGAAGTTTAGTCTGTAAATATATAAATCTTCAGGACTTTTTCCCCATGCCTTTTCTTTTTAGCATAAAGCTGTATTTGCTACATTGAGCTGATTTCATCAAAATGCAAACACAAATTTTGATAAAATGAAACACCAACAAAATGTGTGATTTGTCACGAGCACAGCCTCCCCGTAAGTTTGTCATGATTCTCCTTCATCGACAACACACACCAAACAAACAGCCCGGGTATCCACAGTTTACTTTGTTTGTTTCGGAGCATGTCAGTAACATCATGAATGCTGGCCTTTCTCCAGAGCTGGAGGAGGAGCCTCCACTCAAACGCTCTCTCGTTTTTTTTATCTTCAATATAACTTTAATCAAAAGGGACTCAACATGGATGACAGACTTTTTATCAAGTGGTCTCTGGTTTATTTATATAAATCAGCAGCCGTATCATGTATTTCTGTAATTTTTCCTTCTGATGGTGATATGCAACATCATTATGAGCCAGAATCAGATAAAGCTATGTGGCTATATGTTGATTTTCCATCGTTAGTTATTTTAAAGTTACCTAACCTTACATTCACAGACTGATAAAGAGCATTTGAGTGAGGCGCACTCTCCTCACAACGCCTCAAGCAACAAGATGGTAACACATTCTGACCACAGCAACCTCTTCCACAGCCACAGAAAAAAAATCAGCTCCACCATCTCTTCGCTGAATTACCTCATAAAGGGTGTCTAAGTATTATAATAGGTATCAGGTATAATATAGGGTATATATAAGCAAGATTATACAATAGGGGTATGTATCATCTTATAGGTGTAGTATATTGAATAAGGCGCTATATGGGAGTATATAGGCTACTATGTATGCTTTGTTTCCAGATCTGTCTTTGAATCCATTAAAACATTAACGTGCAGCACAGGCAGCGAGCAGAGAGATCTGTTTGTAGGATTCAAACTACGGCTGTGTAGAGGCGGAAACCGTTATCTTAAATCATCAGTTACACAGGTTTACCTTTGACCAGAGCCTAAACAATCCCAACGTCTACAAACAGAGCTCAGACAACATTCACCTATAACAGGTCTACTGTACTGCTTCCACTGTCTCACATGATCAACAGCCTGCAGCTGTGTGCAGCTGATTACACGTCATATCTACCTTCTGCTCGCGGCCTCCCAGACAGAGCTGTGCACTGCTGCATACACAGACGCATATTACTGTCAATTATTATATTCATACATGGATACATATATAAAGAGAGTTATACATTGCAATTAACATACATATATCAATAGCATATAGAGAAGAAATAGAAATAGTCAATAGATAGCAATCATTATCGTCATCATATTCATCATAATACTAGGAGTAGTAGTAATACGATCCCTCAGAGAAGCTAATACCTGGGCTGTTCCAGACAAGGGCTCATTATAAACAACCCCCCCCCCAAAAAAGAGCAGTGGAGTAACCAGCAGAGCTGACCTGAGGTCTGCAGGATGGACTTGTTCACCTCAGTTAATTCATTGATTAGGGATTGTGTCCGTTTGAAGAGGCAGGATGATTAAGACAAAACTACTTGATCTATCAATCCACTGATCCTAATGTCGAGCCTACAGACACTATATGACACTTTTTTACACAAATAAAAGTCTTTCCTTTATCTTTAAATATTTTGCACAAATGCTGATTTGATGTGTGAAATGTCAGTATTTCAATGCAGTGATACTGTCTGTTGATTAAGTGCACTGAGCCAAGTTCACTACTCAAAATATAAAAGCAACAGAAAGTGCAGCTCTTCATGATTCAGCCGTTTACATTGGAGAACAACATTTATATAGTCTGTAAATCTGCTTTAGCCACTCCAGAACAAAGAAAACGCCTCTTCTGTGGGGGGGGGGTTCACTCAGTTTAACCCTTACAAATCAATCTCCACACCTTCAGTCTGAAAACCAAATCAAATCAATCTCTGGTGCAACCTTTTCACACAAACCCTGTCTGGAACAACCTGCACAGAAGGGAAAAATTACAAAATAAAAAGAATAATCATTAAAAAAAAAAAAAATCACTATAGTCATCTAGTTCAGCAATACATGTCATATAGCAATACCTCAATTACAAGGAGTTCTTCTATGTAATCAATACAGCTTTTCAGGTTATATATTTATTAAGCTTAACCGCTAAGTTATCAATTATCATTAGTAGTATACCATTATATGTAAATATGTATAGTATGTGTGTATATGTATCAGAATATAGACATACCTCTGTCGTGTCTCGGCCACAGTAAAGGCTTGAATAGGATAGCGACAGGTGTTCTGCCAATGTGTGTGTTAGTGTGTGTGTATGTGTACGTTGATGTGTTGTTTATAGGCACAATATGGGGTATGAATCATTATCCTGTCTTAAGCTAGCAGGTTTCCCATGATGCAGATTAATGTGAGGGGCCCTCAGCCAACAGGAACACAACACTCTTGTTGCATATGAGGAACACGGGTGTCCATCAGAAGGCTGTGGGGCATGGTTGGTTTCCAATCAAACAATGACCCCAGTTCAACTGGAGAAGTGGCGACCTGCCCTTACGTCCAAGTTATCTTTAATATCATTACCCAAAACTATAGAAACATACATTATTTATTATTTCATCTTTCAATCAGAAATCTTTTCCCAGCTCTCTATTATCCTTCATTTGGACGTTTTTTTTTCTCTTTAAATGATCACAAAACTTTTTATTTTTAACTGAACTCTCCTGCAGAGTCAGTGTTTCCTCTGAACTTCAGTCAAAGTGAGGTCATCATTCAGTGATGGGCATCTGTGGTCTGAACTGATCTATTGCTGAGAGCAGCTCTAGCTAGGACTGTATGTGTGCTGCAGTCACATCTTTGAAACCCTTCTTCACTCACTGCATGTCTCTGTGCGCTGCTTACCAGTACAGTGTAATGATGGTGAATAGCACCTAGGTCGCTTTGGCAACGATTGCTTTCAGCCATTAGCCGTGTCCAACTTAGCAACAGGTGAATCATTAAGACGTGTCGGCCTCCCCCCTTTGTGTCAACCTACAGGGCGCCTACAGTCATGCGTGCTTGATTCACCTGGACGTAAGCTGAAAATGACTACAGGAGTAAGCTGTGCGTTTGTCCAATGAAGGGGCTGCTGATAGGGTTTTAAGCGGGGTTGTGTTATATCACTAAAGACGGGAAAAATTCTGTTACACCGTCTTGTTTTTGAGCATGTAAATAGTCTTCTATGAAAACATTCCACAACCACAGCAACGTTTTAAATGACTAATTTCCTATTTTTAAAGGCCTGTGCAGGCGTTACATTCATAGCACTCTACCAATATGGCAGACAATATAACAGGGAAGTAAAACTCCCCTTGGGACAAAAAAAAGCTCAAAATATTGAATCCCTAGAAGTTATTCTGCCTCTCTCTCTCTACGTTCCCATGAAGGAAGGAGAGTAGAATTTAGTTGCTCAAAGAAAAGTTTCCACCAAGAACCTCTTTTTACATTGCTTATAGTTTCTTCAGTCTTGTTAGCCGTTGACAGCACTGAGGGCTCAGCAGTTTTGGCACTACAAAGAAAAAATGTCACACGTACAAGTGCCAAGCTTCAAATAAGTTTTGAACTATCACCAAGCAAAATGTATGAGCTGCGACCAGCGCGCCCACCAGGAATTGTTTCAGTGCTGCGAGGAGTTCAGAACACAAAAAAGAAAAATAGATACTCAGTCTAAGAGCTCTAGGGAATACTAGCTGACTTAAATCAGGGTTAAACAAGCTGTCTGTGGAATTTCTGTGGTAAGATCTGTTGAATGGAAACCTTAAGATGCTGTGTGTAACTGCAGCGTTCTCTCGGTGCTGACTGGTGCCTGTGGTCGGTATATAATGTGCGGTGAGACTGTGTTTGCTTGTGTGTGTACATGTATGAGGGTGGTTGTTTGTCGATCTGCTCTCACACTGCGGGCTAGATGCTCGAAGAGGTCAGACTGGCAAAGTGACAGACGGGTGAATTGTAGCTGGTATAGCAAGCCTGTCTCTTAGTCTGCAGCTCAGCGGCGATCAGCTGCATCTGCTCAAGCTCAGAGATCGTCTCCGTCTGACAACCCCCGTCCTCCCTGAAATCACAGACACGGATCATCTCTCACACTCTCATTAAAAAACATGGGAAGTTTTCAATCACAGATCACTTTCCATGAACTATTATAAAAGATTCTGGGTGCAAATATCTCTATTTTTTTCTAGAATTTCTATAAATAGAAATATAGTGTTAGCTTTAAAGCTACTCACCATGCCCTCTGTATAATCTGCTGTTATGGTGACCTGCTTGTCCTCTGGGGGCGGGGTCACAGCTGAGCTGTCTGTGCGTCTGCTCTGATTGGTGAGCTGAAGCCACAGTTCATACATCTGTTGCATATCTCTCACTGAGGAGAAGCGAAGCAAAGCAGGAGAGGGAGAAAAATGACCTCTGTTAACTAGAACACAGTGTTATGAAAAACAATTACAGCAGGTGAGCTTGCACTTAAAGAGGAGGCACACAGATCAGAGATCCAACAGCAGGCCTAATCATGTGAAACCCACTATCATAACTGTGATCCTTTCTTTTAGTGCAGTTGAATAATTAGAAATACCATAAAACCTTAAAGCTATGACAATTAAATTAAAAATCAGAGCAATACAATGATTCAAACTGGATCTAAATGTCCTAAAGACATTCAGACTTTATGATATCCTTCTGGCACCTCTGTTGTAACATTACATGATTTACAGCCCTAAAAAAATCCTTTTTTTTCTCGCACTGGTGTTTTAGAAAACCCTCATTTCAGCCTCTGTCTCCTTCATTTTAGCTGCTTTCTCTTTAAGGCCTCTTGCTCCACAAACCCCCTTTCCTCTGATTGGCTAGCCCTCTGGAGGCATGTAGGGGGCAGAGCTATGGGCAGACTCTTCTCAGTGTTGCTGGGGGCGTGGTGGTCTGCTGTGCCAGCAGCACAGATGAACCAGTTATGAGATCCTTATGCAAGGATCTCATAAATTCAGCAAATCTTGTGAAGATCTCGTGATTTTTTTTTTAAAAACAACCGTTTTGAGTGGTTTACACTCCAATTCAGGGATAACTACAAAATACGCACACCTAGCTGTTTGAAAACTTGCACATGTTTAGTGTGGACTTCCAACATTGTTACTTTATATCTATGTTTGAAATATGAGAAAGCATAACACCCCCTCTTTAAGTACAGCTCATGCCCGACCACTATTTTGTCTTCTTGCTCTAAATACAGTGATAACAAAACTCATTGGCTCTGAATGGCTCTTACAGCTGTTGTTTTTCATGTACGTCCAGACATCTCTCTCCTCCAGACTGTGGGCAAATGAGCAGTTCCCAATATAGTGGCACTTCTTCTGCTTCATTACATGCACACACATCTGAAAGAAGCAAAAACAGAGGATCACAAAGAGATAACTTAACTGAGAACTCTAAAGGTTGTTCTGTGGCTATCTATGTCCGTCACGGTTATCAGTGAGGGAAATGTTGGGATTCTAGTGAGTTGCATAAAAGATATTGATTGTTCGCCTTTGAATGAACTCTCTCTAAACACTTGATATGGCAATCACACATGTACTGAAGCACCTTGTTATTCAACACTGATGAATGTGTTAACACGAACACTGTCAAAGGCGCACTTGAAGCGACACAATAATAAGACTCAGAGGGAAGGAAATTTACAACAACACCTGTCCCCCAGGGCACAGACAGAGTCAGCTGTACAGAGCATGTGAGAGGACGAGGGGTGGAGAGGGAGTGAGGGAAAGACTCACGTCATATTGCTGTGGATATGTGCGGGAGAAAGGTAGAGGCCGGACAACGACCCATTTCTTCTTCTCAAAGGATTTCACCAGAAGGACCCGGCGCTCCTTTGTCCAGCTAAAGACACAGAACACCAAGTCGAATTTTAAACAAAGAGAGGAACACGAGTGAACAAGTTTAATGGACATTTAAAACATTAGTTTCTTTCTGATATTAATTTGCTAAGGATTCAAGCCTGAAAGTAACAGGTGAAATCTCAACATACATATTTCATATCTGGCTTTTATATGAGGTTTGTGAGTTGAGCTTAATACTCTGGAAAGTCTTTAGACTATTTAATATAGGTATTAAAGCAGCAGACAGAAGTCTCTCGCGAGGAGTGTGTTTATATTAAACCACTCAGTGTTAAAGCTGGGGTTGGTAATCAGATTTAGATACACTTTTTGTCATACTGGTTAAAATGATCTTTATGTCCCGATGGCAATCAATACATAATGTGTTCCTAAAAAAGAGAGAAAAAAAGCTGCTATCTACAGCCGGAGTAAACCTGGGAAAACACCAACCACCACCATCAACCAATCAAATCATGTCCTGCCGTTCTGCCCGCCTCCTGCGTGTACATTTCCCCAGCTTGCACTCCCCGTCTCCTGTCTCTGCTTCCCCTGACTCTATTTATTGCCCCTCTCACTCGACCTCGGGCCTGTCCCCTCTGACCCGATGAGGTGCTTTGCTCAGGACTGTAGTCCGGATCAGTCTAAAAAGCTCTCACCACGGGGGCTCTGACAAGCAAAAGAATTAATGACATTCAGTAAGTCCTACAGAAAAGTTATATGTACTGTAGCGTCCGTCCATACGCTGTAGGGATGACGAGCCGATTCGTGAACATATTGAGTTTTAATAATCGGTCACTGTTGGCCGTGATCAAGCCAACCAACAAAACAACTCCCGCTCACACACTCTACACTTCTCCTGATGCCTTCACTAACCGTCAACACTGTAGGAATTAAGAACATCTACACTGAACACGTTTAACAAACAGTAGAGCTGTTACAGTATTATATGCGTTAAAACTTTTCTCCTGATATCATGTCACCAGTACAACTGGATAATGCTAGCATGACAGTTGTGAGTACTAACAGCAGCCATGTTTGTTTGTGTTTTTAATTTTCACTATGATAATGTTTTGGTGAGGACCGGTTTTGAATCAGTCACGATCATATGGTCGCAAGTCAGCGGTGCTCATGCATGTGACGGGGGGGGGGGTCGTTTTGGAGGAGCTCCGAGGGGAAGGGGGGAGGGGTTTGACAGAATGTGAGCGGCAAAAATGAAGTAGAATTTTGTGGCTAGAGAAGCTACAACAAAGTAATGTTGAATCTTTTACCATCTTTTAAAGGCATTTTGCCTTTTTAAGCTGAAGAGAGACAGGAAATGTGGGGAGTGGAGAGTGGGGGAGGACATGTAGCAAATGGTCGACCGGCCGTGAGTCGAACCGGCAACCTCTGCGACGAGGACTGTAGCCTCTATATGTGGGGCGCTTAGACCGCTAGGCCACCAGCGCCCCTGTTGTTCTTTTCTATGTTTGTAAAAGAAGTGACCGTGATTCATCATTACTTGCTGCTCTAAAACAATTGTGGGCTACAGTTCACGGCACCAAAGAACAATCCATTTCCAGCAATGCAAGCCGATTTTCTTCATGGCTATGAAATTACAGTAACGGAAACTCAGGTTCTTGCTCATACCAGATCTGGTGTTCTGTGCAGAATCAAGGGCGCCTCTGAAACTGATATCATCATTAGAGTCCATGACATATTAAAACTGACAAACAAGCTGGAACATAAGCTTGAAGATTGGTTCTGAAAAAGTTCACGCTGCTACATAGCTCTGAACTATGTGTGTGTGTGTGTGTGTGTGTGTGTGTGTGTGTGTGAGATTGTGAGAGAGAGATTGTGAGAGAGAGAGAGAGAGAGAGAGAGAGAGAGAGAGAGAGAGAGAGAGAGAGAGAGAGAGAGAGAGAGAGAGAGAGAGAGAGAGAGAGAGAGAGAGAGAGAGAGAGAGAGAGAGAGACAGAGGCCTCACCTGTGCCGTGCTTTGGCCGTGCAGTACTTGAGGTTCTTGTCGGGCTCGTTGACCTGTCCCTCTCTCCAGCACTGGCCGCACACAAACTTCATTTTCAGGTTGAGGGGTCGTCCTCTTCCAGCCACCGCTCCCAACCCTCCCACCCCCATCCCGCCCATCGGACTCACACCACCCCCACCGAGGCCATCTCCACCTACACCTCCGCCACCCCCCATTCCCCCCACTCCTCCTGCAGGTAGGCTGCTACTTGGATGGGGTATGTGAATGGGCTGGAACACAGAAAGAGAAGGACTTTGATTTTGATTCTGACATTAATTTTATTCAATCTTGGTAGCTTTGTTTTTTTTATGATTGAGGGTGAAAAGTCTCAGCATTCTCTCCTACCTTCTGCTGCTTCTGTGCGTTCTGTTCCAACCTCTGCCAGTGCCTCTTGGACTCTTGCACCATCTCTTCATGGGTGATACCTGAGGGAAAACATCAGGGAGCAGCTCAGAAAATAATTCCTTCAGTTATTCATGACACATTTGATTCCGTTTATGGCTGTTGACTAATTGGAATTTATTTAACTTAATCTGTGTGTTTTCTACCCACCAGTATCCTGCTGCAGGACCCAGCATTTCAGCTCTATTACAGAGTGAGCGAAGGAGCAGCTGTCTTCACGCTGGCAGCCATAGCGAACCTCGTGGCGGCACACGTCGAACTGGCAGAGAGGATGCAGGGGACGCACCTTACTGTAGCGTACATTGGCTGACCTCACCACGTGCACAAGGCACCTGAAGCAGAGAGAGAAGTGTGTCATCATATAATTCCTCCCCTCTGTGTTTCACCAAGCTGCTACACAACCAAACTAAGATCATCATTTTGTAAAGAGTCCGCTTCAGACCACGTTTAACTCACTTGTTGTCGTCGAATGGGTGTCGAGCTGTGAGGTTCGAGCACACCGATAAGTTTTCTTTGCTGCGTTTGCTAATGATGCGAGGCTTACTGTCAAAACATTCCTGATAAAAGAGCAAAGAGAGGAAGAGAAGTCAGAGTCTGATTCTTGTGATAAAAAAGGTTAAGGTATAAAAAGACAAAGAAAAACAGAAGCACAGCCTGTGGTCTGACCTCACAGAGGAACATGAACATGCCCATATGGAGCTGCAGCAGTCTGGTGACACTGAGTGCCCGTCTCTCTGTACTGCCCAGTGGATCAAACAGCAGCTCTCTGCTCAGCGCTCCCTTCCTCTCCTGAGTCCACACATCAATCTCCTCCTGGCAGTACGCAAACGTACAGTTCTCCCCGTACTGGCACTCCTGACGCTCCTGCACCTCTGTGGGACACAGGGAGACACTGTGTTGAAGAGAAGGAGAACAGACCTGTTCCCAAATGTCACCAACATTTTACTGTTGAGTGTATTTACAAGCTGATTATTGCACCTATATATTCATATGGCTCCATTCTTTATAAAGACTGCATACCTTTACAGAGCACAAATGCCCCCAAGAAGTTGTTCCGTGCCGGTCGTGGCCTGATCCTCTTCCAAGTAGGGTCATCTGTGCTTTTGATGCGGCATAGCAGCACGTCCCTTTTGCAGCGGTGTGCTGCCTCTGGCTGATACTTGTAGTCCATCACTCGTGGACCTGTGAGCAGGAGGAGGGGAGACACTGGACAATGTCATTTACAATATTTTATAGGTGTTTTTATTAGATGAGATAAATCCTTTACATAAGATAAGATAGTCCTTTATTCATCCCACAATGGGGAAATTTAAGTGTTACAGCAGCAAAGTAGACAATGCAAAAGAGTATAAAGCAAACAAGAGCCTATAAAATATCAATTATTAAAAAGTTATTATGAATTCAAATTGAAGAGGTAAAAATAAGCATATCTTACAACATATATACATATATATTATTGATTATAGAGTCTCACACTTTTACATAGCAATGTGTTTCCCATCGGTGTGTGAAAAAGAGACTCAACATTCCTTTAGAAGTTTTTAGGCCATTTGACATGAAATGAACACAACTCCCACTGTGGAAATTTGCATGAAAAAGGATCAGTGTTGAACAACTTAAACCAACCTATTCTGCTATAACAGGCGTGACAGGCCTGACGAAACTCATGTGTAGCTGCGAGGGGGTTCCTGGAGAGCAGAGACAGGTTGGTTCCTGCTGGACCATTCTGAAGAAGAGGAAGGGACACAGAAATGAACACAAAAGCTCCTGAGGAGCACTTTTAGAAATTGCTACTCAATAATACAGATAAAGATAAACAAGCATTTTCCTGCAACGGAAGAGTCAAAACATGTTACCAAGAGCCCCTCTGTGTGTGAATATTACTCACTGCATGTGCAGCACTGTGGTTGCGCATTCCAGGGATGAAGCTATGACACACTCGGCCCCCTGCAGACCAAGACACAAGGACACTGATGTCAGACATCATACTGTAATGGTGCTGACTCATACTTACTGCTGCTGATGGTGGAGGTTGAACTGACTGAAGCCCTCTGAATCCATTACTTATTTATTTCGATCCCTATTAGGCCACTACCAATGTAGCAATTATTCTTTTAGGGTCTGGACTCTGCATTGTGCAAACATTACACAATAAAGAAACAGTCCTGCTCTTGTATTTACTTGCAGTATATCAGCTACATTTACCTGTGGATTACCTTACATTATTGCTGCTGATTTATCATTCATTACAGTCTCTATACAGTAAACACGGGAGAGTGGGAGGATGTGACTACTTCTTACCATCATAAAAATGGGCATGGCACATGTAATTAAGTACAGGAAATCAGGTAGTATAAGTCTTTAAATATTCAACGTGTTAGGACAGCTTTTTCAAAACAAACTATATGTTTCCCTAAGTCAAGTTTTGGGTATTTTTTTCTCACCAGGGAGAGTGTACTCAGACAACGAGTCCAGCCCGCCAGCAGCAACTCCTGTCTTCCCTTCTCCATCTGCAGCCCCAGTGGAGAAGCCTCCCAGTGCGTCCTGCGCCTGGGTGGAGCCCTGGTCTCTCTGGGCCAGAGGCAGGTAAGGCTCCAGGGGGGAAATTTCGCTGATGGAGGAGCTGAAAAAGGCTGAGGGAAGCTGGGGTGATGGGGCTGGAAGGCTTGGAGAGTACGGAGGCCGAAGACCCATCGCTGTGTTGGGGAGGTTGGTTGGGATTGCACCCTGGACTGGACTCTGGATCAGGAGACAAAAAGAAGCTAATGTTAAATCTTTGAAGGCCTAAGCCTATCACTTAAAGTCTTGCCTACTAAAACCCAAATGCCCGCTTTGCTTATCTGTCCTTCACTCACTTCACTGACTTTCTTAGGGATGCACTCGAGCAGACTGTCCAGCTCGTCCTTGAGGCTGCCGCATTCCTCCATGTGTTCCGACACGGGGACAGAATACGGCATAGGAGGCAGAGCCTGGCTGCTGGGGCTCTCTGACAGGTCAGTGCAGGGGGACACTACGGGGCTTGCCGGCTCGTCGCTCACTGGGATTGGTGTGGCCAAGGGTGCAGGGATGCACTGCGCACTAGACAGGCCTTCTGAGATGGACGAACACAATAAATAATGAATAAAAATAACGTAACAGTTACGTTTAAAATATGCAAAGAAAGATTGAGGTTTGGGTTGGTGCAGACATGCATGTCATACCTGGCCCAATGTCGCCCAGAGATTCCAGCCCATTGGACGACATCTGAGAAGAAAAATTAAGACATGGTTAGCCTCTTTCCTTCCCTCACCTCATTCCAAGTCTTTTGCGCTGTTCTGTAATGACAGCACTTACCTCTCCTGTGGGTGGAGAGCTCTCCCCATGACCCTCCCCTTCTGTGGCCGTGGATTCTGTCTGTAGGCTGACATAAGCTTTACGACCTTTCAGACCCAGTTTACTAGCTAAATCCTGAGCAAGGTCACTCACCTGCCTGTCCTGAAAGTTCAGTTAGATGGGAAAATGGTCAGTCTTACCAAGGAGAAGTTCAATACAGGCGTGGGATTAATTAATAGGGCTATGTCCACTAATGCTGGTTTTTGCCCTCGCAGCACCTGTTTTCTATTCAAACTAAATGTAGTTTATCATTTTCAGCACTCAGCAGTTCAGCTTGAAAACATCCTCAGTGTCAGCTGATTAAAGTCGCTGTGCTCTCAGTCGAAAATAGTTCCACTTTTGGAACACTGCAAAGCTTTTCAATGTCACTTCTTGATCACTGACCATTCAGAATCAAGAAGATGTGGGACTTTTGATATCAACTATAAACAACAATGTTGTACAAAGGTGAAACTAACCACACTTCAATATGTGGAGCTGCTACTGATAATACAACACAATTTCTATCAATTGTTTTTACATATTGTCCTTTGAGGTGCACAGGACAACTTACATTAACCTAAAAAGAATAAAGCCTGGTTTATAATTATGCGTCGACTCTACACAGCAGCTGCCAGCGCATATGTGAGCACCACATACTTCTGTGTTGATGTGTCCATGTTGCACAGCAATACTCCACCGAAACACTTGATGGTCAGGTCGCCTGTTTTAGGCCCCGCTACCTTTATGGTTTACTTTTTCACACAGTTCCAGACGTTTTACGTTAGCTTACAGCTGATACATTTAGCTGTTTATCCTACAGCAATGATTACAGGGAAGATTAGAGAGGAGACTTCAGAGGAGATGAAATGCACAACCGATTCCAGAAGTGCTGTAAATGCAGGAAATACAGTGCCGTCAAGCAGACCAATCACACAGCACTCAGTCCACGTGTGAGCCCTGGGATTGGCTACGTGCATAGGCCTCTGTGTAGGTAAGGGGGCTAAGCAGCCCAAAGGTGTAGGCTACGTCATAGGCTATGCCGTCGACCGGATGAAGGAGTATAAACCAGGCTTAAGCGTCAGTGAGAAGTGCTCTGAAATTGAGGTTGTTGGCGCCGTCTGTGTAAAATCCGCAGCATTATTGGACACAGCCCATATGGCATTTGCATTAATATTTCTACATACATGAGGTGCTGTGAGGAGACATTTGGTTACACACTCGTAGGCCTCTCTGAATCGTCCAAGCTCCCTCAGACAGATTGCTTTGCGGTACAATGCTTTGCGACTGCCTTCTGACACACACAGTGCGCTGTCACAGTCCTGAACACCACGCTCATACTCCCTCTGAGATAGAAACAACAAAAGGTTTAGTCATAGTGTAATGGCCAGAGCAGCAAGGGTTTAAGCAACAACATTCAGAAACTAAAAGTGTGTATAATTACTTGTATTTTAACATAATCAGAGTTACTGCCTGATCTATGATAAGTCACAATGACACATTTTCTACAACTCATTGTCTACATAAGCATCTGCAGATGACATGTTCCCACTTTCCCCCTCCTTCTCACCGTCTGGTAGAAGGCGGCTGCCCTGTTGACATAGAGGCTCTCCAGCAGCTCTTTGGGGATGACAAGGGCCTCAGCCTGAGCGTAGCGGGCAACACTTATCCCCTCCCCGTACTGCTGGGTTGCCTGACGACAGTCCCCATCTCGAAAACAAGAATTTCCCTCATCCAGCAAGTTACACACCAACTGGGTCAGAAACGCCTGGAGGGAACATGTGGAAAGAGGTCAAAACAGAGATTGAATAATGAGGGGGTGAGAAGGGAAGAGAGGTTAACATAAATAAATAATGGAAAGGTAATAAGAGACAGACCAAAAGGCTCAGCAGGGTAAGAAAAGGGGGAAATAAGAATGAAGGGAAACAATGGTGACTAGATAAATCATGATGCCCAGGTCAAAGTTAACTTTCAAGAGACAATAAAACTAATTGTGTGTATGGCTGTGGGTAAGTCTGAATGAATATTAAAAGAGAATATCATTGATACAAAGAACAAAAACAAACCTCATAACTCTCAGGCTCTGGGAAAGGCAATGATGACCTGAAGAGAGAGAATTAAATGGATGAAGTTAATCTCCATTTACATCAAAAAGGTCCTGCTTGGGTCGTATAACAACTTGTTAATGTAAGAGATGTCCACAGCCAATATAGCTTGTTCACTCACTGGATAAAGCTCATTGCTTTCTGGATTTCCTCTCTTCGTTTCAGACGTTCAGGATCCATATCCTGTGGAGAAAAACAATGTTCACTTCTTGTCGAATGCTTTCCTTTTAAATGTTCCTTGTGTGTCTCACACAAGCACCTGCCGGAGAGCTTTCTGTTTTTACGCCCCTAAGCTATGGAACTCTCTGCCTCTGGAAATTGAAACAGCGAGCTCTCTGGGTGTTTTTAAAAGTAAACTTAAGACTTACCTTTTTAATCTAGCTTTTAATTTGGAGTAAATTAATAGCCCTGGACTGCATTATTATTATTATTATTATTATTATATTATTATTACTGTTATTTATATCATTATTTTAATCATTATTATAATAATCATTGCTTTAACATCCATTCTTCTTATTTATTTATCTTATTTATTTATTTATTGTATTCATCTGATCTTGGTAACGCTACCTTATTTTTTACTTTTCTTTTCACTATTACTTATCTTATTAAATTTACTGTATTGATTTTATTTTATTTTTAAGTATTTTATTTATAATCCTGCCTTTTATAATTTTACCATTGCTGTTGTTTTCTGTCTCTGTTATTCTGTGAAGCACTTTGGGCTGCATGTTTTTATGTTTGAAAGGTGATATTTAAATGAAGCTGAGTTGAGTTGAGTTGAGTTGATAGATATACTTTATTTCAGACCCATAGGTCCATATCAGCACAAGAGTAATATAAGAGACTAAAATAAGTAAGAAAACATGTCCAGCAAGAATTAAAAAGATCACATAACTACAGTTTACACATTCATTTTGATTAAAGCATAAAAATGCATTTGTACCAGTGTTTCCAAAAACAAGAAAAATATCTTGTCACTTTATGTGGGCTCAGTGAGCTCCCTTAAAATTTCATTTTCTGAATCGGCTAAGCCTCACATAAATGTATACAACAAATTTCTCTGTACAGCATGAAGTGTAGGGACATTGTTTGATACAAACATAAAACGTGCACTGGTCCATCTTGGTAGTTTAGGGAAAATTCGATATGCATCATTGTATGCTACCTGAAGCTTTTTCATTTTAGCTCTTCTGTAACTGCACCACACATGGGCAGAATAAAGAAGAGCTCTAAAAAGCTCTGTTTTAACATTATATGTGCACATTGGACATTTACGTGCCAGCATAATAGCCTGTGCACACAGTTTACAGCACTGTTGCTGCACATCATCATCATCATCATCACACAAGTCATTTCTGATAATGTGCCCCAGATATTTGACTTTGTCCACTACACTAAGCACTTGATCAAACATACAGAAAGAAGGAAAGTTTTGCGTCTGATCATCCTTGGCTTTCACAATCATTATAACACTATTTTTGCTGTTGAACTTGATGTCATGCTGCACTCCATGGCTAGAGAGCATATTCTGTGCAGTTGCTGTAAACCAGCACTGTTGGGGGACAAAATGATGAAGTCATCAGCATACCTCAGATGAGTTGAGTTGAGTAAGCTGTATCGACAACCCTGACAACAGCAGTCGAAGTATATACTCATACCATGAATAGGCTGATAGAGAGAGTAATGTAATCATTTGAATGTTAAAAACATGCTAAAGACGTCCTGGTCCAGCTCGGGCCTGCCACTAAAACACGCTATGAAATCATCGGACTCGCGTAAACAAACAGCTGGGACAGATGACGGTGACGCGGGGTCATACTTCAGCTAACTAGCGTTAAGATGTAGTTGGTTGAGCACTGGTTTAGCATGAGACAGTACATTTGGAATTTCAGTCATTTTAGATAGTCATCTGAATGATGGAATGTATCGCTAGCCACAACAATGTTGGGACAACGTTAACTACATTTATTTTTTCATTTACAGGCCAAATTGTCAACTCCAACAAAACCTTACACTGACTGCGGTGTCAGATATAAATATCAGAATGAACATTTCTCTGCTGGTGTAGGTAAAGCAACCCGAGTTTCCCTGCTGCTGGAACGGATTAGCCCTCTAATGCTAGATCACTGGGAGTTAGCATAGCTAGCGTTCAGACATGATGAAGGCAAAGTTAGCTTTCAAAGCGTTCTTGCATCGTTGCCACATTGCAAACATTCTATTGTTTATTTGTCAGTTTTCAAAGACTGTCTGTTGAGCTGACATACAGCTATGCTGCATATAAACCCAGCTATCTATCAGGTTAGTTAGCTTACTTCATATTTCAGTGAGCTAACACTTCACACGACAACTCACCGAGAGTTCAGCTGAGTGGTTTTCAGATCAGAGATAGCTTCGTAGAGTGTGGCAGAAAAGGTAGGGAAATGTGGCCAGCCTAGTATCAGTAAGTATCCAGACGCATATTTGTAGTTTTAGTATCCCTGTCATTGGTATTTGGACGGAGCACGAGTTTCTCTGCGCTACGGCTGCTGCAGGATACTGACTTGCTAAGGTTAGCTAGCTAGCTGCTATGTGTTATGGCGAGTCCAGTACTGCAACAAGTTTGAAGAAGTGTGGCCACATGAGGGAGACAAAACCACAAAGCCTGCGCCAGGGAACTAGTCGGGCTTCGTCTTTACTTGATGCCCTGAGGCAAACTGAATACTTTGATGTACTAAGAAGTAATAGTAATAACTGTTACTTAACAGTGAGTGACTAAATCCTCATGTTTACATTGTTCCAATCACAATTTAAGACCCTGTATTTAAAATGGTTGTCTACAAAACAAAAAAGCATAATGGCCCTTTAAAAGATATCTACAGGGGTGTCAAACTCATTTCAGGGGCCACATACAGCCCAAGTTGTTCTGAAGTGGGCCGGACCAGTAAAAGCATAACATAATAACTTATAAATAACGAAAACTCTACATTTGTCATGTTGTTTTAGTGCAAAAAAGTACAAGTTTATTCTGAAAATGTTCACATTTAATGAACTATCTTTCTACAAAAACAGCTGTTGTATTTTTTGTCATGATGAGTCTCATAGTTGGCTGAATATTTTACTCTTTAACCTGCTGTGAACACACCAAACACACAGGTTTCCCATTCACCTGACACGCAGTGTAATGTTTACAACAGAAGAACAGATAGATTACAATATTGAAGAAGGTAAAGTTGATTATTTTGACCCTTCAGCTCCAGCGTGAGCAGTTTGCTTGCTAGACAGTGTTGTATGCAGGGGTGTAGTGCTAGTGTTAGTAGTTAGTGGATCATCTGATAGTGCTCTAAAAAGACTTTATGAATCTCAACCAGATTATGCAAATTATTGCATGGTAAGGTTTTAACCTAAATTTGTGGCTGCAGTGACAAACTGAGTTCACAAATGATTGACAAGTGATTTTGAGAGTATGCAGTGATTTCCACCACAGAGACATATCTGTATTTGATACATTGCTGCCGAGGGCCCAAAGATTTTGGCCATCCAGTATTTGTTTTTTGGCCTTGATGTTGATGATGTGCTATTATATGATAAAAGCCCAAATTCCTTGCTTGTTCACTCACTGGATAAAGCTCATTGCTTTCTGGATTTCCTCTCTTCATTTCAGACGTTCAGGATCCATATCCTGTGGAGAAAAACAATGTTGACTTCTTGTCGAATGCTTTCCTTTTAAATGTTCCTTGTGTGAAATGATTCAGAAATTGTTGAAAAATTTGCTTCCACAGTCTTACACCAAATTATGACTTCCCCTCATCTGTTTCTAACCTGTTGCAAATGATCAAACTAGTTGGAAATTGTTCCTCCAGGTTTCTTTTTTTAAGTACATCACAGCCTTTTCAGCGTTTTGTTTCCCCTGCCCCAACTATTATGGGACCGGTTGCTGGCATCAACTTTTAAATGAGCATATTTTTCATAAAACAATAATGTTTTTCAGTTTCAACATTAGACGTGTTGTCTTTTTCCCTATTCTCAATTAAATATAGACTATTTACGAACCATGAAATCCTGTTATTATCAACATTTTGGAACTTGGGTTTTTAGTTAAACCTATAAAGAAACAGATAGTTCTTGCATTTGCATATAAGAAAAACCTTTGTGCTGGGGCAGTTAATATTTCTGTCTAACTTCAGCCCAGCAAGTAATGTTTTGTTCTAAAAACATTCTGTTAATGTTACAGAGAATGTTCCTGTAATGTTTTCAGCGGGAAGTTTGCTTTGTGTTCAAAGAATGTTCTCTAGTAACATTCTCTTAAAACATTAAGAAAATGTTAAGTGACAACAGTGCTCGAATATTACGCCCTAATGTTCTTGAAACATTCTCAGTGGGAAGTTTTCTTTATGTTCACAATTTGTTATCAGATAACGTACTCTCAAAACAATCAATAATTGTGACCCAAAGAATTTTATCAAAACATCCTTTGATGTTAAAGATAAAACATTCCATCTTTGTTCTAATTAAATATCCCCGAAATATTCTTAAATAAAAGATTTTGTGATTTGAAGCGTTAGAAACAACCTGAAAACATTTTTTACATGTTGCTCGAGAATGTTGCTTCTTTGTTACTCAGTAACATTATGGGAACATTTTATACTCAATAATCTTTTTCCTAAATATTAATACCAAAACATCCTCTGAATGTTAAAGACAACTGTTCTTCTTCATTCTTCATTAACAGTTAAAAAAGGACACATTTTTAAACTGAAAGACATCCTTAAGATGTTCTTCGATTATTAAACTCTAAACCGTGTCTGTTACCGAAAGAATATTATCAAAACATAACCGAAAAAAAGAACATTATTTATATCGATAAACATCCTTAAGATGTTCTTTGAATATAACACTCAGAACCTTGTCTTGAAACATTATCAAAAACATATAGGGAATGTTAGCAGAGGTGTCAAGTAACGAAGTACAAATACTTTGTTACCTTACTTAAGTAGAAATTTTGGGTATCTATACTTTACTGGAGTCATTATTTTTCAGCCAACTTTTTACTTCTATTCCTTACATTTTCAAGCAATCATCTGTACTTTCTACTCCTTACATTTTAAAAATGGCCTCTTTATTCTTATTTCTTTTTGGCTTGTTTTCATTCATTTAATACGTTAATGTTCAGTAGTACACATATATGTTCTTTTATGTATCTGCATTGTACTAAAATGCATTTATTTTCAATGGGCATGAAAGTGGCTGAAACAGGTGCAACCCAAATATTTCAACATTAACATATTAGTATAGGATTATAGTCATTATGGCCTTCAGAAACATGTTTTTTTTGGAGGTGGGGTGGTGCACTAGGCCTCTGTGGCGCAGCTTATAAGCTTTTGTCCTTAATGACGTTTTTTCCCCTTACATTACTTTTACTTTTATGCTTTAAGTAGTTTTGAAACCAGTACTTTTACACTTTTACTTGAGTAAAAAGCTTGAGCTGATACTTCAACTTCTACAGAAGTCTTTTTAAACCCTAGTATCTATACTTCTACTTGAGTAATGAATGTGAATACTTTTGACACCTCTGAATGTAACCTGGAGGTAACCATAGACTGTAAATAAAAAGGGTGGTAACAGCAGGTGGCGGTGTAAGTCATGTAGATCATCATGTTTGACCGGTTTGTCAACAGAACCAACGAAGAAGAAACCGGCAGCATGACGTCACACAGTTTAGCAACCGGCGCGCTGCGCGGAAGAGCGGCGTGAGAGCGCGCTCGATTCTTGGGAAATACTTTCTGTGGTA
Organism: Notolabrus celidotus; assembly: GCF_009762535.1. Taxonomy (NCBI): domain Eukaryota; kingdom Metazoa; phylum Chordata; class Actinopteri; order Labriformes; family Labridae; genus Notolabrus; species Notolabrus celidotus. The sequence continues at coordinate 9,801,207 of NC_048289.1, forward strand.
AGGTCTTTATGCAGTCTATGGGTAAGGTACAAAGCTCGAGTTTGATCTGTGATGATAGCTAAATGGCCGCACGAAACATTACTACATTTGTCTGAGGTCACATTCACCCTCGTATCACTTTAAGAAAGGCTTTAGCTGTGAATGGGTCTTATATTGAGTATGTTGCGCACCTCTGTCAGCTAGCACCTGTGAAGCTAAAGAGCTACTCTCATCGTTGTTGTTCTATTGATGTTTGAAAACTAGAATTGAATATACAGTTTACATTCTGAGAACAGTGCTGTTACTTCTGCTGATTGATACTTTGTGAAACTTTGTGAAACTTTCACCTATTGTTTAAACTTCTGGATGTTTCCACAGAGTCACCATGGCCTCAGATGACATCGCTCAGTTGGCTGATGCTCTTTCAAAAACCCACGTTGGGGATCGAGAGTTGAGCTATAAAGGCCTGGGGCTGAAGCTGGACAACGAAGAATCAGGTAAGATATCTAACAGAGTATTAGAAAGGATTAATTCATCTCTGTTGTCTTTATATTGGCCTCTTTTAATCTGGTGGTGTCTGAGGGTTTGTCCCTGTTTCCTCTTCACACATGACAACCTGTTATCTGTTTTTCAGCAAAGGAGCTGGTCCATGAGATCGAGCGTTGCCAGGATTTGAGAGCTCTGTGCCTGGAGGGAAACACTGTGGGAGTAGAGGCTGCCCGAGCCATCGCCAAGGCCCTGGAGGGCAGAGACCAACTACAGGTACTCCAGAGTTTGAAGTGTGCTTTCATAGTGAACAAACATTGGCAACAATCACATTTTAGATCTGCCTATTAGTCTCAGACCAGTGAATGTACTTTACTATACACCATATAACTGTTGTATCATTGTTTTCTCATTAAAAAAACGCATGTATTAGTGTCAGAGCTGTTATTGTCAGAAATAACCAAACAAGATCTTTGCTTAAATACACGGTAACATCTACTGAATTGCACTCCACTGAGAATCAGACGAATCCCTTGGTTCTTACAGCTTAATGCTGCATGAAAAACTCTGGTTTTGTCCCCATCCTTGAAGTGCTACACTGATACCATCTGCCTGTACTTTCAGCAAAGAAAACAGTCTCTCAACTATTCTTTATGTCTTTCAGAGATGCTATTGGAGTGACATGTTCACTGGGAGGTTGCGCTCTGAAATCCCAACAGCCTTGGTAAGAATTTCAGAAATTTGTTTACTGTGATAAGGGATCATTATCATCATCATTAATTTTATTTATGAAAACACATTTCCTTGTGTATTTCAGTAATTTCAAGTACTCATATATGAGTTGCTGATTGTATTTATGTCTGATTCACATGTTCTCTGTCTTTGCTATGATCAGAGGTCCCTGGGTGGTGCAGTAATGTGTGCAGGGGCCAGGCTGACTGAGCTGGACCTGAGCGACAATGCCTTTGGGCCAGATGGCGTAAAGGCAATCGAGCAGCTGCTGAAGAGCCCATCCTGTCACACCTGAGGAGTTGAAGCTCAACAACTGTGGCATGGGGATTGGGGGAGGAAAGGTAATTCTTCAGCCCAGGTTCTAATTGATGCCTGCGTTATTGTGCAGACAGTGACAGTGATGTGTGATTCACTTAGATCCTGGCTGAAGCTCTGATTGAGTGCCACAGAGAGTCCTCAGCGCTCGGAGCTCCACTAAAACTGAGGGTGTTCATCGCAGGAAGGAACCGCCTGGAAAATGAAGGAGCAAGAGCCCTGGCCAAGGCCTTTCAGGTAGAAACACCTTGAATGTACTAACACATTTTTCAGTACATGGCTTATCACAGACACTCACTGCTCTGCTTGGCACTCGTTGACCGGTGTTTCAGGTTAAATAGTGACCCTGTTAACTGGCGACTTTTTCCCGAATGTGTCTCGCTGTTTTAGTTACAACAGCTATTGAAAACTCTCTATCTAATGCCTTTAGGTTTTAATTAATGAGGTGTTTTATGAGTATATTTTGTCATCTAATTAAAAAATAAACTAGGATGCATTCACTGTGACACTAAGGCTATGTTCACAGTGCAGGCAAAAGTGGCCCAAATCCAATTTTTGGGGGGTCAAGTGACCAGGTCAGATTTTTTAGAGGCAGTGTGAATACTCAGATCAGATTTAGACCACTTCCATATGTGGTCCTGAATCAGATACAGATCAGATTTTTTTTAATGCGACCTCAGTGTGAACGGCCAAGGTGGATCTGATGTGCATTTGATACTTTCACGTCACTTTATAGCGACACATGTCACAATTCTGCCCGGCGGTAGCCTTGCAAAAATGGAGGTAGCAATGATCGAGCAAGTCAATTGAGTGTCCTGCCGAAGGAGTCTTGGGGAGGGCAGCTGACAGATGTAATTGAAAGTTGCCCCTCACATCCGGAAGTTTTGAATAAACTCTGTCTCTGTGAAACTATTAACGTTACAGACCCACCACTCCTGACTCCATGTCCGCATCCACATAGACCTCTCAATCCTATTTGCGGCCACAGCTCCGCAAAAAGCCGAAACAAGCAATTTGGCTCTCTTTTTCTTTATACTGACCTCCTCCGCACCTGGTCGTTCATTCTCCGGCTCCCACTGCACAAAAACTTTGTACAAAGGTGAAAATGCTGACTTCATCCATGTTTACGTTTGTGAACAGCTGCAGGTGACGTCATTGTTACTGTTCCTTTGCGCATGCGGGCAGTTTGGAGCCGCAAACAGTTCACACTGGAATCGGATACAGGTCACATTATAGATGGTAATGTGATCAGGCAAACAAAAAATTGGATCTGAGCAAAAAATCGGAATTGAGCATTAAGCCTTGCAGTGTGAACATAGCCTTAGTGTTTCAACCAACAGCTGTTGTAACTGACAACCCCTGTTGCAGTCAGGTGAAAGTTGTCAGATAACTGGGTCACTCTTTGGACTGTAACACCAGCAGCGTAGAGCATCAAACACACTGCACTACAGATATTTAGTGCTGCGTCGACAGATGTTTCAGCATGTCGCTTGTGTTGAAGTCAAACAGTCACAGACATTGCAAGTTGTTTGCATCATTTTGCGTTAAATGAAGTCACACTTTGGACTTCTTCTGTCTCCTCTTTGCCACGATTACTTCCTCGACTCCTTGGTGGTTGTTGTTTATGCTGAGGGCCTGTTGCCAAGTGTGACATCATTGTTTTACAGGGTATACGGAAGTAAGTGGAAGGCATTGATAAGGGAATCGTTATGCATAAAAGCAAATTATGTCAGTGGCTTGAACTAGTTGGAGCCGGTTCTGGAAGCAGCTCTCTATTTCAACCCCCTAGATATCACTCTCCTCCTACTTTCATCAAAACAAAAACATTTGACAGAAAATGTTTCTCCATAAATAAGTTGGGCAACAAAAATGTTGATGCAACAGAAAATGTTATTTTAATTGTTAGTTGATTGAAAGCAACACATTTGAAAACTAATAACTATGTACATAAACAATATATAATAACTTTATTGAAACTTTTTCTTTAATCGTAAGGATTCAGAGTTTTTCCCATACCGCAAGCTTTGATTGCTCATCCTGGCTGATGGTTCAACAGGACAACACATTGAGGATGGGATCTTCACCTTAAGTTATCCACATTTCAAACAGCAGTCCCTTTAACCTCAAACTCCTCTCTTTTTCTTCCTTGTAAGCTGATGGGCAGCCTGGAGGAGGTTCACATGCCCCAGAACGGCATCAACTACGCAGGTGTAATGGCGTTAGCTTCAGCCATGCAACACAATCCAGAGCTCAGAGTCCTCAACTTCAACGACAACACCTTCACCAAGAAGGGCTCGCTGGCCATGGCACAGGTGAGGCCTGTTACAACATTCCCAACATGTAGAGCAGATATGTGGACACAATCCTTAAAAATAACTGTTCCTGATTTTGTCGTGTCGGCCATGCAGGCTCTAAGACACCTGAGGAACGTGCAGGTGATCAACTTTGGTGACTGTCTGGTCCGCTCAGAGGGAGCCATCGCTCTTGCTGCCGTCCTCAGAGAAGGATTGCCAATCCTTAGGGTCGGTTCAACATCACATCTCAGCCATTTTTCTCTGTTTGTGTGAGCACTGCTAACAGTTTTCTAACAGTAATGAACTGTTTCTCTACAGGAGCTGAATGTGTCATTTGGAGAGATCACAGAGGCAGCAGCTCTGGTGGTGGCTCGGGCTGTAATGGACAAACCTCATATGGAGAAAGTGGATCTGAATGGTACGCATGCTTTGTGTGTGACTGGCTTTACCATCACTGTAGTGTCAGCATCTACACAACGTTTCTCTTTGGAATTCAAATCCAAGAAATGTTATGAAAACACGTTGTTATTAAAGAGTGAGAGATGAGGAAACTAAATGATGGAATTGTTGTGTGTGTAACTAATAACAGGTAACTGTCTTGGAGAGGAGGGCTGTGAGGCTTTGAAAGACGCTATGGAGAACATGGACAAAGGAGACTTGCTGGCATCACTCAGGTAACGAGTGTGTCTGTGTGTGTGTGTGTGTGTGTGTGCAGCATTTAGTTATCCAGTCATCCTCTCCAGCTGTTTTTATTCCTGCACAGAAAAACAAAGAAAACCATTAGGGATGTAACGATATATCCCAAATCGGTAAAAAAAACCCGATACAAATAAGGGTGGATTAAAATCGATTCAACATAATTTGTATCTGGATATTATTTTTAAACAGTAGAAGGCGCTACCTGCATTATACTACATCACTAAGTCTCTTGTGCTGCTCTCTCGTCACTCGCTGAATGGAGGTGTTTTAAGTTTAAAGCATGTTTCAGAATCAGCTGACTGCACACAGCGGAGACGCTCAGCTGGGGGCTGCGGCTGAGTGACAGGTCTCCACGAGCGCTTTGTTTCTGACCCGGCTGCACTTCCGGCTGACACATGACCACGTTCACATGCTTATTTTTCTCAGTAAGAATGAATAGACAGAAAACTGCACACTGAGAGTCTATAATATGAATCTGTTCAGTTGTCCTGTTGCAGTAAATCCACATGTTGTAGTCTGAGTCATTTGATTATTCTGAGATTATTTATAAACTGCTCCTCACGTTGATATTCAGCGTGTTTAACATTTTGAACACCTCAATATGATCCGTAGCTGTTTAATACTGTCAGTTATATACACTCTAATGAGGAAAATTTGTTTTAGGGGGAAATAACGCATTTGGCATTATTTTTGACATGGAAAACTTTTATGTTTTTAAGTTATTAAACGATAATTGATCGTAAACATTTCCAAAGATCCATCAAGGAGAATACTTTAAATTTACATCCCTAATTTAAAGAGATTGACCTTATTTGTTTTAATATTTAATACTTTCATTTTGGAATCGTTCACTTTCCATTTCTTTATAATTGTTCTGAAATTTTTTGTATTTTTGTGAGGTCAATTTTAGTTTTTTTGCAAGGTGCTGAAAAAAAGTGTGCAGTGGTTTTATTTGAGTTAAAACACACCTTAAAATGAAAAATGATTACTTTGTTTACAAATAAATATAAGAGAAAAATATTTATTGCAACTGTCCATATCTGAGAATTGAAATAAAATAATAGTTATTTAAATTTTGAGTTAAACCCAGTTTTCTTGAAAGTCGTTAGAGTATCATGAGTGAATCGTATCTTGAACCAAAAATCGGGATTTGAATCGAATCGTGGGTTGAGTGTATCGTTACATCCCTACAAACCATTGATGAACATCTGTAACAAACAAGTGTGTTAACAAAAGTCCCCTAACAATTGTTCTATTTATGTCACCGTAGTGATGATGAGGGTGAGCCTGATGAGGAAGATGATGATGAGGACGAGGAGGATGATGATGCCAGTGTTGAAGAGGAGGAGGATGGTGAAATTGTAGAGGAAAATGATATTCCAAGAAAGGATGACAGTCCGGAAAAGAGCTCGACCCCAGTAAGTTTTATATTGATTTATTTACCTGACATCTGCTCCCAGATCTGCTCCAAGTTTAGCCTCTTCAGCTGCTCTTCTCAGTCCTTATTGTCAATAATCGAGTGACTCATTCTTTATCTTTATTATAAGTAGAAGAGTCTTTTTGTCCTGTTGGGATAACTGAGTATTTGTTGAACAGGAGGGATGAGAATCGCAGGGTAACTCAGGATACGATACACAGCCCAAAATTGAACAACAGTCATTCTGCGATTACTGATCAATTGCAAGACATCATGTTATTTTCTTATCTAGTGATGTGTTGAAGCAAATTTGAAGACAAGAGCTGCATTAGTCAGGGTTCCCATGCGTCCTGGAAAACCTGGAAAACAGTTGACCAGTTTTCCAGTACTGGAAAACACCTGGAAAATGGGAGAAAAAGTCAAATGTCCTGGAAAATCACATATAGTCCTGGAAAATGATTCCAACATGTCTGCGTGTGACCTGACTCGATTAACAAAACACATCCCCATTCATTGAAAGTTGAGTGCACACTGTGCTGGAAAAGACAGCGACACTGCGCAACTTTTTTCACATCTTTTCTCCTTCACTTCATAATCATGCATTCACAGAAAACGGGGGTATATTGTTTATGTTTTATGGTACATGAACCTTGTAGAGTGCTCTTTTGATTCAAAGAGTCTTATATTTAAGTTATAGTGTAACCAGTGGAGTTGGGCAGAGAGCTTGGGGGTCTGTGCCTCACAACTTTCCCTGCAGGCTGAGAGCTCAATTACCGTACTCTAGCTCAGTTGTTCTCAAAGTGGGGTTCTGGGACCCCTGGGGGTCCACGAACCATAGCGTGGGGGTCCGTGAAATAATTTGAATACATTTCTAATATATTATAAAATTGTACTGTGTCATTACAAAACAGCATACACCATTGTTATGATACCATTTGGTGGCTGAAGGGATATGTGAGTCTTGTTACTGTTAATTTTCTGAAAGCGTTTAAGATCAATTACTTGAAAAGTATAAATGCTGTCATGTTGAGTCCACAAGGAATGAAATGACCCTCTGTTTTAAAGAATACAAGTGGTATTTACTTGATTCAAATCGAAGTGTTATCTGTTTATCACTATGGTACAGGTCTGAAGTATTTACATTGATACGTTTTACAATACAAATAGTTCCAAGGGCAACTAAGAGTGCAATGGTAGTAAGCATGTGCTTTAGTGATGGGAAGTTGGGCTCTTTTCAGAGAGCCGGCTCTTTTAACTCGGCTCCCAAAGAAGAGCCGGCTCTTTTGACTCCCGAACGTCTCCTAATTTAGGATCTTTATAGCCGTATATTTTACCTTAACTTTGCAAAAACTAATGGTTTGTGTGTTGAAAACCCTTTTACGTACTGTCTTTTTATGAGAAGCCTTATAATTGACCAATTTTGTGCATTTATTCTGTTACAAAACCATTCTTACCCTAACCCTAGGGTTAGGATTAGAGTTAGGGTTGTGATTAGCGTTTAGGGTTAGGGTTAGGGTTGTGATTAGGGTTAGGATTAGGGTTAGGGTTAGGGTTAGGGTTGTGATTAGGGTAAGGGTTAGGGTTAGGATTAGGGTTAGGGTCAGGATTAGGGTTGGAATTAGGGTTAGGATTAGGGTTAGGGTTAGTGTTAGGGTTGTGACTAGGGTTAGGGTAAGGGTTTTGGTTAGGAGTAGGGTTAGGGTTATGATTAGGATTAGGGTTAGGGTTGTGTTTAGGGTTAGGATTAGGGTTAGGGATAGGGTTAGGTTTATGATTAGGGTTAGGGTTAGGGTTGTGATTAGGGTTAAGGTTATGATTAGGATCCTTAAGGTTTTGGTTAGGGTTAGGATTAGGGTTTGGGTTAGGGTTAGGGTTGTGATTAGGGTTAGGATTAGGGTTAGGGTTAGTGTTAGGGTTGTGACTAGGGTTAGGGTAAGGGTTTTGGTTAGGAGTAGGGTTAGGGTTATGATTAGGATTAGGGTTAGGGTTGTGTTTAGGGTTAGGATTAGGGTTAGGGATAGGATTAGGGTTAGGGTTGTGATTAGGGTTAGGATTAGGGTTAGGGTTGTGATTAGGGTTAAGGTTATGATTAGGATCCTTAAGGTTTTGGTTAGGGTTAGGATTAGGGTTTGGGTTAGGGTTAGGGTTATGATTAGGGTTAGGATTAGGGTTAGGGTTAGGGTTAGGGTTAGGGTTGTGATTAGGGTTAAGATTAGGGTTAGGGTTAGGGTTATAAGCAGAACTAAACTTAAGCAAACAGAACCAGAACCAAACTCAAACAAACCCAACCAGAACCGCACCACACCCGAACCAGAACCGAACCAAAACCATCCAGACCCAAACCAGAACCGTACCAGAATTGAACCAGAACTGAACCATAACCGAACCAAAACCAAACCAGAACCAAACCGTACCAGAACAGAACCGAACCAGAACAGAACCAGAACCGTACCAGAACCGAACCCGACCGTACCAGAACCAGAACAGAACTGAAACAGAACCGAACCAGAACCGAACTCAAGCAAACAGAACCAGAACCTAACTCGTGCAAACCCAACCAGAACCGAACTCAAGCAAACAGAACCAGAACCTAACTCGTGCAAACCCAACCAGAACCGAACTAGACCCGAATCAGAACCGAACCAGAACCGTACCAGAACTGAACCAGAACCGTACCAGAACCGTACCAGGACCAAACCAGAACCGAACTCAAGCAAACTACCAGAACCAAACTAGAATAAACAGAACCAGAAACCAGAACCAAACTGGAGTAAACAGAACCAGAAACCAGAACCAAACTGGAGTAAACAGAACCAGAACCAACTCAAGCAAACAGAACCAGAACCAACTCAAGCAAACAGAACCAGAGCCAGAACCAAACTCGAGTAAATAGAATCAGAACCAAACTCATGCAAACAGAACCAAACTGTAGCAAACATTATTAATGTCCTCAGGTTGGCATTGAGAAAAATCAGATGCCTCAGCTTGGATGGGCTGATCCGATTTCTCCTCTCAGTGAGTATTTTCCCGGTCTTCAAGAAGACTCTCTCTGAAGGAACAGATGTAGCCACAATACACAGCCTCCCCCCCATCACTTGAATCCTATATCCTCACATATGATTGGGCGCATGGCCGCCATGCTGACCAATCAAAAGTTCTGCTGTGAGCATGCTGGGGCTGAGCACTTTGAGAGCTAAGCAGCGAAAGGAACAAACTGGGAGCCGGCTCTCTCTTGATGCGAGCCGGCTCTTCTGATTCACTATAAAGCATCGGCTTTTTTGATCATGACACATCACTAATGTGTTTAATCTGTGTTACAATTATGAGGGGGCCTTGGACAATTTTCTCACCAGTAACGGGTCCCTGGCTCCAAAAAGTTTGAGAACCCCTGCTCTAGCTAGTAGGAGTCCAAATCCCGATAGTGAAAACAAACGGAACAAAAAGAGCGACTCAGCTCCACAGAAACTCCACGTTGTAGACATCGCTGATCATAATAGACATCGCCATGCAGGAAGACAGTTTACATATTTTTAAATCTCTGAGAGATCTTCAAATACAGAGTGCGTCTTTACACCGGTGTGATTTTTTCAGAGTTTGCTGTAACTCAAATAAAAAAACGTGACATTTGCTTTGTTTTATATCGACCACTTAGCAGGATGAATATCATGATTAAGCAGGTATATTTTGAGTTTGAGTTGAGTTGAGAAACATTTGCAGCCATTTTTGTCATTCAGTTCTATTTAGGTCATTAAAGCACTGATCCTCTGATCATTATTATTATTTAATTGTTTCAGTAAGGCAGCTTCCTGAGTCCTTTGCTGGTTCTTTTGTTTTTTTCTTAGCTCATTTTATATTTTTTGAGAAAAGAGAAGCTGAGATGTTGCCCATCATTGTTACCTGGTTGCACTAATAAAGTGAAGTGCTGTACATCTGTGGTTCCATTATTCTATTATCAAATTTTTAAGTATGTAAGAGATGATTTCATTGATAGCCATAGACTACATGTCTTTCAATGTAGACTTCCACTGAGAGGAACATATTAGACTATTTAGGAACTAAATTAGGAACTAAATTTAGACTGTCATACCAGCTTGATCATCAATGAAAATGACCTCTGGAAAAGAGTGGGAACCCTGATTAGTTTCAAATCAAAATATTGATATTTGGAGCAAGAGATTGCTAAATGTATCCCCTGATTCAGGATGTCAGTACAGTACATTTCTGTATTGATATTTGGTACATCCCCTTTTAAACAGCCCTACAGAAGTCCCTGATAAGAGTTATTAAAAAATGTGATTGCGACTCTTGTGTCCTCCCTCAGGCAGAGATTGTGTCTTTCCTCAGCTGCCCCTCTGCAGAGAAGCTCCTCCAGCTGGGAGAGATGAGAACAAACCTGAAACAAGAGGTAAACATTTCAAACAAGTGAATTTCTCCCACCAGGTCACACAGTCCGATGTGACCGTGTGTACACCTGATCCAGTAACCTGGACGTTTATGTTCATTCAGGGGTAAAACATCTTCATTCCTGAATCAGTTAATAAAACGTGTCCTTTCTAATCAGGTGGATCCATCAAACCCACAGAAGACGGCTGATGTCTTTCTGAAAGTTGCGTCTCTGTACAGCGAAGATCCAGAGATCATGTCAGCTGTCTATGAATCTATTGGTGATTATAGTGTTTCTATTACTACTGAGGACAAAAATAACTCTCTGTTGTATGAAGTGTTGGTCCTGAGGTGAAAGACACTATTGTTTATAGATTGAAATCTTATATGTGTCACTGTGTCTCACAGACGCTGTGTTGAAGAGGATTCTCTCAGGTTCAGACCTCCACTCGTACTGTTTCCTCTCCACGCTGCTGGTCATGATGGGACTCCTTAAGGTACAGTGCTGCTCTGAGAAAACGTACTCGGACAGAAACAACAGATAACAGACGGGGGCTGTTTGGTTTTTAAAGAAGGAAAGTCATACAAGTAGGAAGGCTTCATTACATAACTATAGTCACCATGGGTGTGCAGACCCACAGTCAACAGTGATAGACATCCATTTGCAACACATGTCATACTCACAGATAAACTTGTGACTTATTGAAGTTAGGCCAAACAGTCTACAGTCATACCATCATCTATCCTTAGTAAAAGAAAACTCCTGTTTCCCCCACTCTGAATGTTCACATCCCAGCTTTCTCTCTCTAATGTCTCACTCTGGAAAGAAGAAGCTGGTATGTCTTTAGTATAGAAACATGGGGAATCTGACAAATGATTAACTGATCAGCTGTTTAAAGTGAATCAACAACTGAAAAGACAACAAATAGAGTGAAAGAAATAGACATAGGGTCATATTTCAAGTATAAATAATATTCTTGATAGCTATTTAGGTACTGCTAGACAATGGCTAATGTCATTAAACCACTTATGAGCCAACGATATAAAAACAGCATAGTAACACTTAAAAGAAAGCAGGTATGTGTTGGACACCTCTAATATTACAGACAGTGTTTGCATCTTAAGGAAAATGACACAAAACTTATATGACAAATGTAAGCAAGTTGCCCAACGCATTTCTGAGGTCAGCTGAAGAGAAAGCAATACAGTATATGATGAACTGCCTGCTTGAGCTTGGGGCTTAAAGAAATGTAAACAGGTGGGTTTTCAATCACAGTCAGTTACATGCCGATAAAGACCTATACTATGAAGCAAGCTCAACATAACTCCATATCTTTTGGTTATCTGGCTTTACTAACCCTAAAAAAGGAGACCTCAGTCTCACAAAGCTGAGGATCAACATGATGAATCAACACAGTTACTCTGAGCGTGTTAACTTGAAGGGGGTGGAGTTACTCACATTAAAAAATCATAAACATGATCAAATCTGCCATCAGCAGATTGTCATATTTCACCAACTCAGCAAAGTATAATGATAGAAAAACCTCAATAAGAAAGATTACGAAGAACATACTCAAGATTAAAATAAACAAAACTGGATTTTTAGAATGAATAAATTATACAAGAAAAAAAACACAATCGCTTCCCCATCATTACTACAGATAGATCCGGCTTTAACAGCACCTGTTTAGTCTCTTCAACTTTTTTTTGATTCGTTCATATGTAATATTTCAGCTGCAGCCTGGACAATATCAGAAAAAGAGGTGTGGAGATACTAAATATGCATATGAAAACATTATCCAAAAGTGATGAGCATGCATCATTTTACATCTAATATGTTCTACAACTTCAAGGCTCAGGTGTGAGCTTATTTTAGTCCCTGTTTAAGGATGATATCAGGAGAGCACACTTAATAATGTTAATAAGTTCATTTTAGAGTTATTTGTCATATGTAAAATCGTACCGGTAGACAAAATGTCCTGCTGCTCCCTCTCGCTCCTCCCTTCTCATAATCGGCTCACAGAGCTTTATGATCAAGTGAATCAATTGGTCAGTGGGCAGAGGTTTTCAGAGGACGATCTCTTATCCTGAACATAACCTGCTCTGTAGCAGTTCAGATGTTCAGCATAGGTTACTAGCATTGGTTACCTTTGTGGTACAGACCCCAGGACAATCTCTGTTTGTTTATCAGCGTGCTGTAATGTGCTCTCTCCAAGGTGCTGAATTTAACATTCTATTATTTCTTACACCAAGAGTGGATACATTTTTTTCAGTCTGTGTTTTAATTGTAATCAATGATAGTCTTCTACATCAGATCATCTAGATTTCCTTCTTTCCTGTTCTGTGTTTCAGGGAGAGGGGACGATGAAAAAGGTCTCACTGGTCCCAGGTCAGCTGTTGTGTTTGGAGCACGCTGTCCAGCAGGAGTACTTCCAACATCACCATGCTGTGCTGCTTCACACCTTAACATCCAAGTAGGATCAACATTTATCCCCTTAGATTTACTTGCCAGTCCATGAGTCGTGGAGCTGTTAATCCTGCATACACACATTTATATGTAAAGTCTAACACTGTGAACATTTGTGTTGATCTGCAGGAACAGTGTCGCTCTGAAGTCATGCAGCAGCGCCACAGAGAAGCTGAGCTCCACTCTGGAAAAGAAGTGCAATGACCAAGACTGATTGAACTCTGGCGGCACGAACACTGGGACACAGACACACACTGTATCAACTTAAACCTCCTCAGCAACAAAACCAACAGGGACACGTCACACCTGAACTAAAGGGACTCTGACAACCACTTAACCTATCTCCACTCCTCATTTGTACATTTTATGAAGGAACGACAGAATCTCTTAATTTTGTATTTTTCTACTTATTCCTCTGACTTATATTTTTATAGAAAACTTAGATACAAATAACAAAAATATAGAAATACACATGAGTTGACCTTTTGAGTTAATGTGTGAAAAATGAAACTGATTGTGTTGAGTGGAGCTAACATTTGACTAACGGTCTGGCACTTTTACCCAACCTGCATTTAAGTACATTTTGTTTACATATTCAACAGAACAATGCAGGTGTTTCACACACTCACAGTACAATCTGGGTTTAGAGTTTGTTATTGTGCACCTACTGACATAGCTGCAGATTTGCTGTATTTTTTAGCCCTTATGAAACACACCGATACTTGTTGTCAAACTTAATCCAGTGCTGAGACAAAATTGGTAGGGCCAGGACAATTTTACTAACAGTCTATAATTGAAATAAATTAGACAAAAATAAAGAGCTGTCTTTATTTTTCCATTTAGGATGTTTCGCTCGTTTTTTTTGCATTTCTTATTTTGTACAAGTTCTGTCCTTAGAGAGGAAGAGAAACTTTTAGGACAATCAGCCTCGTAACAGTCACTGCTGCTCTTGACGTCCAGGCCAGTCCAATCAGAGCGCTATGTGCATCTGGCTGTGAGCAGGAAGGAGTCAGCTGCATGCAGGAGTCTGAGTACACACAGCATGCATGTGTGTATTGCCCCACACTGAGAACAGTACAATCAGTACACAGCTCAGGGGACTCACTTTTACCTGATGCAGCTTCTCTCTCTCTGATCCAGATTTAGTCTTATTCACGACTGTGTGATACCTCATGTCTGTGTTGGTGATGTGATGGAGCATATAAGGGAAATAATGAGAATTAAAAACAGTTCAATTATATTAGGATTACATTGGACTGTATGGACTGCATTTACACTGTTTAACTGTTGATTGTACTGAACGCTCTGTCAGAAATATAACAAACAAATGTTCTTTCTGTGTGCTGATTTGTTGTGTCCATTTACAGCCTTTTCCTTTGCAATTAGTCCACGGCTGTCACTTGAAGGTATAAAGTAAATACTTGACAGTCAGAGAGCAGATATGAATCCTCACACTTGAAATGAGATTGAACTGCTCTTCAGGTGAATGGCCACATAAATTCTTTGCTTTTGAGCGAACTGTTCCTTTAATACGCTCAATGTGCAGACTGCAGAGGAGGGAGGTGTGTATGTGTGTGTCGGACAGGGGGGAGTGTCAGTGAATGAAGGGATAAACGGAGTTTGTTTTGGATGGGGGACAGCCTGGGGAAGCGCAGCAGAGTGAGTAGAGGCCGTGAGAGAGTCAGCGGACAGTAAACGAGCCGCAACTGGACGGAACCACGACGGAACCATGGTGAGTGCGCGGAAAACGGACTCAATTTATGCAATTAGAAATGACAGGGTTTAGTTGATGTATACTAATTAAGGTTGTTGTAAAAGTGACAGATTAACAGTTAAAGATTTAACTCAGTTGAATACCTACAATTCTCAATTATCCGATCACGGGGCAAAGCTTCGTGTTTTTGCGCATCTTGATGTGGGTAGAAAATAACCGTTTTCAAATATTATCTCAAAAGTTACTCTCTAGTTTCTATTGGCAGGCATTAACGAGTGTAATAAGAATGTAGGGCTCCTAATCCAAAAACTGTATTGAATCCATAATTACGCAACGGGGGCGCATTAATAACGTGGGAAAATAGTTCAAAATAATGTTGCAAGGTAATTCTTGAAAAATCTCTCAGAGCCGATGAAGCGTGGTTCTCTCACCGTCCCTTTTCCAGTGGACACATATTTTTACATGAGGAAACGCTTTTTGGCACAACACCGGTGGAGAGAGACACTGTGCGTCTTTGTGCGCGGCGGCGCGGCAGCTCCTCTGCGGTCTGGACTGTTGATCCCTGGGGGGACGCGGACAAACAGTCCGGTCGGAGGAAATTCCTCCGTCTCTGGTTTCTTGGGCACTCTCTGTTCGGGGGGTCCGACGAACAAAACTTAATGTGGCACAACTCTCTGAAGAGATAGTATTCTTTTCAATGGAGTTGACTTCAAATGTATTATCTATTATTTAATACAGGCATATTTTAATGTCGATATCTATCTCTGACACAGCTCGGTGCAGCGGTTTAGTAGAGTCGTGATGGAGCTTCAATGATGGTACCATCTCACCGTATCAACACTGTGAGACTCCAAATTTCAGAGAGTGGAGCGTGAAGCTTTTCATGTCCATTCCTGCGGATCAAGACTGTTGATCCGACATGGGAATGTGGATTTAAGGCATACCAGCGAAGACTATGGCAGCCCAATCTGACCAAAACTACACTAATCCTCAAAAAGTACATAATGATGGAGATATTTTTCATTCATCTCAGCATTAGCAAGGCAAGTAAAGCAAGGCAATCCATACTCCTTGAGTAGATTTTCAGATTAGGTAATTATTTTAAGGCTGTGGTGACATAATAGAGTTTAGTCTTATACTGTGCATCAGATAATCAGTATCATACATACTGTACATCAGCCTACTGTAGCTTTACCAGAAAATGGGCATTACCACAGAGCAAACCTGTTTCAGCAAACAACGCTGAAGTTAGCGTCTGATTCGCAGACTCCAAGTTGTTTAACCTAATGGAGAAAAGAGTTTTCATTGTTTTTTGTATCTCAAGACCACATTGGACCAGGTCCTGATCAAGACCCAATTATACTTATCACATCTTGACTAGGTTATCACAGAGAGATTTGAGACTTTTAAAACAGTTTCAGATTTCTGAAACCATTTTTTTTTTTGTGAGAATACAAAAAAAAAAGGATTTTCTGCAAGAAGGTGCCTCATTTTGTTCTGGGTTTGGCATCTTCTCCAGTTTGATTTTACCACAGGGCTTACATTTTTCCTGCTGTTAACAACAGTGTCAAGGGTCACATTTTAATATGAGGATACAAATGAAACTTTACAGAAAGTAAAGTTTCTGCTTTTTGAATCCTGCTAAAGTAAAAGCTGGAAAATATATATCCAGGCAAAATGAACTTAGAGCAACAAGAGGAAAACTACTCCTCACAGAAAAAGGCCCTGCTTGAAACACCATAACTCTCGTTTTTATTGTAATATTAACCACTGTGTTCATGTGAACGTGTCATTTGACTAAGACGACTCAGTTTAGTATTTATTTTGCGTTAGTTACCAACCTTTTGGAGGAAAGAGATAAATCATAGGTACTATGAGATAATTTATGTGGATGATAACATATTCTGTTTACGATGATTGATTTGATTGAAACCCTCCAGAGGCTTTTAAAAGCAGATCTTTCTCTGATGAAACAACTCGTGGATTATTAAAACTTTGGAGCCCCAAACGAGTGTCAATTTGTTTTCTTAGTCTCTCCAGTCAAAGTGGTTTGACACAACTGGTTCAATCTTAAGTTGATCGCAGCATTTAGTAAGGATAT
Source organism: Notolabrus celidotus (assembly GCF_009762535.1). Lineage (NCBI taxonomy): Eukaryota > Metazoa > Chordata > Actinopteri > Labriformes > Labridae > Notolabrus > Notolabrus celidotus. The sequence continues at coordinate 9,817,794 of NC_048289.1, forward strand.
ATTAAATACTGATATCAAGATAAGTCTTTGGAGCTATTAGATAAATAACTGGGAATACCTGTGTTGAAGTTACCTTGATTTCATGCATACCTTTATTATTTCAGACACCTTGTTTTTTTAATTTCACAAATGATGAGTCCTAACAAGGAGCCCTTAGCTCACAGTATTAAACTAATGTATGTTATATCTATATCTATCTCTAGGCTTCTTCTGTAGAAGCCTGTTGATAAATTAGGCTTGTAAATCAGGCTTATAAAAGGACATCTAACACTTAAAAAGTTAATGGCTAATAAACTACACAGACAAGGAGCACTTGGCACAGTTCAGCAGTTTGCATAGAGCAGAAAAGTGAGCCATGCTGATTCAGTGTTTCCTCTAAGTGAATGATAAAGAAAATTAATTCAATAAAATGACTTGATACATGGTTGATCTACTTTTATTTGAAAAAATATCCAAACAGCACCCAGTCGTTGGTGACTTGGCTTATTCTTGGTCAAAAAAAAAATCTTATTTCAACACTGGCCAAGGAAAGTTCCACTAAAGGTTGTTATCTATGAATTTCTACCATGTAGAACACATACAATGAAGTAAAATCTGCTATTTTCCCTCTCAGATTTACTTTCAGCTCTGTCCCCACGCTCTCTGGGTCCTCCTGCTCCTCTGCATCCCTGCAGCACACACAGCAAAATGCCCCCGGCAGTGTGTGTGTGACCAGATCCAGCTCACTGTGACCTGCGTCAACAAGAACCTGACTGAAGTTCCTCCCACTTTGGACGAGGTTTCTGCTCCACACACAGTCCCAACATGAGTTTAATGTGATCAACTCCCACTTTGTTTCAAGCTAACATGTTAAACCCCTTCTCTACAGATCACTGTGAAATTAGATCTTCGAGGGAATGACATTCAGGAACTTCCCACCGGTGCCTTCAAACACACTCCCTACCTGACGCACCTGTCGCTGCAGCGATGTAACATCCGCAGGGTGAAGGAGGGCGCTTTCAGAGGCCTCGGTCGCCTGGTCTTTCTGAACCTAGCCAACAACAACATTGACATCCTCTACCAGGTCCTCACACACATCCAGATCTACAACTTATCTTTAACTTCATTAGCTAGAATCCATTTGAATGTGCCTCCTTGTTTAAACACATCACAAGCAGTCCCCTAAACTTGAAGCTTTTTGTCTTGTTTGTCTGCTCTGAGTCCAGGAGTCATTTGACGGTCTGTCCTCACTGAAGCAGCTCATGATCGATCGTAATCGCGTGGAGGAGATCCAACCTGGTGCTTTCTCTCAGCTTGGCTTCCTCAACCTGCTCTCCCTAACACACAACCAGCTAGTCTACATCCCCAACATGGCCTTCCAGGTAAACACACACAAACCTTTCACACAGTACTTCAAACTGTAAAGATGCTGTAGGTGGAACATGAATCAAACAGTCAACATTTGTCCTCTCAGGGCTTGCAGAACATTAAATGGCTTCGTCTTAGCCACAACTCTCTGAACTACTTGGACACTGAGGCCTTTGCTGGTCTCTTCACACTCAACCGACTCAGTCTGGACCACAATGAGCTGCAGTTCTTCCCCACAGAGACCATGACCAGGTGGGTTTATGTCATCATTCAGGTGTTGGAAACATAGTTTTACTGTCTTTTAGCTACACAGCCCCTTTTCCTACATGGGAAACACATGTAAGATCATCTTTTCATGTTATTGACAACAGATAACTTCTATTTGAGACACTGAACAAAAAAGACCAAGAGTCAACAGTCATGATCATAGGTCTCGATGGTAATCCCTATTCCAGGGATCTGTTCACCAATATGGTCAGAGATTGTTGAGGGTTTTCCTCACAGCTTAAATAAAAACCTCAAAAAAGGAGGTGTATACTTAAGATGCATTTGTTATAGAAAAATACATTTAGAAACTGTGGATATATCTCAAAGTCCAAACAGGGGCTGAAACAGAGGGGTGACTGGTCCTAGAAACAAATGATCAGCCACTCCAAGTGTCACACCAAAATCCTGAACTATGATTGGCCACTTGCCCCATTAGAGATTGGATTTAAGATGAACAATTTGTGCTGTGTTGCAACAGGCAGCTAGCAGCTGTCTGTATATAAATGTGTCACTTTTCCCTTTGCACGTCAAACTGTTACTCGGAACATACATCTTCGTTTTTAGTCCTTTAAGGATTGATCCAAAAATACTTATATGTTGTCCCTCTTAGTTGTTACTTTAAAGTAAAAATATATATACGTGAATATAACATCTTATGTTGTTAATATTTAAAGTATATATTAGGGCTATTTCACTTCACGATTATCATGAACAAAAATAAGTATGATGACAATATTATTGTGATATTTATTGAAAACTTGGGACAAAAAAACAACAGCAACATATCAGTCAGATGAATCTTCACGTTTTTTGTTCATCTCTTTTTTGGCAAAATACTCTGAACACCAGCATAAGGAGGTGAAGAGAGAATCTGTGACCAGACTGTAAGCTGATTAGGGTGCCATCAGAATCCAGCTATGCTCAACATTGTGTGGTCTAATCAAGTTAGTTTAATTTAATTTATTACAATTCAAACGCCTGATCAGTTAAAAAGTTACAGAAACAATTATTTGCAGTTTCAGTGTACAAAATGGTCTAACATTTGGACCATAAAACTTGTTACACTAAAAGATGGTTGTTGGGTAATTGTTGGCTTATCTAACGGCTGTTTAGTGTCTGGTTGTTAAGTTTTATAGACATCTGATTTGAAATCTTTAACACAGTAATATTAGAGAGATAAACCTTATCCTTTTTCACTTCTTTCTCTTGATATCCAGACTGCCTGAAGTTACCCGTCTGGATCTGAGCTACAACCCAATGACCTACCTCGGAGAAGATGTGGTAATCATGGCTAAGCTGACCCACCTCTTCCTGGACCACATGTCCCTACAGGATCTGGCCCACACAGCTGTATCCAAATCGCCCAACCTCATCCACCTGGACATGAGCTTCAACCAGCTGCGTGTCATCCAGCCCTTCTCTGAAGGTACACCCAATCTAGCACGCCTCAGCCTGGCTGGTAACCCCATCAACTGCAACTGCTACCTGCGTCCCCTCAGGTACATCAGACCTTTGTGGATTTGGAAATGATGCTGACATCCTGGCCACGTTGCTTTTTTGCTATCGACAAAAAAGTTCTGATATTTTCTTTCATTGACCACACTTTAGGGAGTGGGCGATCCGTAGCAAAGTCAAGCTGATAGGGACGTGTGGAGGTCCGGCACACCTCTCAGGAGACAACTTGGAGGCTGTTCACCCTCCTGAGCTGCGTTGTCAGAGCCAGGAGGCCATGCTGAAGGCAGAGTTTGAGGAGGCAACCAGGAACGCACCTCCTCCTACTCAGGAGCCAGAGAACAAGGTCAAGTGTCCTGCCAACTGTGTCTGCGAGGTAAGTGGGGCGTATGATGTGTGGGGACATTTTCTTTTCTTGTGTACTTACACTGATTCTTGACTATTTTTCTCAGTAAAATTTAACAGAAAAATTAAGTTGTGGTAAAACATAGCAACGTCTTAAAAACTAGCTACATCTCACCTTCCTGTCTCCAGGCTGAGACACACCATTCCTCATGTGAGAACCGCGGTCACAGCAAAGTTCCTCGAGGTTTCTCCCCCACCACTCGTCTCCTCGATCTGCGTGGAAACCACTTCCACTACATCCCCAGCAACAGCTTCCCCGGGGTCACCCAGGTTGTTTCTCTACATCTGCAGCGCTGCAAGATTGTGGAGGTGGAGGGCGGGGCTTTCAACGGAATGAAGGGACTGATTTACCTTTACCTGTCGGAGAATGACCTCACGTCCCTCAGCCCTGATGCCTTCAAAGGTTGAATTAATAATGCTTAAAATACCTCTGTGGTAATATTCTGACTTGTTTTCAAATGCTGTCATTTAATTTCAATAATCTTTATCCACAGGCTTAACTCAGCTGACTTACCTCCACCTGGAGAAGAACCGGCTCACCAGTTTCCCCAGAGGAGCCTTCAAACTGGTGCCCAGTCTGCTGGCACTTCACCTGGAGAACAACACCATCACTAAGCTGGAGGCCGACATTTTGACCGGAGCAGAGGGTCTCAGAGCACTCTACCTCACTGGTAACGCTATTGATCATGTATCACCAAGATCTCTACACCTGGCCAGGGATCTCGATACACTTCACCTGAGTGGAAACAAGCTGCAGGAGGTGCCCACTGAGGCGCTGAGCACGCTGGGAAACCTCAGAGACCTGAGACTGTCTGGGAATTCTGTTCGCTGGGTGGGGCCAAATGCTTTCCGACCAGTGGCGGGGTCACTGAAGGAGCTGTATCTGGATAACATGGGACTGGAGAAGGTGAGCGGACACCCACCCACCTTATACCCTCATTCTCTCTGAGCTGGTCATTAAGTGTTAGAAAGTTTAATGACTCCTTTCACAGAGGGTTTTTAAAATTTCTCTGGTATCTTATTGCCTTCTTCAGATGTCACAGAACTCCCTGACAGGTCTTGGTCCAGGCTTGAGGAGTCTGTTCCTGGAGGGCAATCAGCTGGAGGAGGTGCCTAACCTCCAGCCTTTCACTTCCCTGGAAGTCATCAACCTGGCTGATAACCCTCTGATGTGTGACTGCCCTCTGCTGCCACTGCGCCTGTAAGTGCCATTAGAGCTTCAGGGTTGTCTTGGCTCTGTAAAGCAGTAAAAAGGATCTTAAATGTTAGAAACCTATTATCCAGGGTCACATGCATTTTTAACAGGATTATTCTCTGCCTACAGTGTTTTTGATTACTTTTAAAGTGAACTTCCACCAGTTTCCAACCATGATCTTATCCATCTGTATAGGGCTGGTGGCATGCTTGCAGTTATTGCCTGTTCTCTTGGCAGAGCTGTTGTTCTGCAAGCTTCAAATGCAGTCATTTAAAGTTGTTGTGTTGACCACAGGAGCTACCATCTGGATTTGTAGTCTTAGCTTACATTGCAAACCAGCAACAGAACTACACTACAAACAGTATAGACAGCCCATAACATATGAGTGCAGAGTATGAGGATACATTTGTAGTTGATGGCTGGATTAGGTACTAATCTGAATTTAGTCTAAACCATAGACTGTATAGAATAGGTCTAAACATGCTTTCACAATGTGGAGTGAGGCTTTTTGCTCCCAATGCATTGTGGTACATGTAGGCACAGCCAGCACAGCTCTTTCTGAGGGAGAACATAGCTTTTCATGGTCTGTGAATCTCACAGAGGGATTATGATGATTTAAGTAATGGCAGGTAGCATCAGCAATGACTTGACATCTGAGAAAATGTGGGTGGCCCAACTTTTGTAGAATCTAGAGAGCATTAAATACTCAGAAGTTTTCAAAGTTTTTTTTGTGTGTGATTGAATTAACAAAGCTGAACTTTTATTTTATATTTATTACATGTAAAGTTAAATATTTCACGCCTTTTTGTTTTCATTTTGATGATTTTGGCTTAAAGCTCCCGAAAATCAGAAAACCAGTATATCATTTCATCAGAATTTTTGGGTCGGGTGTCTTTCATCTTCCTCCTTACAAATATCTCACACATTCTGAATGGGGTTCAGATCGATGAGTTGTCAAGCCCATCAAGCACAATACCACCATGGTCAACAAACTATTTGGCAGTAGTTTTGGCAATGTGGGCAGGTGCCAAGTCCTGCTGGAAAAGGAAATCAGCATTTCCATAAAGCTTGCAAATGGAGGCATGAAGTACTCCGAAATGTCCTGATAGAAGCTGCGTTGGCTTTGGACTAGGTAAAACACAGTTGCCCAACTCCAGCAGATGACAGACTCCAGACTATTGGACCTTGATTTCCATGTGAAATGAAGTTGATCTAAAAAGAGGACTTCAGACTACGAGCAACAGTTCAGTTCTTTTTCTCCTTGGCCCAGGTGAAATGCCTCTGACGTTGTCTCTGGTTCAGGAGTGGTTTGTTATCAGGAATACAACAGTTGTAGGCTTCAGTGCGTGGTGGCTCTTGATGCACTGACACCAGCTTCAGTCCACTCCTTGTGAAGCCCTCAGAAGTTCTTAAATCATATTTTCTTGACAATCCTCTTAGGCTGCGCTCACACCTGCTGCTTGTGGACCTTCCATTTAACTTTCCCTCGGTATGCTTCAATACTGCAAACTTGTTGAAAATATTAAACTTTTCACTATATAACACTTTTGGAGCTGCAGCTGCATATTAGCTGCATATTCTATTTGTTGACACAATGTCTCAATATATATTGATCTTTGGTCTTCATGTAGGTGGATGGAGAAAGTCAACCTGAGGGTACGAGCCACATGTGCTAATCCCCCTGAGCTGAAGGGCCGCAGGGTCAAGGATGTCCACGTCTTCAAAGCCTGTCCGGGGGGTGAGGCTCTCCCCTCAGCCCCCATCGTCACCCCTAAACCTGCAAAGGCACCCAAAGCAACCAAACCCAAACCAATGCACCTGAATGGCATCCGGCAGGTCAAGATGATGAAGGCCAAATCCAAGACTCGTAAGATTCCCAACACAAAACTGGCTGCAGCCAAGGAAACCACCAAGAGACGCAGCATGGCGTGAACCTGCTGCCCTTGATTCTGTAGTTTTAAGAAACTGGCGGATGGATTCACCTCTGAAACTGTAATCTTTACAGACTTTGAACGCTGTAGCTGCTAACGCTACTTCACAGCTATTGCCAGATAGATTTACTGCCATCTGTTTTATCAATAATGATAAAAAGGTAACTTTTTATTCATCTTAGAGGTCTACAATGAGTAAACATGCTGTCACCAGCACCGCACTGCTTCAGAACCAAAGTCAATGATACATATTTGTAGCTCGTGAAGCTCCTGAGCAGCTCTGTTGGGCTTTGTAGCATCTGAGAAGAGAATAAAGAAAATGTTATTAACTTTAGTTACTTGTCTAAAAATGCTGCCGTCTTTGGCTTAATGCTACATATGTAACCACTAGAACAGCAGGATGTTTGTGAAGAAACCATGAGTCGACATTCATGACAGAAAGTTGAGGAACAGTATTTTCTTTAATGAGAGATTACATATTTACAAATGAAAACATATCTGGACATGAACAAAGAAAAATAAAACCTTACAACAAACTGGGTCTGCTACAATAATTCAGAATGATCAAACTATACAAACAGGTTTGATGTTGAATTCAAAATGACAAGTCATGTTAAACAACCAGACAATTTTTAAGTCACTGAAGTCACTGTGTAGGTGTTTGTTAGCATGAGGTAGTTTAAAAAGTGACTGATCAGGACCTTGTGGGCTGTTTACAATCATTCAAAGTCCTGGAATAGAAAATATTAAAAGTTAGAAGTTTGATACTTTTTATGGCAAGTGATATTACAAGTTACAGATTCTCACAATGAGCTGAGTTGCACTGCTTTCTAATCTTTACAGCTAGTCTCAGTTTCAGAATTATGTTTCCTACTAATGTGTCTGTATCATGCAAACATCCTTACACATGCTCACCTCTTGCTCACTCACCTAAACCAAACCAGGTATCTACCACTTGAAGTTTTGGGTACTTGCAATCTCCTGCAATGAGGTCAAGTGAAAGAGCAAGTCTGGAAATGTAAGGACCTTAGTGTCTGGAAAGTGTCAGATCATGTGTGAAAGAGGCTTCACTTGTAGTTCGTACTCATAGTGAAATTCCCGCTCTGGATACACATTGCTTATCAGAGGCAAAGTGGTTTAGAGAAAACATTTGAGCATGACATCCAGCATTACTGTTCTCGCTGTAATTTCATCACATAAACTAGTCTCACTGTTTGTTGTTAACTCTTGCACACACACGTCATAGCTGCAATAAAAAGAAAGTGGTTTGAATATTTGAGTCTAAAAAATAAGGGATCTGCACTTGCTCTTCGCACTTGTTGCTAGATCAACAAGGACTGAAATCTGTAGGATGCTAACTTTAAACCTTGAACACTGGCACTGGCTTTAGATACATATGGTGTACCTATCTCTTGACTTTCGTCTTCCTCCTTTTGTATCTTTTTTGCCACTTTGGCCTTTTTTTGTCCATCAGATACTCAGATTTCTTCACTCTTGCACTTTTCTCTACAGTTGTCTTTATTCTTTAAGCAGACCTCTGACCTCTACATCTCACCCCTCCATGTCTGAAGCCCCGCCCATCATGTTCTGCTCCATATCGCTGTCCAAAATGTCCTCTACAGTAATACCATCTCCCTGAACTCCCTCCTCTTCTTCTGCCTCTTGATTCATCCCTATTCCAACACTTCTTTTGTCTCTGCTCCCCTCTTTGCTCATCCCACTGTTAGAGCTCTCTTCCAGTGAGCAGAGCTGTCCTCTTTCTGCGGTTTCATCCACTTTCTTTTTCGAGCAGCTCGGCCCTGAAGCCCTGTGTTGTTCTGACTCGCTCGGCTCCCCTGCGTCCTCATTTTTAATCACCCTCAGAGAGACTCGGGGATCAGCTTCGGGGGCCTCCATCTCCACCTCAACTTCCTCAATTTTTACGTGCACTGCAAAGACTACAAACAAAGCATCAAGTCAGCATTTCTCCTCAAATTCTCTCTCAGAAAAGTTGAATGCATGTACGAGTTTGTCCACTCACTCTCCTGCTCCTCTGGCTCAGTCTTGGGCTGGATGAGAGGTACTTTTGGAGGAAGACACAGCTCTGAAGGACTGCTGGTGACAGTGGCCTCAGGCTGCACACAGTGCTCCTGGGCAGTATCATCAGCAGGTTGTTCCTGAGAGAGCCTTTTCTTTGCATTCCTCCTTTCTACAGAAGGAAGGACAAAGAAGTGAAAGATAGTTTTTTGACCTTACGATCTGAGAATAGTTTCTGTTGCTTGACACAAAACTTACTCCTCTTCTTGAACACAAGGGGTTTGGGTTTCTTGATTTGTTGTTCAAATGAACTCACTGGAAGACAGAAAGACATTCGTTAGATCCAAACTCAGTCCACATTTAAATCCCTGCTGCAAACCATCAAAACAAAGTGACTCCTTTAAAAGAACAAGGGGGATGCAGCTATTAATAAATATACTCACCGAGTCCAGGAGGAGGTTGCAGCTGGTAGCCCATGAAGTCACACCAGCCGACGGGGTAGATGTCTGGGGACTGGTAGTCGATCCACTGGTCAAAGTCGCTCTCCCAGCCGTCGAAGTGGATAAGCAGCAGGCGGCCCACGAAGCGCTTCACAGTGGCCACGCACACCAGGCGCGGCTCCATCAGGTCCACTGCTTCCAGCTTCATGTTTGGGGAGAAACTGTGACCTGGGTAGTCCTAAAAACAAAGACCAACCCCAGGGTCATTTACTGTTTGATATATAATGTTACTACCTCTTACGCTTATCTGAAAAACAGTCTTTAGTTTGATAAAACGCAGTTGATAATGCCTGATGATGAGGTGTCTGTTGTCAGGTATTCCTGAACAGCATTAGTGCCTGTTTCCCTGGTAATACCAAGCGGCAACCTCCAGTCTATTTTCTATTCTATTTAAACTTTATTTAACCAGATGAGACCCATTGAGATCAAGACCTCATTTACAAGGGCGACCTGGCCAAGAAGTCAGTGGCACACGTCAAAATAAATAGCACAACTCAACAGCATGGAGCATATATACTGACAGTATGTAGAAGCAATCAATAATTTGAAAGTGCAACTTATTTGCAAATAAAGTGCAATTTGCGATCACAAAAACAGCATTTAAAAACACAGGCACTGTTCTGTGGTCTGTCTTTCATTTAAGATGGAGCCAAACGCATCAAGTGAGATAAGATCTGATAAATTCAAATCCTTCTGGAGCATATTCCAAGCAGTAGGAGCAGCAAAACTATGGTCTCAAACGATAACGCCCATGTGGAAGTGTTATAAACTGCAATTAATCGAGTATCCGCTTGAGGCTGGCTGCAGAAACACCGGAAACCACATACACACCAATTCAAAAAAGACGATCTTTGCAGCATTAATAAACATGTTGACAGCCTGGTTCAAAAAACGGTTTGACTCTACGTAGCTAATCCCTCTATCGGCACAGACTGTATGGGGGATGAATTTTTTTTAATGCGACGGTTCAGAAGATATTAAGATTACAAGTTTTTAAAACAGCTCTCAGGAACAGATGATGGACGTCACGGATACTACGTCCATATTTTACACAGTCTATGGGTAATACCTGAGGGTCTGACTACTACCTGAAAGAGCCCGTCCTTCGGGGCTCCAATTCAATATGAATGTTGCTCACCAGCCAGGTAAATAGAAAAGTTATGAGGAAGAGGAAGATCACATGCATTTGTTTAGCATAGTGGTTAAGTTGTGCGCCCCATGTACAGAGGCTACAGTTCTCAAGATAGGGTTCAATTCCAACCTGTAGCCCCTTACCTGCGTGTATATTTCCAAGAGTTAGTCTTGTAAAGAAGGGTGGTCTTATAATCAGGGTGGTCCTATATTAGGGCCAATACAGTATTTAAGAATGGTAAACAAACAATTAGTAATCTGGAGTTTATTCACATCCCTCAGCCAATCAGAATTAAGTATTCACCTAAACCATGGTATAATTAAAATGAGTGATCATTACATGTATTTGTTGCTACAGAGGGCACAATCTGAAATTCAACACCTGGTTTGGACTTCTTGAACTGTTTAACTTACAACATTAAACAGTCTCTTAGGTGCAGCTTGAGCTCCAGCCTCCTTCAGGTATTGGTCCCAGGTGAAGGTCCTGGGGTCGTGACCTGCCAACAAAGAGGACATGAGAAGTGTTTTTAGTTACTGTCTGTCCCATGTGTTACTCCTCTGTGGATTCTTTCACTTAGCCTTTTAAGATCAGGATGGTGAATAGAGCTGGAATCATCAGAGAATGGATGTGTTTGGAGAAAAAGAGTGAGCTGAAGCAAAGACAGAAATAGGAGCATGTTGATGTTTACCTGAAGGTACTGAGAGGGGAATGTTGTTCTTCTCACAGAAGCCCACAGGGAGGAGGGCGTGCGATGAGGCATGGTAGCAAAACCAGTCAGAGCCGTTGTTGGAAATTGTGCCATCGATACCCACCATCAGGTAGCCGTCTAACAACACCTGGAGGGAGTCAGAGAGAAACAGAGATGGAAGGAGGGAGAATTTGATTTTAGTTAATGTTTTCAGTCCAGTCTATTTGTAGAGTTAACACATTTAAACTCAAGCAACAAACGGTTGAACATGTTTGGATTTCCCTGACGTCATTGAATGCATCAGAAATGTTTGGTCTTGCCTCTATTCACACAAGTATGTTTACAATTTAGAAGTTGAAGTTTTTCCAGCAAAATAACCAAACCATTAACTGCAATCAGCCTTCAAATCTTCAGGTTTATGTCACTGAGTGGTAAGCCAGCTGACTTAATGATATACAATGAAACTGAGACCCACTGGAAAAGAAGAATGGTCGCTTCTCAGCTTAAAAAAAGAACACTAGTGAGTTTTCTAAAGAGATATGTCCTCTTGGTAATCTGATTAATCAAGAAATTACAACCTTTATTTTGTTGTATGTCGCTCTTGATGCGAACAACCTGAATGATTCTATTTGTTAAACTAGGGTAAAAAACACATCATGAATATGCTCTTCTCCTATGGTCTGAACACATTTTAACTCGTCCTCAGACAGACCAAACAGCTGACTTACCTTGTGCACAGTGGCCACAGAGATGCTTCCCAGATTTAGGGGATCGATGGCCTCCAGCTTCATTCCCTCCTCGTAGTAACATCCGTCCATGTAGACAAACCTGGGCTGCAGAACGCACAGAGAGTTGGAAGAGAGCAGGGTTATGATGGTGCAGCAATGAACATGAATGTGGAAATCATTGAGGGGTATCAGTACCTCAATAGAAAAAAGTCTGTAGTATTTTGGGACACCAAACTGTTCACCTTTTAGCAGACAGAGGATCTTTTATTTCCTACTCGAATGTACTGCATAACATCAAAGCACTTCCCCAATAACTTAGCTGTCTTTCTGACAGACTTACAGAAAGGTTCCCTGCAGAGGTAAACCTTTAATTAAGGTAAAAGCTGTTATCTTAAAGCGTTACACAAACCTGTTGTAGCTGTCTTTCATAGCCACCAGACAAAAACATTGTCTCTACTCACCCAACACAAGAGTTTCTAATATACCCCAGGTGTGACCTGGGTCATAAACATTACGTTTATGCAGGGCAGGTTCACTGTCTCATCGCTGGCCCACTAAGGCCAGTGACTGCCAATCAGAACCTTTCTTTTTTTACCTCACAATCAGAGTCAAGGACGCATGGGTGTTTCAAACATAGACATAAACACAAACTCTACAAAGAGTAGACGCTGCATCGACCGCTACTACCTATTGGTGCTGACGAGCCATGGGGCCGCCATTTTGGTCCGGTAACCCGCTCCACTCAGTGTAATCTGTTTGGCAGGCGCAATTAAGTGTCAGCGCATTTAATCAATCATAACTCGCTAAATACTAAACTGATTTTTATGCAGGTTTTTTTTCTGCAAACGTCATACATGTAGGTATGATACAGGATATGGTTCGGTGTATTTTAATTTTCATAGTGGGCTTAACAGTAATAGAATATTCTGATACGTGATATATGTGATGTATGATAGGTATTTTGCCGCACAGTGGTCTGGTGTCTTGAAGTCTCTGCTGCTTCAGTTTACGTTTACAGATAGGATCATGGGTAGTATGACCGGACCAAGAAGGCGGACGTATTTCTTGCACCCCAGCAGCCAATGCGGCGTCTACTCTTTATATGTCTATGGTTTCAAAAGGTTCTTGTGTTGTCAACTGAAGTGAATGATGAACTGCACTGTGATACGCTGAAATATATGTAGAGATGACAGGTGAAATGTTGTGGTCATAGTCTCCCAGTAGCCTGCTGACTTGAAAAGATGTCTGTCAAAGAGGCGTAAGAGGCAAAGAGAAAGAGGTGCTTTTTACCCTCTTGGAAAACTCTTGAAAAATTCTCATGTTTGGAGAAAGGCGTTTTTTGGGACTGACAACTAGCAAAAAGTGAGCCACTGGGACGAACAAGCTTACAATTAATCCCACTTACTTTCTAATCATTTCTACAGCAGTGCCCTAAATGATGAGGCTGATAGTAGCAAACTTGCTTATAAGTAAAAAGAAAAAGGCTTAAAACCCAAAGCAGCTGATGGCAAATTTAAGCTACTTTTGTTTTTTCATTTCATTGGATTTGAAACCGTCCTCACCTTTTTAAAGAGCAGGGTCATACTTTCATTGTGTCCCCTCGTACTGGCAGCAGCTTCCACGCTGTTAACTGTAATCAGAAAGAAGCACTTTTTCAATTTGCCTTGTTTGAATGAGATGTGTTTCATTTCCAAGTATTCATCCATAAGGCAAACATCTCTTTCTGTCCAAAAGCTACAGATAGTGACTAAATCAGAGAAACACAGATCAATTCCTGTGTGTTTTAATCACTGCCTGTGATTTTTACAACCCTTTAATACATGAAGGTGGATAGGTGTGTTGTCAGTCTCAACACAAACACTAAACACACTACCAATCATGTGTATAGGATTAAATCCTGGACCTACCTGGTGCTTTGATGTCATGACCCACTCTGCGGGACCAGCCTATCGGGTGCATGAGTGGACTCCACATGTGACACCAGAAGTCGAGCGTCATATTTTCATATGGGGCGTCGCTTTGGTCTGCGTACACAAGCCGCAGTCGGCCACCAACGATGGTGTCGATGAGGGCCACGCGAGTCCGACTGACGTGTTTGGGGTCCACCACCTCCACCTGCATGGTGACTTTGAAGGAGCTCTTAACACTCTCTGCAAGCTGGGAGGAAGACAGCGGTGAACAGGATTTACATTCATCATTTTATCTTACACAAGTGAAATACATAATGAATTTAACTAGAAGTAGTTTGATTTTCCTGAATGATTAAACATAATCAGCATCTGTGAGATGCATTATTCTGAAGCAGCATCCAGATCTACCTTTAGGCTGAAGTCAACAGGTAAAGTTTCAGCTCCCACCAGCTTCTTCATCAGGTAACCCTTCCAATCTGAGATGTTCGTCTTCACATCTGTAGACCCACAATTAATCAGGTCACAACATATCCCATTACACCACCATCAGACCATTTTCAACATATATAAATACATCCACTGATACATTACACTGATCAGACAAAACATTATCACCCCTGACTAGGGTTGCAATGGGGTGGAACATTTTCGGTAAATTTCTGGAAAGATTCCGGTAACTTTCCATGGGAAGTTAAGCTGAGGAATTTGGGAAATATTCCAAATTGGAAACTTTATGAATTACGGGTAATGTAATGGAAAGGTATCATATCCAAGCATAAACATTTGTTTTGTTATAAGCAGACATCCATCCAAAATAATACAATTAAAACAGATTCATTTGTAAGTAGAATCAATCCCAGCAAAGTCCCATTCAAAATGTTAAATGAAAAGAGCCTTTCTCCCTCCAACTAAGTCCCATTCAACATGCAAATAAAAAAGCATCTTCCCTCAAACTTCTCAAGCCTAGCCTCTGCAGGATTCTAGAAATCATCTGTGCATGTGATGGAGGAATGCACAGTGCATGTAGGTGGAGTGGTCTCAATAGCCCTGCAGTAAGCAGTGTGCTATGTGCATGTGATTGAGGAATAGCATAGATATTCAACTGTACTTGCATGAAATCTGGTTGTTTTAGTCCAGATTATGCTAAATACATTTCCTCAACTATATTTAAGTTCCCTATTAAGAGCCAACCTTCAATATAGAAAATTCCTGGTTTATTCCTGTTTATTCTCGTTTATTCTCATAAATTCCCGTTAATTCCCATGGAAAGTTTCCAACTTTGAAAATTCCAGGAATTTTGCAACCCTACTCCTGACAGGCAAAGTGAATATCATTGATTATCTCTTTACAACGGCACCAGTCAGGGGGTGGGACATGTGAGGCGGCAAGTGAACACTTTGTCTTCAAAACCGAAAAAGGGGCAAGCGGAGAGATTTGAGCCACTTTGAAAAGGGTCAAATAGCGGTGGCTAGATGACAGGGTCTCCTAACTGCAGCTCTTATGGGGTGTTCCTAGTCTGCAGAGGTCAGTATCTACCGAGAAGCAGTCCAAGGAAGGAAAAACAGGTGAACTGACTATAGGCTCAAGAGTAGCCAAGCCTCATTTACGAGCACTGGTTGCAAAGATAGCCGATCCAACAGAGGAGCTACTGGAACTCCAATCACTACTTAAGTTAATGCGGTTTCTGATACTGTGATAGAGAGCATCACAGTTTGTAATGTATGGGGCTGTGAAGCTGCAGACTGCAGACACAAAAAACATCTGAACTGGACCGCAGAGCAAAGGAAGAAGGTGGCCTGGTGGGAGACGACAGTGCTGACTTGGTTCCAAATTTAACAGACCTCAGTCTGTCTGTGGGGTGAGCTGGACAACAAAGTCCAATACATGGAGACCCCACTTGCATTGTACAGGTCTTAAGAGATCTGCTGCTGACATCTTAGTGCCAGATACCACAGCACAGCTTCAGAGGTCTACTGGAGTCCGTGGCACATTAGATCAAGGCTGTTCTGGCCCTGACCTGACGAGAAGGAGGCCTACACATTATTGGGCAGGTGGTCATCATGTTGTTGCTGATCAGTGTATGATACACTTAAATCTGTCTGTCTGTGTTTTGACTTTGTGTATGACTATGATCATACAGGTCAGGTTTTTAAGTTTCATTGTAAATCCTCACCTTTTGGAGGCACCAGCAGCTTGCTTGTCATGGCACACCATCCAATCGGCTTCAGCTCTCCTGAAACGAGGCTACACCAAAAGTCCCGGCTGCTGTCATGTTCAAAGCCCTCGTACCTCAGCAGTGCTTTGTAACCTGGCGATCAAACAGGAGAGGAAAGCAAGAGTGGAGTTAATTTGATGTTATTGCATTGCTTAAATATCAGGCCGACATTACTGTATAACTTCAGAGCAGATATAGGATTGTGAATATTAATTATTTCACTCATCATGCCATCATGTGGGACAGTTACAGTACATTGGTTTAAATACTGTTTCCCGACAGTACTTCTGGGTACTGATTAATATTTGTTTTTGTCTAAGCTTTGGTTTATGATGCTCTGCAGCATATCTTGGTGTATTACTGTCACCCCTAGGCCAGTGGGATAATGGGAGCCACTGACAGGACTGTACATCTTCAATTGTTTGTGCACACTGTCCTTCATAATATTAACAAAATGAGGACTGCTCAGTCAAAACAGTCTGCAAGACTTTTGGCTCTCTTCTGGCACGTCAACAGATACCGTATAAATGGAGAGAGAAATATCCTCCAACTTTTGAATCATGGATAAATGATAATTTCATCATTTGACATTTGAGAAAATACGATACACCACAAGAGGCAATGCCCAGAATGTTATGACATCTGACAACCTTTCTTGGCGTATATAGGAAAAATGGACGCTCGGGATATAATAAGTTAGAGCTGATGACCCAACAACATTCCAGGTAACCTCTTATTTATTTATGTACTTCTTTATTTATCTATTTATTTATATATTGTTGTTATATGTGTACATGTGTATATGTGAATATATTTGTGTGTGTATATGTATGCATACATATATGTATCTTGTTTATTTAATTTATTAATTTATTCTATTTTGTCTTCTCACGATTTATTTTGATTTCTTCTTTTACTAAGTAGGGTACATTGGGAAAGGGGCTCTGTTGGAACATGGAGGGGGGGGCTCATTCTTCCAAAAATGAGAAATCATTTATGTTTATGTTTGTCTTTGTATAATTGTTTTTTTTTTGTCATTAAAGTTTTTATTAACTTGTCTTTGTATAATTGTTAAAAAAAAACAATAAAAAAACCTTGACTAAAAAATTAAAAAAGCAGTCTACAAGAGTTCCAAAACTCTCCACAGGGCACGGTTAAGATTGTTTAGGAAAAAGAAAATACATATCTGGTCAGACTTGTGATCATACTACTGATAAATAAACAGTGTGCTGGTTCAAATCAACAAACCCAGATGTACTCACCTGCAACCTGGATGACAGTTGCGATCCAGTAGACTTTACTGGGCAGGACTGCATTTGTGTTCAGGACCTCCACCTTCATCCCTACATGGATGTCATCCCACTGGTCACACATCGGGGCCTGCAGGTGAAAGGTCACATGTTTCCTTAGATATGAGACATCACTATGACATGTTTCATGAGCTCAAAGTTCACGTTTTATTGATAGTTACTCCCACCAAATCTTTGAGTTTGGTTTGTGTTTACCTGATTGGCTCTGCAAGTGCTGGCTTTTATTCACAGGATGGAAACATTTTTCCAGAATACATCCCAAAACACAGCATAGATCTGTGTCCATAATTTTTACTTCTTCAGTTTTTTTATATTTTATATTTTATATTTTATACAACCCATCACACTATTTTCAAATGTAAGCCTCTACTTCCTGCCTGAGTAAATATTTAAACTTAAAAACAACTCTGTGTTTACAAGTCTACATCTTTATAGGACTGAGGTGGACTCACATGTCTGAAGCAGGACACTGATGCAGCCAGAGACGTTTCCTTGTCCAAATAGGCGCCCCACTCAAAATATGCAGCAGACGCTACAGACCAGAAAGAAATGAGGAGTTCATGATTATTTTTAATGTTTGAGTATATGTACATGTTTACAGCCACTGTCACATCCCCAAACAGACACCAAATACCAGTGAAGACAGTTTAATACATGACCTGAAAATAGATGGTCAAGTTTCTACTATGTAGTATCAACAGAAAATGTACATTGGGACATAATAGAGCTCACACTGTCATCAAAGTGCTCCTCCATTGCTTCAAATACCTGTATGACATCTGATGGTTTACAGCAATACTGTGATCTGGATCCCCTGCGCATCAGTGTGTGTGGTGTGTGTGTGTGTGTGTGTGTGTGTGTGTGTGGTGTGTGTGTGTGTGTGTGTGTGTGTGTGTGTGTGTGTGTGTTTGGTGCTCTTACCATCTACTACTAACTGGGCTGCAGGTGCTGCAAGGGTTGCAGGCGTCTTGTTTACCTTGTGCAACACAGTGGCTTTTTTTGAAGGGGGTCTTCCCTGGAGAGAGGCGGGGACAGAAAGAAAGTTTAATTATTAACTATATGTTCTTCTATCATCCTGGTTTGCATCCCCTCTATGGAGATGGAGGCAGCAGGGGACAGGTTTAATATAGTTCCATTAAAAAAAAAAGGCCCAAGGAAAGCTTTTCTATACTTTGAAATTCTGTGTATCCTGCAATCCTTTCCTTTAGCACTACATTTTATCAAAGTATAAGTTCTGAGCCTGTTTAATTGATATTGAGCCAATTAAACCACCAGTTATCTTAGGCTAGAGCCTCTTACTATTCTAAGTACAGAGACCAGAGAAAAAAGCGACAAGTTTAACTCCACTTTAACAAGCAGAGACCTTAAACTGAACTAGTATTAGGCTGAAATGACCTGTTAAGAGAGAGAGAGAATAGTCTGTGTGTCTACCATAAATAGAAACTAATCTAAAAGTGAACAATCCTTGTATCAAATTATTAAAAAAGAAATAAAAAAAACGAAACAGAAACGTGATGATAACCTAAATACAACAAAGAAAACTGCATACAATTCACTAAATATGGGAAGCATATTGAGTACCACATTTAACGCACGATGCATGACTTTGTGCTTGATGCTGAGAAGGACAAAGATAAAACATGATTTCTTATTATAGCCTAGTATTAATTAATGAGTGCAAGAGGCTTTTTTCTTTGACACGCAGCAGTCAATTTTTTTTTTTATTATTTTTTTTTAGAAAAACTACTAATCTTATATTCTGATATGGTGTATTTGAGCTGATGTTTCCAAGGCATTGTCCGAGTATTTAAATCTGTGTTCTTATGCATGGACAAATTCTTCTAATGAAAGTCTCTTCCCAAATTTAAATTACAAGATAAATATTGCAGCTGTTTTAATAGTAACAGTTGCTAAGCAGTTTAATTTATTAGAAGCAGGTGGACTGTAACAAAGTAAATTTACTTGAGTACTGTACTTAAGTACATTTTTTGAGTATTTGTACTTTACTTAGTATTATTTTTTGGGGATACTTATTACTTTTACTCTTTTTGAAATGAAGAATGATACGAGTCGTATGAAATGTTCTTCCTGTTTCCCACTCTGCCCAAACATACAAACATTCACTGTCCACCTGAGAAAGTGTGTTGAGCTATGTAACATTTGTTTCATTCCAGATGAACATTTCAAACGAAGTTGTCTGTGCTTGGAGTAACTTAGTTTCTGTTTTCATTCCATGGTATAGTTTTGAGAGATTTCAAGTAATGGTTTCTAAATAAATATAATGTAACAGAATGTGCTCCTATGTATTCTTGACTGCACTTATGTATTGTGAAAATAAAAAGTTTTTAGATTTTTTAAGAAATACTTTAAATAATTAAGTATTTTTAAAAGCAAGCGCTTCAGTACTTTAAATCAAGTAATAATCTGACAGAGCAACTTTCTCTTGTATTGGAGTAATATTTGACCTGGAGGATCTATACTTTGACTTAAGTAATGAAGCTGTGTACTTTGTCCACCACTGATTAGAAGCTACCTCACTTCGTCTTACCTTTTGTTTGGGTGTTGCAGTGGATATGATCGCATGACTGTCTCTCTGATTTCGCTGTGGTGTTAGATAATCATCGTCAGAAAAATGATCACTGCAGACGCGGAGCTCCTTCAGTGTAGCTCGGGGTGTACTGGGGTCTATTTTCAGGGTGATGAGCCACAGATTTCTAAGGCTTATATTGTTCAGCGGAATGCGGTGAAATATGTACGGAGACCAGGCAGTGGCTTTGTTTGAACAGCCCGGAAAAACACAAGGACGGACCATCTTGGAAAAAATTGGATAAACTTTCAGTGAGATCTCGCGGCAGCACTTTGTGAACCACAGAGGTTATCCGCGGCGTGATATAGTGCGCGATAAAAGTCGTAGAGTTAAGAAAGATGGGGGCTATCTAAACACGATGTAACGCCAGTGAAATGTTCTAAAATGAGAATACGCCATAACTGTTAGTAAACATGACCGGCACTTCATAGTGGACTAAAACACGTGTTTGCTCCTGGCCCCATTCGAAGTAGTGCAGAACTTTACTTCCGGTCCTCTTACCAGTTGCTCCATCTACTGTAGAAAACCCATAGACCCCCCAAATAACAAGTATAACAAAAAAATCTAGTTTGGTTACAAAGAAATTATACGACAATGTTTGGATTTTGTTATTTATTAATTTAAGTACTGGGGCTTGTCAAAAACAAGTGGCAATAACGTATAAAGCCATATGACTGTATGTTATTGTTGTGCTGTGAGCTTGTTTGTGGAGTCCTTCCAGCTTAATTATGTGTTTGGTAACAGTATAGTTATGTGTGCAGTGTTTTTCCCATGTTAATGTGAGCTATCTCATTCCTATCGTAGTTATTGTAAATTGTTTATTTGTATCTCCCTCAGATACCACAGTCTTCTCAGAATAAAACACCTGAACTGGAAGCTCAGCCTCCGTGAGTCTTTTATATTATAAATATATTGTTCACCGCTCTATTCCGCGCAACTGTAGAGGCCCTAGACCTCTGTTATAATGACTCCAGGACTCATGCAAGGGCATCATAGTGGGGGGAAAAGTGGGACTGACTACCTAGGGCCCAAGTGGGCAGGGGGGCCCTTAATGGGCCTGAAATAAAATGCGTTTTCTACTACGCTTTTGTTTTGCTTTGTTATAAATGCAAGCAGATAACTAAAATTGTCTGAATAAATAAACAAACATTCAGAATTCCTTTCTGGAAAAAAGGGGAGTGTCCGCTCTGTGAAATGCGCGTCTCATGCCTAAAGTGGGGAATTGTCATATTTTCCCAGCATGAAGTGTGGCTGAATCTGATTGAAAGTAAACTGTAGGCTTTTAGAGTTTATTTTACTTCATGAGGTTAGATTATACCAAATAATGCCCCCTTGTCATTATTCAACAAGTCACTTGCTTCAAATAATCTTGTTTAAAGAGGTGGACAGTCTGAAGGTCAATATTGTGCAGTTACACTTGGAGAAATTGTATAAAAAAAAAAAGAAAAAAAAAAAAGAGAAATGATGAGATTAGATTTGAGTCAGTTAACCAGGACAGTTTTAAGCATATATTTTTGTTTAATGCAAATAAACCAGTATTATAGCAGCAATGTTATATTTTGTAGGGTTGGCTGTGGTGATGGGGCCCACTGAGATATCTTTTCAGAGGTCCAAGATTTCCTGGCGAAGCCCCTACTCATTTGGGCTCTAATTTTAGCACACCTCGTATTTTTAAATATTAAAAAAAGGTTTTAATTGAAAACAAACTTAAGTCTTCGAAATGAAAAATACACTTGGCGTAAAAAAACATTGGGGTCACAACATGTGTCTAACCAGCATTTGTGGACCATTTTGAGCCCATACACCACAGTGTCTATGCATTAATTAAGTTTTTGTTCAATATACAAACAGTCTGACGTAAAATTTGACAGCCCATGGACTGTATAAAGCTGTCTGCAATGTTTTTGTCTCTTTCAAATGAAACATACTTCATGTTTCAGCCCCTTAGGTGAGGCAGTGTTTTTAAATAAGGAGCGGCAGTCTTCTTCTTTCTCCTGTTCCTTCAGAGCAGACAGCTTTGTAACGCAACACTGCCCCCTTCTGGCCGCAATTACAATTTCAGGAAATACACTGTATTAAACAACAGGTGTGCACCATAGACTGTATATAAAAAAAAGGTGTGCACTATAGACTGTATAACAAAAGGTGTGCACTTGACAAATACAGCACCAATCCATCTTGATGAAAAGCAACAAGTATTGGAATAAACGGTTTTTCAAAGTTACCAATGTGTATAGTTTCACATGGTGTGACATTTGCTGGATAATTCAACCATGATAACATGAAAGTCTTACATTTTTATGTTTCACTCAGTGTAAATACTACAGAGCTGAATTAACCACTCGAGCTGAATTAACCACTCAAGTGACTCATTTTGAGGAACTTTTAAAGCACAAATCCAAATGCAGCTGTGTTTTAATTGACCCTACTCTATGTGGTTATCAACTAAATATATCAATAATATTTAAGTATCAGAAGGACAGTTCAGTTACTAAACATCATTTTTTGCCTCGGGAAATGTATGATTAACAAAATTGGATTGTCACATTTTTCTGTATACTTAAGATATTTGCTTATAATCAGCAGATTAATGAAAACTTAAAGTGAAAATAAAGTCCAAAGGTCATATAATCCTGACAGAAAGTGTGAAGTGGGATTTTTTAACCATCCTTTCCCTGCTCCTTCAGGGAAAATAAAAGGGGATAACTGCACATTATGGTGTTAAGAATTTGAACTTAAAGCTGGGTTAGTAGTCTCGGAAAACTAGCATGAATTGAATGTAGCATTTCCTCAGGACTCCGTCTAACCCCTCCCCTCCTCCCTTCGGAGCTCCTCCAAAACGATGCCCTGCTCACATGCACGAGCGCCGCTGATTTGCGATCATATGATCGTGACTGATTCAAAATCGGTCCTCACCAAATCATGTGAAGTTAAAAACACAAACAAACACGGCTATTGTTAGTACTCTGTTAGTACAACTGTCATGCTAGCATTATCCAGCTGTACTGGTGTCATGATGTCAGGAGAAAAGTTATAACACATATAATACTGTAACAGCTCTACTGTTTGTTAAACGTGTTCTGTGTAGATGTTCTTAATTCCTACAGTGTTGACAGTCAGTGAAGGCATCAGGAGAGGTGTAGAGTGTGTGAGCGGGAGAGAGGAGAGACAAGAGGAGAAGTTCTTCATTCATTCAAACATTGATTGTTGCTTTGTTGGTTGGCGTGATCACGGCCGACAGTGACCGGTTATTAAAACTCAACGTGTTCACGAATCGGCTCGTCATCCCTACAGGGTCCGGACGGACGCCACAATACATATACCTTTTCTGTAGGACTTACTAAATGTCATTCATTCTTCTGCTTGTCAGAGCCCCCGTGGTGAGAGCTTTTTAGACTCTGATCCGGACTACAGTCCTGAGCAAAGCACCTCATCGTGTCAGAGGGGACGGGCCCGAGGTGGAGCGAAAGGGGCAGTAAATAGAGTCAGGGGAAGCAGAGGCAGGGGATGGGACGAGGAGTACACGCCTGGGAATTGTACGCGCAGGAGGCGGGCAGGACAGCAGGATGGGATTTGATTGGTTTAAAATTTTGGGACCCAAAAAAGGCTGATTGGTTGGCGTTTTCCCAGGTTTACTCCGGCTGTAGATAGCAGCTTTTTTTCACTCTTTTTTAGGAACACATTATGTATTGATTGCCATCAGGACATAAAGATCATTATAACCAGTATAACAAAAAGTTTATCTAAATCTGATTACCAACCCCAGCTTTAAGGGGGTTTTCAGTTGCACACACAAAACCTTTTTATGGATATGTAGCATCTTAAATTTTACAACCTTCTACATGGAATAGTTTAGAACAGCATAATCACAAAGACTGTTTAATCTTGATGCTTTTCAGCACTAAAAAAGTGGAAGCCCAAATCCATTTAAAGTCATCATATTATATCTTTCACATCTACACCTGTCATCAAAAAAACATATTTTTCCGTTCCAAAATTAAACATTGCTTATGATGTATAGTAGATAACTCTTATAAAGGAACCTTAAAAGAGCAAATATCTTCAGCCCTCAGAGCTGGCTATGTAAAACTTTTCTCTTGCACTAGAGAGGTACAGAAGCTTTGTCGAGCAGTCTACCTTCTGTAAACTCAAAGCAGCAGCAGTGCTATCAGTAAAGAGGACAACACATGAATTAAAAAAGAAGTGAGAGTCAGCTTTGGTTTCCCGCCTCTGGAAGAAAGAAAGGAGTTTGAAAATAAAGACCAGCTGGTTTAAGACCAGTGGACAGAAGTGATGGAACAACCTGTCACTGCTCGTCTATACCATAGACTGTATAAAATATGGACGTAGTATCCGTGACGTCACCCATCTGTTTCTGAAGAGCTGTTTTGAGGCCAATCATCGGCGGCAGCCATATTGCTGCTGTCGAGCGATTGTGACGTAAAGAGGCGGGCTTTGAGCCTCCTCGCCAACAGCTACAGTGTTCCTGCCTGTCAACCAAGTCAGCTGTGCCTCTCATTGGAAGTCTCATAATCTAAATATCTTCAAAATTGCAGCATTAGAAAAAAATTCACCCCTCATACAGTGCTATCCAGACTACCCTCGTCTTTTGTACCAGGCTGTAAACATGTTTATTTCTACTTAAAGATGGGCTTTTTTGAATTGGTGTGTGTGGTTTCCAGTACTTCCGGAGCCAGCCTCAAGCGGATCCTCGATGAACTTCAGTTTTTAGCACTTCCGCATTGGACTCATATTTTTAGACCGGAGGTTGCCGCTTGGTCTATACAGCAGCGGCCAATGGCATGGCACGCCTATATGCTGGAGGCATGCCACACCAAATGCTAGTCTAAGCTGCACTTTTAGTGTAAATAAAGACAAAAAAGTATAGTGGCACACTGATGGCATGCCACAGAGGGGACATGCCACTTGATGGCATAGCACTGGCCATGCCACATGCTGCTAAAGTATTGACATATGCAGCTGATCTACTGCAGTATAGTGTGGCATGCTATTGGTCAATTTTGCTGTCACTCTTTGGATAAGTGGATCACAAAGATTCTACTGACTCTCTGACACTGACAGAGCTTTAAAATGCACAATAATCAAAACTGACTAAAGCTGACACACAAATGAAATTCTTGGGGAAAATGGCACATTTAATGTGTGAGGCAATGAAGGGTAATTATTCTTCATCACAATACTAAAAAAATAGGTAATGGAATTAATGTAGTCAGGACAGGGATTTTACTGCCCATCTCTGTCTGTTTTTAACTTAACAAATCAATGACGATGTGAATTTATGCAGGAACAGATGTAGGCTGTGCAAATGTTAGTAGAATTCAGAAATCCAATCAATCATACTGTGAACTGCAAAAATATACAACAATACAAACTTTGGCTTTTGGGAAGCATTACGGTAAAAAATCTAATTCTGCTTGAACAGCATCACTTCTAAATTTCATGTGGCAGCAAACAGGCTTGTGACTCGGTGATGTCTGTTCTCAACAACATTGTATATTTGACTCACCTGCAGACGTGCCAGTATGGAGGACTTCTTGGAGTTTGATGAATAAGACCTTGAACAGGACAGGCTACAGAAACGCTTGGCCCTCGAAAAGAAAGTGCTTGAGGGGCCGGTGATGCCACACATCTCACACACCACTGAAGAGAGACAAACATACGGACTTAGAATAAAATCATCAAACTTTGTTGGCAGCCAATGGAGAAAAGAGATGTTTCAACTGTCCTTTGAACTTCTTCTGCAATATTAAAATTGAACTCACTGAACAAACAAAACTGTAGCATTAAGTTGCTGAAACCTTGTTCCTCGTCTCTTAAAACTGACCTGGTTTATCCACTATGTCTTTTTCCCTTCCCATAACTGCTCGTCCTGCTGGGTTTTCACTCTTGTCTCCTCCATCTGTGTCACCAAACTGAGAGGGTGCCATTTCATGGTGTTGCAGAGGAAAAGAAAGGTGGGAACATGACTTCAAATGTATTACTTACATATAAAAATAGGACAGCTTGTCTTCAGCTCTTACAATGTCAGAAACTCTATATGATGCTACTCACACTTGTGTTACTCTCTGTCGGTTTAGCTGTAATGCTCCGGCGCTGAATAGCAGGCAGGCACTTTCTGCAGCCTGCTCCACTGCAGGAGGCACAGTGCGGACGGACAAACACTGTTGGAGCAGCTCCAGGCTTCAGCTTCAGAATCCCTGGTTTGGGCTCAAAATACTCCCTGCCAAAATGCTCACTGCAGAGGTGAGAGTTTGGGGTGGCCACCCAATTGTTGCGGGTTCGCTGAACCTGCTTTTCCCATTTCAGAAACTCTTTCTGGTCCTTGGGGAATCTAAACAGTGTCACACCATCGTCTGCAGTTTTACCACATCCATAGGCAACGCAGTGGTAAGGCATCCTTTGGGCTGATCACCAGAGGATGGTCAAAGATTCAAAGTACAAAGCAGGATCTACAGACAGCACATCCTTTCTTCTTTTAAGTAAATGTATGCTGTTGTTTTCATGAGCCCTGTAGAAGAAAGTGATAACTGTATTTAAAATCCAGCAGGCACATTTCTTTTTCTATGACAAAGAAATGACATTTCATTACATTTTCTTGAGATAACAACTGAGAGCTCTGTGACAGTTTATGTCGCATACATGCAGATCTTAATCCAATATTTACCAGTCTTGCAGAATTCATAACAGTGAAGTGATATAGTAAATTTTTGCGTCCATCTACAGCCAAAACAAGATGATATCATTCCACTACATCTGATTAAACCCTGAGCAAATATGGATCAAGTATTATGAACTGATTGATTGGCTGAGAACCTTGATTGAAAAATACAGTGGCCCTGAAGGACAAAATAAATTTACAAAAGTTGAAACACTTTTGCAAAGTTTGAGACAAATTTACATATCGGAAAACATTTTTACATTTTATAAAACAAAAATACATCAGCAAAACACTTTTACCAAGGCCAAAACAAATTTACATTTAAGAAAACAAATTTACAAAAGATGGAACACTTTCACCATTTTTGAAACAAGTTAACATTTCATTTTTACGAAAAGGGAATGTACCAAATACCGGAAGTGATCTGAAAGTGATGGAGTGAGGGGTCATTTAGTTTGTTTTGATTGGAAAGAAACTAAACGGAGCAACGTGGTTTACATATTAGGACATCCTCAGGTCTCAGACCTCAGATAAAAAAGCATCACGTCTCCGCAAAACCTTCATCATGTGTCAGAATTCAGATGAAACGGCCTCAGACCACATAGCCTCAGACTAAAAGGAGTCAGACTAAAAGGAGTCAGGCTAAATGGTGAAAGTGTTCCGCCGTTTGTAAATCTGTTTTCTTAAGTGTAAATTTGTTTCGGCCTTGGTAAAAGTGTTTTGCTGATGATATTTTGTTTTATAAAATGTAAAAATGTTTTCCAAAATGTAAATTTGTCTTCAACTTTGTAAAAGTGTTTCATCTTTTGTAAATTTGTTTTGTCCTTCAGGGCCACCGTAGGAAAATATGATCAAGCCCTTCAACAGAGTCTCACAATCCAAACATGTTTATTAAAAAGAAAAGTTACAGGCACATGTCTAACTACAAACTATCATTAGAGACACATGTGTAAACACCAAGTTCATGCTACCTCCGGCTCAAGCCCCAAAAAGCGCAGAGTGAACACTCATTTATCGGTTTTGCTCTCTGGCAGACTATTATGAGCACACTATAACATCTAGTATGTTTATGGTTTATTAGCAGGCTGGTCTAAACAGAGTGACAGCTCAGATGCTACTGTATACCTATGCTGTATACTAGCTCGGTGACAATGTTGCTAAGAGCACGTTTCTCTAGCTAAAAGGCAGCAATTCATTTGTTATTACAGAAAGTAGGATACTTACAGAGAATATATCGTCAGACAGGCTTTGAAATGTCACATACAACTATAAAAGCATTTATATTCAAGTTCTTTAACTGAATTTGCGCCCCCGACACGACTGTGGTCTCCGGTGTTTGACGTCATCCTTGTCACTCGGACAAGGCATTCTGGGAGTTGAGGTTTCGGCAGTATGGGAGGAGAATATCTGTAAATTCATCATTCATCACTTTAAGGCATTAGTGACATGGGGCATGCCAAACATCAACTATGAGGGTGTCATATGCCACTATACATTTATATTCTTTAGTGACACCATAAGTACAGCAGAATGAGGTAAAAGTCATGTATGTGCACCTCTCCTCCATATTTCATGTGTATCGAAAGCATGGTTGTTTGGGATGAGCCAACAGCTAAGGCTAAATTATTTCTGTCATTACACAGGTACCAAACAACCATCATTTCAATGCACATAAAAGCTGGATGAGAGTAACACACAATTTGCTTTATTTACATCACTAAGCTGCACTTACAGTGTAAATAAAGACAAAAAAGTATGGTGGCACACCGTTGGCATGCCACAGAGGGGACATGCCACTGGATGGCATAGCACTGGCCATACCACATGCTGCTGAAGTACTGACATATGCAGCTGATCTACTGGAGTATAGTGTGGCATGCTATTGGCCAATTTTGCTGTCACTCTTTGGATAAGTGGATCACAAAGAATCTACTGACTTTCTGACAGTGACTCACTGTCTGACAGAGCTTTAAAATGCACAATAATCAAAACTGACTGTAAATTCATCTTCTCATGCCAAATTGATTAATTTTCTGGCATATGAATGTTAGGATGTTACATTTACTAACTAACAATCAAAGTGCAAATGGGCTGAAAATGTTTGAAGGTGGTCTGTAGGTTTTATAACCTTTATGTACCAGTGGTGGACAGTAACAAAGTAAATTTACTTGAGTACATTTTTTGAGTATCTGTACTTTACTTGAGTATTATTTTTTGGGGATACTTATTACTTTTACTCCTCCACATTTAGAGGACAATTATTGTACTTTTTACTCCACTACATTTCTATCAGTGCTCTAGTTACTCACTACTTTAGCTTTGAAGTCAGCTCATGAATTTCCTTCTCTTTCTGAAATCTGATCCCACGGTTGAACGTGGAGCAAACACAGAGCAAATTTCACTCAGATCAGGCAGTTCATTTAGAGGTGGTAATGGCCATGGCCATATCTTCAGCGCGTGTTAGAGGTTTTTGAAATGAAGAATGATATGTATCATTTGAAATATTCTCCTTGTTTCCCTCTCTGCCCAAACATACAAAAATTCACTGTCCAATGTAAGAAAGCGTGTTGAGCTACGTGACATTTGTTTCATTCCAGATGAACATTTCAAACTAAGTTGTCTGTGCTTGGCGTGACATAGTTTCTATTTTTATTCCATGTTATAGTTTTTAGAGATTTCAAGTAATGGTTTCTATATAAACATAATGTAACAGAATGCACTCCTTCTTGACTCCATTTGTGTTTGGAAAATGCAACATTTGACATTTCTTTAAAAGTAATTTGAATACTTAAATATTTTTAAAAGCAATTACTCCAGTACTTTAACGCAAGTAATAATCTGACAGAGCAACTTTCACTTGTATTGGAGTAATATTTGACATGGAGGATCTATACTTTAACTTAAGTAATGAAGCTGTGTACTTTGTCCACCACTGTTATGAACCATATTGTAGTATTTTTTAGAGACTATTTGTTCAAAACTGATGCAATTATTCACCATAAGTTAAATTCCAAATATTTAATTAAGGGCTTGTAATGTACATTTTAGTATATACAGACATTTCAATCATACAGTTCAGTCAATGTTGAATAACAGTGACACATCTCTTTTTGTCCTGCTGGGGAATCAACATTAACTTAATGGTCAGCTGTGGGCAGACACATAGATTTATAACCTTCCCTTATTTTGCTTTCAATGTATAAAGACAGAAATGAAGGAAAATGATACAGCTCAAAAAAACAACAGGAAGCTGAACTTGCTAAAATGTAACTTGCAATGATAAAAAAAAATTACCTCAAAAGAACCAGAAATAAAGAAACAACAGAAATATGCATGAACAATCAGAAACTAATGCAGTGGTGGAGTGTACACAGTACTGGGAAAATATGATTAATGTAACAGGTAACTTTTATACATGAGGTAGGTGGTTGTAACAGTAGACAGTGCACATCGTTTTTGGTTAGAGTGAAGGCGTTTATTGAAATAATTAAAAATGGGTAGTTTACAGGTACAGTAAGTGTCAGTGTCTCAGGGTTGTTTCACAGGGATTGTTTTTGACACCATGTGACTGGTGTGAGATGTTTATCAGAGTGACTGCTGTGTCTGTGGTGTGATGGGCTGAAGTGATGCTGCCTGATTATTTTTTTGACTCTGTTGATGTTAAAGTCACAAGTGGTGTGCAGGTAAACTCAGAGTCCTTCTGTATGGTCTGTCCCTGTTCAGTTTGGGGGCTTAATCTGGTCAGGCAGAGATGGGTGTGATGAGAACTGACTAAATAATAATAAGTGTTCACATTAAATTGAATTAGCAGCATAGCGTGTGCAGGAAAGTGTCTCGTCCTCCGGGGTCTTTTTGATGATTCTATAAATGTTAGATGCCCTCTTAGCTTCCTGGGATATTGTGGATGCCAGAGACTCAAATACTTCCACAGTAGACATGGTGCTATTGTGTAAAGTGTTGCAGGGAAGTGATTGAGAGCTCCTTTCGATATCTACTGTCATTTCCAATACTTAGGAGTAATCATCTTCATCTGCATCAGAGGCGCAGAGAGGCTGCATGGTCGTTATGATGAACAATATTATTGTCTAGCGATACAGAGCTATACAAAGCAAAGAGGCTGCCAGTGCCTTACTGTGTATTGGATTTGATGTTCCCAAGCCTCATGTCTTGCTTTCTGTCGTTGAGAAAGTTTGTGATCCATTCATCAGGGGCGTGTCCAGAACTTTTTGACCGCGGTGGCCCAACTGAGGCTCTCACATAGGCAGGGGTGGCCAGTGCATTTACAAATAAATAACATTTACCCTTTCTGTCTTCACAACCTACTTTCATTAAAGTATTAAACAGTTGTTATATTCCCTTGGACTTAAAAAAAATGACAAGGTGGCATAAATCTTCTAAGCTTAATTATTTAAGGACTTACAAAAGATGTTTTTTCAAAGTCACATTTGAGGGCACTAATAAAGAAATCTACTGTCAGCCTTTTAACTCATCCCAAATTATAGATTGTAACAGAGACCCCACCTCTGACAAGGTAAACAGCCAATCATAGTTTAGGATTTTGGGGTGGCCAATTGGATTTCAAGGGGTGCCAGTGCCACCCTTGGCCATCCCTTTGGACACGCCACTGCCATTCACAGGTGGGTCTGGCACATGGACTGTATAAAATATGGACGTAGTATCCTTGACGTCACCCATCTGCTCCTGAGAGCTGTTTTGAAGCCAATCGACGGCAGCAGCCATATTGGAAATGCGGGACTCAACCTGGCAGAGTGTGACGTAGTGTGAGCCTCTTAGCCAACAGCTATGTGTTCCTGGGAGTCACGTCAGTCATGTCCTTATTTGGGCAAAAACTCGAAATCATAATATCTTCTGAACCGTCACATTAGAAAAAAATTCACCCCCCCGTACAGTGTGTGCCATTAGAGAGATTAGCTTCGCAGGACCAAGCCGTTTTTTGAACCAGGCTGTAAACACGTTTATTAATGCTGCAAAGATTGTCTTTTTCCCATTCATGTCTATGTGGTTTCCGGTGTTTCTGCAGCCAGCCTCAAGCGGATTCTGGATGTATTGCAGTTTATAACACTTCTGCATGGGCTTCATCTTTTGAGACCGGAGGTTGCCGCTTGGTCTGGCACAGTGAGCTTGCTGTGAGTTTGGTGTGAGATTGATGATGATTTTGAAGACCCAGATAGTCCCTTGGTGATGTAGCATGTGGTGCAACTTTCTGATGACTGTTACAACCAAATATTAGAAACAGAACAAATTCCCTTATAATTCTCCAAATGGTTTCACCTACTTTGTGAGATCTACTTTTTTTACCATCAACAGGCCAAAACCTTAGACAAAATATTTTTCCATGTGAAACTATTAACAAGATTAATTCTAATGTGGATATTAATGTTTCTTTAATGATTCCAAAACAAATTGTGACCTTCAGACCTTTTCTCTTCTTTTTTTTCTCGTTAAGCCTACTAGTCAAACTTGTCAATGAGGAAAGTATTTAGATGCTCTACTTGTTTTTACTGCAAATACCATAGAAAATAAGTTTAAAACTGTCAAAACTGGGGAACCAGAGATGCCACTTGGTTACAGGCATGTGCTGAACACTAAAAAGAAAGCCCTTCTAATTACATGTGACCCATCCCAATTGTTGAACTTCCACTTTGAATTGTCTAGGTCAGTGCTTCGGACTACAACAAGCCACCAAAAATGATTTGCCCCAAGAGCAATGAAATTCACAATACTAAAAATATAAAGCTAAACATACTAAATAACTTTTAAATAGTCTTTTTTTTCTTTGGTTATGAATTACGTTTAATGTGATGATGCAAAATACACCAAGTGCTCTCTTAATTTCTAGTTTTTGAATGTTGTCTTGTTTGTAGTTTAGGTCATTCTGTGATTTTCTCGCGATATCAAACATCATTTTCACATCACAAACAAATAAAGTTTATTCTATTCTATTCTCTTCTATTCTATTCTAAAATATGTTAGTATGAAAAATAAAATAAAGTGGTGTTGGATAGTTTAATTGGTAATAAAACATCACATTGTACTCTTTTGAGTTTAGATTTCTTTAAAAGACGTACTTTCCTGATCAAGTAAAAGCAACTGATAAACTCATCAGAAAAGAAGTTGAAAGTTTTCCTCTGACATGTTGTGGAGAAGACGGAGAAATCAGAATCAAAAGAAAAGACTCAGTTCAATTACAGCTGATTATTGCCATCAATTATGTGAGTATCCTGTGTGTAGACTTCAGCTTGGCATACAATACATTCAGCAGACTGAAGAATCTGCATATAGAGGAGAGGTTCAATTTGGCCTTCTGGTGCGGTCAGGGCAAACTGGAGTTGAACATATTCAAAACTGTGTAAGTGACAGAAAGAGCCCCCAACAGCGACCAATCATCACAATTCTGAAAAATACAGCGGCTGTTGTGCAAAACCATAACACTTACCAGAGGTACTTCCTGCACCAACACAGGAAATCCTACCTGCCCAACTGCTGCTCCAATTTTACATCACTGTTTCAGTGTGTTTTCTGCATCAGATTTCTAGCCTGGTTTTAATCAGTCAAACAGGGCAGGACCAGACTGAAATATCAAATCCTAAGATCTACTTACCTACCAATTCAAAGTTGTTTATTTATTATTGATTAAACATGTACTATACTATACATAATCATCCATAAGAGCCTACGTGGGAAATCTTTTTTGGGTCAATTTAACAAACGTATGAAGCAAATGAATCAGACTCTTTAAACTGTTCCAAGAAGCTGTAACAAGGAGTTGTGTAGGAAGGTCTGAGAAGAAATCCTGACTCTCTAGAAATAGGAAAATACACCTATATCAATTTTAAACTGAAATCAACACCTTTCTAAAAAATTTTGATCAGTTGGTTATTCCTAAAAAAAACCCATTAATTTAATCAGTATTCTGTTACATCTGCAAAGGAGTTTGCCTGTAATATAAAGAATCCAGTGTGGAGCTTCCCATCTCAAAAAGTGTGTCACTGCTATTATGACAAAAAAAATCAGACAAAACTCACTTCAGCCTTTAAAAATTGTTATACCTCCCATGATGTTTGTTGTGATTTGGTGCTATATAAATAAGGATTGATTGATATTACTTAAAAACATTCCTCCTTACTCACACACTGTTATGTACACATTTTTTGTTTGTACATAACAGTTGAATATCTTCAACCCCAATTCTATACGAGGACACTGTGTAGAATACTGATTAAAAACAGAATTTAATGGTTTGCAAATAATTTAAAGCCTACAGTATATTTAATTGAGAATAGTGTAAAGACAACAAATCAAATGTTGAAGCTAACAAATATGATTATTTCATGAAAAATCTATGCTCATTTTGAATTTGATGCCAACAGGACGGTTCAAAACAGTTGGGATAGGAACAACAAAACACTGAAAAAGTTGTGTATTGCTACAAAAACAACTGGAGGAATATCTCCCAACTAATTACATTGAGAGACTGAGTCTCTCAGAAGTAAAAAATAAGAAGAGGGTTGGCACTCTGTTAGAGGGTGGGTGAGAATATAGTTGAACATTGCAGAATAATGTTTCTCAGTGTAAAATTGTAAATAATTTCATCATCTACAGTTCATAATATCATTAAAAGATTCAGAAAAACTGTTGAAATATATTTACAAAATTGGCAAAGTGAATAACTTAATACTGGATGGCTGTGGAAATCATGCATGACTCTGTAGTGGAAATCACTGCATGGGCTAAAAATCACAACTTAAATCCATTGTCTGGGAACACAGTTTGTCTCTGTATCCACAAATGCAGGTTAAAACTGTCTAAGTTAAAAAGGAAATCATATAAAAACATGATCCAAAAGCGCTGGTGACTTCTCTTGGATAAGATCCATTTAAGATGGTCTCAGGTAAAGTGGAAAATTGTCCTGTGGTCTGACAAATCGAAATTAGACATTCTTTTTGGAAATCATGGACGGAACATCCTCTGCTCTAAAGAGGGGAGAGAACACCCAGCTTGTAATCAGGGCACAGTTCAAAAGCCAGCATCTGTGATGGTATGGGAATGCATAAATGTCCATGACATGGGTAGCACTCACCTCTGGAAAACACTATATCAATGCCAAACAATATATACAGATTTTTGCAGCAACATATGCTGCCATCCAGACAATGACTTTTACATGGAAGACCTTACATAATACAACAAGACATATGCACATATTACAACAGATGGCCCTGTAGTAGAAGAGTCTGGGTGCTAACCTGGCCTGCCTGTAGTCCCAACCTGCCCCCTTTAGAAACATTTGGCGTGTCTCGACACAAAAAATACAACAAAGGAGACCCGACCTGTGCACGGCTGAAATCCTATATCAGGCAAGAATGCCAAAACTTTCCACTTTCCAAACTACATACACTGATGTTCTCAGTTCCCAGAATGTTTTCCGACTGTTAAAAGATGAGGTGATGCAACACAATGGTAAACACGCCCCTATCCCAACTGTTCTGAAATGTGCTGTTGGGATCAAATTTAGAATAAACTTATATTTTTCGTAGAACACATTTTTCAGTTTCAACATCTGATTTAATGTCCATTTCTATCTTAATTTCTGTTTCAATTAATACCATTTATATAGCGTAAACTGAGAGCAATAAAATACTGATGAAACAACTTCTTTTTTTTATAAATAAAAATATACTTCATATGAAATTACTCTATGATATGCATTAATATCTGTAAATAGTTTAATGTGCTTTGCTGTTTAGTACTCCTAATACTATCATCGTACTTACCTTGAACGTCCTGTCCTGTTGTAAGCAATTGTTTATTTTATGTGTCTGTGCACTGAGAACAAGAAAAACAGTCAAATCCCATGTTTTATGTAAACACACCAGTCAAATAAAAGCTACTCTTACTGTTTTTAAAGTAAATTCCAAACGTACATTTCAAATTGCCCATTCCTCCTGAATTTCTAAACAGATATAACTATGAATGAGAGCATCACCTGACAACAGCTACATCAAATTTAATGCCCTCATACTAGTTAATGCGCGTTTATGTCAGCATTTTGTCAAAGGAGAAACGTTTCTGACAGTGAGCTGAGAAATGAACTTTTTAGAGGCAAATAAAAATCTGACTTTGAACATATTTCTGTATATTTATGTGTAAACAAGGAACTGGGCTGATGATACAAGTATTTCAGGTTAAATTAATCCAATTATATCATTAAATCTTTTTACTTTCTTTAATTTCATGTTATTTATATCAATATAAGTCAAAAACCCTTTCAAATACTCTTTCCAGATCAATTTGTCTAACAGGAAAATGCATGCACATGTACATACAATACATACACAATCAATGCGTAGGGAATGCACTGCAAATGCAAGTAATGTGATTTACTGCCATTTGCAAGAATGAAGTATTGACAGGTAAACAGGCAGTGATGTCTGTGCTTACAAGGTGCAACATGAGACACTGGAAGTGTCTGAATGGATGGCTTAGATTATGATGAAAAAACATGTGTATGTTTTTGGAATATGCAAATTTAATCTAGATAAACACCACCTCCCTTTATACCTCCCTATGTCTGTCATTTGTATTACTTCATGATCAAAATGTGTCTTTTCATTAGTTTTCCACGGTAAATAAAGGCCACTTACTGCAGCCTTTTAGTGGCACTCAGACTACATGGTAATGTTATTACAACAGAGCTGGTGCATCAAATACATGGTCTTCTTTTTCTTTCTTCTTCTTCAGTTTTATTTATTTCTTTCTAGTTTTATCTCATTGCAGAATCGTCAGACATGCCCTCAGTGAATTTTGTCACTTCGGGGACTCCATACACTCTGTTATGTGGTTGAAGATGTCATAACCTCAACTTTTTGCCCTTTTAACATGTGTGGACCCTCAGTTCAAGTCCAGGTTGAAATTGAGTAAGGTAAAATATGCAAACACGATATGTTTCCACATTTATTTTTTGTAACTGAAAATGTAGGGACCATAATAAAGGCCATGAATGATTGAGACCCTCAATCCTGCAATCATTAAATTTAGTCAAATAACCTGACACTGTTTGAGTAGCTATTATTTTATCTTCAGAAACGTGTTTATAGAGCCTGTTCAGTGATTACAGCGGTAATTTCCCTTGCCACCCACTAATGCTGGTAGATTTGGAGCAGAGGAGATATTTGCCCTGTGGCCCCCTAGTGGGTTAATCCAGCCATGGCTTGATGAACTTCTCTGACTGGGTATGAGACCACATCACCAGAGTTTGATTCCCATAATGTATGCACTGATGGGCCTTCCCACAACTGCTAACATTAATTGGTGTGGTTACTATATAATAATACATTTTTAATGAAGCACTCATAAAACTTTTGTGATGCATCTAATTTTTCATCATAATGCACAAGCACAACAACACAATTGACCTGCTGCATTGTGGTACATAACATTTTATGATGCACGTGAGATTTTACGATGAGAAAACGAAATAGACTTCTAATTCAGTTGAACATTTTGGCTACTTTTTCACCAGCTTGGACAAAAAACCCCACCTGACTATGTTTTCTAGACAATCTATAGACTTGATAAAAACATCTTCTTTTCTATGACAGCAGAACTGTTCAATAAGAGAGCATTTTCTTTTGAATGCATTTTACTTTCCATTAAGTTCACCTTTAAACATCATCTGCATGATAAATGAACACTTGCAGTGTATATTTGAAAACTAAAATGAATGCAGTGCGAGTTTGAAAAAGCCTGAATCAAACAGGTAGTTCTCAGAGAGTTTGCAACCCCTGCTGTTTATTGTGCATATTCAGCAGTAAAGTCATCATATCTATAAAGTTTTTCATGTAGTCAAACACATTTAAGATTCACAGAACTTTATTCTGAACCGTAGAATACATCATGCTGTATAAAAAATGCACATTTGAATTGATGTAATGGTGCAGAAATTAAAAATGACAGATCAGCTGGAACTCTTTTACTGAATGTAAGCACAAGGAGTAAAATAAGGGAAGAACTAACACACTTTCATACTGCTGTACAGACTTTTTTGTCCAACTTCTGAGCTACTGACTTTAGGAAATACTGAGAACACTCAGGGTTGAAGAGTTGAGAGTAACCAGTGTGATAAAAAGAAGATGAACTGCTTTGGAGCGGTTAGGCCTACACCCATATTGAGCCGTGCAGTACCAGCTCTGTGGCTGCTGTAGGTGTAGGTTGAAGTAACAAAATAGTTTTCCGACCCAAGTCATTGCATGGCAGTCAGAACCCTTACATTTTAATAAAGTGACTTATTTGTGAAGTTCAAAATGAAACAAGGACTTCTTTTGCAAATGTAAATTTTAACACTGGATTAAAACCTCAACATTAAGTGGCAAAGTAAAGGTTGGTGACTATTTTGGTGCAAAATAAGACCAGAAGATGTTTTTACTGAGGGATCCATCATGCAAAGTAAACAGAAGAACAGGCTGAGGAAATTGCATTTTTCTGTGCTGTATAATCGAGGATTTACAAATGTATGCATGGAGCCATGCCAGTGAGAAAGCAAACAAATCAAAATAAGGATGACAGGATCCAGTCTTTAATTTAGTGAATGTCAATTACTGAGGAATAACTTCTACCATATCTTTCCAGTTGTGCACAAAGTTTTCAGTGTATGTGGATCCCCCTTGGTCTGCTGAAACTTGAAGCTGATAAAAAAATATTTGACTTTAAAAAGTAACAGCTGCAAAACTTTGCTGGCAATGAGAAGAGGCTTCGTGCATTTAAAACAGCTGTTTAGCATAACCCAAGTGTAATCTTTTCAACTAAATCCCATTAAAAGCAGATGTGACTTCAGGTTGTTTCAGAGATAAGCTCACCGTGAATCCGTTTTTTTATTTCGTTCATTTTAAACAGCCCAGTGAATAAGCATTCTACTTCATCGACCATTACGGCTGCACATTTGTCAGCTTTATTATTTTTTTATTTGCATCCCCTCATCCTTACCCGCTGCCACCAGCAGCACCACCATCACTTCGCAGGCAAACAAGCCTGTTCTGCCCGACATTATCTCCATCCAGACTCCGCTGCTGGAAAGGAGGCTGAAATGACGGATGCAAGCATGGAAGACAGACCCGGGGACAGTGTATATACATCCGAAGAGGCTGTGTAAGTTTAGAGGGAAGCCGCTGCGTGTGTCTCCCTCTGTACTTTCACCGACCCCCTCCTCCTCCGCTGGCAGAAATTTATAAAGAACAAAAAATCCGCCGAGGGAGGGAGGGGGATTGATAT
Organism: Notolabrus celidotus; assembly: GCF_009762535.1. Taxonomy (NCBI): domain Eukaryota; kingdom Metazoa; phylum Chordata; class Actinopteri; order Labriformes; family Labridae; genus Notolabrus; species Notolabrus celidotus. The sequence continues at coordinate 9,856,444 of NC_048289.1, forward strand.
ACGCCGAGGCTGAAATCGAGAGGCGAACCCAGGGAAAGAGGAGTAATTTGTACACGGGACTTTCCCCCTCTTAGTCCCCCAAAAGGAGGGGGAAAAGTCGCAATATTGGAAACGAAACGGAATGAGCTTCTAAGGGCGTGAAAACGTCTGCAATTGTGGATACTTTATATATTTTTATTTCGAAAAAATATGGCCGAGAACGTTCTGGACTCTGGCCCGCCTTCAGCCAAGAGGCCTAAACTCTCCTCTCCGGCACTTTCCGCCTCCGCCAGCGATGGAAATGGTGAGTATTGTTCCATGATATCATCTCTTATATTGTTATGTGTTTGATTTATTGATTTTCAGCGGCTTGTGTCCACTTAAACGATGAGGAAAAGGCGTGATTACTGCTCTGTTTTTGTCGTAGCTTGCTAATGTTAGCTTGGTAGTGAAGACGAGCTCCCCCAGCGAGCTAACATGCTAACAGCCATTTTAGCCGGAGGTAGCTCTGTTAGCTCCTCATGCTAAGCTAGCTGACTGAATGCGGGTCCTCCACAGACCAGGTCCCGTGTCTAATGGCTACTGACAATAAGCTCTCTGCCAAACCAACTTGTAATAAAGTTGTCTGTGTCGTCCAGCTGTGTCACACTGACAGTCTGCTCCAGCTGTCTGTATTCTGTGATCTGAGTTTTCAGACGTCTCAAACAATCTGTTATGTTGCCCCATCAGAACTCTCATTCCCAACTACATTAGCTACCTGTGATAGTGAAACCTTAAGGAAAGCAGAGGTTGTCAATGCTGGGAGAGAAAGACTAAAATTAGGCCCATGGGTCCGGCTGTTTGTCGGTGTGTTTTTGTGGATGGCGTGTGACAGCAGCTGTAATAGTGGCCTGCGAACAAACCTGAGGAGCATGGACAGCGCCATGACCAGCCACTGCGATATGAAGTGAAATTGGCAAGCACATACTACTCCATGCACGAAGCATTCACTCGGATTTCACCACGAACAGCTCCAAAATGTGTTTTATACATGAACAGCTGCATGTTAGGCTAACCTCTCACTATGTCTGTCAGGATCTCTGGACTGGGACCTCCTCACGCTAAAGTCATGCAGACATTCACTTTGCCTTTCATGACGAGCTTCAGTGCGCTGCTGTCAAGGAAATTACCTAGAATGTATTTCTCTCACATGCACCATGTCTTTAGACTGTCGTGACACTGCCATGCAGACCATGCAGAGACCATGCACCGTGGAGTGTTGGTGTGAGTTCTCGCAGGTGACTTGTGTCTTGTGCTTGCACCGTCCACCAGCACTTTGAGAATAATCAAGAATCAATCGAGATTCAAAAACTTTATTGCTAAGTGAGCCTCCACACACAAGGAATTTGATGTGGTGAATGGAACACTCAACAACAAGACTGTCAGGACACAACAATTGATGATTTCAAGACCCAACTAGGTCGAGGCAGATGCCTGTCTAACATGAGTCTGGTTCTGCCTGAGGTTTCTGCCTGTTAAAAGGAAGTTTTTCCTTGCCACTGTAAAGTTCTAGCTAAATATTGCTATGTGCAATGCTCATGGTGGATTAAGCTGGGGTAAGACTGAGTCTTACCCTGTCTTGATGTTGGGTCTCTGTTCATAATTTGACATAGAGTGGTGTAGACCTCCTTTGTTTGTAAAAGCGTCTTGAGATAACATTTGTTGTGATTTGGCGCTATACAAATAAAGATTTATTGATCATTGAACAAGACATTAAGGACAATAAATATAAACCTAAAAACTAAACTTTAAAAATTCTAAAATAAAAACACTATCTGTACAAAAAAAGGTTTAGAAGTACTTTTAAGACATAAATGAATGAATTAACCTAAGCCAGAGTGCACATTTTTATAATGATAAAATATGTCGGAGAATAAATTACAATATTGCATGTGGTTGTTGAGATATTGCACTGGAATAATGCTTGTTGCATATCACTCCATTTTGTTTATTTTCATGGATTGCTAATGTAAGGTTGGAGGTGCAGATCAAGTACTCAACATATCACACAATGTTTGAACTTATTCTGCTATTAAGACACCAATGTGAGTTTTACAACAGCATTGAGCTGATGCAAACTCACATTGTGGTCTTAATAGCACACAAATCTTGGGCTGTTATCAGAATTGTAAAGCATTCAGTCTGTAATAATAATGATAACAATAATAATAATAATAATAATAATAATAATACATTTATTTCTATAGCACCTTTTAAAAACAGGTTTACAAAGTGAAAGACGCAGCGAGAGAAAAAAACTCAAAAGCACATGACAATGATTTAAGAGAACTAAAATGAGTTGAGTAAAAGACAATAATAAAAACCTTGCAGAAATAAAAAAGTTGGTGTTGAGTTAAGAAGTAAAAGCACATTTCAAAGAGTGTGTTTTTAAAAGAGGACAAGGATGTGGCTTGCCTGATCTCCTCCGGCAGGTCATTCCAGAGTGACGGTGCTATGACTGCAAAGGCCCGGTCGCCTCCGTAGTTCCAGAAGCAACGGGTGTATTTATTGTGTATTTAATGAGGTGATTTTATGTATTGCAACTTGAAAAGTGACACCAACTAAAACACGTAAAGATGTTAGTTAGGGGAGTTACACAATATCTACAACAGCACAGTGTTGAGAAGAACTTAGATTAATGGGACATGAAAAATGAGGAGTAAGTAAGTTTCTGTTCATTTAGGAAACGTGGCGGTGAGCGTATGTGTGCTGATTTTGATGTCCATTTTAGAGCTACATGATGTTTTCTAATTACCTGAGCTGCTCGCAGTTGATCCCAGCAGACACAGACTGACAGTCAGTGGGGGGATCCTCTGATTTAGCTCCATTTTGTGCTGTTGCTTCTCTGAAATAGTCAATTTGTCACCTTGTCCGTACTAACCTGCCATATCGATGTACTGTGTCACTTTACTAGCCAGTTATTCTCAGTGAGCGCTGGCCCCTGTGTGTGTGTATATATGTTTTTGAAGGAATTGTCATACACACGCTCAGTTAAGTTCTTCTGGATTGGTCATGTTGTGCTTGTTATGGGAGGAAATTGGTCATAGGCCCCTCCACGTCTTTTATCACATTTAATGTCAGTGTGCATTTTAACTCAACCATGCTGAAAAATGAAAGCTTATACCAGCTTAACATGGCTGTTACCCTGTTTGTCCTCCTCAAACTTTCCCCGATTTCTTCTCCGTCTCATTGTCTCTCCCCTCTTCAACTTTGCAATTCTTGTCCATTTTAGATTTCGGCTCTCTGTTCGACCTGGAGCACGATCTCCCGGACGAGCTCATCAGCTCCAATGAGCCAGGCCTTGTCAACGGCGGAGACCTCAGCCAGTTGCACACCACACTGGGAGGAGGACCTGTAGGGCTTGGTCCTGGTGGAGGTAGTGGAGGGCCAGGAGGAATGGGTCTTGGTCTTGGACCCGGAGGGGGTCCCGGTGGAGGTCAGGATGCTGTGGCCAAGCACAAACAGCTGTCTGAGCTCTTGCGCTCAGGAGGACCATCCTCGACCCAACAAGGGCACCAAGGAGCCATGGGCAGCCCAGGAGGTCCCAGTGCGATGGGGCAGCACTTGGCGAACATGAAGGCGTCCCCTGGTCAGGGGCCTCCACAGATGATGGGCCAGGGGCAGCAGCAGCACCTCTCCCCGCAGCAGCAGGCCAACATGATGCAGCAGAATGCTACAATGATGGGTGGCATGAACAGAGCTATGATGGGAGCGCAGCAGAAAGGCAATAACGGACAGCAGCAGCCGGGCATGATGGGCAGTCAGGTGATGAATGGCTCCCCCAGGATGGGCTTCGGGAATCAAGGGATGGGTGGCAACACTAACCTGTTGGCTGAGACCCTGCAGCAACAGGGAGCTGGGGGTCAGGCAGGAATGAGAGGCCAGCAACCTGGAGCTTTGAACAAGGTAAGGGCCCTTTCAATAACAGACATTTTGAATTATTGTTGTTTTTCTAAAATTATTTCCTTCAATGAGATCGTAATCAATGCATTGGTTGAAAAAAAAATCTTGAATTTCAAATAAAATCAGAAATGTATGTTTTTACCTTAATTCAAGCACAAAGTGTTGCTTTGACTCCATGGCAGTCTATGTATTTCAACAGTCATGACGGATGTACAGTGGGCTTATGCTCTGAGTTAAAGTGGCAGAAAACTGCTCTGCTTGTGTGATTGACAGTCCCTCAGGAGTGACAGTAAAAATGTTGCAATGGCAAGCTGCTGCCGCTGTCGAATGAATGTGGTGTTGAGACACTGATGTTTGATTCAGCCATAGAGATCACGAGCAGTGAGACGGGGTCTGTGTTACGTATAGAAAGCTGTTAAAGCAAAATGCAACCCAGGTTTTGAAGGCAGCTGAAGGAGTAAAGAGAAGATTAAAGGTGTTGGTGAGTGATAGATCAGCGGCTAAAAGGAAAGTTCAACCTGTAGGGAGTGGAGGAACGAGTGTCCAGTAAAAAACATGTGTAAAATGTGTTTTTATAAATGTTTTGATGATTAGATCACATATGTCTCCATGCTGTAATGTAGAAGTCAAACTCTTCCTCCTGTGTGTGCTGCTGAGCACCAGAAAATGCAGTTTGTAAAACAGATGATCAAATGCTCTGTGAGAATTGAAACCTCCTTCATCTTTGGCTGGGTTGGCATTGCAGTCGCGTGGATCATCAACAGGTCATGTTTGTTAAAGAGCTGAGATCTGAGGTCTTAGAGTGAAAGCAGAGGATCATGTTGCAAAATGTTGTATCACAAAACTCCGTCATATTCACTCCTCTAATGCAATACCTCAGGATGAAGTATAATGTGGGTGGGTGCTAGTTTGTTTGATGTATCCTTCCTCATCATCATCAAATGCTTTTTATTCTCTTCTTTCCTTCTAACCTCTCTCTGTCTATCATCTTCCTTTTTTTCCCTTCCAAGATGGGGATGATGGGGAACCCAGGGGGGCCTTTCGGAGGTCCGTACGCTGGGCAGGGGAATCAAGGTCTGGGAGGCGCGGGGCTGGGCCCTCAGCTCCAGAACAAAGGTCCTATGGCAAACAGTCTGGCCCAGTTCAATGTGGACAAGAAGAACCAGCCCATGCAAGGAATGGCCGCCATGGTAGGGAAGCCATCGAAAACGTTGTTGTGTAACACAAGCAAAAATGAGTTCTGATGTTATTCTTTAAGAGGTCTACTGCTCAGAATGATTTCCTCGTCTCTCACCTCCCTTTTCTCCCACTGAACAACTTTTTAAAATTCACTGATACTGTCATCACCTCCCTTTCCTCTATTTGTGAACACCAACTTCTTTATTCCTGCCCTCTCTACTTCCTGAAACCTTCTACCTACCTTACTGTTCTGTTCTGTCTCTCCCATGTCCCTGCTGTTTATTGACTCCCACTCTACCTTCCAGGGCTCCCAACAGACCCAAGCTGGTGTAGGCGGCCCCTCAGGTCCACCTTTGGGAGGGGCCCCGGGGATGGTGCCTAACGCTCAGGCAGGTCTGGTCGGTCCTGGAGCCCAGGTTTCCGCAGCGTCTGCTGCTGCTGGAGCGCCGCCTACAGCCGATCCTGAGAAGCGCAAGCTTATCCAGCAGCAACTGGTGCTCCTGCTCCATGCACACAAGTGCCAGCGGCGGGAGCAGGCCAACGGTGAGGTCCGCCAGTGCAACCTGCCCCACTGCCGCACTATGAAGAACGTCCTCAACCACATGACTCACTGCCAGGCTGGCAAATCCTGTCAGGGTGAGTAGAAGAGATGCTGCATGCTCCTGCAACCAGAAGAAAGCTATGATGTTTTATAAACAGGCTTATTATTGTGATGTTGTTAATGAGTTATACTTCATGATACAATCAACAAACATAGTGACAGTGCTGTTATCATTACTTTATTTGCTTGATTGATGTTTGACATGTTGACACAGTAAAACTTCTGATGGACATGGTCACCCCAAGTTCATTCTGAAACCACACTGTTCTTTCTTTGATGAACCTTCAACAGAGAGTCACTGTGCATGCTGACAGATGATGTCCAGTATTTACACTGATCAAGAGATCAATATTCTGACCAAAACTAATGACACTGGCTGTCTTAACTTTTAATGCTGAACGTAAGCCTCCCAATGCAACAATAAAGCTCTTTGGCAAACAGTGCAGGAGGTAAAAGCAATATAAGACTTATTGTAGGCACGGAAGTTTACCTTGTTTATCACCAGTCTACTGAAAAACTAATGAACATCAGTCCGTTAATTCGCTCACCTTTGACCAGAACAAAAGTTCCTGTTGATTCAGCAGCGTTTTTAAGAAGAAAAAGAAAAGACATCTCTGATTGAACTTTGTGTCATTCTTCTTCTTCTGCCTCTTTTCCCTCCCCCGTGTTTCCCAACTCCTCCTGTCTTTCTTTCCCTTTTTTTTCAACCTCAGTGGCTCACTGTGCATCATCAAGGCAGATCATCTCCCATTGGAAGAACTGCACACGACATGACTGCCCTGTCTGCCTGCCGCTGAAGAATGCTGGGGACAAGAGGAACCCGCAGTGTGAGTGTCTGTATCTGACCAAACAACGCTATACCTGCACATTCTTTTTGTTCAAATACTCTAGTTTTATTGTTGTCTCAGCTTCAGTTTGACACATTGTAGTTGTTATTGCTGGATTAAGGCCCTAAAAGTACGAGTAGAGGAAAAGTAATCCAAAGTGTACTAAGTGTGAATGTGATTCTTGTAGCTGTGCTTAGTGTAAATATTGTGTCACAGGCTTTGCATAACCCTGTGTTGAATTGTTTCATCAGAGCAGATCAGATATATAATTTACCATCTCCTCTGCTTTGTATTTCCTCACAGCTCTTCTTGGTGGGGCTGCTGCAGGTCTGGGCAGCTCCCTTGGAGCAGTGCCTGGCGGCCAACCAAGTACTCCCAACCTCAACCAGCCGAGCCAGATTGACCCCAGCTCCATAGAAAGAGCCTACGCAGCCCTAGGCCTCACTTACCAGGGCAACCAGATCCAGGCTCAGACTGCCCAGCCCAACATGCCCAACCAAGGCCTGCAGGGCCAGGCGGGCATGAGGTCTCTGAACCCGATAGGTGAGTTAGACTGCATGCTCAATTATCCTCACTTCCCATGGTATTATCAGAAAGATTGCGCTGATAGCAGTGAGAGCTTGTTTTTCTAGAGAAGAATTGTAAAAAAAGAAACATTTTTTTTTGTAATTTTAAATCCTTTTAATTAGATAATTTTGTAAAGCTTTAGATAGATCGCTTTAGTCCCAAATGTGACTGTCAGTTGTGGTTTGTTACTTTAAGGACCATCAAGAGTATCTTTGCAAGGGCCCCAGGTTAGACAATAGAGGAACCCCATCGATTTAGTCTGATCAGCATCTCAAGTGAACTTTTGAGGCCATGTGGCTCGAATCCATTTCCGCATATATGTCCAAAAGCAAAGTGAAATAGTATGACTTATTTATTTGGGAGCACAAATATTCAACTTTCAATATCTTTCCATCTGTAGGTGCAAATCCTATGGGAGTCAATGGAGGTGTGGGAAGTACAACTGCAAGCCAACAAGCCAACCTGCTGCAGGACACCATGATGCACCTCAACGTGACCACCCAAGGGTAAGACAGCAAACATTAAAACATTCATTAGGCAGATTCTTTCATTGGACGCACCGACCAGGCCAGAGGTTTTCAGCTAATCAGTCTTATCGTACCTCGTATCTCCTCCAGTCTGCTGAATGATGCCAGTGGACTCGGCTCCATGCCCACAGCAGGTCCTCCCTCTGCCACTGGCATGAGAAAAAGCTGGCACGAGGACATCACGCAAGATTTACGAAACCACTTGGTGCACAAACTGTAAGTATCAAAGAGGAAACTCGCGCTACATTCGTTTGGATGTTACTGGGATCCATGTCATGTGTTGAAAAAAACATCAACTCTGTTTCAATCAAGCTCTGTCCACTTTGATTTGAAGCTACATTTAAGCTGTCCAAATACGTCCCCAGTTTGTGCTTCTGGTGTGTAACTGCTAACTCCATTAACTGGTTAGTCCATATTGTGCTTGAACGCCGAACGTAAACAAAACACAGAAGCTGTCTGATAACTACTACAGTTAAGTGCAATCACACTAGCAAGACACAAACACGTACATTGGGTAGGTTCATATGCCCAGCTAGGAGGGACTATAACACATGTTCAACCACATTCATAGTAGTGTGGAACAAAAAGTAGCACAAGTAAAAACCTAATTTTCCCTCTTTTTCCTCTTTCCTCCTTCTTTGCTGTTCTCTGTTTATTTTTCCACCTCCAGTGTTCAGGCCATCTTTCCGACTCCAGATCCTGCCGCCCTTAAAGACCGTCGAATGGAGAACCTGGTGGCCTATGCCAGAAAAGTTGAGGGAGACATGTATGAGTCGGCCAACAGCCGAGTAAGTCTCTGTTTCTGTGTACTTTAGCTCACTGTGGTGTTTAGAAAATACTGCTTCATTTGTAGTAACCACTTTTTAGCAGTAGCTTTTCTCTTGTCTGCTCGGAGATTTATCTTAAAGGTGAATTTACTCAATTCATTTTGTTACTCAAGTGAAAACCTAAGAATATTAGTTTGTCTGTTCAGGATTACTCCAGCTGGAAAATCTCTTCCTGTTGTTGCTAAATGTTTTACAAGTGTTTTTGTTCTCCGGCTCTAAAATGTTTACCCTCTTCATCCACTCTCTATTTTTCTTCCTCTCCTCTCGACAGGCTGAGTACTATCACCTACTAGCTGAGAAGATCTACAAGATCCAGAAGGAGCTGGAGGAGAAGAGGAGAACCCGCCTCCAGAAGCAGGGTCTGGGCCTCGGGCCTCCCGGCTTGGGTCAAAGCCCCACCGGACTTCCTCCAAGTGAGTAGACATGCAGCACATTGGCTGCAAGCGTGCATGTGAACACTGGTTTCATTCTGTGGAATGTGAAGTTTTGACATTTTAGCATGATTTTGTAACTCAAACCTTTTGCATTATAATCTGTAACCCCAGATTTGTCACCTCAGGGTTATTTGTTTCACACTGAATTATCTTGATGCTTTTCTTGGTTTAGGAGTACAATAATGTCCCAGGGTTTTAGACAGGGTTTAGATTTGTCAGGACAAAGATTTGTCTGGCAGGAAGACTTTATAGCTGTGAAGGAGAGTTAAAGAGTCTGAATCTTTACGCTTGTATGAAAGTTTAATTTTCTTAATCTAATACCTTCTTTTTAATTTGCAGACGGTCCTCTCCCTGACCCATCAATAGTACGGCCAACTGGCCCAAATCAGATGGTAAACAGGATGCAGGGCCCAGGTAAAGAGCTGCTCAGAACCATGGATTATATTTCTTCTAAATTCAATGACAGGACCAAAACTTTGATGCATTTAGTTTGTTCTCCAGTTCTTTTTTAACTTCATTGGAAGAGATTAAAACGGGTTCCTGAAGAGTTAAAGTTTATCATATTGACTCTGTAGCATGTTTAGGATACTTTGATACATTAGCATATATCACATTATCGTTTGCTTTCTGTGTTTGATCAGGCATAAACCAGTTTAATCAGATGGGGATGCAGTGTGTGGGTCAGAGGTCCACGCCTCCTCTTCCAATGGGAGCATCCGGCAATCAGGTCAGTACTCAACAGGCCTGAAGTTTTTATGTCAATGTGTCTTTAAGCACCATTGATAATTCTCTACCAGATAATGTAGTTTTAATAGAGTACAGGACCGACATGTTACTGTGCAACTCAGTTTAGATGGGGAATAGGAGCTGTTACAAACTAGCTTAAAAAAATCAGAGCCTAAAATCAACTTTTTGAACTCAGTACCACTGTTGCTGCCAATGTCAAAAAATTAGGAGCACCAGCAAAGATTTTGGAGCACCCACCAAAAGTTGTGGAACACCACAACTTTATAATATTCATGTCTTTTATTGGAAAACATTGCCGCCACTGGGGCTTTTCACTAGAGGGTGACAAGGGAATGGATTTTCACTCCTGTTCCATCCCACTCCCACAGAAAAAAATATTTTCCAGTCAAACTCCCACTTTTTTCTTCTTTTATTCTTTAGGTAATACATACCTCAGAGAACAAAAGTGCATAAAGGCGTTACCTTCACAATTCACATACTGTACCTGAGTTTTGGAAAACTAAGACCTGAGTACTCATCTTGGGTTAGGTGTACGCTCCACTTGTGATTTTTGTCAGCACTCTACTTTCACTTCACATCAGATTACCAGTTAGTTTTGCATTATTTGCGGACACAACACAGACGTGCTCCTCTGCCTGCAGTGCACTGATCAACTGTTCAGGTCTGCAGCTTTAAAGTCATAAAAATACAACTAAACTTAATACTGATGGATTGTGACAGTGCAAATGTCATGCTGTTTACTGCGGACACACTTGGACACCTTTATGAGCTGGAGTTTACAGAGGAAAAGGAGATTTAATGCACCGGAGGAAAAAAAGGAGAAACTTCAGAGCTGAACTGGAGAACAGGAGAGATTCAGAGTTACCTGGTGGTGCAGGTGTGTAAACTGTGAGCTAATGTTTACAATTTACACACAATGAACCGAGAAAACTTCTTGCTGTCACAAGTAAGACTTAACAACAGTCCCTCTAGACCTTCCCGCTCCCGTCTGCTCCTGTTAACTTTTTTTATCCTGTACCGTCCCAATCACGTGATTAATAGCAAATTTGACTCCCATCCCGCGGGAATCCCATGACCCGTGGGATTCCTGAAAAAATGTCAGCCTCTACTTAACACATCCTACAGCCAGGATTGGAAATTAGGTCTCTGGGCTCTCCTCCTGTCGTGGCCATTCTTCTCTTAACTCAAGTTCTCATTCTTAAAATGCTGGTGCATCCACATCCACTTCATCACCACCACCACCACCAACATCTTCAGGAGTTACATTTTCAGTAACAGCCCACAAAATAAACCCCTCAGTGTTCTCTTCATCTCTTCTCTCTCATCGTTGGCTCTTCCAATTTCGTGCTAGTTAGCTCTCTGTCTCGTGAATGAAGTGAAGTGAAAAGGAGTGATTGGAGTAGAAGTGGACGAGTGATGTCATAACACTTTGCCTCTTAGCAGGTATAACTAATCAACCTCTTGTCACTGTATCAGCAAACATTGTATTGAGAAATCGGGAAAAAAGGTAGTATCACAACTATTATTTACTAACCCATTATTGCTCCCAAATGTATTTAGATGTCGCACAGATTAAATTTCAGGAGCACTTGCGGCCAAGTGGTCTGAATTTGGATCTCTAAAAAACGGTGCCCAGAAAAGTCTGGTAGCTCAGCAGTGCAGGGTGTTGAATCATTTTTAAGATCTCTGTTCCCGCCCTGTTCCTTCTAGATGGGAATGGTTGGACCGAGGATGGGGCAGCCTAATGTGAACCAGCTTCAGAACCAGTATCTACCCCAGGGACAGTTTCCTGGCTCAGGTCCAGGAGTTGGAACAGCTCAGCCTGGGATGGCTCAACCTGGAGCGCAGGCAGGCATGGCACAGGTAGGGTGACCTTGAGCGCTTTTCCTTGTTTGAGGTATCTTGATAGCAGATATGTGGTAAATGTGTAAACAGGAAATGGGGAAGAACATTTAAAATATTAGTATTAAAAAGTTACTGCACTCTACAAAAAGTCCTACAGTTAGAATGACCGGAAATTTAAGTTACTGAAGACTTGAACACCAATTAAAACAACCACTCCTTCTCTTGACGGCGTGATTGACAGTTCACTCCCCAGTTTTCTAAAGTGCAAATTATGAATGAACCATGTGATTCATCCTTAATTTTTTCCTTCATCCAAACCTTCAATTTATGTGCACCCATCTCATCTCTTCACTCCTGTTCTCCTCTTCCTCAAGACACAGATGGGCACTCCTCCCTCTCTTCCAGTTGCTAGTCCTCTAGCACAGCCGGGTTCAGCCAGCGGTCCTGGTAGTGTTTCCGCTGTTGGGCCGATGGGTCCTCAGAGTGTGGGTGCTGGAGGTCCCAACTCATCTGTTGCTGCTTCGTCAATGACTCAGTCCAACACAAACCAGCAGCCCAACTCCATCCCCCATTTGGCAGCCATGCGTGGCAGCTCTCCATCTCCTGCTCACAGCCGATCTCCAACCCCTCACCAAACGCCCCCGAGACTCGCTGGATCCCAGACCCCACAGCCACACACCCCTAGCGCAACACAGCTGGCCCCACCTTCAGCCTCACAGCAGAACCAGCTCAGTCAGGGCCCAGGCTCTAACAAGTCCCTCCAACAGCAGCACATGGGGCCGTCTGGTTCGACCACTCCGTCTCACCCGGGAATGGCCTCCAGCTCGACGCCGCACAGTGCTCAGATGCCACGCACTCCGGTTAGTTGTACTTTAACACCTATTCCTTAAAACATTTGGATTAACTTCATCATGTAGCATTCACTAATGTCCTTCAAGGATCATTCTCCTTTATGCTAAATAGGTTGCTTGGTCTTCATCGTGAGGCCAGAAATTTCACCGCCTTCTCACTTCTGATTAAACTGTGTTCATCCCATGCTTTGATGATTTAGCCACTCTGATAGATTCACTCGTTCACTTTCAGTCCAGCTCCTGACTTAGTTACTGTTTCTCTCCAGCTGTCCCAAAAAGGTTCTTTCCCAGCGGACAGTCAGGCTATGACTCCAGCCTCCGTCAACAGCCTGGATGCATCCTCCCAGCAGCCACAGCTGGACTCTTCAGCCAGCAACCTCGAAACCAAGATGGAGATAAAGCAGCAGGACGAGGAGGATGAGAGCGATGCAGGCAGCTGTTCCAAAGGTGGGAAGCTCGGCAATCTGAAAATGGAAGAGAAGCCTGTGAAGACAGAGGTGAAAAAGGAGGAGTGTTCTGGTGAGGGAGGTAAAGGGGGTCCCATGGATACATCAGCGCCCACAGTGAGTGTGAAGACCGAAGACAGGAAACCGGAAGTGAAGAAGGAGGTAAAAGAGGAAGAAGAGACGTCAGAGGCTACACCACAGGCCCCAGCAAAAAAGAAGAGTGAGTAAAACTCTGATCTTGTTTTTGCCTTTTCTCCTCCCACCTTTAGGAGTTGACACATTTGATTTTTCAATTATTGATAATTTGATCTCTTGTTTCCTTTCAGTTTTCAAGCCTGAAGAGCTTCGTCAGGCCCTTATGCCCACGCTAGAATCTCTATACAGACAGGATCCAGAGTCTCTGCCCTTCAGAATGCCTGTAGACCCACAGCTGCTGTGCATACCTGTACGTATACCCGCTGAGGTTCAGATGTATCTCTTTCTCTGCCTCGTCTAAACTGCAGCATCCCCGTCGGGGCCTGCTGTGTCTTTCTGTGCATTCCTCTCCTCACTTGTGTAGCTGAGACTCCCACAATCTGCATAGTTTGCTCACTTAGTAAGATCTTGTGACAACTGCTGCATTTGGTATAATTAACAAGATGTGGTTCTCATATATCATACTGCACCTTTATATTTGATTAACTCAAACACTAGGATAGAAAGTTTTAGAACTAATGCTCATTCTGTTCTTACAGGACTACTTTGACATCGTGAAAAATCCCATGGACTTGTCTACCATCAAGAGAAAGCTGGACATAGGTTAGTGGTTCCTCCTGAATTGCATCGCATGCTGAGAAGAACATTCTCCCCATTCTCGATTTGCAGATTTAAAATGAAATCTTGGTTTGAGATCTTTTTAAGTTCCTAATTCTCATGCTGTGTGTTTGGTTTGGTTCTAGGTCAGTACCAGGATCCCTGGCAGTACGTGGACGACATCTGGCTGATGTTTAACAATGCCTGGCTATACAACCGCAAAACATCCAGAGTCTACAAGTACTGCTCCAAGCTGGCCGAGGTCTTTGAGCAGGAGATCGACCCTGTCATGCAGAGCCTCGGGTACTGCTGTGGGAGGAAGGTAAGACAAAGCTGAACGGAAGGGAACAGAAAGGTTTTTGTTCTATTGAAAAAATCAAGTAGAAAGACACTTGAGTTCAAAAAAGCAAACACGTTTCATCGAAGAATGACTTGTTGATCTTTTAATGTTATCTGGACATTTGACTTGAGCTCATTTGTCTGTATGGGCCATATAACCTCTCTGTGCGATTCTGTACGTTTTTCCGACCGTTCCTCAGGTTAAATATTCCTGTTGTAGAATTTGAGGCTGAAAAATCAACCATAAAAGTTCTCCCTGTCAGTGCTCCTTACCTTTGGTTATGCTCAGCCTTCGGTCTTAGTAAGATGTGATCTTCATATAAGATACAAAGTATATGAAGTTAAGTCCACGTCTGTGTCCAGTGTTGTGTCTGGTGTAAGAACGTTTAGAATACGGTTCAGATGCAGAAATTAACAACCATCCTACTCATCTGAAAATGGAAGCTGTAAAGAGGGTGCAATCTAAATTTGGCCTTGGGCATACCACTGCCATATCACATTTCAACTCTCCTTAGACTCAGCTATTTTTGGTTTTGCAGACAAATAACAAAACAGATTAGCTCTTATAATAAAAGTCTGTCTGACGGGTAACCTCTGACAGTGTGTGTTCCATAAGTAGATATCTGCATCTGAAGGGGAGGGACAAGAGTTATGGGGCTGTAAGCATTCCACAGTGCGTTTGTAGTCCAAACAGGATTGACTAATAGACTTAAGAGTGCTCTGGTTTTACACACACACACGCACACACACACACACACACACACACACACACACGCACACACACACACACACACTCACAAAAAGCCATGTGAAGAGCAATAGAGTCAGATTCAGATTCAGAATACTTTATTAGTCCCCGAAGGGCAATTCAGTTTTACAGTCAACCTGTTCATAGTATAAGATATACATATATATATATATGGTGGCAACAAATCTCCTTATTAAGGACAAATAAAGATCTATCTATATATAATAGAGGAAGAACATGTGGACCAGAATGTGATCCTGGAACACATCCACTTTGCTTGTATTACTTCTATGAAGACACACTGATCAGCTATAACATTATGACCACCTGCCCATATTGTGTAGCCCCCCTCCCCTCTCATCAGGTCAGGGCCAACACAGTCCTGATCTGACGAGACATTGACGCCACTAGACCCCTGCAAGTGTGCTGTGGTATCTGGCACCAAGACGTTAGCAGCAGATCCTTTAAGTCCTGGAAGCTGAGAGGTGGAGCCTCCACGGATCAGACTTGTTCTCCAGCTCATCCCACAGATGCTTGACTGGATACAGATCTGGGGAATTTGCAGATCAAGTCGACACTTCAAACCCGTCGTTGTAGTGCTTCAGGACGATTTCTTCCATTGGTCTGTGTTCCAGTTCTGGTGCCCATGTGTCCATTGTAGGCACTTTTGGTTGCGGAAAGGGGTCAACATGGGTTGCCCCATACACAGTAAGCTGTGATGCTTTGTGTTCTGATCACTGTCCTTCTATCAAGACAAGCATTCACTTTTTCACCAGTTTGAGCTCCAGCAGCTCTTCTGTTGGATTTGACCACACAGGTCAGCCTTCACTCCCCATTTCCATCAGTGAGCCTCGGCTGCCTATGAAAGTGTCGCAGATTCACCCGTTTTCATTCCTTGTACCTCTTGCTGTAGATACTGACCACCGCAGACAGGGGTGGGGATTGAAAACAGGATCTGACTTAGAACCGGTTCCAATTGATCAATTCCATTGGAATTGTACTCCTCAAATGTTATCGATTCTTCTTAACGATTCATTTCCCAGCACGTCACGTGGCGGTACATTGCATTACGTCACACACTCTGCAACGCATAACTCCTAGGTACAAAAACCTCAAATATGCTGAAGCATTTGTTGACTCGGCCTCGATGCTTGGGGTTTGCATCGGGCCGAAGCGGAGAAGGGTTCCATGTGAACATGTTCGCATCGGGGAGGTGAACCCCCGCCAAAGTACTTATTTACCCCTCAAAAAAATACTCGGGAATCATTAGGAGAATTGATAAGGAATCAGATTGATAAGCAGAGTCAACAATGGCATTGACATTGATAAAATCTTATCAATTCCCACCCCTAACTAGGCCGGGTACACCTCACAAGAGCTGCTGTTTTGGAGACACTCTTACCCAGTGGTCAAGCCATTACAATTTGGCCATCATCAAAGTCTCTCACATCCCTATGCTCGCCCATATTTCCTGCTTCCCACACATCAACTTTGGTCAAAGTATTAACTTGTTGCCTAACAGATCCCACCCACTGATAAGTGCTGTTGTAAAGAGTAAGTGATGTTCACTTTGGTCATAATGTTATGGCTGATACAAAAAACATTCACCAGGCATGAGCTGATGGATACTGAGAATGCTAACAATGAAACAAAGTTGATTTTGATGTTTGATGGAATTGATTCTTACAAATATAAGCCAAACAGAAAGTGGCTCAGCTCATCTCTCCTTGGAGAAAAAAAACACTTTAGTTCTAATACAGGCAATAATGGTTTGTCTAAACTACCAATGGGAGCCAGTGGATGTCTTTTATTATACTTTGTGTTTCCCTTGGATTATCAGAGAGCTATGTGACTACAGGTATTGATGTTGATGGTAGGAGAAAGTCTTCATCTTCTCTTTTGTTTCTGTCCATCAGCTGGAGTTCTCCCCTCAGACACTCTGCTGCTATGGAAAGCAGCTGTGCACTATTCCCCGAGACGCTGCTTACTTCAGCTACCAGAACAGGTATGGAGGGAGGGGAAACTAGAACGTCAAACGGGTTGGTAAAAGAGGAAGGGAAGTAGAGGAGGATGTTTTGTAAAGAATCAAACTATCAGCAGGTTTTCTATGAATTAATTTGAACCTTGTCGGAGAAGCGGAGATAGATACAGAGTCTTTTCATCAGAGTATTCATCTGATTAATTCTGTTTCCCAAAATGCTTTCCTTCACTTCATGTTCCCCATTTTTTTTAACTTCATATGAAGCCTAATTCACCGGCATTTTAATGGTTGGTCTTCTCCTCTCACATCCTTTAAGTTTACAGTTTATTTCAAAGTAAAATATCAGATCAGAATGTTGTACAAAGAGTTTGTCAGTAATAAGAGGACGCTCGACAATGTCCTTTTCTTCTCTAGTTTGAGAAGTGCATTTTGTAAAGTGATCTCTTCAGGACTCCATTGAAGCTCAGTGAATGGACACTTTCTTTAAGGAAACTGCCCCTTCCATCTTGATTGATTCTTTGGGTATTTTATGTACCCATGGGAAGCTTACAGGAATGTGAAAGGACCGACTTTAAAATGAACTGCTTGAATGAGTGAACAGCTGAGCTGTCTTCTGTGCCTACTTGTTCATGTTTGTTCTGTGTCTGCATTATGTCCTGTGCTGCTCCAGTTCCCTCCTCATGTTTAGCTCCCGCTGATTCTGCTCTCGCTCTGCTAGCTGTGACGGTGGTTGTTGTTGCTCATCCTCTCATGTCCAAATCTCTAATCTGTGCTTTGCCTCGGCTCTCTGCTGTGTGTTGTCTTGAATGTTCGTCTTGTCTCTTGTGGTTGACTCGTCTGTCCTCCCTTCCAATGTGACATCAACATTGGCTTGCTTTTGCCTGAACACCATGCACCTCCAAACCCATCCCTCTTACCCTCACCCCTTCAAAATCATGACTGGCTGTTGTGATGACGACTTCCTGCTGTCCTGCGCTCCCACTTCCTGCTTGCTCCGCTTGTGGCACCCTTCCTTGCCCATGTCCTGTTCCGATTGGTGACTGCCCTCCCGTGCGCTGTCTCTTGATTGACTGTGCTGTGGGGAACGGTGTAGTTCACCAAAATTTGGGCTTATTGCTGACAGGTACCACTTCTGTGAAAAGTGCTTCAATGAGATCCAGGGCGAGACGGTTTCCCTGGGCGACGACCCCACACAGCCTCAGACGTGAGTAAAAGTTAATTTAATGACTGAGACTGAACTCTGTTGACACATCCTGTATCTTCTTAAAGAGAAAGTCTTGTATTTAGAAAAATCTTTAATTTTCATACAAAACAAACTCTGGTCCTTCTTTGGATACATGTCTGATTGTATTAGTCATGTTTTTTAAACTTTTTATTGAAATGATATTTGACAATTACAACCTGTTTCCAGAGAGGATGAATGGTTCAGCATGTACTGTAAAACTCTGATTATTATCCATTTCAGATCAATTAACAAGGAACAGTTTGAGAAGAAGAAGAATGACACACTGGACCCTGAACTGTAAGTCCACTCCTCCTCAGTTGTTTGTTTCTGCATCGAGTAATAAGATCAGACTCAGTTAGTTTTGAAGTTACTTTCAGTAAAGGTCTTTTTTAAGTGCTTTGTTGTAACCAAGCTCTCTCTCTCTTCTCAGGCTTGTTGAATGTATGGACTGCGGGCGCAGGATGCACCAGATCTGTGTATTACACAATGATACAATCTGGCCATCAGGGTGAGTAGTATTGTCCGATTCATGTCATTCTCAGGGTTCATTTAAAATTCTCCAAAGTAAATTACTAAATGTTCTTTTGTATGTAACTACTCTGTTCCACAGTTTTATATGTGACGGCTGCTTGAAGAAGGCAAGTAGGACGAGGAAGGAGAACAAGTATTCTGCCAAACGTGAGTGTCAATTTTTCTGTTATGTGCTGTATATAATTGCATATTTGGATTGAGCAGTTGAGCAGCAAACTGTCATAAGACTGAAAGTAATATCCTTGGTTTTCCCCACACAGGGTTGCCGCACACCAAGTTGGGACTTTACC
Source organism: Notolabrus celidotus (assembly GCF_009762535.1). Taxonomy (NCBI): domain Eukaryota; kingdom Metazoa; phylum Chordata; class Actinopteri; order Labriformes; family Labridae; genus Notolabrus; species Notolabrus celidotus. The sequence continues at coordinate 9,875,122 of NC_048289.1, forward strand.
TCGAGCAAAGAGTGAATGACTTCCTGAAGCGGCAGAGCCACCCTGAGTCTGGAGAGGTCACGATTCGTGTTGTCCACGTCTCTGACAAGGTGGTGGAGGTGAAACCAGGCATGAAGTCCAGGTACAGAAAAAATCTAAATATCACTATTCCATCCAGAGTTGGAAATACTAAATGTGTAATAGTTTTTTTTTGTCTTTTAAAAAAGACAAGTCACAGAAAAAAAAAATGGCATTACTCTTTTAACTTTTTTTGAGTTTTCCATAGACTTAATTATGATACATTTTGCTTGCAGCATACATTGCTGGTAAACATACAAAAAAAAAAAAAAACATAGAACAGCTGCTGCAGTATTTAAGGTTGCCATTCCCCTTCCATGCCCCACCCTGTCCCACCCCTTCCCACCCCAGCCCTCCCTTCAACCCTGCATCCCAGATTTTGCATAATATATAAGTAAGCAAAAGGGGAAATAAGATAATTCATTAGTAAAAATATAAATAACAATAATAAATAAGTAAACACACAGACACAAAAAAAAAATAAAAAAAATATAAGATAACATTTTAAGAAAACATTGGCATTACTAATGGAAAAAAAAAAAAGTGTTTTTGCAAAATGCAATCAAACAGAACCTCAAAAGCAACGTCAAACCTGTGCAGGGTACCCCATGCGTCCTGGAAAACCTGGAAAACAGTTGACCAGTTTTCCAGTACTGGAAAACACCTGGAAAATGGGAGAAAAAGTCAAATGTCCTGGAAAATCACATATAGTCCTGGAAAATGATTCCAACATGTCTGCGTGTGACCTGACTCGATTAACAAAACGCTTCCACATTCATTGAAAGTTGAGTGCACACTGTGCTGGAAAAGACAGCGACACTGCGCAACTTTTTTCACATCTTTTCTCCTTCACTTCATAATCATGCATTCACAGAAAACGGGGGTATATTGTCTAGTTTTATGGTACATTAACCTTGTAGAGTGCTCTTTTGATTCAAAGAGTCTTATATTTAAGTTATAGTGTGACCAGTGGAGTTGGGCAGAGAGCTTGGGGGTCTGTGCCTCACAACTTTCTCTGCAGGCTGAGAGCTCAATGACCATACTCTAGCTCAGTTGTTCTCAGAGTGGGGTCCTGGGACCCCTGGGGGTCCACGAACCATAGCATGGGGGTCCGTGAAATAATTTGAATACATTTCTAATAAATTATAAAATTGTGCTGTGTCATTACAAAACAGCATATACACCATTGTTATGATACCATTTGGTGGCTGAAGGGATATGCGAGTCTTACTACTGATAATTTTCTGAAAGCGTTTAAGATCAATTAATTGAAAAGTATAAATGCTGTCATGTTGAGTCCACAAAGAATGAAATGACCCTCTGTTTTAAAGTATACAAGTGGTATTTACTTGATTCAAATTGAAGTGTTATCTGTTTATCACTATGGTACAGGTCTGAAGTATTTACATTGATACGTTTTACAATACAAATAGTTCCAAGGGCAACTAAGAGTGCAAATAGTAGTAAGCATGTGCTTTAGTGATGGGAAGTTGGGCACTTTTCAGAGAGCCGGCTCTTTTAACTCGGCTCCCAAAGAAGAGCCGGCTCTTTCGACTCCCGAACGGCTCCTAATGTAGGATCTTTATAGCCGTATATTTAAAATTAACTTTGCAAAAACTAATGGTTGGCGTTGAAAACCCTTTTACGTAATGTCTTTTTATGAGAAGACTTATAATTGACCAATTTTGTGCATTTATTCTGTTACAAAACCATTAAGGGTTGTGATAAGGGTATAGGGTTAGGATTAGGGTTGGGATTAGGGTTAGAGTTAGGGTAAGGGTTGTGATTAGGGTTAGGGTTTTGATTAGGGTTAGAGTTAGGGTTGTGATGAGGGTTAGGGTTAGGGTTGTGATTAGGGTTAGGGTTTTGATTACGGTTAGGATTAGGGTTAGAGTTAGGATTGTGATTAGGATTAGGGTTAGAGTTAGGGTTGTGATTAGGGTTAGGATTAGGGTTAGGGTAAGGGTTGTGATTAGGATTAGGGTAAGAGTTAGGGTTGTGATTAGGGTTAGGGTTGGGGTTGGGGTTGGGGTTTGGGTGGGTTCATAGTTATGAGTCTGTGCGCAGGCCTGCTGATCCAGTCTCTAATGGGTTTTGGTTCCTGCTGGAGGATCATCACCAGGCTTATGGTTATGGTTAGGGTGGAGATTGGGTGGTGGCTCAGTGGAGCGGCACCTGCCCTTCATGCAGGGGACCCTGGTTCGAGTCCCCACACTGGACATCTGAAATGTTTTATTTTTGTTTATAGATTGTGGAAGAATACCTTATAGAAGTGTATGGTGGACTGTGGCATGTGTCCAGAGCCATAGCTCATGGCTATGGCAACTGCCCATGGTGCAGAAGTCCTGGGTTCAAGACCAGGTCAAACCTCTACCCCTCTTTTAAAAGGTTGGTCCTGTGGCCAGTGGTATACGTGCGAGGAAGAGAGAGTGTGTGGGGGCTCGATTCCTGACCTAGGCAGCCTTTAATTCTGCGCTGTATCTGCATCTAGATTAGGGTTAGAGTTAGGGTTGTGATTAGGGTTAGGATTGGGGTTAGGGTTAGGGTTGTGATTAGGATTAGGGTAAGAGTTAGGGTTGTGATTAGGATTAGGGTTGTGATGAGGGTTAGGGTTTTGATTAGGGTTAGGATTAGGGTAAGGGTTAGGGTTGTGATTAGGATTAGGGTTGGGTTTAGGGTTAGGGTTGGGATTAGAGTTAGGGTTAGGGTTGTGATTAGGATTAGGGTTAGGGTTGTGATGAGGGTTAGGGTTGTGATTAGGGTTAGGGTTTTGATTAGGATTGGGATTAGGGTTAGAGTTAGGGTAAGGGTTGTGATTAGGGTTAGGGTTTTGATTACGGTTAGGATTAGGGTTAGAGTTAGGGTTGTGATGAGGGTTAGGGTTGTGATTAGGGTTAGGGTTTTGATTACGGTTAGGATTAGGGTTAGAGTTAGGGTTGTGATTAGGATTAGGGTTAGAGTTAGGGTTGTGATTAGGGTTAGGATTAGGGTTAGGGTTAGGGTTGTGATTAGGATTAGGGTTAGAGTTAGGGTTGTGATTAGGGTTAGGATTAGGGTTAGGGTTAGGGTTGTGATTAGGATTAGGGTTAGAGTTAGGGTTGTGATTAGGATTAGGGTTAGGGTTGTAATTAGGATTAGGGTTAGTCAGGGTTGTGATAAGGGTTAGGGTTAGGGTTGTGATGAAGGTTAGGGTTAGGGTAAGGGTTGTGATTAGGGTTAGGGTTTTGATTAGGGTTAGGATTAGGGTATGGGTTAGGGTTGTGATTAGGATTAGGGTTGGGTTTAGGGTTAGGGTTGTGATTAGAGTTAGGGTTAGGGTTGTGATTAGGATTAGGGTTAGGGTTGTGATGAGGGTTAGGGTAAGGGTTGTGATTAGGGTTAAGGTTTGATTAGGGTTAGGATTAGGGTAAGGGTTAGAGTTGTGATTAGGATTAGGGTTGGGTTTAGGGTTAGGGTTGGGATTAGAGTTAGGGTTAGGGTTGTGATTAGGATTAGGGTTAGGGTTGTGATGAGGGTTAGGGTTGTGATGAGGGTTAGGGTTGTGATTAGGGTTAGGGTTTTGATTAGGTTTGGGATTAGGGTTAGAGTTAGGGTAAGGGTTGTGATTAGGGTTAGAGTTAGGATTGTGATTAGGATTAGGGTTAGAGTTAGGGTTGTGATTAGGATTAGGGTTAGAGTTAGGGTTGTGATTAGGGTTAGGATTAGGGTTAGGGTTGTAATTAGGATTAGGGTTAGTCAGGGTTGTGATAAGGGTTAGGGTTAGGGTTAGGGTTGTGATGAAGGTTAGGGTTAGGGTAAGGGTTGTGATTAGGTTTAGGGTTTTGATAAGGGTTAGGATTAGGGTAAGGGTTAGGGTTAGGGTTGTGATTAGGACTAGGGTTGGGTTTAGGGTTAGGGTTGTGATTAGAGTTAGGGTTAGGGTTGTGATTAGGATTAGGGTTAGGGTTGTGATGAGGGTTAGGGTTAGGGTTGTGATTAGGGTTAGGGTAAGGGTTGTGATTAAGGTTAGGGTTTTGATTAGGGTTAGGATTAGGGTAAGGGTTAGGGTTAGGGTTGTGATTAGGATTAGGGTTGGGTTTAGGGTTAGGGCTGGGATTAGAGTTAGGGTTAGGGTTAGGGTTGGGATTAGAGTTAGGGTTAGGGTTAGGGTTAGGATTAGGGTTAGAGTTAAGGTTGTGATTACGGTTAGGGTTAGGGTTAGGATTAGGATTAGGATTAGGGTTAGAACCAGAACTAAACTTAAGCGAACCCAACCAGAACCGAACCAGACCCGAACCAGACCCGAGCCAGACCCGAACCAGACCCGAACCAGAACTGAACCAGAACTGAACTAAAACCGAACTAGAACCAAACCGTACCAGAACCGAACCAGAGCCGAACTAAACTGAACCGAACCAGAACCGAACCAGAACTGAACCAGAACCTAAAACCAGAATCAGTCCGAACCAGAACCGAACCAGAACTGAATCAGAACTGAACCAGAACCGAACTAGAACTGAACCAGAACCCAACCAGAACCCAACCAGAACCCAACCAGAACCGAATCAGAACTGAATCAGAACGGAACTCAAGCAAAAAGAACCAGAACCTATCTTGAGCAAACCCAACCAGACCGAACCAGGACCGAACCAGAACCGAACCAGAACCGAACCAAACTGAACCGAACCGAATCAGAACCAGAATCAGTCCGAACCAGATCAGGGTTGTGATTAGGGTTTCGGGTTAGGGTTAGGATTAGGATTAGGGTTAGGGTTGTGATTAGGGTTAGGATTAGGGTTCGGGTTAGGGTTGTGATTAGGGTTAGGGTAAGGTTTGTGATTAGGGTTATGGTTAGGGTTTTGGTTAGGGTTAGGATTAGGGTTTAGGGTTAGGGTAAGGGTTGTGATCAGGGTTGTGATTAGGGTTAGGGTTAGGATTGTGATTAGGGTTAGGATTGTGATTAGGGTTAGAATAAGGGATAGGGTTGTGATGAGGGTTAGGGTTAGGGTTGTGATGAGGGTTAGGGTTAGGGTTGTGATTAGGGTTATGGTTTTGGTTATGGTTAGGGTTGTGATTAGGGTTATGGTTATGGTTTTGGTTAGGGTTGTGATTAGGGTTAGGGAAGGGTTGTGATTAGGGTTAGGGTTTTGGTTAGGGTTGTGATTAGGGTTAGGGAAGGGTTGTGATTAGGGTTAGGGTTAGGGTTGTGATTAGGGTTAGGGTAAGGGTTGTGATTAGGGTTAGGGTTGTGATTAGGGTTAGGGTTGTGATTAGGGTTAGGGTTAGGGTTGTGATTAGGGTTAGGGTTAGGGTTGGGATTAGAGTTAGGGTTGTGATTAGGGTTAGGGTTAGGCTTAGGGTTAGGGTTAAGGTTGGTTAGGGTTAGGGTTTTGGTTAGGGTTGGGATTAGGGTTAGGGTATGATTAGGGTTAGAACCAGAACTATACTCAAGCAAACCCAACCAGAACCGAACTAGACCCTAATCAGAACCAAACCAGAACTCTACCAGAACTGAACCAGAACTGAACCAGTACTGAACCGTACCAGAACCGAACCTGAACCAGAACAGAACTGAACCAGAACCGTACCAGAACCGAACAAGAACTGAACCGAACCAGAACCAAACTCAAGCAAACAGAACCAGAACCAAACTCAAGCAAAAAGAACCAGAACCAAACTCAAGAAAAAAAAGAACCAGAACCAAACTCAAGCAAAAAGAACCAGAACCAAACTCAAGCAAAAAGAACAAGAACCAAACTCAAGCAAACAGAACCAGAACCAACTCAAGCAAACAGAACCAGAACCAGAACCAAACGCGAGTAAACAGAATCAGAACCAAACTCATGCAAACAGAACCAAACTGTAGCAAACATTATTACTGTCCTCAGGTTGGCATTGAGAAAAATCAGATGCCTCAGCTTGGGTGGGCTGATCCGATTTCTCCTCCCAGTGAGTATTTGCCCGGTCTTCAAGAAGACTCTCTGAAGGAACAGATGTACCCACGATACACAGCCTCCCCTCCATCACTTGAATCCTATATCCTCACATGTGATTGGCTGCATGACCGCCATGCTGACCAATCAAAACAAAGTTCTGCTGTGAGCAGAGCTGGGGCTGAGCACTTTGAGAGCTAAGCAGCAAAAGGAACAAACTGGGAGCCGGCTCTCTCTCGATGCGAGCCGGCTCTTCTGATTCACTATAAAGCATCGGCTCTCAGAGCCGCAGCTTTTGATCATGACACATCACTAATGTGCTTAATCTGTGTTCCAAAAATGAGGGGGCCTTGGACAATTTTTTCACCTGTAAGGGTTCCCTGGCTCCAAAAAGTTTGAGAACCCCTGCTCTAGCCAGTAGGAGTCCAAATCCCGATAGTGAAAACAAACGGAACAAAAAGAGCGACACAGCTGCACAGAAACTCCACGTTGTAGACATCGTTGATCATAATAGACATCGCCATGCAGGAAGACAGTTTACATTTTTTAAATCTCTGAGAGATCTTCAAATACAGAGTGCGTCTTTACACCGGTGCAATTTTTTCAGAGTTTACGGTAACTCAAATAAAAATAACATGACATTTGCTTTGTTTTATATCGACCACTTAGCAGGATGAATATCATAATTAAGCAGGTATATTTTGAGTTGAGTTGAGAAACATTTGCGGCCATTTTTGTCATTCAGTTCTATTTAGGTCATTAATGCACTGATCCTCTGATCATTATTATTATTTAATTATTTCAATAAGGCAGCTTCCTGAGTCCTTTGCTGGTTCTTTTGTTTTTTCTTAGCTCATTTTATATTTTTTGAGAAAAGAGAAAGCTGAGATGTTGCCCATCATTGTTACTTGGTTGCACTAATAAAGTGAAGTGCTATACAGCTGTGGTTCCATTATTCTATTATCAATTTGCCATCATTTTTAAGTATCTAAGAGATGATTTCATTGATAGCCATAGACTACATGTCTTTCAATGTAGACTTCCACTGAGAGGAACATATTAGACTATTTAGGTCTAAATTAGGAACTAAATTTAGACTGTCATACCAGCTTGATCATCAATGAAAATGTCCTGGAAATGTCCTGGAAAATGATCTCTGGAAAAGAGTGGGAACCCTGCTGTGGCTTCAAGTTCATCCCAAATCAAATATGGCTTCCATTTAAAAAAAAAAAATTCTACTAGTAAGTGATCATGATGTAAAATCCTCCATTAAAACCCAGAATATAAGCCAAAAATGTGCAGATTCTGTACAGCAGTGAAGGTCTTTCTAATACCATCTACTTTGGCCATCCTGCTTGCTAGCAGTACAGTAGTTGAGAGCAGTCGCGGTAACACTTGTTGTGAGGTACAGACAGAAAACTATCTGTGAACAATTCACTGAGACTCGTGCCACCCACCTCTGATGAGGTTGATTTACATAATAATATACCACTGGTTTCTTTAAGTGCATGAGTATGACCTAATGAGGGAGAAAAGCTGCTACAGAGTGGTGCGGCTAGACTGGTCTGCCTCTCTATGTATCAAGCATGCTTTGTGCAGCGATGAAGGCACTTGCTTCTTCAGGCACCGTCTTCCGGTTTGATTAATGTAACAATAGAAGACTGGTCACTGCATAAAACAGCTCACTTTTTAGAGAGACAAAATGTTATCAAAAGTGCGTCTTATACACCAAACTTTACAGTCACCAGTTTTCCTCCACTCACTCACTCACTCTGCTCTGCTCTAGCACTTGTTGACGTTAAAAGTACACATAAATTGGCCATAAAAGTTAAATGAAAATGTTTTGTTTTCTTTCTGTGTTTTTTTTTTTTTTTTTTTTTTAAATCAGTAATTGTTTACTTCAAAGTCTAATCTTTGTGTTTTTGTCTACAGATTTGTGGACAATGGAGAGATGTCGGAGTCTTTCCCGTACAGGACAAAAGCTCTTTTTGCTTTTGAGGACATCGATGGAGCAGAAGTTTGCTTCTTTGGTATGCATGTTCAAGAGTATGGATCTGACTGCCCTCAGCCCAACCAGAGGTAAGGCCATCAACCTTTAACATATTGTCCTTTCTTCTACAAAAGTCAGTTTTTTTTGTAAGTTAATTGAAATTGCAGCTCTTGCAGTATTTCAAACATTCTCTCTTTCATCCACCTAGGCGAGTTTACATCTCCTACCTTGACAGCGTACACTTCTTTCGGCCTCGCTCTTTAAGAACAGCGGTCTACCATGAAATCCTCATTGGCTACTTGGAGTATGTCAAGAAATTAGGGTGAGTACTTGTTAATGAATGACTAAAATGCTTATGCAACCCTTATCCAGACTTCTCCCATCACTGAGCGTATTTGTCTTACTCCTGAAATCATCTTCTCTTACTGTGTTCAATCTTGTCTCCTCTTCAGCTACACCACCGGTCACATCTGGGCCTGCCCGCCTAGTGAAGGGGACGACTACATCTTCCACTGTCACCCGGCAGATCAGAAGATCCCAAAGCCCAAACGCCTCCAGGAGTGGTACAAGAAGATGTTAGACAAAGCTGTGGCAGAGCGGATAGTGCATGATTACAAGGTAGGAGGGCTATATTCAGATTCTTTGATGTGTTTGAGGACCAACTAAAGGGGTTGGTCATCCTGTATTTTACAAACATAGTGTTTAACCCTTTTGACTAAACGTCTCCAGTGTGTGAAGCACAACAGTTTGAAGAAAAACACTAACTTCAATTTCATTTTACCTCAAAAGGATATCTTCAAGCAGGCGACAGAGGATCGTTTGACCAGTGCCAATGAGCTGCCTTATTTTGAGGGTGACTTCTGGCCCAATGTGCTGGAGGAGAGCATCAAAGAGCTGGAGCAGGAGGAGGAGGAAAGGAAAAGAGAGGAGAACAGCACTTCCAACGAGAGTATTGATGTAAGAATGCTTATGATCCATCATCACGGTTAGAAGTGTGCTGTTTCTCCCTGCATGTAGTCACCTATGTTCTTTTCTTTCTCCTGCAGGACACAAAAGGTGACAGCAAAAACGCAAAGAAGAAGAACAACAAGAAAACGAGTAAGAACAAGAGCAGTCTGAGCCGAGCCAATAAGAAGAAGCCAGGGATGCCTAATGTGTCGAATGACCTTTCACAGAAACTCTACGCCACGATGGAAAAACACAAGGAGGTATGAGATGAAGAGATGATATATTGCTCATGCACTCAGTTTGAATTCCTGCATCCTGCTGAATGAATGAATGAGCTGGTAGATCGCTCACTTATTGACATTTTACAGATTATTTAAATTCTGGTGCAGAGTTTGGTAAGTTTGGTGAGATCACATTTCAGCTGTGGATCATCTGTTTTTCTTCTCCCTGTCCCAGGTGTTCTTTGTGATCCGGCTGATGGCTGGTCCCATGGCAAACGCCTTGCCGCCTATCTCGGACGCAGATCCCCTGATGGCATGTGACCTCATGGATGGCCGTGATGCTTTCTTGACAATAGCCCGGGACAAACATCTAGAGTTTAGCTCTCTGAGAAGGTCCAAGTGGAGCTCCATGTGCATGTTGGTGGAGTTACATAACCAAAGCCAGGATCGATTCGTTTACACTTGTAATGAGTGCAAGCACCATGTGGAGACTCGTTTCCACTGCACCGTCTGTGAGGTGAGCTGGGATGTTGATTTGGGATATGGGGTTTCTGCACATTTTCTTTTGTCGTTGCTTGCCGACTTGCCTGCTTCTGAACATTTTCTATCTGTCCTTCACAGGATTACGACCTCTGCATCACATGTTATAACACTAAGGGCCATGTGCACAAGATGGAGAAGTTAGGTCTCGGGTTAGATGACGAGAGCAGCAACCAAGCCGCAGCTACCACTCAGAGTCCAGGAGACTCTCGTCGCCTCAGCATCCAGCGTTGCATCCAGTCCCTCGTCCACGCCTGCCAGTGTCGAAACGCAAACTGCTCTCTGCCGTCCTGCCAGAAGATGAAACGGGTTGTTCAGCACACAAAAAGCTGCAAGAGGAAAACCAACGGTGGCTGCCCCATCTGCAAGCAGCTTATTGCGCTGTGCTGCTACCATGCTAAGCACTGTCAGGAGAACAAGTGCCCGGTCCCGTTCTGCCTGAACATCAAGCACAAGCTCCGTCAGCAGCAGCTGCAGCACCGGCTCCAGCAGGCCCAGATGCTCAGGAGGAGGATGGCCAGCATGCAGAGAGTCGGCCAGGCAGCTCCTGGAGGAGCTCCTGGGGGCAACGGCCTCCCATCTCCAGGAGCCAACAATGGAGCAACCGGTCCTGGTACGCCTACATCAGTGGGCACACAGCCTCCTACCCCTCAGACACCAACACAAGGCAACATGGCTGCACTCCCTCAGCAGCAGGGAGTCAGTATGGGGGGAATGGGGAATCCAGGCCAGCAACAGCAGCTTCAACAGCAAAGTGGTGCCATGCCCCCTCAACACCATCTCCATCAGTTTCAGTCAGTGCCAGGAGGAGGTGGAGGGGGGATGATGAACTCTCCCCAGCAACAGATGGTGCCCCAGCTCCAGCAGCAGCCTCCCAATGTCCAGCAGCTCCAACAGCAGCATCCAGGTGGTCTGCCTCCATACAACCCCAGACCACCTGGAGCCTCTCCTCTCCACCAGTCCCTTGGAAAACCTGGACTGGGCCCTGCTACCCCACCCCAGCAGCAGCAACAACCCAACCAGAGTCAGGGGCCCATGTCTGTACAAGGCCAGCAGCAGGGGCCCCCTCTGGCTGCTGTGGAGACGGCCCTGAAGATCCAGCGCCTTGCGGAGACCCAGAGACAGATGGCTCAGGCCCAGGCTCAGGCTCAGATACGTGGCCTTGGACAAGGGGGCATGATACCATCACACCCTCACCACCAAAACACCCAAAACCAGATGGGCATGCCCCATTTAGGGGCCCAGGGCATGCCTCCCCAGGCTCAGGCAGTTGTTGGCAGGACTATGTTAGACCCACAGCAGCAGGGAATGCTAGCAGGGATGCAGCAAGGTGGTCCTCAGTCCCAATTGCCACCTCAAGTTCAGCAGCAGCTCCAGCAAGTCCAGCAGGGAGCAGGTGGACAACTTCAGCCAGGAAACCAGCAGTGGGGGGCCGGAGGACCAGCCATGAACCCACAACAGAGGCCTGGCATGATGGGTCACATGGCACAGCAACAGCAGCCGGCTGTTGGTCAGCAGCAGCAGCAGCAGCAGCAGCAGCCCATGACTCCGCAACAACTACAACAAGGAGCCCGCGGCCTGATGCAGGTGATGAGTGCAGCAGGAGGAGCAGCAGGGACGCCTGCATCACTTGCAAGTGCGGCTGCATCAGGAAACCTTCCACAGGCAGCACTACAAGACCTCCTGAGAACCCTGCGCTCCCCGAGCTCACCTCTCCAGCAGCAGCAAGTCCTCAACATCCTGCGCTCAAACCCCACTCTGATGGCTGCTTTCATCAGGCAGAGAGCAGCCAGGTATCAAGGGTCTCAGGGGGGACCAGGAGGGCCAGGAGGGCCTCCACAAGGGGGACCTGGAGGTGTGAGGTTCCCCGGAGCTGCTGGAGGGCTGCCTGGGGCTAACATGGATGGGCAGCAGCAGGTTAGTGTGAACCAGCAAGGCCAGCCAGGAATGAACATGGCTCAGGGTGGAGCTGGTGGAGGGAACATGCCCACCATGGCTCAGCTTCAGCAGTTGCAACAACAACAACAGCAGCAGCAGCAGCAGCAACAACAACAACAACAACAACAGCGCCCAATGTTGCCTGGAAACCTACAGCAACAGCAAATGGCTGCATTACAACAACAACAACAGCAACAACAACAACAACAAGGAGCAATGCAAGCAGGGCAACAAGGCACCATGGCCAACATGACGCCACAGTTCAGAGAGCTTTTGATGAGACGACACCTACAGCAGCAACAACATCAACAACAACAACAACAGCAGCAGCAACAACAACAACAACAACAACAGCAGCAGCAGCAGCAGCAACAACAACAGATGGGTAACCACGGACAGTTCCAACAGCCTCAAGCACTTCAGCAGCAGCAGGGCCAGCAGGGCTTTATGCAGCCAGGCCAGGGACAACCAGGGATACCCCCCTCCTCGCAACCACAGCCTGGAGGTGGAGGGGGGGCCCAGCAGCAGCAAGGAGGGCCTCAGGGACAGCAAGGCTACCCCAACTCCATGTCCCAGGTAGCTGCAGCGATCCAACAGCGACTGCAGCATCAGATGCAGATGCAGCAACAACAACAACAACAACAACAACAACAGCAGCAGCAGCAGCAGCAGCAGCAGCAGAGTTCAATGGGTGGACTTCAAGGACAAGACGGAGGGCCTGGTGGAGGCTCTGGAGGATCAGGAGGACCACCGCTCCAGCCAGGACAAGGCGGCCCAGGGCAGGGGCCACAGCAGCAGGGTGGAGGGGGTGGTGGACCTCCCCTTCCACAGACAACCCAGAGCATGCTTCACCAGAACATCCACCAGAGGCTCCTACAGCAGCAGCACCTGGGTGGGGGCTCTCCTGCTCACCACAGCAGTCCCATGAGTCCCCAGCAGCAGATGGCGCAGTCCCCCCACCCACATCTCCAAGGACAAGGAGGACTCGGTCCCACAGGTTCGCTGAGCAGTCAGGTTCGGTCACCTCAGCCCTCACCTCGGCCTCAGTCACAACCTCCGCACTCCAGCCCGTCCCCACGCATGCAGCCCTCCACCCAACCCCAGCCTCAACCCTCTCCTCACCGCATCTCCCCACAAACTCAGACTGGCTCACCCCACCCGGCCCACTTAGGGCAACATCACCCAAGTATGGCCCCGCCCCAACCTCCACAACCCCAGCAGCAGGCGTTATCGCAGCAGCCGGGCGGTTCTGTAGACTCTGCTCAGTTTAGCTCGGACCAGAACTCCATCATGTCCCAGCTGAGCGGGATGACGGGGATGCAGGGGGGGCAGTCGGACATGATGGGGGGGAATAATAACAGCAACAACAGCAACCAGGAGCTGGGGACGAACATTAACCACAACAGTTTAGACCTGATGTAGCCTTGACTCAAGTCTGTCTCTGTACGTTGACGCTCTGATCGGTCGCCCCGAACAACAAACTGCCATGAGAGGAGAGCGAGGCGGGACTACGGCTTTGTGGTTTTAGAAGTTTTTATTTTTTATTTAAATATTTTTGTGATGTATAAATAAGAACTGAAGCTTCCTTCCTATGGGAGATGCAACATAAATCTTAGAAGTCAATAAATGAATAAATTAAAACAATGGTAAGTTATTGCTGTTAATATATATCTATATATTTTTGCCAATTGTGTACAAAAAGGTGGAAGGGCAGTGTTTCAGGTTGAAGATATTTCTTCCTTAGTCTATGACACAATATTTTTGGGGACTGAGAATTTTTGCCTTTTTATGAATATTTTTAAGATTTTAAATGTGGCTAAAAATTAAAGTGAGTTGACACGATGTACCTTTTTTATTGTTTTGTTTCCTGCTTCAAATACTCAGTCATAATTGTATCTATTTTGCAGAGTAAGTATATTTTATTTCTGAATTGATTTTTCCCACCCCTTCATGGAATTGTAAAACAAGCGTCAACATATCTTCTTTTTTCTGGACAGTTTTTACAACATTGTACAGCGACTGCAACACTTCACATGTGTAGACTTTGTATGATTTGCTATGCGGGTGGGAGGGTGTTAAATGCAGTTAAACTTCACCAGGTTTCTTTTGTGCTTTATTTGTTTCTTTGGCAGGGTTTATCAGTTTGAATGAAACCTCAACAGTGTTTTGGGGAGTGGGTGACATTAAAAAGTGGGTTTGGTCACAATTTTCAATGTCCAGATCTGCAGAACAAACCCCCTTTGCACCCATGGGCCACCTCTCCACCCTCCATCTTCAGTTATCCTATGAATGTGCCCCCCCCCCCCCCCCCCCCCCCCCCCCAACCTATCCCCCTTCCACCCCCCCCCCTTTGATAAATGGAGGGATGAACTGTTGATATCTGATCATCTAGCTGTCAGTGTGCTGAAGTTAGAAGGTTGTAAATATATGAAAGCCTTGTTGATGAACTGTGACATGTGGAAGAGGTGGATCAAGTTGTTTTTTGGGCTGCAGAGGCTTGAGAGAATCCTGCCTGTATCCTCATCCTCCCAAACGGTTTCCTTGTCCTCTCCTCATCCTCATGACTGCCTCTCAGCCACAAGATTTATTTCAATGTTAGTACTGTACAAATAAGAAATGGTGGACTTAGATACTGTTTTTGTAATGAAAGTGAAAGATGTAAAAAAAAAAAAACAACCTGTACATACTTTAAACCTTATGAGCAGAGAAGCTTTTTTCTGCTGCTTGTTTCCCCTCTTGTTTGATTGGATATTTGCTGTATCTGTAAAAACTACAAAAGTACTCCTGAGCTACTGTACAGTATTGAGATTTTTTCTAAAAGGTACAGTGTGGGGTGTAGTCGGTCACAAGCACCAATGCGCCTTTTTCTGTGTATTTTTGACAAGGTTTTTTGGGGGGGAGGGGTTACTGCATCAAGTCACACACCTGAACAATCTCCAAACTTTAACGTGAAACCTGCAAGAAGCGGAGCCGAGGCACGGGTTGATTCAAGGTGTGATCTGAAAGAGTTTAAATCTGGTCATTTAGCTTTTTATGGAGAGGACGAAGACACAATATTCACATGCTCACTATTTTTCTCAAAAGGTTGGGCTTGCTGGGTATGGAGAGGGGACGCATCAGAACCAGGTGGCAATATATCTTGAGACTTATTTTATAAGAAAAAACAAGGAAAAACTGTCTTTTATATATAGATATATTATTTAATTTTATTTTTTGGAAATAAAACTTGAAGCTACAGGAATTATTAGATAAAACATTTTGTTTTGTATTAAAGATGTTATGGTGATGCAAAAAGACACTGCAGACAGTCATTCAGTTTGCCCTGGGGAGGCCGTGGAGTATATTCTACCATCCTTTTTAAGAAATGTTTCATGTACATGAATATAGTTGTAAACATACTGAATCACTGTACAAACCGATGGCAACTGAACAAATAGTTTTGTTTTAATCATTTCTTCTCCTTAAAAGAGACTGGAAATAAGACTATTTAAATATTTGTTTAGTATTAAAATGGAATCTTTGACCACTTTTTCGTTCCTCTTGTTAACAATTTTTGGTGCTTGCTGAGAGAAAGCAAAAATAACTGTTGCTCCATTTTCATTAGGTTTTTTTTTAAGTTATTTTGGTGGTCTGATTGTTTTTTGCCAATAAATTAATTGTACAATAAAGTATGTTTGTACCATTGAAAACATTTTGTTGCATCTTTTGTGAACCTTTAGGAAATATTGTTTTCGGCTGATTAATGAAGAAATACGAGCAAAATTAGATGAAAAGGGGCACTGGTGGCCAAGTGGACTAAGCACTCCATTTACAGAGGCTACAGTCCTTGTCGCAGGGGTCGCCGGTTCGATTCCTGGCCGCTACCATTTCCTGCATGTCTTCCACCGCTTTCTATTCCCCACATTTCCTGTCTCTCTTCAGCCGTCCCATCGAATAAAGGCCCAAAGCCCCAAAATATAACTTGACAAAAAAAGGAATTAGATGAAAAATAATGTTTTATATTTTTTTTGCTTTAAAATGAGTTTTAATTAGAGCCAGAACAATATTTTGGCCATCTATTACAGACATAACTAAAGGCTGATATCTGCCTATTATTCATATCCACCTGTTTAACTGTTAACCAGTGACTGACGAGACATCACAGGATAGAGATGGCAAACGAAGATCATTGTGATCTCCTTTAATATCAATGATAAGTAATATTTTATTTATTTATATAAAGTTTAATTTCTGTCCGTGCTCCTGTTAACATGCTGGAAATATCTAGGCAACCTGTGATCAAACATATCAAATAAACAGGTCAGCAATCAGAAGCCTGTGCAAACATAAATCTTCCCTATCCCTCCCTCATGTCACACGTGGGTACAAAGTTTATCACTAACATCAATAATTAAACTTGTGAATATATAAAACATTGGAGGAAAACAGGAAAGGAGAAAAAAATGTTAATTTGGGTAAGTATAACAACTCTTATATCTCACAGGGTAAGAACAACTTTTAACTCCATCATGTTCTGTAAGTACACTGGATGTGTCACTTAATGTAATTTAATTTTCGCTAAATCCTTCAACAAAATGCTGTTTAAACCTTCATTTACACTTTTTTTGTACATATATATTTTTTTATTCACATTTAACCTTATACACATGACACCAAAACAAATAAAACAATAAAACAATAAAACACAGGGGACAATTAAATTAACAGTAACACAAAACAACAAACAAACAAAACAAGATTCACAAACAGAACAGAGAAAAAACAAAGGACTTATACATACATTAACTCACTCCTCACACTGACACACTCGACCTTTATAATTTCATTATTTCATAATTTTTCTGCTTTAAGTAAATGTTAGCTGTTAAAAAATAAAAAAGATCGAAATAAAAGAAAATCTTTGATCACAAATCAAATTTAAAATTTTGCCTTTACTACTTTCTATTCAGAGTTCCTTGGAGGTGACTTTACTACTTTCTATTCAGAGTACCTCGGAGATGACTTTACTACTTTCTATTCAGAGTTCTTCCGAGGGGACGTCCAATGTCAAATGAATCTGAGGTGATAGATTTCAAGCTTATGTGGGGGCTTCAACCTCAATGATAAATGGTAACTGTTTCACTAGCAATGACCACACCACACAAGGATATGAGTTTAAACATTTAATGAAGTATTTGTGCATAGTGTGGCCCAGCAGAAGGATACTTAGGATGGGGGTTCTGTCTCAGTGTTATCCTGCCAGAGTCGATCTTGACCCAGGCCCTACCTGGAATTAGATGAGGGCATAGAAGAGTACAAGTTGAGTAGAAGGGGATGAGGAACAAGGTTAATTGAAGTAGAGTAAGGTGAGGGAGGGTGGGTTGAAGAATCCCAGACAAATGGTTGGAGTAGGCTGGCTACGTTTAAGAAGGCTTGAGGGTGTGGTTTAGGAGTGGTCCTGCTCCCGAATTTAAGGCAACACCTTAACGTAAACTTATATGGAACTCTTCTAGTCTTTCTGAGCTCTCAGAGAAGCTCTATTCTAGCGCTACTTGTCACATTCACCCACTACCCCCACTACATACACTGATGACAGATGATGCTATGGTAGGAAACCATCAGAATGAACCAGTCCTGTTCATACACACACTGACTGGTTGTGTCACCAGGAGCAATAAAAGGTTAAGTGTCTTGCCCTTTGGCATGCATGCAGCCTTTTGATTGAGATCCTTGACTCTACCGGTCTACACCCCAAAGATTTTGTTAGCTATCAGACTTTAAAGAAGTCTACTCTGAGATTTGGTAACTCATATAACAGAGTCTTTGTTCAAGAGTAAAAAAAAATGAAACATGAACACTTCTTCCAGTAACATCATGAAAATGTAGACTAAGAATCCTTCACCTGGGCAGTTCTGGGTATGAAGGACAGCAAACATTTGTGCTAGCCACAAAAGACAGGACCCTTAGGAATTATTATTTTATCTGGACACGCTCATTGACTTAGGTTAATATATGGCACAAGCTAATATGACTCATATCATCATTAGTCTAAAAGGCCCAAAGAACAATTAGTTTATGAAAGCATAACCCAAATTCATCCCAAAGTTTCAAAGGGAAATTAAGTACACAATGAAACCACTAATGGGCACTTCAGAGTGACATTACAACCGTCCAAAGATAATTTCAGCCATACTTTTCAGAAAAGAAATATAAATAGAAAAATACAAAAAATTACATGACAAACTTTTCTTGTTAACTCTTGAAGTGCATTAATGGATGTGAGCACAGTTTGCTATTCTCTAACTGAACAGCCAGACAAAGAAACACCTCTCACGTCCTCTCTCAGAAGTCCCTCAGTCCTAAATGTATCTATAGCCAGAGTAATGATGATAAAAACTTTCTAATAAGCACCTAGATTATCTGCTCTCGAGTGTGAGGATGTGAAAAAAGGGAGTCAAGTAGTTGTGGGGCTCCCTCCAAGCTACTTTTTGGTCACTCATTTTTTGGAGCCTGGGATACAAACACCTTTTTTGGACTTTTCATAGCCGAGAGTAGAACCTACCTTACCCACTTACAGCCAGGAGGAACTGAGTGGATGATAAATCTTGTCCTCTGCATAGAGCGACAATTATACAGGTGCAACTAAAACGATCATGTCCTTTATTTTCTATCAGTAATTTACTATATTCTTGTCTCATTACATGTTAACCTAACTGTTTGAAGCATTTTTCTTTTTTAAATTTGATATTTATGGTCTACAACCTTACAATGTACAAAAAAGGGGCGCTGGTGGCCTAGTATTCTAAGCGTCCCACATACAGAGGCTATAGCTTTATTGAGATGCTGATTTCCTTTTCCTGTAGACTTAGCACCTGCCCACAGCGTCAAAACTACTAATACATGGTTTACGGACCCTGACATTATTGTGTCAGTTTTTTAGATTCACCTGTACTTGAACCGAAAACTATAAAGTGGGGATGAGTAACAATTCAGCTCTCCTGTATCATCCTCTCTGTAAAACTCACACCACCCTCCCTTTAGATAAAAATACAGAACTCTGTCATAGCTCACCTGTGATCATTTGATTAATCCTTAGACATATTTAAACTTCTGAGTGTTCAATTAGTGCTTCAGTCTTACTAAAAGTAATCTTTTCTGTATGTCAATACGTAACTGAACAACAATGATACTAAACACGAGCAACATTTATTTGTTATAACAACATATTTCTATACACAATGACACTTGATAGAGGGAGCATGTTTACATTACAATAAAGTGCAAAGTTAATCACTCAGTGGAGGACGAAAGCAGCACAAGCAACCACACAGGCCACAGAGTCATATCAAGGTGCTTGTTTTACATACATACATCTAAATATGGCATCAGCTCAGTGGTTATCACAAACTGTATAAAAACGATTCTGCTGAGTCATCAGAATGATAAACACAGCAGTTCAATTAAAGAATAAATATACATTCAGGTTAATGTAGAAAAATAATGACTTTAAAAATACATCTTCCTCCTGCAGTCCCCTCAGACTTCTCTCCTCTTAAGTTTCCATGTAGTTCAAGTCTTTGTAGCATGAGGCCAAGTTCATGCCTTCGGGGTACAGAAACCATATCGTGTGTGTGTGCGTGCGTGTGTGTCCGTGTGTGCGTGTGTGTGTGTGTGTGTGTGTGTGTGTGTGTGTGTGTGTGTGTGTGTGTGTGTGTGTGTGTGTGTGTGTGTGTGTGTGTGTAAAGGACAGAGAGAGAGAGAGAGAGAGAGAGAGCCCTGCAGACAAAACAACAAAAACATGCAACATCAGGCACTTCCGTTCCCTGCAGCTTCACTGTCACACGCAAACAGTTTAGAGATCACGAGACCCATCATCCATCAGTGCGGGACAAACATCTTGCTGACCAATGGGATGCCTCTGTGGGAGATTCCACAGACGTGACACATCACATCAGCTCCTGTGTTCTCCAGGCACGAAGCCAGCAGGGTTAGACCGCCAGGCGGGGCTGAGAGTCAGGCTTTTTTTCCTTTTTAATTTTTCTCACTTCCCATCAGGCAATTAATCCTCACCCTACACAACAGCATCTTTTGTCGATTGGGTGCAGTTATTTATGGTATGAAACTGATATATTTGCAGTTTTGACTGTGTGGTTTACCCTGTTAGACAAACTGTACAAAGACACCCCACAAGCTTACAAACTCTGACTCTGATCAGTTAATACAGTGCGGTTCCATTGTTCATCTCTCTTCTCTAATTCTGGTACATAACTAAGTCATAACCTGTGTTTGTGTGTGTTATATGTTCAATATGAAGACCAAGCTGAAGGCAGGAAACTACACCATGTGTCTTTGCATTGATCAAACTGTACTGGAAGGAGAAAAGCATGCAGGCGGATCAAATCTTCACTCAGAGAATTTTGAAACGCATACAAGATTAAGCCACGTGTTGCTGGGTAGTAACAGTCTATGTGTTCACAGGTACAGCACTGTGTGTTAGTATGGGACCAACAGCTACACCCACCTCACTGTAGTTTAGAGTATGTGTTACGACTGTACGAGTATGAGGTCAGTAATGAATGTTGAGCCTACTGTGGAAGAGAGATAGAAACGGTGGCCTGGTTTACATGCACAGAGAACTCTTCTTCTTCACACCATTAAGCTTGTGAAGCTATGAAAGATATAAGGGTGTTGTGATATAACTGAGTAAACACTGATGGCAGTAAGGACAGTGTTTCCAAGACAGAGACTAAAACTTAGTACTATTACTAACTTGAACTGAACTAGTGGCTCTCTGTCGCTTGTTTGTATGTCGTGGAGCTTCTGAAAAATGATCTGCAGGTTATCAGAGAGAGAGGGAAAGAGAGAGAGACGTCCTGATGTGCATCCCTTCATCTAATGCACTGATTGTGATGTGATATCTGACGTTATATAGGAACCTTCTGAAGTCATTGTTTCAATAGTTTTGTAGAGCTGATTACAGCTGATGTTGTATTTTGATAAATCACATCATGGACGACAAGCCTCCTCCACACAGATCATAAGTTGTCTCAGAGAAACACTTCATGAGTCGTGTGATCAAGGCAACTTTATCAAACGTATTGCTATGAATACTTTCAAACCATCAGACACATGCAGACAGAGAAACAACGCTTCAACTGCTACAGGGAAAAGTTAAGGGAATCCTCGCTCGCAGTGCGGATCGTCTGATTCTCCGTCTTTGAGCCTCTGACTCCTCTGGAAGCGTGTGAGTTATTTTAGGTAAGAGTCAAAAATCCACTGTCAACTTTGAAACCTTTATTCTATTTGTGAGGCTGCAAAAAAAAGCAGTACAAGTTCATTTTGTGCATTTTCAGAAGTAGAATAAAGGTTTCACAAATCTGAAATTGTGTTCTGAAAAGTCTGAAGCCTCTCTGGGATCATCTAGCCTAGATCTGACAAGTCTAATTATGTTGGTTTTGGATCAGTATCTGGTCTAAAGTGGTCTAGAGGGGAGAAAAGCTGTGAAATCTCCTGGTTTTTGCAATGTCACTGATAGAGTACAGGCGTCAAAGTTGACAGTGGGCTTTAGACACTGTTGAGGTTTCCTTTAAAGGTACAGTGTGTAGTTTTTAGCAGCATTTAGCAGAACAGATGTGGTACATCCATCCATCCATCCATTATCTTGACCGCTTATCCCGTCAGGGGTCCCGAGGGGCTGGGGCCTATCCCAGCTGGCTTCGGGCGGAAGGCAGGGTACACCCTGGACAGGTCGCCAACCCATCACAGGGCAGACGTGGTACAAATTAAATATATTATTATTTAAATTAAATTAGCATATAAAGAGATGCTGGTTTGGAAATGTGGTGAAGTTGCGCCCCATGTACAGAGACTATAGTGCTTGAAGCAGGTGGTCCAGGTTCGATCCCAACCTGCAGCTCTTTGCTGCATGTTGTTCCCTACTCTCTCCTCCTGTTTCATACTCTCTCCGCTGTCCTATCCTCTAAATAAAGGCACACAAGTCCCTCCCTCCCAAGACATAAAAATATATCAGCATTAGCAATCACCTCAGTATAAAATTGTTTTGTTTTTGATATATCCACATAAGGAGGCCGCCATGTTTCTACTGTAGCACAGAACAGACAAACTAGTACGGGTCATACCTGTCTTTGTATTTAGTGAGTGCCCGTCTGAATTGTACTGGCTTGGAAGACAAAGAGGAAGAGAGTTCCTGTTGTTGCTGTGAGCAAAACTTTTTTTTATAGATAGGAGTTTTTGATGGTAAAGACTTGAAAAGCGGAGGATCATACTTATCATGTATCACAGCAGCTTCTTGTCCCTACAAGCCACTGTCGCTTGTGGAGCTTCACCAATGGGAGCGTTTCATTCTAGAATCTGACCACTAGATATCGCTACATATTCTCATATCTACACACTGTACACAGCAAGAGGAGAATCAGACGCTCCACACTCTAAGTTAAGATTCCCTTAGCATTCCATTTAGCAGCCAAATCAGGAGCTGCCAGTCAGAAGGTAACTTCAGTGTCATCATGGAGAACTTGTAGTAGGTAGGGCCGGATAGACTGTGTTTATTCAGAGAGGAGAAGTGCGGGTATATACCTGTGTATTTAATTGAACTGAAGAAATGCAAGGCCAGGAGATTTAGAGTGAACAAGTTATCATAATTTATTGGCCTAATCTAGGAGAGGGGACTGGCTAGTGTAATCTAGTGCCACAGGTACGTCATTCTGTGGGAAACACTGAATATACCAAGAATAAAAGTCAGCTGTAAGATGAAAAGAAGATGGAGTCTGAGTGAAGCCAGCAAACATGGATGCATTGAATACAGGGTCCAGTCGTTTTAAAAGTTTGCTAAGAAAATGTTTTATCAGTAGTGAAATTCTCAGTTATCTGGATCTCAAGTCTACATACGATGATGCTTGAGTGTTGACATAATCTTGTAATGTACAAAACGTTCCACAAGGTTCCTATGGGTTAGACATGTTGAGACCCACACTGATTTATAAAAATAAACGACTATACACTTTACTTCTATCACCACATTTTCTACCTGACAATGATGTGTTCAGATTTCTGACTTTCAAAAACATCACTTGATTCACCATGTGGTCACGTTTTTAACTGTTGGCCAGTTAAAGAACGCCTTCAGCTAGCAGAGTGCCTTAGGTCCTGGTTCTCGGAAGAAGTATGCCCCCTCCTGAAATCTGCTTTAATATGGCAGCGATATATGGACTGTATTTTGTCTTCCAGTGCCAACGACTGCAATCCGTTTTTCCCTTGAGCTGAAAAACTTCTAACCCAGAAGTTTTGGTTTGGTCTTTGTTTGAATCAGCTATTTCAATCTTCAGTGTTCAGCATGTGACTTAGTTTTTTGGGGTTATTTATCAACTGCACTATCCTGCATGTTTTTGTGTGTCCTCAAAAACCTGTAACAACTAATAATAGCAATCTAAACCTCCTCATCAGTCCTACTATTTCAAACAGGAACTGCTGAACCTGAACATAGCTTTGGAATTCAGCTTGTACCGCAGTGACTCTGTGCATGTAAAGATACTACTGACCAGGCTGGACACAGAAGGTAAGAGGTGGAGCAGAGGCCTCAGAAAGGCAACTCTAACCCTTGCCCTAAACAGCTCTTCCTCACCAAACTACAGCCACCTCATCACGTCAGACCTCCAGGCCCAAGTCTCTGAAGAAGCCCTTGGCCACTCTGGACTCTCTGAAAGTCACTGTGAGGGAGTTGAGAGTGACGTCTGTGACCGTCACCTCCCCGACACCGATGATTGGTCTCCAGATGTTGTCACTGTCCGGCTTTTCTGATACAGTGACCTCGACTGGTCTGATCGAGGAGCTCCACTTGTCCGTCCTCTCCAGTCCTGAGTAAGTGAGAGACAAAGATGGAAAGAGAAGAGGATTCTTCACAGATTATGATTACATCAAACCTTTCACATGTGCAGTTATTAAGTTAACCTCTCTTGATATAATATCTCAGCTCTGATCTGTTATAAACTGACTTTTGGCTCTCACTGCTTCTGAGCTGATACAAAAGAGCCCCATTGTGCACTCCACATCCTTTATTAAGAAGATTTATTACCTGGCTGTGTTAAATACTTGATTCTGATTGGCCAAAACTCCCTAACAATAGTATTAAAAACAGCAAAAGTGACGCCAGAGATAACCTGATGACATAAGTCATAACAAATTAAGCTGGGAAATATGGCACATTTAACCACTCTGTTGATGCTGTGGCAATCATCGTTTCCATCTCCAGCTGATCTTTAAAGTCTGGAAATGACAGGTACTAAGCACAGATGTGAGAGCAAGACTGATGAGCTGCTAGGCCCCAACCATCTCTGATAGAGAAAAGTGGAGAAAGGTTCTGTCCTGCAAAGTCATTTAAACCCCAGCTGTAGGAATAATAGCAACAATGTCAAAACTGTGACACTTTTCTCATTGATGCTTGAAGGTGTGTCGACTCCAAAACCCAGAGAGGAAGGAGAGCTGAATGAAGGCAGAAATGTCCACACATATACTTCTGCATAAGTCCAGTTCACCTTGTCTGATATCACTTACATGTGAATTAGAACAAACATTAGAACAAAGCAAATAAGCATGTTTAACTGAAGTGTTCATTTCAATGTCCTGCAAGGAGGCTGATCTGTTGCCATGGAAGCATCCCCAAAAGTGGGATCTTAGCTGCATAAGTGACACATTTTTGATCAAAAATACATTTTTTAAATCAATAATGTGAGTCAACTTTTTATGTCTTTAATTGGTGGCTGGATAATAACATCACTCTTGTCCTCGCCAGCTTACATTCGCTGCCAGTTTTTTATTGTGTTGATTTTAAGATATTATTGATTACTTTTAAAAATTTAAATGGACAGGCCCCAAACTATTTAAGTGATCTTTTAACCCCCTACATGCCTGGGCGGCCCCTCAGATCTGTGGATGCATCTCTGCTGGTTGTGCCAAGATCCCGCCTTAAAACAAAAGTTAACCAGGCCTTTTCAATCAAAGCTCCAAGTTTGTGGAACTCCCTGCCACTAACAATTAGACAGTCCACAACCTTAACTGCTTTTAAATCCTCACTAAAGACATTTTATATAAGAAGGCATTTCTCCACCCCTAACTCTTGAATTTGCTTGGCATTCAGATATCTTGTTTTGCTTCTGTCTTCCCCCCCCCCCTGTTTGCACCGTTTTTCATGCTTTGTAATTCTCTGCTTTTTTGTTGTGAAGCACTTTGTAACCTTGTTAAGAAAAGTGCTATATAAATAAAGTTTATTATTATAATAAGCAGGATAATGCCCAGGAGGCAGGTTGTTATGCAAATAAGAAACCTTCAAGGTGAGACGAAACCCCTTGTAGCTTTGAACGGGACCAGAAATGGAGTGCTGAAACCAACACAGGTATTTGTTGTAATTATGACGTCATTGCTTGGAGTATTTTCAGATCCCTAGAAATGGTTTTATTGAGGATGAAAGGTTATGTTTCTCAGAAAACTCCAATAATAGATCACTGAAATACTTCTAAAACATGAGTTTTACAGGTAAAATAAAATCTGAGCTTTCTTCATTCAAAACAGCAGAATAAGCAACCAAAGTTAACTAATCATTTCCCATTTCATTCTGTATATAGAAACAGTAATGAAATGTTTCCTTACACAATGTGAAGTCTTCAGTTCTTCCAGACTGTGAGGTGTTTCCTTTGCAATACATTCACTGTTCTTACTGTAATTTACTGCCTTTTGTGATGTCTTTTCGAGGAGTCTTTTAAAATGCTCCATATCCCTCAAATTTGCACAAAGCATAGTTCATATAAAATTCCGAAATTATACTTTTGCTATTAAAAAGAATATCAAAGATCAATTCACATTGGATTATGTAAACAACAATGTACTATGGCTAGGTTGCCATGCCTCCTGCTGCCTGTGCAGTTCTACCTTTGGTATAAATTAGCCACATTATTAACAGACCTTTAATAATAACACTTAAGACAGGAGTCTTAGCTTTAGCCTGAAAAATGTTAAAAGGCTATAAATATCACAGTTATGTTTTTTATTTTTGTTCTAGATTAAAACAATTTTTATTATATAGCGCAATCATAACAAAAGTTGTGTTGTCTCAGGACACTTTATGAAAAAGAGAGAGAAATATCAACATTTTACATACATATTTTGGTTGTTTTGGATGATATTGAGGTCGCTATAACCAAGAACTCTTCCGCATGTGTCTGCACAAGCTTGGATCAAACCGCCAACCTTTAGATTGAGATATAATATTTCCAGCCACCATGTCTCTAAAGTCATTCATTGAAGTGTCCTGTGTCACACGTTTTGATAACATAGAAGCAAGGCAGGGCCGACGAGAGCATGACAAACTTGCAGCAGTTTAATGTTCTTTTTTACAAATCAAGTCCTTCTAAATGCTTTAAATTGTTTTTATGCTTGAAATATATTTTATTTAAAGGGCTGTTTAGGTAGTCAACAAAGAAACATAAAGTACCTGACACATAAACCTGGGTAACAATCAGTTTCTGGAGGTTTAAATTGCTGGGGTCAAATTGACCCCAAGGATAAAAGATGTTGGTAAATTTGAGGGTAACAGGAGGGTTAAACAGGCAGAACAAGACTCAAGTGGATAAGTCATCTACCGTGACTGCATGTGCAGAGAAAGTGGGATCAAAGGGATGACAACGGTAACAGTAACACTTACAATAAAGAAAAGATCACACTAACCTGACACAGGAGCTCATGGTTTTGTCTCATAACAGTCAAATGTAACATTCTGAATTTCAGTTGTACAGACTGTGGACAGACTGTGGGACTGATTTCATTGGTGTTCTGTGTTCTCCTTCTTCAGCAGAGACTCTGCTTTACATTTACATGCACAACAGAGACTTCCTTTCAAGATAATAATGAGTCTACTGTGTATGATGTTCTCTGTAGTCAGCTCTTGATGGAGGGACTTTTTAATGGTCCTGTCTACATGCCCAGTGAAGTAAGACTGTGCATGACTGAGCCCAGCAGAGTTACAACATATCAAGTAAACTGGGTTGTGATGGTGATTAGAGTCAACAAGCTGACCGACTGACACACTTACCATTTAAAATGCCTCTGCCCTCTCCTCTTGCCTCTTCTTTCTTCTTCTCCTCTTCCTCTCCATCTTCTACAGTGTCCTCCTCCTCCTCTTCTCCTTCTTCTTCCCAGTCCTCTTGTGTAGGACTGGGAGGATTTGAGTCAAGGCACTTAAAGTGTGACGTCTCAGATTGACTTTTTTGATGTGCCAGTTGTGTTTGTGAGACCTTCCCACAGGCAGCGTACGACTGACCCTCGTCCTCCTCAGAGAGCAGAGAGCGCGTCAGGGAGAGACGAACGCGAGGAGGAGGTGTCTCTGGTGTCTTGTGAGCGCTGCGGAGGTCCATGGTGTAAAAAGTGTTCTGAATGAAAACCACAGAGAGGACGGGGGAAAAATGAAACTATAGAATTCAATTAGACTCTGTAGAAATATTCAAAGTGGTTGTAAAGTTGATAGTCGAGATACTTTTGTTCTGAACGCAAATGGACTACTCTATAGAGGTCAATCATCAGATGAGCTAACAAGGGACACAGGCTGAGAAAAATAGCTGTGAATGTAATACATGAGTTATGTGGATAGGAAAGTCTCAAACTTTACCTGCAGAAGGACTCTTTTGGTTTTGGGTCCTTTTCTCCTGTGGCCCAGCACTCTGTCTCTCTGCTCTCTGAAAGTCAAACCAAACACACGGTTAGAAAGACGCTGATTCCAAAATGTCTTTAGTTCATCTTCAGACTGTTCTGAGAGGCATTTTGGCTTTCATTCCCGGTGAAGGTTGTGTGAAGTCTTACTTTTCTTCATAGGCCTGCACCAAGCGCTGGTCCAGAATGTGCTCCTCTGGTTCCCATGTACTGTACCTGCAAGATATTATTGATGCAAGTCTCCATTACTATTTTAATTTTTGCTGCATGTGATCAGGTCATTTTACCATGCGCATAAACTGTATAATTGTTTGACATTCAATCTCAAAGATTGAATTAAACAATTGATGTGTCCGCTCAAACTGGGCTCGTATAACAACAGCATCCTCTCCCAACATTGTACACAAATAAGGTTATTTCTGAGCCTCATATGGTAAACAACCGGATTCAAAAAGGAAAAGTCTTTGCTCACAGGACAGTTGCGTAGGAGAGAAATGACACGATCAAAAAATTTAAACTCCTGCAAACCATCTAACTTGCAAAAATTACAGTTATTGGCAATGTTCGGATCCTTGATCTTTATCTGGCAATCATTTTGTGAGAAAGGACAGATCATCCATGAATAATCAGTTTGAAAAACACAATTTGAAAAAGTTGTTTCACAATACTTTAGTAATCAGATTATGATGCACGTTTTCAATCAATCAATCAATCAATCAATCAATCAATCAATCAATCAATCAATCAATCAATCAATCAATCAATCAATCAATCAATCAATCAACCAACCAGTCAGTCAGTCAGTCAGTCAGCCAGCCAGCCAACCAGTCAGTCAGACAGTCAGTCAGTCAGTCAGTCAGTCAGTCAACCAACCAACCAACCAACCAACCAACCAGCCAGCCAGCCAGTCAGTCAGTCTGTCAACCAACCAATCAGTCAGTCAGTCAGCCTGCCCGCCCGCCTGCACACTCACCCACCCACCAGTTAGTCGGTCAGTCAGTCAACCAACCAACCAGTCAGTCAGTCAGTCAGTCAGTCCGCCCGCGAACCAACCAGCCAGCCAGCCAGCCAGCCAGCCAGCCAGCCAGCCAGCCAACCAACCAACCAACCATCCATCCATCCAACCAACCAACCGACCAACCAACCATCCATCCGACCAACCAACCAAACAACCAACCAACCAACCAACCAACCAACCAACCAACCAACCAACCAGTCATTTTTAAAATGAGGTTAAAAAGGGTGTCAAGTGGTGCTAGGTCATCAGGAGGGACAGCAATATAGAGCTTTGTGTCATCTGCATAGCTTTGAAAGTTGATGCCGTGCCTCCTGATGACACTTCTTATCGGCAACATATACATTTAAAGAGTAGGACCTAAACTTAAACCCTGGGGGACACCGCATTTCATTTCACGTCTTGATGACTACTTTGTTATCATTTTTACACTGCTCTTGTTAATGTTTGCATATATCTGAGGTAGGGCTCGGCAATTAATCAAAAATTAATCAAAACTGACATCCAGAACCTCTACTCCATGTAATCTTGCCCATGTAAGCCAGTTCTTTTGTATTTTCTTTTTGGATACTGTTAATTTTATTTATATTATGTTGTATTATAACATTACCTTAAAATCTAAAAGACAATTTATTCAATCTTTCATGAGAAAAAAAAATCCCAGATTTAATATTTGAGCATTTTTACAGTACATAACTTATTAATAAACTATGAGCGTAAAAAAACAAAAGAGTTCTTTTTAAATTTGGGTAAAGTGTTCAATTAATTGTGATACTGACTGAAGGCCATATCGCCCGCCACTAATCTCAGGCACTTATGTCTAAATAGTCATAATACGTATGAGTGTGTAAAATGTATTGTACATGTCACTGTGAATATAATGCATGCTTGCAAGTGTTATATAATCCATCCATCCATCCATCCATCTATCCATCCATCCATCCATCCATCCATGTTATTACATTTACACACTTACTTGGGAGGCCATCCTTTCCACTTCAACAGATACTCCACATTACCCTGCAGAGACATTAGAGTCAAGAGCAGTATCAACCTACAAGTTAATATCATCAAACATATTCTGTTCCTTTACAGTCTTACTGGTAATACAAGTTTGAAGCATCATGGTGCTAAATATATTTGACTTAGAGAGGCTGTAAATGTAACACTCATTTGGATGTACCCAAATGAAATGAAATGAAACCTGCAGGATGATGCATCTTGTTTATGAATTGCCCGAGTGGGACAGCATCAACTGTTGCACAGTCAACAAACCTCCTAGACAGATTCAGACCTTTGTGAATTAAACATTTATAATTCTATCATCTATCATATTCATGCTGTTGAATGTAACTTATATTTAGGAGGGTGTCCCCATGCCATTAGAAAATGTCTATAATTAAAAGATAATGTAAAGTGTACCGTATGGTTCTCATCTACCAGCCAAGCCACTCTGAGTTAGTCATCCTCAGTGACATCATCCAATAACAACTTCCAAGCTCTCCAAAGTATTCTCAGAGGATGCGTCACCACTTTTCCCGACTCTACATTAGTCACCCATTTCCTCACGTACAACCAAGAGGGTAGGGCTGCTGTATAGTGGGTGCAACTGAACCCTCAATGAACAGAATTGAATATGCTTGATCTAAACACTGGTCGCTCAAAGGCAATGTCCTAGTTCTCCATAACTTGCACTGTAGTTCACCAACATCATTTTACATGTAAAGCACTTAAATATTGTGACTTTAAAGGGTTAAAAGATGTCTTGTGGGGGGAAAACATCTGAAGTTTTTGAACGTTAATCAGGATGCCCTTGTTTACATCAACTTACCCATGGTTAGTATCTGAACACAGAGTGAAATATCAAGAAACTCTCCATTACAAACGTCTTTGAAAGGAATTCAAGGAAAAATACACATTTGTGATATAGGCTATTTCTAATCCTGATATGCCATCCAATGCATTCACCACGTGCACGTTTAGTAAAGGTGTTCTGTCAACATAATAACAGCACTCAAGCATATAACAAGAAACTGGGGGGAAAAAAATAATCAAGTGTACACAAGTAATTAGGAACAGTAGAAAGCTTTAACTCAATGGAAAGAGTAACTTGTAGAATAAATAAAATAAAAAGCTGTTTGAAAAAAGATGGGTATCTTTTCAAAGCAAGTACAGGATATGAATAAATGTAAAACTGTGCCTGTAAAGATACATGAAAATGTAGAAACTTATGCCGCTTATATGTATACACGTATATGCGTGTGTATGTGTATGGCTATATGTGTATATATATATATATATATATATATATATATATATATATATATATATATATATATATATATATAATTTTTTGGGTTATTTAAATATGAATTTAAGTCATTTTAAATCCTAGGTTTGATTATTCTTATATGCCCTCATTTTCTATTTATTTTTAAATGATTGTATTATTATCTTTTTCTTTCTTTTCCTTTTCTTTCCATTTTATATTCCTATATAATTTACTTTCTGATTTCAAACAAAATGTTGTGTCAAAAAGGTTCGAACTTTAAGAAATGTATATCATGTATAAATAATATTGACACAATAAAGTATTAAAACAGGTGTTCTGTCAACATAATAACAGCATTCAAGCAAATTACAAGAAACTGGAGGGAAAATGAATCTTCAAGTGTACACAAGTGGTTAGGAACAGTAGAAAGCTTTAACTCAATGGAA
Organism: Notolabrus celidotus; assembly: GCF_009762535.1. Taxonomy (NCBI): domain Eukaryota; kingdom Metazoa; phylum Chordata; class Actinopteri; order Labriformes; family Labridae; genus Notolabrus; species Notolabrus celidotus. Next base: position 9,906,154 of record NC_048289.1, read on the forward strand.
AGAGTAACTTGTAGAATAAATCAAAATGAAAAGCTGTTTGGAAAACAGGTTATCTTTCAAAGCAAGGACAGGACATCAATAAATGTAAAAAAAAAAAATTAACATCTGTAACTAATTGCTTTGATTGACGACATCTGGAAGCAGGAACCACACGCTGAACCAAATTTAAAAATGTTGACGATATTATATTGTTATTAACCAAGAGTATTTTGACAGAAAATAACTAATTGTGCTACTTTTATCTCACAGGCTTTTTTTTATTTAAATATTTCCTCCGTCCTGTACTTTTAACCATCATAACAACTGATCGCTTACTAGTAAACGCGGAGGGTGGGGGGCTGGCGCACTCCAGGGGACCCATCATTTCTATCTACGCAACTCAACTTTCAGCACACCATGCTAACATGAACTCAAACCTCAGTCCTTATTAGCACCAAACAGGCCCAGAAACAATGTGTTAGGTTGATTATATGATCAATTGTCCTGCTATTTCGCCAAACACCTGACATGCTTAACTGCAGTGCAATGACAACACGCTCCAGGTTACATTAAAGGGACACCCTCCTCTAACCCGCCCCCTTTACAGCATGCAATTAGATAACCAGATTAGATCATTTTATCTTCCACGCTTTCAGTACACGCTCCCAATCATGTCACTCTTTAGATGCTGACAGTGTTCCGCATGCATACGGACAGCTACATGTTGTTCAAACACATTACGCTTACCTTTTTAACTCTCTTCTTCAGGATCGATTCCACAGCGAACACTTGCTCTCCAATCGCTGACAGCTCCATCTCTGTGCGCGCGTCCGCCCGCTGGCTTTTAAGTGTCAAAGTAACGCGTTTCTCCTCCACAAACTGAGCTAACGTGAACTATCGCGGTGTGTCGAGCCCGTCTAATGCCCTGTTTTCTCTCAACTGTCTTGTTCTCCTGACAGTTTAAGGGCCTTTTGATCCAGAGCGACTTCCTTGTGATGTATCTTTGCGAGCGTCCAGTGACTTTACAAAATCTGCGACACATCTGCACACCGCTTCGCGCGCCCCCGTCCCTGAGCGCGCCCCCTATACAATGAGTCCATGCGCGCCGCTAGCTGCCTCATCATCCCTATCCTTCATGATGAATACCCTCAACTGTACTGGAATAAGTTCTCAGCTCCTTTTTAAAAATAGAAACGCTAAGATTTTAAAAAGAAACCGAGTTAAAGGCACATTTTTGATACTAAAAGGGATTAATATCAGAGGGCTGCTGTGATGGTGACCCTGTTGACCATTGTGGATTCTTAATTCAAATTATTACAAAGTAGTCGCTTTTTTTGTATCTTGTCAAAGTAATGCAATTTTAAAACTCTGTAATAAAATATTATAGCTCTGTCTTAGGTAAGAGTGATGTTTGTGCAATAACAAATGTGTTTCTTTATATCAATATATAATGACTTTTATATATTTTTTAAATCTCATTAGTAGTAACAGTTTTAGTATGATAAATTACTCTGTTGTTGTAACTTTTGACTGATCCACACATCCCTATCAGCAGAATGACTTCACTAAACCAAGCCTTATTTTCATTGCTGGTTTCAATGACAAGTATTTCCCTAATAATCATTTTGTTTACAAAGTGTCAGAAAGTTATATATTTTTTTGGTGATTCCACTAGCTGCCTCATCATCCCTATCATTCACATCGTGTGATGAATACCCTAAACTGTACTGGAATAAGTTCTCAGCTCCTTTTATAAAAATGAAAATGCTAAGATTTTAAAAAGAAACCCAGTTAGAGGCCCATTTTTGATACTATAAGGGATTAATATGTGCATTTTATTACCAACAGCGTGTGTTCTAATTCAGTAGAAAGGTTCCAATTACTGACGTATTGTTTAATACAAGATAAAATTGACTAATGCATAATTTAAAAATAAGCATTTTAATTAATCAGTTAGTGAAGGTGTGGCTATTGTGAACAACTTAAAGCTGCTGTTGGTAGTCCTGATATAAACATCAGTTTGGAGAGACCCCCCTCACCAGATTTTGCCTACTTCTCATGAGCACTCGATGAGGAAGTAGTGCCGGCTTCCCAGCCAATCAGGACGACGTAGTAGGGGCAGCCACTCCACCAATCATGACAGAGGGTAGGAGAGTAACTCTGATTGGTCCTTGATAATGGGAACGAGGGGGATAATAACATTGCTTGATCCAAAGGCTTTGGAAAACACAGAGATTTCGCCATGGTCTCAAATTACTTCAATTACTGATGAGTACTGATGGGTATTATGACTCTTTTCCCCAAACCTAGCCCACAAAAACTATTGTTTTTTACGCCATTCCTACCAACTGCACCTTTAAGAATATAAGAGTTTAATAAATGAATCCATGTACAAGGGTTTGGACCCCGGTAAAGTGTCCCAAAATTAATTACAAGAGGATGTTATTTACCAAGAAACAAATAATTCAGTTAACATTTTGGAATAAAAACTAAAATTTTGAAAGAATGAGCAAGAAGCTCCAAAATGTTTACTTTGTTAGGGCTTGATAGCAAAACTTTGCAAATTAGTTTGATAAAGTGATTTCTAAAAGTGAATTGTAACTGTATGAAAATACAGCTCTTTAAGAAAGTATATTCCCTTCAAATACGTATGTCCCATTAAATGAAGCCACACTGTAACTTGTACATAAAGTGCCATTATAAGCATTTTATTTGTATGCAAAAATAAAAAAACAAATAAACAAAAAAACAGTGACAATCTGATTTATCTCAGTAAGAGGGGGTGAAAGATTGTCATGGCAAATAAAACAAAATTCAATTAAATTGTTAGACACTAGTCATGTTACTGGGTCCAACTTTATGTCTACCTCTATGAAGTTTTACTGCAGGTTAACTTGGATATGACAATGAAGGACTAGAACGGGCAGAAGGTGAAGTGTTTCATTTCAAAATAAGACATGCACCATTGAAAAACATGTGATCTTTAGAAAATCATTTCATTTCAAACTATTGTAAATAACATAAAGCCCTTGGCTTCAAAAGTGAAAACATCATATTTGATAAGTTGCTTTTCCTTTAGATTTAGGATAAATAGGTGCTTTGGAATAAAGCTCCTGAAATGGCAACAAACTGCACAAACCCTCATAGATTCTTTTCAGAGCAACAAATATTATTTTATGTAAACAAGTTAAGGCCAATATTGTCATTACACAGACAATATATTTAGAGTATTAACAGTTTCTCTTCAGCTGATAGATCTGAAAGCTACAAAAAGTGGAATCTCTCATAAGGCTCATTTCACAATAATCATCTACAACACAAGTCTGACGAGACATGTGCTCACAACCAGCCTGTCACTTTTCACTTTTCTTTCTACATTTCCTTTTCCTATATTTCTCTCCCCCTCAGGCACACTTCGCTCCATCTGACGACTTCCCTTTGTGCAGCTCATCTCATAACCCCTCCTCAGACTGAATCCACACACATTTGAGCCCCCTGTTGACTGTTTAGTTGAAACAATTTGTGACATCCCCTCAGTGCTGTTTGGCAGGTTTAGGAAAAGAAGTTTAAGAAGAGGAGGAGCCCTGCATCAGCAGAGCTCCTGTGCTACAGAGGGCTGCTGTGATGGTGACCCTGTGGACCATTGTGGACTCTTAAATCAAAATATTACAAAGTATTGTCCCTTTTTTGTATCTTGTCAAAGTAATGCCATTTTAAAACTCTGTAATAAAGTATTATTTTATTATTATAGCTCTTTCTTAGGTGGGTGATGTTAAAGGAATAAAATATGTGTTTCTTCATATCAATATATAATGACTTCTACATCTTTTATCTCATTAGTAGTGACAGATTTAATTAAGATACTCTGTTGTTTTAACTTTTGACTGAACCACATATACTCATCAGCAGAATGACTTCACTGAACCAAGCCTCATTTTCATTGCTGGTTTCACTGATAAGTATTTCCCTAATAATCATTTTGTTTACAAAGTGTCAGAAAGTTTTTTTTTTTTTTTTGGTAGAGCTCAGGATTCAATATCTATTTATCTTTCTGTTTACCTTATTAAATATGAATCAAAGAATTTGAGTTTTTTGCATTTACATTTTTTAGAACCATTCATTCATTATTGGAAAACTAGTTTTTCGCCCTTCCACCTTACACAAAGTTTGGCTTTGGGATCTATCTTCGGGACAATTTAGATTTCATCAATAATTTAAATAACCAGTTTTTATTCTGCCATAACTTGGATGTTAGTGTGTAATTCTGATAAGTGTCTAAATGAAATAATATCTTCTATGAATAGCACTGTTCATTCTTTAAAGCAACCACCTAGAAGTGAATAACTTAAAAAATAATAGCTGAATGATGCTCTTAGATCTTCAATAAAAGGAAACTGAGTCAAACCTCCACTAGAGGGAGTGCTTGGCCTGGGTGTTGCATTGTTCTGTTGCATATAAAACTGTGTCGGCACAGCCTCTGTGCTAAGTGTAGGCTCAGTCTGTGCCACAAGTGTTTCGGGAAATGGTGAAATACAAAGTTGGCAATCTGTTTCTGACGTATAATACGCAAAAAAGTGACAAGAGAGAAGGACTGAAGTGGAGTCACGCTGAGGCAGGTTACGGCACACTTTGGTGAAAGTGAAGGATAGAGGATAAGGACAGAGAGTGAATCACAACGTGAAGGTAGAGACAGAAGCAAGAAGACACATCAGTGAACATCGGGACTGTAGCTGGAGGATCACTGAGGGAGACAGGCACATAAACACAGCATCTTTCAGAAAGCCTGAACTCCCATGACTTTGGAAACTTGAACGGTAAAAAGGAAAACAAAAATAAACGGATCGAAACCGACATTGAAAAATAGTCATATATATATATATATATGTATATATATATATATATATATATACACAAAAAAAACACAACAATAGCAGAAACAGAATAGTAACTCTTTGTAAGTCTTAACTGTGTTTCGAGTAAAGGACTGTGATTCTTTGATTCTCCCTGGAAAGTGTTTGCTTCCTTCATTGCTTTGCGTCTTATCAGAAAGAGTCCAGCAACGGTTGTGTAAACAGAACCCAAAAGAGGGGGAAAATACATCTGCAGAGTGCATCCATGTGATTGGCTGTGCACAACCCTACTTAATCTCCCGTTCATTCTGTGATTGGCCAGCTGGCCTTGTTGGAACAGTGATTGGCTGATTAAACCGTTAGCCATCACACCTCCATGTTTGGTGTGCCTCCACTTCCTCTGAGACGACCAATAGGAGTTCACAGTTCTTCCCTCGCAGCTGCTGGCGGAGAAACTTCCTGGGATGTGGTAAAGTAATGGCAAAAAAGACAGACACATGCTAGATGAGAAACTTTTTTGTCAAATCAACAGCGCAGCTTCTGCAGTGCACAATTTCATATGAGCAGTACATCCGTGTATTTGTGTCATTTGGGGCTGCTCCTGGATCAGGATTTTTTTAGATTAAAACACAGAAGGCCCTTAACGCATGACTACAGTATGTTAACATGAGGATTAGGATCAGCAGGATAACTCATGATTCGATACAGTACCCATGATACAGGCTGATAATAACAATAATATCATGATACAGGTACTCTGCGATAATTGGCAAACTGCAGGATAGTCATATAATAATGAATCACATGTCTGATTAACTTCATAAAAAATAACACTACAAGATAAAGTGTAGGATTAATGTGATTAGCATCATGAAGAGTCATAAAGTATTGATGCTGGGGGTCAAATTAGAGGGTAAAAACATCAGAGCAATGAATTATTTCTGAATTCACTTATCAATATTTGGTGCCAGGGGTATAATTGTACTGCATGAGTCAAGGATATGTTGTGAATCGATTTCCATATTATTACCCTTGGGAGTGACCGTCCTGCCAAGCAGCTGACACTGATATTAGCCAAAGACTTAGTCACACTGCACTTTAGTGAAGGAAGTTATACAACGCTGGAACAGCTTTTTATACTTGGGCAGTTTGGCCAAATTCAATAATTTTCAGCATGTGAGCAGAGAACAAAAGAGTCTCTGTTTACATCACCTACTATACTTCATCACATCAGTATCTAGATCAATTATTTACAGATAGACTCAGGTGGTTGAGTGTTCAGCCAGCCATGCTGTTACTTCTGCATTGCTTTCTAAACTTAAAGCTCTTGTGAAAACTTTTTAGTCAGTTATGAAAGAGGGAAATTAATACTGATGCCTCTTTATGATCTAATAAAAAGCTTCTTAACTGTTGACCTGTATCATGTCTTCCATATGTCTATTTATTGTATTATTTAACTACTATTTTTTTAATGTAAAAACTACCTCTGCTACTCACCACTGCACTTTTATCATATTATTTTAGCCTGTACATATTAGTCATGCCTATTTGTTGTTCTTTGTATTTATAGCTGATGTTATTGTTATTATTTTTATTTTATTTTTATTTGTATGCCTTATTCTTATACCTTGTACAAAGAGAGCACAGTTTACCTAGGTCAAATTCCTTGTGTGTTCAAGCATACCTGGCCAATAAAGCTGATTCTGGTTCTGATTCTGATTCTGATTCTGATGTCTTTATAGGAGCAGCACTACCCAAATAGTTGAATCAACACATTTCTTAAGACATGGCACGTTTTAGAAAATAATACAAGCTCAAAGTGATGACATCTACAGAAGTAATCATTGAGAGGCTTCATTTAACAGTGGACTTGAGTGATAATATGGTAATAAGGTATACAAAAATTAGAAAAGCATCAGTTTCATTATCGTCAAAAGTAGAACTGCTGCATAATACAAATAACATCCTAAGTTTATGGACGTGTCATCATCATGTGACAACTGCCAGTCAGAAGGGATAAAAGGAGTGAAAAAGTGGAGCACGACACATTGAGTAAGTTGGTCACTTAACCCTCCTGTTATGTTGCGGGTCAAATTGACCCTTTTTAAAGTCTATTTTAAGCAATACATGCCTTCCAAACCAGCTAAATGCAGCATAAAAATCTGGGCAGCATGTGACAGAAGAGGTGTCATGTTAATTTATCAACATCACTTCATAAGAATAAAAAAATTTAAATAAAATAAAATAAAATCTATGTCATGTAAAACGATTGTATTTATATTTAGGGCTTTGCAATGTACAAAAAAAAGTTTTAACATGAATTTTAATAAAAAACGAGTGAGTTATCCTCATTGAACCATGATCTGTGAGAATTAAAGAACACCAATGGATCAAATCTTGATATAAATGGTTAGTAATGGAGTTCAAAATTAGATCATAGGTCAAACTGACCCAGGAACATTATTGCTGTTCCAGAGAAATTAACATAACAGGAGGGTCAAAAGAAGTAAATCTTGACAATGCTGTGTGCAAGATTTGCATCAAGACAGAGAGAGATGGAAACACTTCAAATTTACGGGCCTATCTCAGGATCCGTGAGAATGCCGTAGAGCATCCCATCTGTCCAAATCTGTGAGCATGGTTTTCAGATTTGTGGGCACAGATTGAACTACGTACTTAATTTCTTTCTTTTTGTTTCAGTATTATGTCAACGGCATTTAAACTATATAAATGAATTATTTGGGAAGCTCCTCTGAATCCCCACGAAGTGATTTTTAATTATTCAATGTAAGACCCTGTACCCGAGGAAAATACGAGGGAGGTTTAGTGGCATCGAAATTTTCGATTTAGTCCAACTCTACTCATTAGTTATGAGTCAAACTCTTCTGATCGACTCTACTTTTCAACCTTTCTGCTTTCCTTGACAGAGCTGTAGTGATTCATGCTATCATGTCTGTTTAACTAGTGAACATATTCAAGGCTGTAAACAAACACTACTCTGGATTAAAGTGTTGGACCAGCAAACACAATCATCCTTAGATCACCACACATGGCAACGTTTCTCTGAAACACACAGCTACCGTCTGATCACGGCTGTCCCATCCACACCCACACAACACAGAGATAACACCATGCCCACCTGAGCTCATCCGGGTTGCCAATGGGTTGAGGGCTACGCAGCTTAGAGTCCAAGTTGTAGTAAACTCCCCCCACCTCTCTGACTCCTATCCAGTGCTGCCGTTTGAGCGGCAGCCGAAGAGGACCCCAGCGCAGGTTGGACGGCACATTCAGAATGAAGCCTGTCACGTTTGACAGCTCGATGCTGCAAACATCCCTGCAGGAGGAGGAGGAGAACAAACTTACTTTCATTTGCCAACATAAACAGATCTGTGAGTTTAACTTCACACCCTCAAATATTTTGTGTTTGAGCATTTAAATGCCTAAAGACTGATTCGATCAGTTATCAGTATAAAGAACATATTTGATTTGATGTTCTGTGAATTATGTGAACTGACTCTGATAAATATGCATATCTTTTCTTTTGAACAAAAGTACTTTGGAACAATAACTACTCATAATAGTGTGGGACAATAATTAAAGTGGCTTTACAAAAAGTCACTACCATGATAGGAAGTTGGCAACTTAACTCACATATGCTAAAGGCAATAGCTGTGGCATGCACAAATATATTACAAGACCTGCACTCTTGTGTCTCTCAGTATTGACACTTTAATCCTGTGGCGAGGTAGCCTCACACCCTATTTAAACTGTGCTACGACCACATTAAAGAAAAACATGTCTCACTATGACTCACCTGGCAAAAAGCACACAAGACGTACACACAAAAACTCTGACTTAACTTGTTAGTTTGTGAACAACCTTTCTGAAGCTTTGATATTGGTAATTTGGACATCCCTTTGTTCTTTAGACACAGAAGTGACCATATTTGGATGAAAGGGGGACACTCCTTGCTACAACTCGTTTTTTGGTCAACAAGTAGGCATAGAAGCAACCTGTCAGTCACATGCTCCCATACCACAAAGCAAAACATAAACTCATGAGGAAGGTGCTTATGAGGCAATTAATTAATTAAGAACATAGGCTGTATAAAAAGATGAATGACATGACATCACCTCTTAAGAAAAGCCAAAAATTGAAGAGCCTCCTTTTCTGCTTGGCCGCAGTATTGGTCATAAAGCCCAACCCAGGGTGATGACAGAAGGGACATGGCTCAACCTTAAAATCAAACTTCACATCATAAAGTCAATGACCCATGAGTGAGGCATTTGTTTCAAATCAAACTTGTATTGTAACCCTCTGCTGGCCATTGGAAAGAATACAGAATTTGTGGATTTCTGTATTTAGTTCTCTTTTGACACCAATGACCCTTTTCCACAACACAGTTCCAGCAATACTCCACTCAACTTGGCTCTACTCGACTCAACACTACTCGGTTTGGGTACCTTTTCCACCAGCCCGAGTACCGACTCACGGTGGGCGGGGTCGTCATAACACAGCTGCGCGAAACTGTGTTCACGTCATTTTGAGGGCGACACAAACACACAGGTTTGATTCCTGTGTTAGGCGTCACGCTCATGACTCTTCGGTGACGACATTCTCTGACCAATCAGTGGCCGGCAGACCGTCAACGTCACCTTTTAGTATCGGCTCAGCTCGCTTGGAACCAGAGCAGAGCAGGTACGAAAAACTGGTATCTGACACGAGGTACTGCGCCCGTGGAAACACAACACAAACCGAGTAGAGTTGAGTCAAGTCGAGTAGAGTTGGGCTAAGACGGGCCGGTGGAAAAGGGCCACAAGAGGCTACATTCACTTATTTTCAACAGATTAAGATCTGTAAGCATTTCTCCTTCTTGAAGAAATTCAACTTCTGCAGAGCTCAACATGTCAATGATATCATGACCTCAGCAAATAAATACTGAATTGCAAGTTTTAGCTGTACAGTTCAAGTTCCTATGCACTTTTTGATGTTTGGCCTTGATAAAAAAATAATTTAAAATAATAGATAACTTTTTTCTTCTTTCTCTGTGACCTAATTTCCTCACCTTGCTCTTATCCTATATACAATCATACTAGCTTAACTCATGGTAGCCACCAAACCAACACCTGTTAATTTGATTGTAGCTGATGGCTAGCTCAGGCTTCATGTTGGAGCCATGAAGGATTCAAGTGTTTATTGTATCTTAATTTTGAGGTTTAGGGTAGTTTATTGTTTGTATATTTTTGTGGCGTCATTTTTGTTGTTTGTTTATGATATTGTTTATTGTGGGGTCAGTCTAATTTTACGGGTCATGTGTTAGGGGCGGGGATATTGAGTTCATTTAGGCCACCTGTTTTCTTTTGTTTTGTTTTTTGTTTATGATAGCTATTTATCGCTTATGATCGCTATTCATCGCTTATGATGGCTTATGATAGCTATTCATTGCTTATGATCGCTATTTATTGCTTATGATCGCTTATTTTTCACTTATTTTCACTATTTTCTTTTCAGCACTTTATCATGAGTTGATTATCCTTTGTCGTTAATAAAAGGTTAAACTTACTTTATTGTGCAATAGTGGTTTTTGCTTTTAGCACGTCTGATACTTAAAGCTGGGGTTGGTAGTCTCGGGAAACAAGCATGAATTTGAATGTAGCATTTCCTCATGACTCCGTCTTGCTCCTCCAAAATGACCGCCCCCCCCCCCCCCCCCCCCGCTCACATGCACGAGCGCTGCTGACTTGCGACCATCTGATCATGACTGATTCAAAACTGGTCCTCACAATAACATTATCACAGTTAAAGTTAAAAACACTAACAAACATGACTGCTGTTAGTACCAAGCGGCAAACTCCGGTCTCAAACGATGAAGCCAATGCAGAAGTGATATAAACTGCAATACATCGAAAATCCGCTTGAGGCTGGCTGCAGAAACACCGGAAACCACATAGATATGAATGGGAAAAAGACGATCTTTGCAGCATTAATAAACATGTTTACAGCCTGGTTCAAAAAACGGCTTGGCCCTACAACGCTAATCTCTCTAATGGCACACACTGTACGGGGGGTGAATTTTTTTCTAACGTGACGGTTAAGAAGATATTATGATTATGAGTTTTGCCCAAATAAGGACATGACTGACGTGACTCCCGGTCGGGAACACACAGCCATTGGCTAAGAGACTCACACTACGTCACACTCTGCCTAGTTGAGTTCCGCATTACCAATATGGCTGCTGCCGTCGATTTGCTTCAAAACAGCTCTCAGGAATAGATGGGTGACGTCACGGATACTACGTCCATATTTTTTACAGTCTCTGGTTAGTAACGGTCATGCTAGCATTATCCAGTTGTCCTGGTGACACGATATCAGGAGAAAAGTTGTAACATATATATAATATAATATAATACTGTAACAGCTCTACTGTTTATTAAACGTGTTCAGTGTAGATGTTCTTAATTCCTACAGTGTTGACAATGACCGGTTATTAAAACTCAACGTGTTCACAAATTGGCTCGTCATCCCTACAGCGTCGGACGGACGTTACAATACATCTACATTTTCTGTAGGACTTACTAAATGTCATTCATTCTTCAGCTTGTCAGAGCCCCCATTGTGGGAGCTTTTTAGACTATGATCCGGACTACAGTCCTGAGCAAAGCACCTCATCAGGTCAGAGGGGACAGGCCCGAGGTCGAGCGAGAGGGGCAGTAAATAGAGTCAGAGGAAGCAGAGGCAGGGGATGGGGACTAGGAGGAGTGCACGCCGGGGAAATGTACGCGCAGGTGGCGGGCAGAACGGCAGGACGGGATTTTGGGACCCAAAAACGGTGATTGGTTGGTGTTTTCCCAGGTTTACTCCGGCTGTAGATATCAGCTTTTCTTCGCTCTTTTTTAGGAACACATTATGTAATGATTGCCATCGGGACATAAAGATAATTTTAACCAGTATGACAAAAAATGCATCTAAATCTGATTACCAACCCCAGCTTTAACAAGGCCCAACCTCAGCCTCTCAGCAGCTTTTGGCTCTTCGTAGTGGCTGTACTTCATTTAATCTTTTTTAACATTAAATGAAATTAGTAACAGAATTCTTCAAAAAATGAACACATATAAACCTGCATTATAAGAACCAACTACTATGACAGAAAAAATGTCTGAGAAAAGTTTCTTCAATGTGTATTTTTCTTTTGTTGTTTGACCCATGTTCCATCTGTTGTAATGAGGGAGCTGGCTTTATGACCTATACTGCAGTCAGTCACCAGAGGGAGCTTGACATTTTTTTGGCTCCACTTGAGGGGAGCTGTTGTGCCATCAATGTTTTCTATACAGTCTATGGTTTTTGAGATTCTGTCAGTCTTTTGTGATGTGTTTATTGAGCACGCTCATACGGTGTGTTTTTTTTTTACAAATAGAATATTAAACTAAATGAACACAAAAGCAAATCAACTGTAAAATACATAGAGACACACTGATGTTGAATAAAGGATCACGTGACATGACATGAAGCATTCACAAAGTTGCTGTTAGAAAACTGACTCTCAGACCTTGGAAAAGAAATTGAATACAACATACAGAAGAAAACAAAATATCCCAGCTCACAGCAACATTACAAACACATCTGAAACATGTGTCTCACACAGTTCCAGGAAACATCCAGTACTTAGTGGACGTGTCTTTATTTTGGCACTGTAAGGTTGAAGAGATAGTCTGTAAATTGTGCATGTAGTTTGAAGCTAAACTGAACATGTAAAATGTCAACAGTGTAACATGCATTAGATTAAATCCCCACTGTGTTTTATCAATGAACTTAAGAGAGAAGTATTGTTGTTTTTGTAGCTCTGATTTTGTTCCTGTTTTGGTCAAGACAGGGAACTATTTCAGATAACACCAACGTTTGGCTGATAAAAGCCCGTCTCTGGCTCCTGTTATTGACCTCAGTCATGTAAGACTAAGAGGGTAAGAGGAACGCTGATAAAACTGTCTCCTAGACTTTGTCAACTGATGAAACTGCTGAGTAATCACAGAGATCATTCAGAGCTCTGCTGATTAGCTGACAGAGGTGCAAAGGAGGACACAAGGGGCCGCTTAATAACATTTACCTTATGTGACATTCTGGGGTTTGAGTGGAGGCTTCTCTTTATTACCACAGCAAGCAAGTGTTTGTTTTTTGCTGTCAACATGCACATTCAAAGAAGATAAAACGTAGAAATAGGGAAAAAAATAAGACAAGTGTGGTGATGGCTTGGTCTGCCTGACCCTCATATCGATCATTTAGAGAAATGACTAACACAACAGACAAAGGTATACTGCAGCTACAACACATTGGTGTTCACAAGACCAAGAACAAATCTATACCTAATTAAACAATTATTAAATTCCTGCTTGTATGGGAGAAAATGGAAAAAGTAGTTTTCATCTCCACGTACCTTCTTTTATCCCACCATACTGCCTCAAACCCTCGGGTCTGCAGGGCAGCCATAATGACATTTACATCATAATTCCCATTTCCCAGCATGCTCTTCTTGTGAGGTGTCACCAGAGTGCTGGGAGAAAGCCTGCAACAAGTATTTCAATTTCACAGAGATTCACAAATGATCCTAAAACTTCTAATCCTAAATATTCATATAAATTGGTTAACGAGAAACTCACCTCTGGAATATCTCCTGCAGGGTGTCCCTACTGAAAGCTGTTCCGTCCTGGAAGACGTTATTGAGCGCGTGCAGAGCGCACAGCTCTCTCCGCTGCTTCTCGTGGTAAATGGCCGGAGGTGTCAGAGAGGGTTGGGGAGGCAACGGGGAGGTGAGGGAAGACGAGGAGGATGAGAGATCTTGCTGCTGCTGCTGTTGCTGAGAGTCCGTGGGATCCCTGTTCTTCCTCTCCTCCGCTCCCACCACCATCTCTCCTCCTCCACCCGCTCCACCTGCTCCTTTCTGCTTGCCGACCTTCCAGGGCATACAGCCCAGCTCTTGCAGGCTGCCTCTCCCCTTCCCCTTCCACTCACCAGCTGGATACGGAGCGCTTCCCATCCCTGGACGTTCACCACCAGCACCGCCACTGCCGCCGCCACCTCCTCCGGCTCCACCTCTACCTCCACAACTACTACGTTCGAAACGCTACATCAGCATCATGACAACCATTGCCATAGCAACCTCTCAGCCGCTTGGAGGAGAGGAGCTTGTGTGTGTGTCTGTGAATGGTTGAGAGGGAGGTGGGGGGTTGCGAAGTAAATGAGACCTGTGGCTTGTTTAACACAGCAACACCTGCTTTATCTAAAGGATAGATGAGACAAAAGGTGAACAGGAGGGAGCTGGTATAGAAAAGAAGCCAAAATAGAATTGGCAGCAAACAAAGACGCTGCAGATGCTCCAAAATTAAAGATTATTCCTCCACCAAACCACAGTGGTGGCATCAATCAAAGTACAGCTGCTCTCTGTGTGTTTCCACTTCCTCCATCTTTTGTGGGTTTCAGTGTGTTGACAGCTCTCTCCATCCAGTCATCAAGCCAACAACTCCATCACCAGCCTTTGACCATGACATCCACAGGGACAGACACAATGAAGCGTGCCTGAAAATCACCTGAAAGACAAAAAAAAACCCAATTTGAATCTCAAATCATGTTCACTGATTCCCACGTGAGACCAAAGTGTCATTAAATACTGCACATCTGAACAGCAGCCAAACAACTTTACACAACCTTAAGTTATGCTAACTCTCTGTCACTAGTGGTGATACATATCCTAGATAACACTGTTAGATGTTACAAACTCCTCTTTGTCAGCAGAGCCCAAAATAAGAAGGTAAACATTTGGACTGGATAGAGGAAGCAGGCTGCTCAGTTAGCTAGCAAATATCACAACAGCGCCACATTAAATACAAGACACACACATTAGACATCTTTAAATACATTCAAGGAGGATAGAAGCTGTTATACTCTAAAACAAAACACGTAAAGGTGCAACTTATCCATAAATGTAAGAGATATATCGTCTGTCTGCTCTACGTGACTCCCGTTTACGGCAAACACAACCACTATGCTTTCCTACCGTCCTGTAACTTCATTTTCTCAGGCTCAACACTTACCAGGCGGCTTCCTGGCCGTGGTGTCACGTTGTATCTACCATAAACCGGTATAAAAACTGAATTGTGTCTGTTCTTATGTCCAAAAGACTGTCCAGTCCTTTGTCTTTGCCAGTTTTTCCCTGATATAGCTCTCTCTGTCTCTCTCTCCGTCCGTGCAGATGCGGACATGCGCAGTAGCGGCTCCCTGGCTCCATATTGCTGTCACCGTTTGCGTCAGTAGACAGTGGAGCAGTGCCTCCCCTGAGACTGCGAAACACACTTTATTCTGACTAATCAAAAAATTTGGTTTACGACTTTTGGCTATGTGGCTGGTGTCATGTATTTAATATACCCATAATTTTTTTTCCATTCCATTTCATTTCTGAATGTTTAATGGTCATAGGTGCTGTAGCTAATGTAAAGCTGCTGTTGGAATGGTGTAAAAAACATTACTTTTTTGTCTGCTGGGTTTGGAGAAAGGTCATAATGCCCATCAGTACTCATCGATAAGTGGAGTAATTTGAGACTATTGTGAAATCTCTGCGTTTTCCAATGCCTTTGTATTAAGCAATGTTATTATTCCCCTCGTTCCCGTTATGACGGACCAATCATAGCTAATCTCCAATCCTCTGTCCTGATTGGTTAGGGGCGGCCCTTGCTACGTCCTCCGATTGGTTATGAGTCCAGCACTATCATGACTGCACACGCCGATCTGTGTTGGGGGCAAGCGGCAACCTCCGGTCTCAAAGTATGAAGCCCATGCTGAAGTGTCATAGACTGCAATTCATTGATAATCCGCTTGAGGCTGGCTGCAGAAACACCGGAAACCACATACACACCAATTCAAAAAAGACGATATTAACAGCATTAATAAACATGTTTACACCTGGTTGAGTTCCGCGTTTCCAATATGGCTGCCAACACTGATTGGCTTCAAAACAGTGCTCAGGAACAGATGGGTGACGTCACGGATACTACGTCCATTATTTATACAGCAAGAGGAATACAAGAAGAAATCTGGTTGGGATGGATAGTGTTGACATTTGAAGTCCCTCTCTCTGAACAGATGTTTACTCTGTGACTACCAACAGCAGCTTTAAATATATAAATATAGATGCCACAAATTGATTTTAGTAATGGGGACCCGACTGAGACTTGAATTCTGCTGGCTCGAGACGCGACTCAGCCTCAAGGTTCAGTGACTCGAGTAGGAGGCTGCAATGCATCATGTCCCTCTGCTGAACAGTTTTCTTCAGATCTACATGGAGCCTTTAAGCCCATTTTAGAACACTGTTTTTGGTTTTAAGCCTGCATATTATTGTTTGATCCACTGTCCCTACACTATTTGCTTTGCATGGAAGTCAAAGTTAGCAACTTCTACCAGGTTACTATCACCCAAAGAGACACATACAGTTCACCCCATAACAGAGCTCAAATAAGACTGAAAATTCAACTTTGATCAGTTGGCCGAGGACTCAGACTCCAAAATTGTCTGCTTGGAAAGAACGTAAGCGTAAAGAGTGATGTTAAGTTATAATTATGCTTCTTTTTTAATTCATAGCAAGCTAAACTGCAGTACATAACTCAGACCCCAATGTCAGAGATGAATACAGGTTAAAAAAAGAAGATTAAAAACAAGATAAGAACTGCCTCTACAATAAACCACAGACTAATATAATTACAACATTGTTGATAGTGCTCTCCAGACTCCTTTACTGAATCACTGTGATGTTGCATATAGGTCAATTGTTTATGTGGTTAAGTTGTAAATAGATACAGACGTTGTTCCTCTTCTTTGTTTTTTTTTCTGTTGTGATTTCTTCAAAACATAATGGTGAGTTAATAAACCTAATTGACCAGGACTCTAACTTGAGAGCAATATTTAGTTCCTCAAAAAGTCGCTATTTCCTGGGGAAAGTTCCTGTGGTCAAAAAGCACCTATACGGGCTATAAGGTCAGCAAGCATTATGCAAAGACATGTTATAATCTCTTTGACTCAGTGTTTCTGACATCTGTTGTGAAGTCAAGAAATAACCTTTGCTGCTTTGTACCAAATCCTGTAGATAGAAAGTTGAGAAACAGTCAGGTTCCACTCCTGTTGTTTAAGTCCTGTGTGTGGAGTGAGTTAAAACACAAGAACATCAATAACTGTTGATCGTTTTTACTCTTTACTCCTATTTATAACGCTGTTGTAATAAATGCATTATCACTCTTACTGTCATGCTGCTGTTGTTGATATCAGCACGGCTGTCATTGTCAGAGCAGCATATAGCCGGATCAAGTTCTTATATTTAGCTCACTCTCGTGTGACATGAAGTAAGAAAAGCAAGAAATGTGTGATTTTGGAAAACTTCTGCAGAACATTTTTTCATGTTACATGTTACATGACTTATTGCACACAAACAGCTCCCTCATCGGTATTTCTTGCATCACTACTCAGCTCAAATCAGAGTCAGCCAACACACTGTCAAATTTATCCTTAGGTTGCCTTTTTTGCTGTTTAGAGATTAGCATTGTGGCTAGTGTGCAGTAAAAGCAAAGAATGTGACCACAAATCCAACATATAACAGCATGTAGTTATCCTTAACCACATACTACATTGAATGGCAGTGATGGTGGTCATGAGGAACCAGTTTGGTGAGTTGAAGGTCTCTATTTTTTTGTTATATGTTCTCTCTAACCACAGAGTCGTCACTTTATAGATGTAAATTGTCTTTCAAGTCACAGAGACTTGTTTGCCTGAAAGTGGAGGCAGCTTCAGCTCTGAGAACGAGGTAAACAAAGTGAAAGAGGGTTTAAAAAAACATGCTGGCTTGATTGTTTGGGTTTGGCACACATGGATAGGACTCCAGTCAAAAAAAGAGCAGGAGCACTGAGTTTAATCATGGAAAGAGTAATTGACAGACATGCACATCTTTTTCCAGGATGACTATGAAGTTGTGTATGTTTTTATGTCTGCAACACTATATAAAATATATTCAAAGTAGAAAAATACAGTAGATTGCACAGAACACATCACACAGCCCTCCTCAGCTCTACTCCCAATGTGACCTCAGTTTATTTTCCCTGATCATCTTTAAACTTTAATATCTCTTATAAATTATGAATGATAGGGGAGTGCTGAGCAAAGGAACAGAGTAAGAAAACATAAGGCTCAGACTTGAACTTAAGAAAAAAGAGATATCTTCATATTATAAGACATCAGGGTGGGAAAATTCAGTGTCAAGGAGCACCTATGAAATACCCGAATTAGTTGAGAACCAAAAGGCAGCCAGAGTAGTAAACTCATTTGGACAGAGGTAAACCCGCAGAGTGAGAAACATACCACATGCAAAGAAGAACCAGCACAATTCAACTCAAAACTGCACGTTCAGGACTTGAATGAAAGACTGACACCAGCAGAACCATCTCTATGTTTACATGTGTCCCAGTTTCCTTTCTAGTGCAGAGGTCATGTCAGCCAGCAGCTCCTCCCTCCTCTGGTCCTCCCTCCTCTGCAGCTCATGCACAAAATGCCCCCTCAGCATCTTCATCTCCATCACCCGCTCCATCAGCTGCCTGCGAGACACGCTCTGCTCCTCCGGGGGCCGGTCTGGCCTGCTGTCCACTAGCTCTGGCCTCTGGTTACAAAGAGACAGAGCCCTCTTCAGACTTCCATCATCCAGCAGCTTTTCTACTGTCTGTTTTCCAACCTGATGGTCTGCATGGGTGAGCACTGGAAGGATATACTGCACGACTTCGTCTCCAAACAGTTCACGCAAAGCTTGGAGCATCTCAGCTGCACCGTGGTTGCTGCCCATGCTTAAGCTTGGTGCTTGGATCACCAGCAGGAAGGCGTGTGGCCCAGGACTGGCGAGCTGGAGGCTCCTCAGGGCTTCCCTGGCTCTCTCATTGTTCCTCAAAGGAGGCCCCAAAATGTCCGGGGTGTTGATCACTGTAACCTCTTTTCCATCTACCAAAGTCTTTCTCTTTGTGCTCTCCATTGGAGGTCCTATTTGATCTTTTTTGACACTGTTCCTCAAGAGAGTATCTGCTAAGGAGGTCCTTCCTCCACCAGTGGGTCCCAGGAGGATGAGCCTCAGACCTGAATCGCCGGTTGGATCTATCTCTGACTTCAGTTCATCATCACTTGACCCTGAAAATATTTAATTCCATCAAACAGAGAACACTTTTCAAGAAAGCTGAAATTCTCAACATAACACCCAATGAGGGTCGAGTGAATGAATTCATTATTTAAATGTTACATTAGAAGAAAAGGCAGAAAACTTTAAGTTCAATCAGGGGGAAATTAAGGTGAACCGACCTGTGATCTTTTGGACGATGCGACCCACCCACTGGAACTTTGAGGCACACTCTGATGGAGGAGCAGATTGTTAGTCAGATGGTTTAACTGTAATTACAGGCCTTTAATTATTATACAGATCTATCTTCAAAATAGCCATAGTCCCCCTGAGAAACTAGATTGCTGTCATGTGTCTTATGCGTTTCTGATTCACTTCCTTTAATTACCCCAACTTACCCACTCAAACTGTAAACTTCTCCTGACCTGTTTACCTTCTCTAAAAGTCCATTTGAAGCACACAGTGAAGAGTACACAACATTTAACACAAACGCAGGCAGCACTCACTGACGAAAAACTTCCACACTCGAGATAGCCATTTACACAGGCTCTGGATTCCTGAGACACGAGACAAGAAGAGAACAGTTAGTGCACAGACCTTTCATATGTGCCTAGTGTGTGACCCATCTATGCCTCAAATAAGTCAAAAATGTATATTATGTACCACGGAGGGTTCCCACGAGGCGGCCCACCCAGCCCCAGAGAGCGGACAGACCTACAAAAGAAACAAACATTCATGTTTTCATGTCATGACAATCGTCTAGCATCGCATAAGTTACGGTTAGGGTAACTGTAAGGCCTGTTACTGATATTTTCACTTAAACTCACCAGTAAGAGAGCAGAACAGGCGTATCGGCCATCGAATCAGAGCTGGGAGTGCTGTGGAAAAAAAACAGACTTATTTTAGCACAAATTATTTTTGTACAGTTTGTTTTAAGTTCATAAGAGAAACTTGTTACTCAGCCAATCAGGTTACACAAAACTGTAACCTGATTGGCTAAAAAAAATGCATATTTGATCTGGAAACATGCTTGACAACAGCTTTAGGTATACGTGTAAACCCACCCAATATGCATTGAGGACATATTTTTGGAATACAGAGACCAAAATTGGAAGTGGTCTTGAACACAGGGCTGTAGTCTTTTAGCAATGTATACTGTATGTGAATGTGTCTTGAACCACATTTCAAGAACCCCTATTCCTTTGCTGAAGGCAACAAAGAAGTAGAAATGGCAAGTTGTCTTTGTGTTGCTCTTGCCTGATTTAATCCATTCAGCTGTGACACTTGATAGTCTTTAGTTACATTAATTCTCATGTCAATTAAAGTAAGTAAAACACTTTGGTTTGCACTGAAGAGTTATATATGGATTCATTCAGTAAGGAAATGGGCTTCATTGAGGTGTGTGTAGCTGGTTATCTGACAAACTGGAATTAAAACTGACGCCTCTATGACCTACGAAAGTGAACTAGACCATCATAGAGGCAAGGGATTATTTATATGATGTTATTTAATCTGCCTGTCCCCCTGCTGCAGGGTAGATGTCAAACAAACCAAATACCAGTATGCTTCTGAATGTGTTTTGTAACACTTTCCATGCCAAATATGTATCATCAGTTGCACGTTAGACATTAAGAATGAAAATAGAGTTCTTTTTTTGTTGTAAAATGTTTTGCTTCGTACTCAGGGTTGCTAAAATTGACACAACGTGAAAGTTCCTCACAGGAGCTTTAAATATACCAAGAAACTGCCTTTGGGACACATCTCTTACTCTTTTCCAGGCACATATAAACACTATTTGTAAAATTGTTTTCTGAACTTGGTATATCCCACTCTGTACAAATTTTGGTAACTTAATAAACAAATTGAAAACTAAAATGCAACTGTCAGTATCAACATACAGTATATAAACACTGACAGTGTGCATATAAAAATATGATTAAAAACATTCCCTTTAGATGGCACCATTGTGTGCTTTATTGTTTAACATATTAACATTATAGATCTGAAAGGCTACATTTGCACCAACAGACCTAATCTGATTAATAGCTTTGTGGTTGCTTGTGTGTATACATAAGACGACTCATAATGTTATTTAACACTGTTGGATGGTAACTGTGCTGAGGTCAGGTATCTTGACTGTCAATAAATTCACAGTATATGGAGTAATTCAGTATTGAATCTAAAATGTAAATCTTTTAACAGGCTGATTAAACTGTATACAGGTTGATTTTTAAAAGAGCAGCAACAGCTAGTCATGGCGACTTTAATTAAACTTCAGACAAACAAGAGTTGAATGTGCATTTGATAAGGACTATGTTCAGCTGCAGATTTATAAACTTCTGTTACACTTGGTCAGTAGCAGCAGAGGCTATACTGTTGGGGTAACTATTGAATCATTGTTGTGTGATTTTTTAATAGGATTGGTCAACAATAAACATAGGATTCTCTGTTATGTACTTGAGAAAAGTGTGTTTTTGATCAGTAAAAATAGATACGGTATGTCTGTTCTTGCAAATGAGTACACTGTATGTAAATGTTACATAAAAAACAGAGGGAGATTATGGTCTCCCTCTTTGAAAGGGCCTCTGATAAAACAACCAGGTTTTTCCATTTTCATCAAGGCCTCCCCTGACAAACTCAAGCAAGCTGACTTTCACATTTTTTGCAGCCTTTTTCAACTCTCAGTATCTATAAGGGGGACTATGAAGCAGACAGTTTAATAAATCACTGATTGATTCATCAAACAAACAATATGGCTTCTAATCTAATGACAGGTGTTCTCACTTCTTCAAAAAACCAATATGACATTGAGTGTTAGTGGGTGACTGACTTTGTGAGAACCTGTAGAGAAGATACCCCACTACAGTAAAAGCTCCCATCTGGACACTGCCTCCATTCAGCCCCCATCCTGTACAGAAAAGGAAGGGAGGAAAGCATGACATTAGTACAATGTGCTAATGTTGTGCACAACTTATCATGTGATTAACCTAAGACCCAATACTCTTGATCCCAAACTCCACTTCTGAATACAGGGCTTTATGAGTGTGTGTGAGTTTGTTCGTAGGCATATCATCAAGATTTAAAATCAAAATAAAAGATTTTATTTCAATCTTCACATGAAAAGAATAACATGACAACATCTCTCATAACAAGAGTTTATTTTTTGTGAACTTATTCAGGATTGTAAAGTGAACAACTACAGGAGCCCTGAGCAAATTTGCAACTATAATAATAATAATAATAATAATGATAATAATACATTTTATTTATAAAAGCGCTTTAAAAGATTCTCCAAGCGCTTTACAGGAAAATAAGATAAAATTATACAAAAGAAAAGCAAGGGAAAACAGTGAAAAAAAAACTGTCTACATATTACTAGTTTACTCATGATTAACTCAACTTACTTATCTCATACTCTCGAGATAACAGAGCTTGTTTTCCTGTGATAGGGATTTACTTTAAAAGCTTTCTGAAGATCTCAATTGTTTTCTGTTATCTCAAAAACAAAGCTAGTTTTACCATGATTAAAGTCATTCAAGTTAATGTATCTAATGTAGCATTATTACCATCACAACCATTGTTTTAGCATCATTTATTTATTTATTTTATTCTTTCTTATTATAAAATACTTTATTTCTATATTATTCTATTTTCTGGTATTTATCTGATTTAGTTGTATTGTAATGATTTTATTGATTTTTCTGATATTTCTCTGATTTTATTGATTTTTATTGATTTGATAGTAATGATTTTATTTTAAAGTTTCATATCACTTTCCTTTCCACTTTTTCCTATTGCTGTTGTTTTCTGTCACTCTGTTCTTTTGTGAAGCATTTTGGGCAGCATGCTTGAAAGTATGTAAGGTGTTACATAAATTACAATTAGTTTAGTATGTCATTTTCTTGAAGTAACTATGCTTGTTTTCTAGTTAACAGGACTTTTTCTGGATATCAAGAAGACCAAACAACTGTGATAAACTAGTACACTAATGAAGTTAAGTTTAATTCTGTTTGTCTGCATTTGTTACTCTCTATGATACGTGGCCCCTGAAGGACTAAACAAATTTACAAAAGATGAAACACTTTTACAAAGTTGGAAAAAAATGTACATTTTGGAAATAAAGTTACATTTAAGAAAACAAAATTACAAAATCAAAAAACACTTTTACAAGCAGTGAGACAATTTTACAAATGGCGGAACACTTTTACCATTCCTGAAACAAATTTACATTTATTTTTAACGGAAAGGGAATGTACCAAACGAGTGAGGGGTCATTTACTTTGTTTGGATGGAGAGAAACCAAACGGTGTTTGGTACATTCCCTTTCTGATAAACATAAATGTAAATTTGTTTCAGGAATGGTAAAAGTGTCCTGTCGTTTGTAAAATTGTCTTACCGGTTGTAAACATGCTTTTTTAATTTTGTAAATTTTTTTTCTTAAATGTAAATTTGTTTTGGCCTTAGTAAAAGTGTTTTGCTAATGTAATTTTGTTTTATAAAATTTAAAAATGTTTTCCAAAATGTAAATTTGTCTCCAACTTTGTAAAAGTGCTTCATCTTTTGTAGATTTGTTTTGTCCTTCAGGACCACCATACTATAGAATCAGCTGACGTTAAGATGAGATTTTAAGGAAACAACAGTAAAATAAATAAAGATAATAAATAAAAAGTGTCGAAAACAAACTTTAAAATAACTTATCTTTATTTTGAAAAACTTCCACGGAAGACAGGAAATACGTTGATGCATAATTTAATAAATTGAGGTATTGTTCAGTGGGTGTTATTTATTTACAGAAATTATGACACTAAACTGGATTGATAAAACAGAATTCGTCATTAACTCCTAACTCCATATTAAAACCGTATTTTCAAAAAGTGGAAGTGGAAGTGAAAGTGCAGATAAAACTCTACGTTTTTCGAATAAAGCAAACACAGTAATCTCTGGTGTGACAAAATTACTTTTGATTAACCTTTCTGTTTCAGTCTCACCTTCTGCGGCACCTTCAGGGTTGTTGTTTTCACACTGACACTCCATTTGTTTGTAGCTGACGGACCCTCAGTTTCAAAGCAGCAGGAACACGTGATACCTCTGTTCACCACTTTCAAAATAAAAGCCCTGTAAACAACACGTCACATGGCCAATGTGTTTTACGTCCATGGGAAAATACGCTTTAAAACTTGGCATACCGCCTCGAACAAACCATCGGAACAACAAATGTGAAGTACTTATACCGTATATCATTTTCACAATAGCATGTCTAACGCTGAAGTGTGTACATGGGAAGTCTCCAGTTTTAAAACAGGGTAAATCAAAGCAGAAACCCTTAGCTTACCTTTTATATCAGCACAACAGTGACAACATATATCCAAAGCTCCATTACTTGCTGTGTAGTCAGATAATCCTCCAGCAGGAATGCTATCTACTTTCAGAAACCTTACTTAACACTCCATAGATTGTTGAAAGCAATTCCCTCTTCCTGCTCTTGTGCGGAAATGATTTCCTGTGCTGGCCTGCCCTCAACACTGCTTTTTATTGTACTGTGTGCTAAAAAAAAACATTGCAGCATAAAGGTCCAGGTATGCTGATAATCCTGAAGACCTACTTGGGATGGACACGCCTTTTGGCAAGCTACAGGAAGAACTGGAAATGTTGCTGAACATGCAGTTTACTGACTCATTGAGTAATTGAAATAAAACAGAGCTTATGCAGGCTAACAAAATGTGTTGTTTTATTCGCAAGAAAGCACAATTATTAACAAGGTCGTCACTGGTTACAATACCTTTATGTATTGTACAGTGTATTTCAATGAGTAGAAAAAACAATTTCGTTTACATCCATAACAGTCAGGGGTTATCTGATCACAGATAAATAACCGTCTTGCTTACATTTGAACACTATTTATGTAATTTGAGAGGGACGAATTAGCTGCAGAAATCATCATCTGCACTGAACCAAGCTTTAATGCAAAAAAAAGGAAAAGCAGCAACATGTTTTATATCCTATCAAGCACTTTTTCTGGTCGGTCCAAAAATCCAGAACGGCTGAGTGTTTGAAGACATTCCTCTACCCTTGAGTAATAAGTATGACAACAGATACGCTGATCTGACCATGTCTGCCTGCTCACTGTCGCACAGCACAGTGTGGCTTAGTTTTAACTCTTCATGACCCAAGCTTGGCAGTAAGTGCATCGATCAGCTCTTGCTTCTTGGTCCCGGTGGTCCGAACCCCAAGCTGCTTACAGGCCTCCTTCAACACAGGTACAGTCAGCTTTCCCAGGGTGCCGTTCTGCACATGAGCCTTCAGATCATCTTCTCCCACCTCTACTTTGGGTTTCTTCTCAGCTCCGCCTCCGTTTTGAGCTGTAATTTGATTAATGTGGAAATAATGATCTGATTATTGTAACAAAGCACTGAGTGACCATAGTGGACATGTTTATAAGTTATCATTACTGATGAGTACCTTCATCAAACCCAGCAAGGTACAGTGCAGTGGAGAACGTGTCATATGTCAGATAAGATAAGAGAAGATAATCCTTTATTCGTCCCACAACGGGGAAATGTAAGCGTTACAGCAGCAAAGCAGACAGTGCAAAACAGTAAAAAATTAACAAGAGCATATATAGCAATTATTAAAAAGTGATTAGCAATTAAAAATAAAGAAGTAAAAATAAGCATATCTTACAACGTATATACACAACTAAATAAGTACATTTACAAATATTTACAAAACCAGCGACGCGCTAAAAAATGTGCACAGGCTTGTAGCATAGTATAAAACAATGTACAGAACAGAACTGAGAAGATGGGTAGAAAGTAAGAAGAGAGGGATGAGTAATTATTGCACGTCAATAAATAGATGGGGGAAATATTGCACATGAGTCTGTTTTGGTGAGGTTATTGTTGTTAATTGTCAAGTCTGACCACTGCAGGAAGAAAAGACCTGCGGTATCTCTCTGTGAGACACCGTGGATTGTACAAATATATAAAAACAACAAAGATCTAGAAATGTCCCTAAGTTTGTCTTGTGTCCAGCTCTCACCTGTTTTGCGTTTGGCAGCTGGTTTGCCCTCAGGATTATAGCCGTCCGGGTACACCAGATCTTTAAATTCCTGACTCAAAGGACCCAGACGATGATCAATCTGATCCACCTTTGGCACTGGAGCACAGACGAGAAGAAGGAAAGACAAGTACAGATTGAGAAGAGGAGAGAGGCTTTATACAGCCACAAGAGGAATAGAGATTTCTGAAAGTTTGTCTTACTGATGAGGTCCTCAGTGTCCTCTGGAGCCCTCATATCCAGAGCCAAGGCCTCCATGTTTCTGAAATGCTGCTGGATGACGGGGTTCTCAAAAGCATCACTCCTGTGTCAGATAAGAAAACCCATAAAGATGTTATAGAGAGAACACAAGTGTATGACCTTGTTATGTGAAGAAATTCTACTTGTTGGTTATTGTGTCAGTACAGTATGTTCTTAGAATATTCTACAAATTGGTCTTCTTTTTAGAGATGTCCTGATCCCTACCTCAATGAGCACATCGGAGCCAGTATGGACATTTTTTTATTGAATAAAAGAACAGCATTTGACCAATCATCTCGCCCTGATTATTTACTTCAGCTGTCACTGAGCACAATTAGGGAGAGAACGCACACGCCCGAGTAACTTAGTGTAACAAGCGTTCTGTGTTCGCCTAACTGTATATGCTTCATAAGAAAAGAATGTGGAGCTCCAGCCATGGCTTAAACTTCATTGCAAGAACACACGTGCACAACCAGCCAGATTACAGCAACAACAACCAGCTGACCACAGCCTATGGTAACTCTCCAGGGACATATGGTTCAAAAGGTGAAAACATAAACCAAACACAGGACAGTCTGTTACTTTAGCGTTTGCAACCCTGGGGCTACAATGTCAGCAGTGTGAAAATATCTAAAACTGGAAAGTGAAAACAGGCCAAAAGATTCTTGCAAAATATGCGCCAAGATCATTTCGAAAGGCATGAGCTGCGTTCAAAACTACCAGTTTGAAGCGACATCTTAAAAATAAACATGCAACGACATGCACTCAAACAACAGAGGAAAGGCTGTTGCACCAAAGCAACAAACTCTAGACTTTAAAAGTAAGGATAAATATCCTTGAGAGTGAAAAGGCCAAAAGGATTACAGAGAAGGTGTGATTGAATCCATTGCTTTGGCCCATCCGTCTATGAGGGGATTGAAAACATGATGTGACTGCTGTTAGTTTTACAACCCACATTTGGAGCTTTGATGTGTGTCCCATGTGATTGCTGAGCCTCACTGCACACTGGACTGATTGCACACTTTTGACACGGATTTTCTGTAAAGAGTTACAGAATTGAATTATGCTCCCTTGTTTACAAAAGTGCTGTGTTTGAATTTCTAAACTACTCTCTAAAGCACAGAACGAGTGTAGAAATCTATATTCTAACCTGTATTTAAAGCGCAGCTTGGACACGATCTCCTTCATCTTGTCCACTTGTATCTGTGAAGCTGATGGGGACTGAGGAGGATCCAGAGTCCGCATGTCATCAGCATATGGCAGGTAGATGACGTGGAAACCTGGTTCAAGTGAGGGAGATGACAGACTACCATCAAGCTCTAGCACAACAGTGACCTAGACAATAAAATATCCACTTATCTGACTTATAACTGTAGAAAGAAAAGCCAAACGTAGTGGCTGAACTTGCAAAAGGATCTAAACTACAGCAGTGTTTTACCTGGTGGTGTAATCTGTACTTTTGACTCGTCACTCTGTTCTTTCTGAGGCACCAGGGCGACAAATCGAGGTGAGTAGTTTCGCCGAGCGACGCAGCGGCACAGAGCAAACACATTTCTCTCGCTGCACTTTGTCAACAAGGCAGAAAAGAGACATGCACTGCCTAAGCAAGAAAAAAACATAGAATACGATACAGTTCAGTGAAAAAACAAACAAGGTCCCAAATGTGCCACTATTCACTCAGAAACTTTTGATGACACTGTCAGAGATAAATGCTTCTACCTTTCACTTCATCCTCTTCGGGATAGAGGAAGACGGCAGGTCGGATATGCTGGTGAAGTTTGAGCTTCTCCATGGGTTTGAATCCGATTAGGAACAGACCAGGATCCTCAAACTTTCTGATAGAGTCCACCTCGTCCTTCTCCATCACGATCTGCTTCTTACCGTATGTCTACAGCAGACACACACAAACAGACAGACAAATAGAAAATAAGAGAAGTAATTAAACAAATAAAACAAAATCATACAAACACATTGGGTTTCTACTGACCTGGGATTTCTTTATTTCACTGGGCAGCAGCAGACTGCCTGTCTCGGTGTGAAACATGCGGGTTTTGCTGCGGACTGGCTCGTTGGTCTCCCTGTAAAGTTTGATGGCAGCTGGTTTCCGAGCTGTCACAGCAGTTGCATATATTCCCACAGCTACATTTACTCCTTCACCAAGACACAGGTTCAATCTACAGTTGGGGGAGAGGAGAGAGATGATGTGAGGGAGAGGAGAGAGGAGGATGTATGCTACAATTACATACAAAGATGGATCACAAACAGAAAAAAAACCCAAGTCTTAAATAAAAATGAAAAAGAAGTTGACCAAACTGCAGAAAGCTTGTAAGCAAGACAAACTATTATATTCTTCAAAAATGAAACCGTGTCACTTCTCTCTACCTGGCCATGGCTCTCTTCTTCTGCTCCTTTGCCCGCACCCTCTTCTTGAGGTCGTCCAGTTTGTCACAGGGCTCCAGCTGCAGCCCCAACTCGCTTTCATCCTCAGGTGGACTTACAACGTCACGAAAGAAGGGCGCCACATCAAAGCCACCAGGTTTCATGAGATGCATTAAATCAATGACGACACCTATGAGAGAGGGAAGAGTTCAAGGTAGTTCATCGTCTATAAGCTTCATGTAATCAAACATGAAATGTAACATTTTTCAAATGATATTGCATGAACTGGGTCTGGTCTGGATCATGGAATCAAACCCTTTTCAGCATTCATACAAAACAGTTCTGCATTGAAAGAGATGTTGCAGTCTTTAATTCTGACATACCAGTCTCCTTGAGGTCACTGGACTTGGTGCGAGCCTGTCGGTCCTTAACGCTGTCTCCCATGTGTGGTTCATCCCTGCAGGTGAAGATCATGAGTCGCTTGTGTGAGAGACGTAACTTGATGTCACTATACAGGTTGGCGCAGCACCACAGGGCATCACCCAGTGAAGTCTCCCCGCTCCCCATCGTCTCTGCTGCTAGCTGGGCACCTTTTTCACCTCGCAGAGCATCAATTTCCTGCACTCGTTTGGCACCTGTGGAAATCATAAGTCAAACTTCAAAGGGGAAAAACAGAAGAACTAACAGTGTTTCCATTTTGCCAGACATGGACTAAGATATTCATTAAAGCACAGCTGGTATTTTTTCTTCTTTGTCAAACAAGAGCTGTACAGATGAAGTTTGATCCTCTGTAAGTCTGAAAACAGCAGCATCTCACCGGGTTCATCCAGGTCGTGGTACACATAGACATGTTTGAAAGAGTTCCTTGGATTTTTGCTCTGCTCTGTGCCATAGAAAACCAAAGCCACCAGATCCCTGTGGCTGCTGATAATCTTACTGGTGTACACACTGCGAACAACCTGCATGAAAAACACAAACACTCATTATGATGACAAATTGAGTATATCAAAACACACGATGAGGTGAGTCTATGATTCTGATATCTTAGCCATCTTACCTGCATGGTCATGTCAAAGTTGGAGGGCTGTCCGTCTTCTCCTTTGATGAACATTTCCTTGGAGGCATCAACCAGGAAGACAAGACTGTCTCTCCCTGTGATCCTGTAATCTCCTGACAGGGACAAAGAACTGGGTTCGTTTTTTGTGTAACTTAACAAGTTGAGAAAAATTAGTTACTTTTTAGAATCATATGCTGTCTTTTAACAAGCAGGAGCTCATCTTACCTCCAGATTGTTCTCCTTCCTCTTGCTCCTCCTCCTCCTCATCATTTCTGTAGTAGGCGTTCCACTCCGCCATCTGTACCACTTATAGTGCTGTCAAAGTAGTCAACAATACATAAAAGGAAAAAAACAACAGGTAGCATTAGGTGGCTCATTATTTGTCGCAGCAGCTGACATCAAAACTTCACAGTACAACTTTCCTATCTTTTGGGGTTGTCTTACTGGCTGGAGCTCTAGAAAAGTATGGAGATCATTCTGAGGACTACACTTCCACTTACTTTTGAACTATTATATCTTGGAAAAATAACAGTAGAATTGATAGGCTTTACAGATAAGTATAAGTTTAGGATAATGTTAATTTCAAGTAAAAAAGCCATAACACAGAAATGGTTTACGACAGAGATACCTAAGGTCAAGGATTGGGCTGAAGTGATGCAAAGAATTTATACCATGGAAAAAATGACTTATTCGACCAGATTAGAAATGGATAAATTCAAAGGACTTTGGCAAAAATGGATAGAGTACACAACAACAGCTAGATTACAATTTACAAGATAAATGTAAACTACCATCCCCTTGGTTAACTGCTACAGAATTCTAAGTGTTATTGGTATTCATATTTTTATTGTATGTTATATTGTCAGTATTGTGAATGTTATTAGCACTGTCATTATTATCGCAATTCTTTTTTTATTAAATTATTATTGTTGTATTTTATTTTACTTTATTTACTCCTCTTCTGGTCCTGTATCTTTTCTTATGGCTGTTTCCTAAAGTGCAATTTTAATTAAAGAAGGGCCAGTTGACTTATATGACTGAAAAAAGAAAAGTGGTTTTAGAATTGAGATAACTGGATATATATTTTCATTTTTACTTTATACATATTTTGCTTTATCAAAAAAGAAAGAAAATGTCATGTTTCTAAGATGTATTGAAAATTGTTATAATGACAAGATATCTCAATAAAAAAACACTTTACAGTACCATTTCTAGGTTAATCATTGACTGGATATGAATAGTTAACAGTGTAATACTTAACACTTGTACTTTCAGAAACACCTCGTAAACATTAAACAAAGTATGGTTTCTATTTCGGAATGACAATGCTTGTTTTGACCACAGGCTGTATATAATATACTAAGTCAACGTTTCTGACAAATAGAAACAAAGCTACACTTAAAGTGAGAACTCTGCTTTCCAATTATTTGCTTCATCCACGAATTGTTTTCCTTAGCTAGCCAGCGTAGCTTCTAATTAGCCACTGATAGTTTAATTCGGATGTTTGTTCGTCGCTTGATCTACAGATGTATCTTTATAATGCCGCTTACTTACTATATTGACTAAACACATGCAACAATATCCTAAAGATGCATTAAGTTATGAAGGAAGCATAAAAACACTCACATGTTTGTGCTTTCTCACTTTCTGCACACAAGTCCGGGCTAGTTTCAATGGCTAGCGCGCCTGACTGCGTGAACGCGCACGCAAAGGAACGTACTGCACAGCTCATCATCTATTGGACGCCGTTCTGCCAATCAAATATGATAGCCAATAAAAATGAAGTAGGCGTGTTTATTTAGGAAAGAGGCTCGACACCGGAAGAGGGTCCCTTGTCCATGAGAATGCACTTTCTTTCTTAACAGTCTTGTTATTGTTTTCAGTTAGACAGTGACACAACACCGACCGGTAGCACCAATTACCTTATGCGATTAAGGGTTTAATTACTCCTTTACTTTTTAAATTTTAAAATAGTGTAGAATCTTTTTTTTTGTCCGTTAAAGTTTCACGATAAACTTTTTGATAAAGTTTTGTTTGCTAGCTACCGGTAAGTTAGCTAGCTGTCGGTGGATGTGAGTCAGCAGCTGTCTTTTGAAGAAGTCCTTTTGTCATATCATGGACCAAGCTAGCTCTTACCCTGTATTACTGTACATCTACGACCTGTCCAGAGGCATGGCGCGTCAGCTGAGTCCTGTCATGCTAGGTGAGGACCTGACGAGGAGCTACTTGTTGTTAGCTTCATGACAGTGCAGCTTGAGGGAGAGATGCTCCTCAGGCCTGAGATCATAATATGTGGCAACTTTTTGTAAAGAGCAGTGAGTTATACGTCCATGTTCATTTAATTTACATGGTTTTTTTTTTATGTAATTCTCCACAGGGAAACAGCTTGATGGGATATGGTGAGTACAACTTCTTTTTTGTTAAGTTAAAGTTAGGGTTAGATCTTTTGATCTGTTGAGAACTACTCTTATCTGCTTGGTTTCATTTGAACAAGTTGTTGATTTCTTACAGGCACACTGGCATTGTGGTCCATGGAAAGGAGTTCTTCTTTGGAGGAGCAGGCATCAACAGTTGTGCACCTGTATGAAGTCAAATTTATCCTTTCCATAAATATTAACATGTACAATATCAACCTTTGACATTTTATCACTGTAAATGAAATTGTGAATATCTAGACATTAATAGACCAATGAAATATTTTCAAGGTTTTGGGGAAAAAGGTATCAACTCAGTTATGCGTGTGTGTGTTTCATCCTAGAGTGGCACTCCCTTGGGTGATCCAGACTCCATGGTGGACCTGGGCTCCACTGAGGTGCCCGAAGAGTTATTCATGGAGTATCTGACTTCACTAGCAGAGTCAACATACAGGTGAGTGCTTATGACCTGGGGTCAGGGGTTACTCTGTCACTGCACAATCTTAAATAGGATTAAACATGAATGAATCGCTTATTACTACATAAGAAGGATATAGGCTACAACCTCCTTTTTCTGAAAGTCTTTCAATACATCATCATGGAGCATCCTATTCCAAAATGTTTACATATGGCATTTACAAATGAAGGAAAAGTATGTTTTAGGCAATGCTCCACTAACTTTTCAAACATGATGCTTTTAAAGTCAGCACTTCTCAGTTCTTTCTGTTATCTCTCCATCAAAATGCCTCTGTCTTATCTTTAGCTTCCACTCAACTGCCCCTCTCCACCCTGTCTGCTCTCTTTCTTTTCTCTAATTTAATATGTGTTGGTCTCGTTGTCTCTTATGTTCTTGTCTCTTTCCACACAGAGGTGACAAGTACAACCTGTTGGAGCACAACTGTAACACTTTCAGCAGTGAGGTGGCTCAGTTCCTCACGGGTAAAAAGATCCCATCTTACATTACTGACCTGCCAGCGGAAGTGCTTTCCTCGTGAGTCAACACTCAATGACACACTGTTTTTTAGACTGACTTTTAATTTCATTGTAACTGTACTCTCTGCTGTGTTTCTTTCAAGGCCTTTTGGCGAGGTTCTTCGTCCTTTGCTGGCCTCCGTTTCCGTTAACCCTGGAGGCAACAACTTCACTGGACAGCCATAGATGAGTCTCCAATCGTTAAAGAAAAGGCTTTCATTTGAGTGCTCAGGTGAGAAGGGAAACTCACCACCAGGCAGCAACCACCCGACCCTTCATAACATCTTGCTCTTTATATATACATTCTCATACTTTATGAAGGTGCCTTATTATGACAGAGTGTAGTTTAAAGCCTCCCACAAGATGCCACATTTCCTTCACTGCATCGCCACCTTTTGGTGAAATTTGTGTTTACTATACACACCCAGGCTTTTTTAAAAAAAACTCTTTTTAACCTCAGGGATGCTGCTTGTTACAATTTATTTAATTCTTCAGATATAGGTTCAAAATTTGTGCTTTATTTTCTCTTTATAACACAAAAAGACGTTGGACATCCCAAAGGCCACTCACTCTTGACAGTACTCTTAATGATCTGTATCACACCCTCACACAGTCAGTAGTACCTGTTGATCCATTCTCCTTGTTTTTCTTAATTCTATAATGTTTTCAGTTTTATTCAGTGGTCATTAATGTGACATGACTGCAGTCCAAGCATCAGTCAAACTTAAAGGAAGAGAGCCGCTCTCTGCCAGCCTCTCCCCTCATGTAGTGATTCAGAAAACACAGTTAAAGCAGATTGAAGGGGTTGTCTTTGTTGTATACACATAAGCTCTGAAGTGCTTCATTCAGGAACCTCAAGTGAACACAGAGCACTGACTTCTTTGAAACCAGGACCAATCATTTGTACATCTGTCTGTTGTTTCACCTGAAAAAACTTAGAATTTGCTCTCTGTTTAAGCACACCGACTAATATCAATGTTTTTTTGAATTTTGTATTTACATGATTAAGCCGGGTGTCGTAAATAATATTCAATAAAGACAATTTACTGGCAGCCACATAACCTGCAGTACTGCATGACGCTTAATCTTTCCCTTGAAGTCCAAAATATCGTTGATGCCCTCAGTGTTTTGATCAGTTAGTTCTTCTGTCTTTATGATACATAATGTTAGTATGGTTTTAACTTATACTATTAAACCTACTTCATCCTTCTTACAGGGTGTCTGGAGGTAGTTAAAAATATATATTTTTCCTGTACTCAAATTGTAAATATATGCTCCTAAAGTTTATGAAATTGAACTGTGTAAGATTTGATGGGATTTTTATTTTTGCAATGAATTGAATATTTCAGGAAGATGCCTGATGGATGATTCTAATCGAGCAGATAGTATACATTCTTTTCTATAAATACATGCTGACCTGTGTAGAGCTACAGTATGTAGAGAAAAGTTCATGCATGATTATTGCAGAAAGGAGTCTGAAGTTTTGAATGAAAGGCTTTCAGAACTAAATTTGATTTGACACCCTGCACTTTGTTTAACTTGTGATATTTGAACTTCACTTAAGTTGTAACATTAAAATATCCTTTGTATCTTAAAATCATTGTACTTTGTGACCTGTTTTGTGTTGACGAACCTCTCATTACTGTAAACACATTATTGCAATACAGTTCATGCAAAGGAAATCATCTGTGTTTTAAAGCTAGTGTTGATAACATATATTTGATGTATTATTAGGGATCTGAGGAGAAGTTTAGCAGACAAATGTTATAAGGTAACAACTACACGCACTGTTGAAAGTGCAGTACAAAAAACAGCCACAGGGTGGCACTACAGGCCCACTACAATAGAAGCAGCAGGCTTATGCCACAACGCATCAAGGCAGCACATAAATCTTAAATGTGATTACATTACAATTCTAAAATTGAAGGGTGAATTGATGGTTACTGGGACATGTTTGGGATTGCCACTGCTTCAGGTCCCTGCTGGGAAAATTGTGCTAACGTATCAAAGCTGCTGTCAGAATGAAGGGAAGCTGCTCGGCAGCTGACAGGGGAGCATCATTTCCTCTCTCAGTCTAGTGTCAACAGATAAATGTTAATTATTGTAGTTGTTGGGGAGTCTATCTTCATATAAATCAAACACATATTCACTATTATAGAAGGGTTGACTAGCAGTTTAAAAAATGCAATCTGTTTTTTTGTACTTCTTGTATCTTGATCCAACAGAAAACTGCTCTCACTTGTCTATTTTCTACTGCTGTCACTTTTCTATTTCCTACTATCTGACCACTTTGCATTTTCTGACTTCATCAAGTCTCACATTTCTTTGATACAAGCACAAGTCAAACCAAAGCCCCACATTCATTTTACAATCTTTAATGATTCATCTTCAAAAGTGGCATCAATTGCTAAACAATCCTCAGCGAATAACATTTCTAGAACATTTTGTGTATAAATAAGTTATGTTGTTATAAGAAGTACAGTTACATACAGAATATACACTTTTTTTTGCTTCATACACTTTTGATGTTTGTGGCTATTATGATTGCATTTATACATCTGCTCTGCTTTCTGTTCTCTTATAAAACAGATACTATAAAACTAGAACCTGTGGTGGTTCTCTTCTGCCAAAGTGGAACAAAGTCCCTCCTTTTAGCTGCTGGAGGAAACTATCTCTTTTACATTTACAGAAATATAAATCACACTGCTCTCCCTGCTTAGGAGAAGAACACCAGGTAAAACCCAACGTCTGCATGCCCACAAACATTTCACTGCAAATCAGATTTATTCTCGTCAGTACTTGTTTTTCCTCAGTGTCCCATTTATCTTTGTCACTATTGTATAAATGCACAATAGAAACATCTTCAATGCCGAGACAACCTGTCTGCTTCACAGTTGCTTTGTCGTTCCCCAAAGTGAATTTGTGTCACTGTGTTTTGCCTCTAATGTGAAACCCCTCTGCAGTAATGTGACAGACAGTACAGTAAGCCCACTATGTCCTCCTCTTGTGCACGTTAAAGATTGCACCACTCGTTTAGTATAGTTCCCTCTATGCATCATGTTCCGTGTTACAAAAATCCTTTACATGAAATAACACGTTTTGTTCAAAATTGACATCAACAGAATGTAATAAATATTCTTAAAAATAAAACGACTTATTCTATACAGCCCTTATTCAAACAAAATACTTTAAAAAATCCATTAAATAAACATATTTACACAGTTTTCATGAACGAAGCCGAGCACTGATGAGGTTTGCACCGCATAAATCAAACAAAGAAATACAATATAACCTTGTGTTCAGAGCAATTGAATCATAATGCACAGGAAATGGCAAAAATGTTTTATAAATAGCTGGAAAAAAGTTATTTTGTTTCATCTACAAAGAACAGAGGTAAATTGTTTGAGGTGGAGAAAAAGCAAGATGTCCAATCAAGAAAAACATTGGAAGCACTTCTTCAAGCCAAAGAGCTAAACTTCTATTGCTTTTGAAAAGTTTATTTTTTGTCTCTTAACCAGCAGATCATATTAAACCTGTTCCATGCAGTATTTAGTGCTAAAGATGCCTGCCTGTGATCTTTTGATGCACTGGTCTGATTGAATAGAATAATTACAGACATAGTAAAGTTCTGATGAAAAATAGGAAATAAAAGGACAGATTTGTACTGAGACAAGTGCGTTGTTTATTGGCCACAACATTTGAGATCTCTGAAATTGACTTTCTGGCACTGAACTTTTTAAAAAGGCAAACTGTAAATAGAGTTATAATTTAAGGTTATGCTGCAGATGTAGAGGAGCGTAAAGTTGTGGAGTGGCAAGTATTTGAGTGGTAAGCCTCTGTTGATGGAGATGTTTAGGTGTGATCTCACCTCCAATTTATCAGGTTGAATCAAAGCTGAACTTTGATTAAATTACTTTGGTTGGTTTGTCTATAATAATACTGTTTAACAGCTGGGCTTTCGACACATGTTATAAAACATTATGGAAGCTTGAAGTTTTGTAGCCTTTATCAAGAAAATGATTCATGTACTTGACCCGACTATATAAACTGATTGAAGTGCCTTATTTTATGGCACTAAATATGAACCGAACCAGAACTGCTTTTAACACAGGAATGCGTTTTAAAGAACCGTAATCAATAGTTATGTTAACAATCAAATGTCTATCATTATACAGCATGTGAAGGGTTGCTTGATCGGATGAACGCTCATATTATCAACCAACCTTGTGGCCAGCCTTGACTCAGTCGGGCATTTCAACATCTTTCAGCTAACTGTTTTGGTTTCCCGAACTGTAACTCCACTGTTCTGGTTCAGTCTTACTGGTTTCAATATTTTCTTAGCTTAGATGCTGCATGTACTCTTTAAACCCAATACACATATTACTTGGCCTGGGCCAAAAGCAGGATACAGCTATTGAGCTTTTTGGATATTACCTAATAAGGACTTAAAGAGAGGGATTATAGCTAAAAATAATGACATTTCTTTAATTTCTGCTGGATCAGAAACAGTCTGCTGTCATGTTCGCCTTAATCTCTCCATACAGATTCTGCATGAATGTGCCCAAGTAGCAGCAGTCAGAGTAGTGTTTTAGCTGATTTGGTTTAATGTCTAAGATCCATTGTTTCCCTGTCATTTATTTTAATATAGAATTTTGGAGTCCAATTAAGCACCTGCGTGTTTGGGCATTTGTATCGTTTCAACAGTTGTGTTTAGTGTTGATCAGTGGGGCACAAAGACTGCAATAGAAGATGGATGGCACAGCTACTCCCAGAAAGTGAAGCCAAAACATTTGGAGCTTTCCCTGGTGACTGGCTGCAGTATAGGTCATAAAGCCCACCTCATCCATTATAACAGATAGGACATGGGTGGAACTACAATATTAACCCTCCTGTTATGTTTGTTTCTCTGGAACAGCAATAATGTTCCTGGGTCAATTTGACCCGGGGCATATTCAATTATCCAAAAGTGTCAGAACCCCAAAAAATCCCAATACACATTTGTTTTAATCAAATTTTTACTCCATTACTAACCATTTAAATCAAGATTTAGTCCATTGGTGTTTTTAATTCTCCCAGATAATTATTCAATGAGGATAACTCACTCGTTTTCATTAAAATTAATGTTAAAACTGTTTTTTTATGTACATTGGAAAGCCCTAAATATGAATACAATTGTTTTACATGACAGATTTTTGTTTATTTTATTTTAAATTTAAAATTGTTTTATTTTTATGAAGTGATGTTGATAAATTAACATGACACCTCTTCTGTCACATGCTGCCCATATTTTGATGCTGCGTTTAGCTGGTTTGGAAGGCAAATAATGCCTAAAATAGAGGGTCAATTTGACACGCAACATAACAGAGGGGTTCACATGCACTCAAAATTTTATTCAAAAATGTTTTTCCTTACAAGGAAACATTTTAATGGCGTCATTGAATTTTCCATAACCATGAGGACCCACTGCAAATCAGCATAAGAATCTGTTCTGCTTTGGACTTTACAAGCCTTGGGGATCTTTGACATTTTATCAGTAAGTAACATTTGTGTTTGGGTTAGCTGAGTGGGATCTGATGTCAATCCTGCAGATCCACGAAACACATTTCTTCTGGGGGCACAAAATTACAAGACCAGTGCAATGTTTCACCGGCTGTAGTGGTGGTATTTTGGCTTCACTTTTTTAAAAGTTAGGAGATGAAGGCTCGTCCATATTTATACAGTCAGTGGTTGGGCATTATCTGGACTTAATTTCTGCTTATTTAAGAAACTTTTTTGCATATTGACTGCTCTTATTATTTGACTGATAGTTTGTAGTCATGAAAATCTCAACACAAAAATGGACTTAGTTAAAATAAACAGTGTTTTTAAAGCTGTTGATTTAGTTTGGCTTCGACAGAAGGCTAGGTGGACGCTTTTTTAGTAGTTCAGTAATACTGTGTTTTTTGTTTGTTTTTGTTAAAGATTTTTCCATTAGTTTTGTTGTTCTTAGCTTTGTTTCACTTATGTGCTTGTCTTTTTGCTTGACTCTTAATTTGGCTGCCACAAAAGCCCTTTAACACTTCAACCAAACAAAGAGTTGAACATTAAAAAGTACTCTCTTTCTGTAGAACAAACATTTCTACCCAACCTTACACAAGTGTTTTGACACGTGCAATCATAAACAGTTCACTTCATTGTGTAGTTCCTGAGGGTGTTGCAGCCATAAACTTTCAACAGCAAGTACAGTGGACAGTTGCACAAACTGTTGCACAAATCAGAGACCAAAAAAAAAGAAATATTTAATGCTTCAGGCCTGAAAATGCCTCAGCGAATTCCCCTGCAATGGTGCCTGGGGGAGGAAAACTAAACACATGCATCTACATACGTCCACACTCTAGTTATGACCCAGACAGCTTCGCAGTGAGAGACCCAGATCCACAGTGACTCCTTCTCTTTCCTTCCCTCGAGGAAGAAAAACATGCAGCCAATGTACCTTTTGTTTTGCTGTTTTTCTCTTCACTCTTCTCCTTTTTCATTCTTTTCTAAAGAGTCGCAGCCTCTGGCCCTTACTCACTCTCTCTCCTCCCAACTGCTCCTCTCTCTGGAAGGGATGGAGAATGAGTGGAGCTGACATGATGGTGGCATTGTCCTCCCCATTGAGTTAATGTGACCCCTGGGGATAATGTCCCTGTTTGCCAGGCCTGATGGCACAGGAAGCAAAGCAGTTCATTGTGGAGAGAGGGTGGGAAAGGCCAAGAGGGCTAGGAAAGAAAGGATAAGAAAACAACTGCATATTAGGAGGTGTTTTGGGGAGAAAACTGGGAGCTTACAAAAAAAAGAAAGCACAAAAAGGCTTCTGCTGGGCTTGACCTGGATTGTGTTCCTTTGAGATGATTTATGATTATGTAACTAAATTGTTTTGGTAGAGTTAATTCGACTCCATGCTCAAATCTTCTAAAATCAATCCAAATTTTAATGCCTTAATTATTTTTGGAGTGATTTTTATGTAATCCGGTTAATGAGGTTTGCTATTTCACAGATGTAAATTGAATCAGGCTTCAAAGATGTGGTTTTGTAGGTCTTATATAAATGTGGTCAAATGCACAAAGTTTCCCTGCCAAATTACTAACTGACACATTAATGCATCATACCTTTATCAATAACAATGTTCTAAAAATATTTGGCCTTGTGATGAGATTCTTAAGGTCCCATATAATGAAAAACACACTTTTCCTTGCCTTAAACTTAAGTCATCTTCCAGCCTAGGACTGCAGAAGCAGGAAAACCTCTGTATTGTTTTTGTAACACACATTCTGGGAAAACATAGTTTCTACAAAGTGATTTGAAATGCTCCTGTGGTGACATTTCAACAGGAGTGACCAGCATAGCATGCATGCAAATCCACTTCCACTTATTGAGTGATTTTGCTTCCTCCTACGCCATTAGGGTTTTGCTTCAGTGTTGCAAGGTTGAGATGTTAGATGTAAGATCCACACACGCAAACTGCTCTTCTGATCAGGATTTGATTCTGTATCATATGTAGAGTATTAGGTTCTTTTGGAGTACATGTCATGTTTGTTTGGGTGTTTTTCCACCTCTGCATCTGTCTGCACTGGTCTGCACCCTCCCTCCTCAAACAATATTCAAGAAGCCATTATCTGTTATCATAGCATTCCAGCCAACCAGATCACTGCATGGATGACAAGGTTAGAAACTGGGAGGCTGCAGACTCTCCACAGAGGCTGAGTTTGTTACGTTTCTTTGCAATTGAATTTAAAATCTTGCATAAAAGTCAACTAGAACATGTTGTAAACAGCTAAAACTACCATTAAAGGGGACCTTTAAGGTTCCAAATTAGACTTTTTAGTGTTTTTGATCAAAATCATCCAACAAATAGAGGACTTCCTGACCTACATTTTAAATAATTGTACTTAAAATAGTCTCACTACAAGCATTTGTTTTATCAAAAGAGTAATTTAGAAGGGTTCCATTTTTGTATTTAATAAATGTACATAAACAATCAACTATTTATTTTCTACATAGCTTATTTTGTCTTCTGTACATACTTTTATTATCATTATTTTCCTTGTATTTGTATTTATATCTGATTAATAACTTCTTCTATTAATATTAATTGATATTCTTAATTATTGTGTAAAGGAGCAACTTTAATGACTGAGTTTCTCCCCAGGATAAATTGTAAAGTATTTCTGATTTCTAATAAACAAACATTTTGGGAATTATGAGAAAATATTTCTTGCTTAAAGTTAGATGAGAAGATTGATACCACTCTCTTGTCTGTAATATAAATGTGGAACTATCAAAGCGGCTAGTTAACTTTGCTAATGCAAAGACTGGTAACATGGTAAAGCAGCTAGCGTGGTTATGTTATTGAGTAACAGAATATTCCTAAAGCACATCTAAAGCTCATGAATTAACAGGTAACAAGTTGTTTGTTTGATCTGTACAAAAATAATTTATGACAAGAAGGACAGAAGAAGGTGTACTTAGTTTTTGTGAGAATCACTTGACTAAATTAGCTAAGCAATGGTTAACTGAACAACAGCTAACTATGCTTTGCTAAGCTAAATACCTGATGGTAGAAGCTCTTAATATCTTCCAGACATGAAACATGAAAATGTCTTCTCATCTCACTATAGGCAAGAAAGGCTGTATCCCAACATGTTAAGTATTTCTATAAGGGTAAGTATGTAGCTAAGGGAGCTCGGAGAAGGTGTACTGCCTTGTTTCCACTTATGTTCTGTATGCAGGGCGTAAAATTGACTTTTTACCTCAGCTGGCATTGGCTAGTGACCTCCAAAAATTTACCGACCAAAAATATTTTTTACCGGCCAAATAAAAAATCCACTTCTATGTGTTTGTGCTTGGGTTTTATTCTTGTGTGTTCATTTTCGTAAGTCAGCCAGGACCGAGGATGGCCAGCCTCGTCTTCCTCGAAACATTCTTTTCGCCGTGCCTCTTCAAGCAAAGGGAATGGATAGAACTCCAGTAGCTGATGTCAAGCCGTTCCAGATGTACCAAATCACAACACAAGTACAGCGTGCCGGGGGGGTCAAAATAAACATAGCCGGACAGTCGGCAGAAATGGGCGAAAGTATGAAAACAAAACCTCACATGCAATGTCAAATTTTCCAAAGGGCACTGGCGGGTGTGTGTTTTTATTTTGCATGCCAAACTAATTTTTTACCCGGCGGGTGTTAATTTTACTCCCTGACAGTATGTGTGCAGATGTGAGACAAACAGAATTCCATTCATTTCTATGGGAATTTCTGTGAAACCTGGTGTGCCTGTGAATACCCTCCTCTCTTCAATATTTTGAGCTGAAATTTTCCTTGGGTACTTAAAAAAAAATTGACATTTGCGGTAGATTACAGGGATGAAACATTAAGCTAGTTAAGCTAACAGGCTGCTAACTAGATAACAGGCTATTTCCTTCATTTGAACTTCCATTGTTGATTGTCAAGTGAGTTTGTATGATTAAAAATAATTTTTTATCTGGTTTTAACACATTGTAAATCTGAGTACACTTATTCTGCTTAAATAAAATACAGTCAGATTGTCTTTATCAGTTTGATAACTCAGAGCGACTATATGACAAAGTGCTAGCTTAGCTGGCAGATTGCTAACTAGCTAACAGACTTTTTCCTTCAATTCTGTAGCCTGTCTTGATTGTCGTGTGACTTTGAATGATTAAATGTTAATTTAATTTAATTTAACATTTTTATATACACACGTTATAAATATGAGTAATGTCATTCTGCTAGAATATAGTTATATGTTATACACAGTCAGATTGTCTTTATCAGTTTTATAAGAAATACAGACAGATTTATGATTTATCAGACCAAATTAGCCTTTCCCTCATGGCTGTGGAGAGTTTTTATCAGGTTTCTAGCCATCTGTAGAGAAGTGCGGTTCCTTACATTGAAACCAGAGGCATCATCTTTAAATTCATGGCTCTATGGACGCAAGTCACATAATGTAAGTGGAAATGAGGCGTTAAGGACATATCTTTTGTTGCAAGTAATGCAAAAAGATGTATGTGCTTATTAAAGTAACTGATTACTTATGCCTAATACCTCAAGGTGAACCAAAGAGATGGATCTTAAAGGTAAACCATATTTAAATCATTTTCAGAAAATGGCAAAATCTGCATGATTGCACCAAATCTGCAGATAATGTCAGAAGATGTGAGCTCTGACTGCAGTTTTTGTCAGCTCCAGGCTCATTATGGAATGTTATTAAAAACCAAACCTGCCCCTGTGGCAGCTTTTTATTTGTAGATAGATCTACTGATCTTAACCTAATCATAGTTACTCGGCTAACACAAACTCAATATTCATACCTGTCACATCTGACAGGAAACCAATATTAAAACCCTCACCACAGACAAAATGAAGTCTGCTAGCTGCTCTAATAGCTGGTGTAAGTTACATTTTTGCTCTGTTCTCATATTCATTTTCCTATAAGGCCTGCTGAACCACAACAAAACCACACTGTAACACCTAAACTGTAGTGGTTGAGTATCTGTTAGGGTTGTGTGACCTATAGGAGCCTGAGAGTGGTTTAAAGGAACCTTGTTAGATTTTCTAATGTAACATCTTTCCTGTTTTTCTTCCGAGTCCTACTGTTCCCACTTTTCAAACCACTTCTTCACATCTAGTAAATGTGTATGTCTCATGGGTTGGCCTTTCCCAAACTTCATCAGTGATTTTAGCACTGCAGCAGGTTGCTCTTGAAGCCTTGACACTCAGACTGTGACCTCAGTTGTACTGTGGGTGGAGTAGCTCTTCTGTCTTGCATGGTGGTAGTAGGATGGTTGAGGTTGGTGTTGAGATGGGTGTTGAGGTTGGTGTTGAGGTTGGTGTTGAGGTGGGTGTTGAGGTGCGTGTTGAGATGGGTGTTGAGGTGGGTGTTGAGATAGATGTTGTCCCTGTACATGCTGCCCATGCCTTGCCCCCTCCCCAGCTCCTCTGTACATCCCTCCATAGGGCTGGTTAAAGAGTTCTTGCATGTTCTCTATGCTCTGCTGCCGCCGGGTTGAGTAGAAGTGTCTACGGCTGGAGCCGTGCATGGAGGATGAGTTAGGGTGCGCAGGGGCAGAGGTCTGCCTGTGGACATGTCTGGCAGTGGGCTCCCAGGCTCTGAAGGCTGATGTGGAAAGCATTGGGTGTGTGGTGGTCTTAGGAAGATGCGAGTGCTCCAGGTGGCTGGATGGGATGGAGATGGACAGGGGTGCTTGGAGGTCGTGGTGGGCTGACACATGCTGGTGGATGTATGACTTCTCTTTGGGCTGTATTGGCACAGGCTGGAAAGTAGGAGGTGCCACAGGCTGGTATTGAGAGAAGTCCATGAGCGGGTAGCTCTTGTAGTAGCTCTTAGATGCACTGTGTGCTGTAACAAAAACAGGAAGAAGG
This sequence comes from Notolabrus celidotus, assembly GCF_009762535.1. Classification (NCBI taxonomy): domain Eukaryota; kingdom Metazoa; phylum Chordata; class Actinopteri; order Labriformes; family Labridae; genus Notolabrus; species Notolabrus celidotus. Next base: position 9,950,700 of record NC_048289.1, read on the forward strand.
TGAGTATGGCTTGTTAAATAATAGCTGTGCAAAGCATTCATTTGTCAGTCATTTATGGTGTCACTTTTTCAACATCAATTCCAAAAAAGTTGGGACTCTGTAAATAATGTTAGTGGGTTCAAAGTTGGGACTGCAGACAGGCTGGTTTAGCAAACTCTTCTAGTACAGAGCCAAGCTGTTATACTGCAGAATGTGGTTTGGCATTGTCTTGCTGAAATATGCAAGAGTAAGGGTTGCAGAGGGACGCAGACATTCCAACGCAGAAGTAATATAGCGCTCTCGACAGTGAGCATGGAGTCAATGAAGGAGTATAAAACATGCTTAATTCTAAAAAATTAGGTTAAAATGTTAGTTCTAAGTCCTATGTATTGTTATTCCTCCAATGGCCACTCAGGTCAAAACCAGTCAAACACAATTAGGCCCCATCTTGAAATGCCCCATTTCAATAGCACAATCCAACATGTTTACAGTCTGGTACATTACACTTTTTTTGTCTTTAGAGCTCATCCACCCAGTCATTACAATTTTAAAAAGGTTGACTGTTGTATGACTCATCTTTTTAAATATATATTTTGTAATGATAAGGAAGAATGTAAGCGATGGTCTCTTTATCTGACAGCTGGGAGCTGCTAGCTGTCTGCTAGATGTCACTTTAGCTAATAACTGAACCCAACCTCTTGAACAAGTCTGAGGTGTTTGTACCATTTGGAGAGTTTTTCCAATGAGAAAAATAGCTCCTGTGTATTACACTGACCGCCCTTCCAAGATGTCAACATTCCATTTTTCAGTGATCAAAATCCTTATATCATTTTATTTATGTTAACACAAATAACACAAATGTGTCAGAGCAGGCAATGCTTGTCTTTAGAGCTTGTTCTTGGTCTCAAACATGTGTGTACTTGTAATGACCTGTCCATGGAAGTCAAGATGGTTGTTAGTTTTTCCTGGAAAAGAATATGGTGGGATATTGATCTATTAACGTAGTTTAAGACAACCGCTTTCTCCTCTCCAGCTCCAAACCTCTCAACTCAATGTATTCTCTCCCCCCCAAAAAACAACATGTCAGTGGGCACAGAAACGGATGGATCGTATACTGCAAGGAGAAGCCAGGGGTTTGGGGGTTTTATTTCACCCCTAAATGAAGTTATAATCTAATTAGTTACTTTAAGGATTATGAAGTCGTAATATCCCATAGGAGCTGTCACCATAGACACAAAAGCAAATTTAAAGTTGGAATTAACAGGATAAATCCTTACTGTAGTTTGCTCTGTTTATAACCCTTCACAATTAGGCCAGTTAAGCAAACATACTCTATTTTTGGCCTCTTTAAACTTGTTTATACTTTAGAGTCATTTTCAATTTGTCACAGTCTGATGCAGTTCTGAGTCACTGCAAAAGTAGCCTAAAATGAACTGCCAATGTGCAAACACAGAGTCTGTCATTTTAGGAACACTGAAGACTGAATCACACTTAATCCCTGATGCATTTATTAGGACCTCCCGGCTCCAAACTGTCGGAAACTTCCCCCTTCTTTTCCCTAACAAAGTATTTTAAAAAAGTTTTAAAGGGAGACCAAGCAACTTTTCACGAAGAAATAACTTATTTTCCTTCCTGCTTGAATGCTTAAGTAGTAAAACCCACACTTGCTTAATTTAATACACGGAGGAGTTTGCTGCCTCAGCCTCACTTGGTCTGGAATGACCTGTAGCTTATGGTGGCTAACGTTGGGGAATGTTTGCTATCTTTGGTGAGTCACTGTATTAAAACCTACATTACTAAGTCAGTCTGCTCATGTCTTCTCTCCTAATGGATTAAGAAGAGGGGAGGCATTAAGCATTTACAACTGTGCTATAGGTTTAACTTTCAGTGCAATTTGTAGACTTTAAATATAAACAGCCACTATATGATCAAAAGGAACAAGTGAAATAAATTTAGAAAGAAATGTAAGAGGTTCGGTGAAAGCTATTACATGAACAACAAAGACATGACATTTTTAATTTCTTGGACCTTCTTGTCCAGACAATGTGACATAAAAATAAGACTGTAAAAGATAACCTTTAATGAGAATCAGAAGAAGGCGGAGAGCAGTAAGGATGAAGGGGACGGTTTGAAGAAGATCAAAGAGGAAAGCTGGTGATTTATGTATTTCCAATCGGTGTATACCCTCAAGGTGAATACAAGCTGTGCTCTTCTACTGCATGATATGAGCAGGCAGAAGCAGGGAGAGCGATAAAAAAAGGGAGAAACGGACGGGTGCAATGGATATGGAGGTAAAGGTGTATGTGTCAGAGTGTGGGGACATAATGTAGCAATGAGGGTTTATAAATACCCTCGCCCTGAGTCCGGAGTTGGTACATGTGCGTATGTGTGTGTCATGGGTAGCATGAATGTCACACAGAATTATTTAAATAAACTTAAAACTGAGGACATTGCCGCCAGCTTCCTGGCTTCATGAAGAGTAACCTTGTTAATGTGTGTTTCCATCATTTTCCTCTGAAAGAAAGTGAGTCAGTTGCTCTTTTCATCTTTTTGCAAAGGATAGAAGTAGTTTTTGTTAAAAATCTTAATAAAACTGATGCAAGTCTTATCATTTACAAGAAATATTCAAATAAAGTTGTGTGTTTATATCTAAATTTTCTGTGAGCAGACCATATGATAAGGCTGATATTTAAAGATCCTGATGAGCTACACTTATGATCTTAGACATTTTGGTTTGACATTTGTGTTTTTGAATAACCTTCCCTTTTCAAAAATAAAATGCATGAAAGTGATGCAACAGTATGTTTATCAGCTTCAAGGGTCCATTTAAGATGGACTGAGGTGGAAAACTTTCCTGTGTTCTGACAAATAAAAATTTTACAATCTTTTTGGAAATCATGGAACCTGATCTGCTCTAAAAAGAAGAGGGACCCGGATTCTTTTCAGCGCACTGTTCATCAGGCAGAATCCTTGATGGTACGTGCCATGGATGTATAAGTGCCCATGTCATGGGAAGTTTACAATCTGGGTAGGCACCATTAATGCTGAATAATATATACAGGTTTCAGAGCAATATATGCTGTCATCCCAAGCGGCAAACTCCGGTGTCAAACTATGAAGCCCATGCTTAAGTGTTATAAACTGAAATTCATCCAGAATCCGCTTGAGGCTGGCTGCAGAAACACCAGAACCACATACACACCAATTCAAAAAGACGATCTTTGCAGCATTAATAAACATGTTTACAGCCTGGTTCAATAAACGGCTTGGCTCTAAGTAGCTAATTTCTCTATCATCACACACTATACAGGGGGTGAATTTTTTTCTAACTTCACATTTAAGAAGATATTAAGATTCCAAGTTTTTGCCCAAATAAGGACATGACTGACTTGTCTCCCGGACGGGAACACATAGAGGTTGGCTAGGAGGCTCAAACTCCGCCCCTTTACGGTTGAGTTCCGCATTTCTAATATGGCTGCCACCGTCGATTGACTTCAAGACAGCGTTCAGGGACAGATGGGTGACATCACGGATCCTAAGTCCATTATTTATACAGTCTATGTTTCATCCACACTATGCCTTTTCCAGGGAGGACCTTGCATATTACTGTAAGAAGATGCCAAACTACACTTTGCAGGCATTACAACAGCATGGCTCTGTAGTAGAAGAGGTGCTGAACTAGCTTGCCCCTAATGCTGACTTGTCTCCTACTGCAAACATTTGGCGCAACCTGACACAAAAAATTAGACCCTAAATGGCTGAGCAGCTGAAATCCTTTATAAGGCAAGTATGTGACAATATTTAACTCTCAAAACTCAAGGAACTGGCCTCCCCAAACATTTACAGAGCGCTGTTAACACATGTTGCTAACATCAACTAGCCAGCTAGTCACAAGTATGGAAGTTGAATATCAGTTTGTGAGTTAGATGTTCACCAGATGACATTGAAAATTTAACACTACCCGTGCTTCTGTCTATCTAGAATTGAGATCAAATTTAAATATAGAAATATTTCTTGCTGTAAATGTTAAGCCATTATACCTGAAAAGCTTGATGGGCAGAGCAACAGTTATGTGAAGGGGCAAGGGTGCTAGCTAAAGGTCAAATACTGTCTTACTAATCTCGAAGAAGAACCTGATCTCCATAGCTAAAGTGTGTCTACGTGCAGAAGCCATGCCATCTCCCATGTGTGACTGTACTGTACAGTGAGAAGTGCTTCACACTCATGCTCAGATAACCTTTTTATGGAAGATAAAGAAAATCTACCTTGACAAGCAGTGACCTGCCCGTGGCTCACTGGTGGAGGATTGTTATGTTCTCCCATGATGCCTGAGGTCTTACATGATGTACAGTATTACACCTAATATTAGAGGACAACGACATGTGTGTGCGACCTTTGCTGACATAAAACAGTCTGTACATTCAACTGTCAAAAAACCCATCAGCCTGTTTTACAAGCTATACAGAAGCTCGGCATGGACATAATAAATATCTTCAGGCAAAAGTAAGACAGTGAACACGGACTGAAAGCACAGCGTTGGAAAAACTCTGTGTAAGGGATGATGTAGAGTGAGAGGGTTGTTATGCAAAAATTTAACATTTTCATTCGCAGTAAAGGCCAAACATTTGCGTTTTGCTACTGGCATCCTTAATAGATGCACCTGTCTAAGGTCCCCTTCCCCGTGACTTTTATTGTGGCATTTTCTTCTCACTCAACCAGTCCAGTAACACTGCCAAAGCCCATACCATGTTTTGGATGGCAGTTGTTCACATCGTTTATCTCCCTTGTCTTGTTTTCTGTGCTGCAGACTGATCAGCCATTAACCACCAATCTATAGTTTTGTGCTCTCTGAATAAATTGAGAGTTATATTTGAAGCCTCCTCCATGTTGTTGCTATCGAAAGCTAACATTTTGCCACAGTGTTAACAGGAAAGGGTGAAATCATAACTTTATAAATACATCAGACTCCTAACATAAATTGATTTTATATGTTGTGTGTAATCTGGTTGCCTTTAGAGTTGCCTTTGCTATTCAGAGTATTCACAGAGATAATTATGGCAGTTATGGGGTATTGACCAATCAGAATCAAGTATTTTACACAGCCGGTTGAATAGTAAGAAAGCTGTGAAATAAGTGTTTAGAGTTGATGGATTTGTATCTTGTGATACCCTAAATCTACAATGGCTTTTTAGACAATCATGGATTATTATTATTTGTGTGCAGCTACTGACTGTGACCATAACTGGTTTAGTGCAGCATTATATCATTAACATTTTTATTACATGTAAAGGTTAGCGTGTGAAAAATTGAGGAAAACATAGTAAATTGAATGACTGGTTTGAATTTAATATCACACGTATACAAACCTGTTGTGCAGTTCAACATGTCACACTTAGAAACTTTAAGCTGAAATGGTGGAATTAAAAACAAAAAAGAAGCCAATAGGGATTGATTTTGGTTCTCTATTCCCAAACACACTTAAGTAATAGTTTCTTCAAGTGCAAGTCAGCTACAATAACAATTCCTGATATGAAAATCACATGACATTTGTGAGTGTAAAGCTATGATAGTGGTTAAAAATGTATTATAGGAAACCATGCTTCAAGAGAAAAGTTGAGTTTAATTGTGGAACTGTTGAAGAAAAGTAGAGACATTGGCAGATGGTGCGTTCAAAGTCAGAGTTTTACAGCTTTCAAGTTTGTCCCAGTAATTTCTTCCTGTTCCCAGAGGCTGCGTTACATGAAACACATGTATTATAGAGCTCTGTCTCTGGCATTCACTGACAATATTACTGCACAGTGATGTGTAATTTATTACAATGAAAAAAAACTTTCAGCTCCGAGACTCTTATCAGACAATTCCCAGGGCTTGTAGAGGGAGTTCACTGTGGAAGACTTCACATTAATCACATTAGAGCCAATTACCAATCACACCACAGTGCCAAACAGGAGTAGCGTGGGCTTTGTGATCAACACCCTTGTCAGTTGACTTCTCCTGTTCTGATACTGTACTTTAAAGGTTACTGTGTCAGGTGGAGTCAGCATCATATTGTGTGTGTGACTTACCCACGGCTTTGAGGGAGGTATACTTGTTGAGTCCCACTGCGCTGTGGTTGCTGTGAGGGTGAGGAAGCCCTTGTCCGATCTGCCCGTAAGCAGAGTTGTTTAGTTGGTACTGTTCTGGAAACAGACACAGAGGGAGAGAGGCAGGGTCAGTGTGTACAGTCTCAGAGTCAGGTGTGTGAAAAATACAGTCATCTCTTGATTTTTCAACTATCAGAGTTGAAGAGGCTGCTTGTAAAAAAATGATATGTAATCTAACGATTCCCAATGAGCAGTAAACTGGATTTCAACGCTTACATTTGGTTGAAATCAGTGAAATCAGGTCTGATGTCCAAGCAAGTTATTTCAACCTGTTTCGTAACAGCTAATTCATGGTTATTACCTCTACTGAAACATCACACATGTCACAAGACACAGTTTTGTTTACTAAGTTTGATAAACTGTTTGTTTTAGTGCTGAAAAAAGGACAGGTATAGTTATAATGAAAGCATTTCTCCAAAGTATTTGTCCAGCAGAATGAATTCCAGTCCATGCAAAGATGGACTGCATTCATACACTATCATAATTACATTGCATTATGGGCTGTTTGATGTTAAGAAGGTTCATATCCATCGTAAAGGGAGCAGTTTTCTACTTTACCCACAGAAGGAAGAAAAAAGCAAGCTGAATGCAGGTGCTTTGACTTTGTAGCCCTAACTACTGAGGTTGACATACTCTTGCATGCTGACCATATATTGTAAAACTACGACCAGTTCTGAGTGATGCCAAAACTTTTAGGGATCCCCCTGGTGACTATCTGCAGTATAGGTCTTAAAGCCTCCATTGTAACAGAGGGAACATGGGTCAACCTGGAAAACCGAAATACAATTTAAATATGTTTTTTCCAAGCCGCAACCTCCGTCTCAAAATATGAAGCCCATGTGGAAGTGTTATAAACTGCAATTCATCGAGCATCCGCTTGAGGCTGGCTGCAGAAACACCTTAAACCACATACACACCAATTCAAAAAAGACGATCTTTGCAGCATTAATAAACATGTTTACAGCCTGGTTAAACAAACGGCTTGGGCCTACGTGGCTAATTTCTCTATCATCACACACTGTATGTTGGGTGAATTTTTTGCTAACGTGACGGTTCAGAAGATATTAAGATTACAAGTTTTTGCCCAAATAAGGACATGACTGACTTGACTGACAGGCGGGAACACATAGCTGTTGGCTAGGAGGCTCAAACTCTGCCTCTTTACCTCACACTAAGTTTGGTTAAGTTTACCAATATGGCTCCTGCCGTCAATTGGCTTCAAAACAGCGCTCAGGAACAGATGGGTGACGTCACGGATACTACGTCCATTATTTATACAGTCTATGGTTTTTTCCAAACACGGTTGGTCATTGTAGTTGGTTCTTATCATTCTGGTTAACGTCAGAAAGTTAATTTTTCTAACAAGTTTAGTGTTAATTAGTTAAAAAGATGATTCAGTCTCATACAATGTTCTGTAATGGATAAGCAGAGTACAAGAGGAATAGTGAGAAAAAAAAAAAAAAAACACCAACAGAAGAGTTCTTCTGAGTTCTCCTCTAAAACATTCATTTCCTCTGCCAAATCTTGTTTATTATGCAGGAAAAATAATCATTTATTTAATGACCCAAAATAGGTTTAAGTTTCAGTATGTAACTACCAAAAATTGTCAACAGGGAATTGAAGTACCACATTAAATACAATTATTTCACTCCACACATAACCACAACCCTGCTGTTTTTAGAGATGATGTAATCATACAAGTTGCCAGGTACAGATGATAAATAAACTTGAAGAAATGCTGCCATTGAACCATGGCTTCATTAACCCCGAGGGAAACCCTGGAGCAAAAAAAGCTCTGCTGTGTTATTGGACAACACTTTCTTCCGCTATGAGCCTGTGCTACCCTGTCACCTTGAAGTACACAGCGCTGTGTGCTCCCAGCAGACTACACATGACAGCTTTATTATAATTTTCCCATAACTTATATTCCAACAAGTCATCCTGTTGTGTTGCTGCAAGAGTTTGATGTGTTGCAACTTGTAGTAATTTCACAATGAAAAAGATGTTCATACTTGTAAGTTGATGAAAGATGCTGCTTGGTGTGTGCCGAGCAAATCAAAGTTTGAGAAGTTAGGCAACACTCATGTGGGTGTTTGGCATCTACAGTGCTCTGGATGTTAGTAATAAGAAATATGCATCCACTTCTAAGACTTTTGTAATGATGCAAAGAAATATTAATATGTATGCAACATCATATGAAGTTGAGTGTGATTAGGAAATGCAATCCTCGTCTTCTAGGTGAATATTGCAAAATCCCCACCCATAGATGCAAAGTACAAATAGGTAAGTTCCTTAGTTATTCATAGGTGTCTTTTTGGTTTAATATTTATGAAACCAATCAGTGTCATTTTAGTATCCTACCAAGTGTCAACCTCCTGTCTTGAGAAATGAAGCCAATGCAGAAGTGCTACAAGTTTTGGTTCCTTGAGTGCCCGTTTAAGGCTAGATGCAGAAACACTGGAAACCACATACACACCAGTTCTAAAAAGTCCATCTTTACAGCAACAATAAACATGTTGATAGCCTGGTTCAAGAATGATTTTGGCCCGGATAGCTCATTTCTCTATCGGCATACACTGTGCAGGGGGTGAAATTTAAAAAACTATGTAGTTAGAAGATGTTGATGATTACAAACTTTGCATAATAAGGGGCATTGCTGACTTGACCGACAGGTGGGCACACTGCAGCTGTTAGCAAAGGGGCTAAAAGCCTGCGTCAACTCCACCACTTTGCCTGATGTGAGATCACCGAAAAGCATTTCCAATGTGGCAACTGCTGATGATAGGCTTCAAAACTCAAGATAGCTACACCTCGTTGAAATGTAAACACCACCCCCATGGGTAAACAGAGAGATGCAGATACATACTGGTGGGCTTTGCCCTGATTATGATGTCAATTAATTTTTGGGATGAATTGATTTCTTCAATTCAGACTGGTTCCCTCTATTATTATTATTATTATTATTATTATTATTATTATTATTATTATTATTATTATAACCATTTGTCAATGGTTTTGAACACAGTAGTAATGTGCTTGACAGGCAGGTAAGCAGGTAGATGTGTGTGCACTGCTACGATGTTGTGGTTCAAGGTTTCTACTTTAGCCCCTTATCATTTGGGGAACCCCCAACAATAACTTTAAATAAGAGGCATTCATTCTGTATGGATGAAAAAAATTTATTTTTCCCCCCCTGGAGGTTAGTGACTTTGGGTTAGACAGCAGTCCCATTCCTGTTGGCCAGACTGTACCTTGCTAAATGAACTGAAGTCAAAAAGCAGTGGAAAAAACTAGCTGAGAGAGAGAGAGAGAAGTCCTGGCTATTAGCATTAATGAAGTCCACCAATGCAGCCAGCGCACTTGATTCCAGCCCCAGGAGTAGATGGGCACACAAGCAGCACTCAAGAATAGTTACACACACACATGCACACACACATGTACACACACACACACACGCACACACACACATGTACACACACACACACACACACACACACACACACACACACATGTACACACACACACACACACACACACACACACACATGTACACACACACACACACACACACACAATTAGCCAGGCAACATGCTTTATGAGGTCATTTGGATCAGAGCTGCAACAGAAGAGGTAATGAGAAGTATTGTTTATGAAACATTTAATGTGTGTCTTTGTGTGTGTCAGGGCCTCTGTGTGGGTTTAACTAACAGATGTTTTGACTGAACGAAGCCAGTAATACAGTGTGTGCAAGTCAAACAGTAAACTTTCATTTAGATGTTGATGCACAGTAGTCAGTGAGGCCCGGCCCTCACACACTCCACTCCAGCGGTGTCAATCGTTACATGGTCTGATAAATAAGTTCATTGCCCTGTTCCACTCAGCACCCCTCGAAACCGGGACCACCTCTGTTGTTATGTCTCGATCCCAATTGTTTTCTTTTGCTGGGGTTTTCTGTATTTGTGCATCTTTGGATTTGTATTGTTAATGTATTTGCAGTGTCTTTTTGCAACATGTGTTTTTCATTCGCTGCATGTCTCTACAGCACATTGCAATTGTTTGGGACTTTTGCATGCATTTATGAATTTTCATTGTTTCTGATTTTGTAGCACAGTTTTCCTGATGAAGATTATTTGGGTAGCTGCAGATCAGTTAGTCTTGTCAGCCACCGTACGGTGGGCTGAGATTATGTCCTAGCAGGCTGTCCTGGATTACTACCTTGTTCACTGTTTGTCAAACATTGATTTATTGGTGGTGGTCAGTGCATGGCTGTCAGGATTGTTGCGTGCTATTTCCTGCTGTCTCCTGCTGCAATCCAAAAGTTCTCTTTCTTGCCTTTAAATAAACAATCCTTTTCCCTACAAACAAACCCTCTTCTGTGGGATGCACTACAGTAAACTAAAGAATTAACCAGGTAATAACTCTGCCTTGTTGATACATTATCATTTTGAAAATGAGCGTTGCAAACCCTCCAGCTTCACACGCTCTCAAATATCTGTAATCTCCTTGTCCAAAGATTCAACATTGTGACGGTCACGTGGCACAAATCTTTTTGTACATAAGGTTGTGTTTGTGTGTGTGTTCACACAATCATAAACACAAGGCTTTTCATTGGGAAAAGCATCAGAGAGCTGATCTGTAACTGAGACTGTCTGAGAAAAGCTGCCCGTGGACAAATTAGGAATACTTTTCATTGCATGCACAGGACACATACAGTATTTCTGTGAGTCATATGTGACATGGATGAGGAGCTGAGACAAAGAGGTAGTAAAAAAAGAGAGACTGAGCGAGAGGAAAACAGAGTCACGAGGAAGGTGGCAGCATGTTCTTGAGGAAATTAGAAAATGATCCTGAAGCCAGAGGGCGGGGAAACCTCAAAAGTTAGTCCTGACAGTATCAAGGTTTACACTTACAACTCTGATCCTCTACCTTAATCACTGTTCACACACACACACACACACACACACACACACACACACACACACACACATACATACACACACACACCCACACACAAACACACACACATGAACTGTGCTAAGATGTAGAGTAAGCTGATTAGCTATGGAGTGTGTGTGTGTGTGTGTGTGTGTGTGTGTGTGAGTGTGTTTGTGTGTGTGTGTGTGTTTGTGTGTGTGTGTGTGTGTGTGTGTGTGTGTGTGTGTGTGTGTGTGTGTGTGTGTGTGTGTGTGTGTGTGGGTGTGTGTGTGGGTGTGGGTGATCAGTGTATCATCCAGTATAGTTAAGTGGTGCTGACCTCTCAGCGTTTGCCAGATTAGTGGATTATGAGGAAAGGCTTTTTCCTCCTGTCATCACAATCATTATCACCACTTTCATCATCACCAGCGTTGTCTAATATCCATTCCTACTTCATCGTCTATTGTTCTTCCTTACATTACTGAAGAGACTAGAGATGACAGAACATGAAACAGAAGCAATGGATATTCAAATGTATTTAAAATATGTGTTCAGATTTAATAATCCCACTTAAACAAGATGTTTGGTTGTCCAATGAGAACATGCTTAGTTCTGATTTCAACCTGTAGTATATTTTTTCAGCAAAAGATTTCTTCCCTACTCTCAAATCAGTCTCACCCCCACTTCTGGTCAGACTACATTAAATGCATCTCACACTCCCGCTAGTAGAATTTGACCTGCCTTAACTGTAAACACTTAACTAGCTTACTCTTTAAGATAGCTGGCAGCTATGTAACATGAGCATCAATTTACGGCAACAAAGCATGTCCCTGGATTTTGTGGTAAAAAAAACATCCTAAAAAGTCAAGAATAGACTGTGGGGATAATGACAACCATTAGCCAGCATCACCAGAGCTCACATAGGAGGACGCTGCTGCTTCACATTCACCTCAGTCGCCCCCTTCACCCTCCTGTCTCAGCTTGGTTGAAAGTTGTGTGGAAAATAGGAAAGCAAATGGTTTGTTGTTGCAAAGGTGGGTCGGTGAAGTGAGTAATTTGTTCAGATGTCCGAGCTTTGGGACCCCTCACACAAGAAAGGGTCCGTATTGATCCAGCGTTCATAAACAGGAAGATGACTAACTGCAAAAGGTGAAACGACAAAATTAGTAAACATGGATAGTGTCAGTACTATTTAAAATATCTGTGCTCCTGATTTTTCTGTGTAGTATAAAATTACAGTATGTTTGAATCTGAGCCTCCCCTAGCATCATGATGACATGACGCATGTTGGAGTAGTTCACATTTGGTTACTGTAATGTAATTATTGTTGGGTATTCTAAAATAAATACTGTAAGATGTTATAATATACATGATATTACTTAAATGCACATAACAGTCTGACATCCAGTTTTACAGTGCTATCTGTGTAAACTTCAGTTAATTACACACAGTCAACTCTTTAACTTTAACAATGAAACACATGGTTTTAGCTGTACAGCCAGTAACTGTGATAAGGTCTGATACTTTCATTTCATCAAAAAGACACACACATAACTGTAATATACATTCAATTGGAAGTCAGGTCTTTGATTTACAGACTTTGCAGGGTTTTAGGACCATGCTAAAAACTTAATCCAGTGTCCTCAGATGCTGTGATAGTTTTTTTACTGTACGGTTGATCTACTGAAATTTAAAGGGTCAACTTTACCCAAAAAGTTAAAAATTTATAAACAATCTGGTTAGAGGTTAAAATAGAAGATGATAACTAACAATGTTTTGCATTGAACTAGGAATAAAATAGGACCCTGTTAAATTTATCTCCAGGACAATCAGCAGAGATTTTACCATTCAGGGCGACACAGTCCTTGGACAAGCTTTACAGAAAATGGTTCACACCAAAATCTAAATAATTAGCCAATGCTGATGTCCTCTACGCTAATGTGCACACACCAATCCCAAAATACAAACAGGACATATTAATGAGTCCATCTGCTTGGTTAAACTCATTTCTAGGGTACAAGTCGTCTGTGTCGTCGTAATGGATTAAGTATGTAAGAGTGTGTTCATCTGTGTGTGCAGGCAAATACATAAAACAGGAAGGGAGGGACTCAGGAGAGGTTGTGGTTCAGGGTTGTGGATGTTAAAACTCCAGCAGGGTTGCACATGTTGATCTGACCATTAAGCACCACCACGTGAACGTCTAGCAGAGATCTTAAGGTCTTTTAAGCACAGAACAAGAAGGAAGGAATTTAATGAGTTACATAACATCTCCTCTCTCAGCAGGGACAGCGGGCAGTTAAGGTGAAGATCAAGCTTTCTTTTGTATTATTTGTCGAGGAGAGTCAGGTGTGTTGTAACAAGCTGTCAGTTCTGAGAGACGCAGAGAACTACTTGGTCAAGAATGGAGGTGATTGAATATGTGTTTTAGTGTATGTGTTTCAGATTTATTACATAGATTAGGGGATGTCCACATGGAGTAATTGAGAGTCCCACTTAATGTTTTATTTACCTGAAATTAACTGAAGAAGAGATATAGCTTTATCATGTTTTCTTATCTTCATCATGGAGAGCATTTGATCAAGATTTCTCTAGCTTACATCAGACTTCCATCAGATCCATGTCCGATCTGTCCCCGATCCACTGTGATCTGGCTCTCTACTCTCTTGTCCCTCAACACCCATCGCTTGCGTTTTCACAATGCAGCATGGAGCAAAACCACCTGACAGGTGGAGTCATGTGACCAAGGTTTTCCTATGTTAATTAGTGAATCAACGATTATCCAACACCTCTCCTCATCCATGTTGTCTTTATGAAAACCTCTGACCTGTTGACTCCAGGCCTGACTCTGCCAATCGTTCGTTATTGTAGTTAAGTGAAATACGATCTGGCGATAACACAGTGTTTATTCTGAAAATTCACCAGATGTTTTAATGTTGTTTTGGTGCCTGACTTCTTGTCCCGCTTGATCTTCTCTGTTAAGATTGATGCGTCGTGCTCCATCATCCAGCAAAAATAGAAGTCTTCTATCCAGAGGGCTCCAACCTGCTGGATCAGAGACGGAGCCGAAACACAATGAAGCGGATCCAGTGGAAATTAAAACATTGACTAGAGAATAAACCTATCAAATCTAGTGCCGAGACTGATCGGACATGGATCTAGTGGAATTTGGCCGTGAAGATTAAACATACAGTTCTATAGGTTACAAGTGTGAAAAAGTTGAATATTATCAAACAGTTATTTAGCAAAGTGAAATTGTAACAAATTCTAGACTCATTACTTGCAAGTTAAAATGTGTCAAGTGTTTCTTCGATTTTGATAATGGCCCAAAGCTCAAAAAAAATCTAAAAACCATTTTTCAAAATATTACAGTATTTCAAGTTTGAGAACAATGTATCTCTCAGTCTGGTTAAGCACATGCAACCACAATCTTGAGGCAGACTGCTGACTTGACAGTTGTTGAGAAGACAATCATCAACCAATCAGAATCAAGTATTTAACCCAACTGGATGATAAGCTAACACTACACCTCTACCGATAACTACCCCTTGTACAGGGCACAAAGTTATCTACAGGTACAAAAAATATGGGGCAAGAAAGGAAATGCTAAAGTATTCTACTAACTGTGACATAAAGGCAGGGCTTCTAGTAGCTCTATATTTCCTTTTGAAAGAAGGAGAGGGAATTTAAAGGTTTGAGATGAAAGGAAGAAAATATTTTTTGGTGCTTCAGAAAATGACGCACAAGCTGTAGCAGAGACGTTTAATCCATTTTCAGGTCATAAACTAAAACTAATGAGTTTTTAGAAGATGATAGAGTTTTGTTGCGGAGGGGATTCCTCTCTCTCCCTCTCTCTTCGTCTTATTCCACTATGAACACACACACTCACATGCCCAAATTTCCTCACATACCTTTACCCTCAGCCTCCTGCACTGCCTGGCCATTGTGGGTGCTCATAACTGTGAAAGACTAAGAAAAGCAGCGAGGCTAACATGTGTTCCTGCATATAACAAGTGTTTTGTGTTGAAAATGTGCATCTCTGACTGCGTTTTTGTGTGGGAAACGACATGAAAGGAGACTTAAGTGCCGTGGGGAAAGAGATAAAGGAGTGAGTGCCTTGCATACCATCTGTCATCGCAGAGACAAAATATGAACATGAGAGACTAAAGAGAGAAGCGGAGTAGGTCTGTCATCGCTGAGATCATATGTGGAAGTCTTTGTGCATCATCATTTACTGCGGCAGAGTCACAGCAGACAAACAAATCCTCCTCCCACCCCCACAAATTTTAAAATCCTTGCTTTGTGCGATCTGCTGAGTCGTGGTACACATGCCTTCTGTGAGAATAATCAACATGACATGAGAAAAGGGAGCAAAGATTCAAACTGAGATCATTAATTTACAGGAATAAGTGGTTTAAATCTCATGGCCTCGGGGAAGAGTTTAGAGTGCAGGAAAGCATTGTGGAGGAGGCAAGCGCTTCAAATGCAGCTCTTAAGAGCAGGGCGAACGTATGAGAGTGAAAGGTGAAATTTGTAATATGAGTGATCTGTTACTGGGTCATACTACAGTGCTACTGCAGTCCTGTTTGATAAATAGGTCAGCGCTTTTGGCTTCAAGCGTTCTCTCTGCAATGACTCATGTTTGTTGGTGACTTTTAGACCAAAATGTTTCTGCTTCCTGTCCCCAGTTAAAATGTAAATCTCTAAAACGTTATCTGGCTCTTCATGTTTTTCATTGTTTGGCATTTTGAACCTATGAATGAAGTTAGAGCATCTTTGGCTCTAGTAATGTCACATAAATCCCAATTCCACCAAATATGCAGTTGGAGTTTAGTTACCAGGGGAATTTCAATCCCTGAGGTGAGGTTGGATGACTTAGCAAATACTGCACGATATAGAGCCATGGGGAGCTGTTGGCCTCGTTTTCAGATCGGGAGAGGAAGATAAAGGTCAAATGAATAAATTCTACTTCTACCATGCAATGTAAACACAGTTGACACCTCATGTTCAGAGGTTGTGATACTAGCTACTCAGACACTAACAGATAAGCACTGTCATATAGGAGCGGTGGCAAGAAAGTAAGTCACATTTGTTTGGGTACATGTTCTGGCCCTCAAGCTAAACTCAAAGCACTCAAACTCAAAGTACGTTTGGAGATATCTTAACTCCCTTTGACACAAAGTGCATATTTTGGTTTGTCAACTGAGCCATCTGGGAGTTTTTTTAAGTAAAATGTGGCATTCAAAAGGAAGTTGTGTTGTTATTTTCCATAACAGCGAGAGCAGGAAGCAGGAAGATGCTGCAGCAGCATAACTACAGTATGTTGAAAAGGACAAAATAGTATGCAATCAGAAAAAAGTAACACGTTCATTTTGGACCTTAATCTCATCATGATCAAAGCATTAATCCTGAAAGCCCCAACATGTTTTTCATTTTTTTATTTAGAATGTAACAAGAGATGAATATCAAGAAATGAGAATTTAGTAAGCCTTTCAACGACAGTTATGAATGTGATGCTACTAGGGTTGTAACGGTATTGTAAATATCGCGGTATCTGGGTTTCAAAATTCTAAAAATAATGCCATGGCATGTAACGGTATCAAACAGGAACTCGGAGTACTCCCGCTAGTGTAGTTCTTTTCTGGTGCTATTGAGTGGGCCGGTCTGAGAAGCAAACATCACCTCCCATGATCCCCTGCACAGTGCTTGAAGAGATGGCGGAAAGCACCGAGAGGGAGCGGAGCGGAAAACTTAAACTAGTGGAACCTCCTGCAAAGTTTAAATCAGAAGTATGGATGCACTTTGGTTTTGCAGTAAACAAAAACGATCGAGGAGGAAACATGACGGACATGCAAAAAAAACTGTTCCCAGACACTGCCAGACCGCGATCGTCTACAAGTCGAGGAATACAAGTAATATGAGAAGCCACTTGATGAATAATCACCTGGAAAAGATTCTTGATGTGAAACCAAGAAGCAAGCGAGACCAAACATCAATTCGTGAGGCATTTCAACCAAGTTTTCCTCATGACAGCACGAGAACTCAACTAATCTCAAGGCGTATCGGAGAATTAATTGCCAAAGGCTTGCAGCCGTTTTCAGTGGTGGACAATGAGGGATTTAAAAGGTTGGTGATCGAAAATACCCCTTGGTAGTAATAAATGTGATTAGAACATTTGAGCATTATTTTTGTGTTCAATTACAGTAAGTGTGTTTATCCTTATCATTCCTAACACTTAATTTTCCACACTATAACATTTTTTCAGTCATTTAATTTTTTTGACAATATCGCAATAATTCCGTAGCGTGGCCTTAATACCGTGATGAAATCGTACCGTGAGATTTTGATATCGTTGCATTCCTAGATTCTACAGTATCAAAGTAAATCCAGATTCAGAATCAGAGGATTTTATTGATCACAGAAGGGCAATTAAGTTCACAGCTGTGTACAACGGGTTTAAGTTGGGCTAAATATCAGACCAATTTAGGCCATTGCAGCAAGACTCTTGATGTTGAAGAAGGCAGGATATCACCATCACTAGAGTTGTTCTCACACCAATACCTGTGTCAGATTTTTCTCATAAACCCCCAAATGAAAACAGTATGGGTTAATATAAGCCCCTCAAAAACATGTTCTTCTGTGATCAGTTTGTCTTTGCAACCCAAAACAGGACCTTACATAGGAAGTGCAGTGCTAAAGGAAAAATGGTTCCAAGTATTTTATCATATAAGAAAAGCGGAAAACAGCATGGTGTTGGTATCAGGGAGGAAAAATGCATCACCTATTTTGACTCTATTTTCAACCTGCACAAGGAGTAGATTTAAGTTTTGTCTATTTGTCTGTCTGTTTGTATCTAAATATTAATAGATAATAAATCTACAATTTGAAACTCTGTGGGAGTATGCAGTACAGGCAAAAGTCTCCTGCTTCTGGATCCAGTTGAATCCATAAAAATAGCATTTGACCGCCAAAATTGACCAAATTGTAAAATTTTTGTCAAAATAAAACTAGACCAGACACATAAACAAGTAAAAATGTCTTCCTTTCAAACACATATTTCTTTAACAATCATTTTTTTGGTGACAAGCTTCAATGCCAATGATATTGTTTTGATATTTTTTACAGTAAAGTATGTTAATGATGGCCTTGTTAAAGGTTTGCACTGTGTTCCTAGAGTTGGTTATAAATTCAGCTTTTTATTTATTTTACATGAGGACATCATTTTTTTTTAATGTTTCAATTTCTAACTTTAGTGTTAACATCAGCCACAGAGAGAGTGAAGGCCAGTAGGCCTTTTAACACTTACCTCCAATCAGTGCAAACGTATTACTGTGTGTAATGAGCATTACTTTTCCAGAGGCCTCTGTCTGCCATCTTGTTTACTGTGGAAAAACCAATACTTTTGATCTGTTTTCTGACCCAGCAATCTATGTCATGTTCCACTTTCAGCTGTGGCTTCATTAGAGAGGACATTTTGCAGCACATTTGGTCTCTGCATACATTGTGAGCCATCTTTGATTCAATTATCCTAAATAAAGCATAAAGGTTCCTGCAGCTCATGAAGAGAAGTGACTGAGGGAACAGAGCATGAAGACTTCTGACTGAGGGAGGTGATTCATGATGTGAAGCACTGATGTGTCGACCCTCAAATGTCAACCCATGAGCTTTTTAAAAACCATGAAATGACCAAGAACCAATTCATGTGTAGACTGATTTCAGGTGACGTACTATCAGACTTTCTTTGGGCAAAGTTCAGCTTGAATTTCACTTTCTCCTCTCAGACAGTATCTGTCACACTGAGTTCTCATACCACATGATGAAGACTTCTGCTTGTTGTTTTGTTGACACTAAGCAGCCCGCTGGACAAAGTTTTTTTCGCCGTCTGATTTTATTGCTCACAAACAGCCAGTGGACATTCTGTGGGTGTAATAAGCATGAATATGGAACAGATTTGCATCAATAAGAATCTCCATCAACACTGATTTCCTTGCTTAGTCTCCTGCCTTCTGCTTCTGTCACTTCACATTAAGAAGCAGACTCAGTTATGTCCCACACCTACATTTACTCATTTAAACTTTCTCATTCAATCAAAACTTTCGGCTGCATGCTGGTCTTTTACGAGTCTCCACCATGCACTTGAGGAATATTCAGAATTTGTAGGACGTCTGCCCCCCCGGAGGCTGTTGGATGATCGTTTCAATCCTCAAACACTTGCTGGTTCTCAGTAGTGGGAGATTTAAAATTCCTCTGTACGCTGTTGAAAACTACATGAGATTTACAGATTTTGGGAGCAGCTACAGGAAAAGCAGCAGGAGTGGACCAGAAAAAGGAGAGGGAAAAGAATAATGGAGAGAGCCCTGTTGGTAGTCTAAGTTATTAAAAAGCTTTCATGTAGTAGACATTAAAGAAACCAAAATGGACTACGGTGCAGCAGCTGGAGTTTTTTTTTTAAGTTGTTAAAACCATTTGTTTGTCGAAGCTCGGGTTTCCTCAAAATTGCTGATTCATATCTGACCTGCCAATGTTTCCAACTTCGGCCACTGCAACTTCATAATGCTTGCTTTTAACTCAGTAAATACCATAGGAAGTAGATTCTGCCACTTGGTTTAAAAGTATAGCCAATGCTCAAGAGGTTTATTCCTGCAGTCTGATCACAGTACAGTTTATATCAGATGAAAACAAAATGTAGGCTTAATGATTAAGTAGATTTTACAAACTCAAATATACTGCCTTTTTTTTTTCTTTTACACCTAGCACCCATAAAGAGAGTTATGAAATCAGAACTCATGACTTGAATTGGACCAGAGCACTGATAACTCACACTTGGACTTGAGCATTGACAGCATTCTTAGTCTAAGAGGATGGAGCCAGGTGAACCAGGTGAGATGCTGAAGTTAGTTGGACTGTTGATAACCTTACTTAGCTAGCTGCTAGCTAACAGTATCACTAGCCTTTAAAGTGACTCAACCACTGGGCTCAAGAAAATTAGTTAAATTCTGATTAAAAGCAGGTGAGTTGCATATAATTTTGAGTTTATTTCACACCTGCATGGATCCCAACTCATTAGCATTAGCCTAATCATTAGCACTAGCAGCTGTTGTTAAAGTTGACATCAAAAGCCCCGACCCCTTTTTGATTCTGATTGTTTTATTGAAAATGACGATTGCAGTGGTGCTCCAAAAGTTGAACAATTTTCTACTGAGAGAGCTGTGAGTGCAGGAATTTAAATCAGCTGAAGCTGAGTGTTTTTTTCGTGCTGAACATCGATACTGAGTGCTTAAAACGATTAACTGCTTTGGTTTGAATAGAAATGAATATAGAAAATTTGAATAGGGGTTGGGTTGAACACCTGGTATTAACAATAAGTGTTGGTTGATTCAATCACATGTGGACAGTTAGCACAGCTGTTCACATCTGGACAGATTGTGGGCCCGAACTACTAAAGGTTTTCGTGTATAAAAACACGTGCAAAGCTGACGTACTAACCGGGAGCACCGAGGATTGCATCTGTCAAATGAGCAAAATAGCACTCGCTATCCATTTAACGTGTTTGCCTTCATGAATATACAGAATACATGTAGATCATCAGAACGCGTAAAATACTGGGAGTAGGAGATGCAAATGTAATCATTTAGCACACGCAATGTGATCTATCAAACCTGAAGCAGATAGCGTGCAGTGTTTTTGCATCTATTAATAGCACGTTTGAAAGGCAGGTGCAAACTGGCACAGAGTTACGCACATATGGCAGTAGCCATGCCATATCTCCTATGGAGAAACTCCTTGCAACACTGAATTTTCTTGTAATAAAAAATAATGATAGAACAACACAAATTCAAAGCAGTTCAGCACCACGGATAGCGAACGCATCATTCTGACACCCACTTTAACTTTTTCAACTAATGAGAGTAGTACGCCACTGTATCAACAGCTATACAGTTTAGTCAAATTGGCACAGCGGCCCACATGTTCAAATACAAACAAAAAATCAATATGAACTGGCCTACTCACCACTGTTTGGACGAGCCTTAAGTTCCACGGACTTGTCCGCGGTGCGGTGTATGTCCATTTTCTTTGCTCTAGCTCAATGAACAATGTGGCAAGTATATTCAGTCTCTCCTGTCCCATCATGCTCCTCAATGGGTTTTTAATTAGTTTTAACTTGGAGAATGAGCGCTCAGAAGTTGTGCTGGAAGTGACGGGAAGAGTAAAAAATAACAGGAGGGCGCAAACTTCACTGCTGGGTGGTTGACATGAGCATTTTTGCCAGATGCCTAACAGACTTTTGCTTTGGTATCTGGTCCCTGAAAGGGGTTCTAAAAGAAAGCAGTTGGTCAGGGAAGCTGGGGGCGATGTCCCGACTGTGGTGCTCACTAAGCCATTTAAGCTGGTGAATCTTTGGGACAGTTGCTGGATGATGATATCAAGACAGGCATTAAAAACGTTCACCCAAAAGTTGCTCCCTGGGACAGTGAGGCGATGGTCTTCATCAAAGTGACACCTAACTTTTCTGGAACTGGTTGTTTCAAAACTGCGATTGACTTCCCAATTAAGTAGCTAGAGCAAGAGTGGCAGACTTTTTAACTTATTAAATGTGTCGAATATTAGAGATTTTATTCAGGGAAAGTTTTTCCTTTTTTCTTCTGCGGATATTTTGCCATATTCTTTTTATTTCATCGGCAGATCTTCTGTTTTTTCTCACAGCATTCATCTTTTCACAGGCCTCCCAAAAAAGCTGAGATGTCTCTGATGGAGTTCACCGATGTGTTTATCTGCGTCCTCCACTAAAACCTCCAACTCCATGGCTTCAAACTTCATTTTTCGTTTATGGCCACTCTGCTCTCCAAATCTATCCATGGGGACAGCCGATGTAGCACACGCAAAATCCTCATTTAAGGGCAGTCCGTTCCATTTTTGCACTTGTTATCATTTGCGCATGCAATCATAGTAGATCACCCGCAACACGCCCAGAAATAGCACGTTCAATGTTTTAGTTTGCACACCCACTATAGCGCTCGTTATTTGAGATCTTAGTAGATCAGGCCCTGTGTGTCTTCATATAAGTCTACAGTGACTACTTAAAGACAAGCGGAAACCTCCGGTCTCAAAGTATGAAGCCCATGCGGAAGTGTTATACACTGCAATTAATCGAGAATTTGCTTGATGCTGGCTGCAGAAACACCAGAAACCACATACACACCAATTCAAATAAGACGATCTTTGCAGCATTAATAAACATGTTTACAGCCTGGTTCAAAAAACGGCTTTATTCTTCGTAGCTAATTTCTCTATCATCACACACTGTATGGGGTGTGAATTTTTTTCAAACGCGACCGTTCAGAAGATATTAAGATTACGAGGTTTTGCCAAAACAAGTTCATGACTGACTTGACTCCCGGACGGGAACACATAGCTGTTGGCTCAAACTCCGCCTCTTTACGTCACACTGTGCCTGGTTGAATTCTGCATTTCCAATATGGCTGCCACTGCTGCCTGGCTTCAAAACAGCGCTCAGGAACAGATGGGTGACGTCATGGATACTACGTCCATTATTTATACAGTCTATGCTTATAGATCTATGCTTGTAGAAGTCGGATGTGTTATTTTGTACAGCACATGTATAAAATATAACAACATTAATCCAATTAGGTCAACATGTCTTATTATGTGGGGTTCCTTTAACTGCTTAGCTAAAGCAACGCCCCCGCCTGTATAAATCTCACCATAAAAACCGTGCAAATATTATTTACAGTTTTAATTTTCCCTGAGCTGAGCTGTGTGTGCATTTAATATAGACTACAAAAATGATCCTTTCTGCTGCCATGACACAAGATTCTGCAGATAATCTCTCCACCTCAGTTTAACATGCAGATCAACACACTTGTAATCAGCGAGCAGATCTCATGTTAGATGAGATCTTCTGATATGTATCCATAAATATTCATTGATGATAACTTCAGGGGCATGAAGTTCTGTAGGATTACATGCCAGCACCCTCAGTAAGGCCATGAACTGCACATGTTTTAATTCCATCTTTATGCCCTTCACACCTTGAGAGATTTCTTGCTCGTACCTCTTCGTGCTTCTCCACGCTTTTTTTGTCCACGAGTAGCAGTTACTCAGTTACTTGCAGATCAAATCAAATCTGACAAAAGAAAATCTGTTTACTTCTTTTGATTTAATATCACTTCAAGCTTCAGCATCGCCCTTCTCAACGAAACCCTTAACATTAAAGTGTCCATCGCATACACTAAGATATATCCTATCATGTCATTAGCTGTGTGTGAAATTCGACATAGCAACTGACTCTGCGGGGAGCCGCTTATATTAAACACAGCAACCCTCTCCCTCCTCTTCCTTTGACATACACACACCCACCCACGCACACACGCACATACACACATGTTTACAGCCTGGCTCACAATCATGCATTATAATACCTACATATGATGACACACATCACAGTCACATCACAGTCAGCTACTCTTCTAAACAAACCACACTGAATAACTTTAATGAAATATTACGACATCTTATTCTTAAAGCTGCATATCTGTGTGTGTGTGTGTGTGTGTGTGTGTGTGTGTGTGTGTGTGTGTGTGTGTGTGTGTGTGTCTGTCTGTGTGTGTGTGAGTGTGTGTGATATTGAGGTTGCTGTATCTGCATGTATAGAATGTATGAAAATGGCACATGCTGCCTGTAGGGGTGCAGCCTGCTTACATTAACATACTAATTAAACTGTGTGCGTGTGTGTGTGTGTGTATGTGTGTGTGTGTGTGTGTGTGTGTGGGTGTGTGTGTGTGTGTGTGTGTGTGTGTGGGTGTGTGTGTGTGTGTGTGTGTGTGTGTGTGTGTAGTGCACCAGTGTTGCACGTGCAACAAGCATGTGTTCTACTTACAGATGAACATGCTCTATTGTTCAGTTCCAGTCTGTCTACCGTACACCGCTCTGCCTAAATTGATCTCATAAACGGGCCCGATAAAATACACAAAAATGTCTAAACTGAATTTGAGAAGAGAGCACCCTAAATTCCATGACAGAGCGAGATTATGTGTGCCGAAAAAGAAACATTAGGGTGTTAAATAGATGTCGATCAAACAGCAGGCAGAATAGAAATAATTAAACTAACATATACGTAAAACTGAATACCATAAAGTGAAATATAAGACTGGGGCGCCTACTCTACCACAGCCCCAGGTTAGGAAAGATTTTAACCAGGATAGAAACCCTGGCTGCAAACTTTTCTGAACCTTCCTTTTCCTTCTATGAAATATTGAATACTATTAAGTCAGTGAAACTAGCTAAAATGTCCAGGCTATTAATAAAAGATAACAAAACATCTGAAGACCATCAGCTTGTTTGGCGGTGTTAGCCAAAGGTTGGAGAGGCAGGACTGACAGAGCTCACCTGTTCAGTCCTGAGTGAAATATCTGATCACTGAAATGAAACCAGTCACTCTCCTGAATCTGAACCCTGATAAGGATGTAATCTTATAAAATAAGACACACAGTAAAAGCCTTAATCTGGATGTTATCTTTAATCTGAAACTGAGGTTAAGAAGGGAGAAAGAGGCCTGTGGGGGAAATGGTGTGTAAACATTTCTAGGTGCTGATGAGATGTGTAAGCTTTGATTGCAGATGCAGAGAAAGTCATGAAAATTAAATGAAGTGAGAGTCTAAAAGAATTTGACCCAGCAAACACAGCTGAAGCCGTTGGCCAACCTCCTCTGAAGTCAAGGGAAAGGGATTCTCTTTGACTTCACACACTCACACACACACACACACACACACACACACACACACACACACACACACACACACACACACACACACACACACACACACACACACACACACACACAATCACAAAGTTTCAATATACTCTCCACCAGCATCAACACTCACCGCTCCTGCTGCGCAGCATCCTGGTGGAGACACCGTTTGCTCTTCCCCCGTTTGGTGAACTGGACGTGGCGTTTTCCACCGTGCTCACTTCGGCTCCCTGCTGCTTCAGCAGGTCTGTCAGTGTCCTGGAGAACAACACACACACTGAATGTAAACTACTTCTCAACATATCATCTGCTCCACAATGATAAACTACTTTCAGTCAAGGTTAAACATTTAAAGTTTAGATCCTGTTATTTTATAATCGATAAAAATGCATTGCTTCAATTATTTTGTATGTTTTTCCTCAAATCCAAACTCACAATGACATAATTTCTGAGGTAAATACTGATTCTGATTGGTCAGTGCTTTATAGCAGAGTCTAATTTCTCAATAGCACACTGTTGCTAAGAAGAAAACACTGCTGTAATTACAGATTCATTGGGTTCATATCAATCCACCGAAAGAAAGTCCTGTAAATTTGTCATTAGTTTGTTCATGGTGGGAAAAGAAAAGAAAACAAGGAAAGGTTGAAGGCACAAAAACTTCTAATCTCATGTTTTCTGTTATTTTAAATTTTTGATTCTTTAGGAAGTAGCCAAGAACGAGTGGGAGAGTGTATAGTTAGCAGTCATTGACAAGACCCTGCTGACTCTGTTGGGATTCAAATCCTCTATAAAAAAAACCCCAGCTCAATTAAATTTATCATAGCTCAGGGGTTAAAAATCTCAAGTGTGTGTTGATGACAAAACAAATGTCAGCCTAACTGTTCACAGAAAGCATTGGTCTACAAAAACAAGTTCAGTGATAAAAAAAGATCAATGAATTCTTCCTTTGACCTCAAACAGAGAGTTCAACGATTGTACAGCTGAAGTCTTAACTGACAGAAATCCCTCAGTGCCAAACATCATCTGTGGTCCAGATGTGTACAGTAAGTCAGGTGAGGGCTTTCCTGAACAGCTGCAATTTGTTAGCACACACACACACACACACACACACACACACACACACACACACACACACACACACACGCATACACACACGCATACACACACATGCATACACACACACACACACACACACACCTACACACACACACACACACACACACACACACACACACACAGAAACAAACACACGTGCAGCTTCTGTTTTACAGTGTGCCAATCTAAATCGAGGGTCTGTTGTGGGATTTAAGTGAATACAGATGAACAAAAATGATTGCATACAGTTAAGTTAACACACACACACACACACACACACACACATATATTTATATATATATATATACTATATCTATCTATAGATTTATATCTATCTATATTTATCTAAACATACACTACCAGTCAAAAGTTTGGACACACCTTCTCATACAATGTTTCTTATTCATTTTAATTATTTTCAACATTGTAGATTAATACTGAAGACATCAAAACTATGAAATAATATTGTTTGGCCATAATCTGGATTACAACAGTAGTCAAATAAGGATATCCATTGTGTACTAACCCTACCTCTGAACAACAAAACTGATGGTCTCAAACACATTAAGAAGGCAAGTCATTCTACAAATGAACTCTTGACAAGGCTCATGTTAATTAGAAACCAGTACAGGAGACCACTTCATGAAGCAGACTGAGAGAATACCAAGAGTGTGTAAAGCTGTCATGAAGTAAAAGGGGGGCTACTTTACCGAATCTAAAATATGAAACATATTCTGGTTTGTTTAACACTTTTTTGTTCATTAAATAATTCCATATGTGTTCTTTCATAGTTTTGATGTCTTCAGTATTAATCTACAGTTTTTCAAATAATTGAAATAAATAAAAACCCTTGAATGAGAAGGTGTGTCCAAACTTTTGACTGGTAGTGTATATAAAAAAATAGGCATTAATAGAAAATAAGCAATGCTGGCTGAATGATACAGCCCCTTCTTGTCAATCTGTCAATCATTGACAGGAATAATGTAAAAAAGAAAAAAAAGTCTGTTTCTGCTACCTTCTATTAATCACTATGTACTACACCCTCTGACTGCAGTTATTCCAGGCATTAAAACATATTAAGATAAGAATGGTTTATGGTTATGGTCTCGTCTGCTTTTGTAGCTCATAAAGAAACATCAATATTCATAATGAACAATAAGAATGATTTTTTATTAGATTTTATATATCTCTATATATATGTATGAAAAGGTGTTAATATAACGCAGGACTATTTGAGCCATAATATCAAATCTAACTAGTAAATATCTTAGCTTCAGTCATTATGCATCAATATATGACGAAAGTCAAGCTCTTTATGTTGTGTCATCTTCAGTGAAGGAGGGTTTTTTTTCCCCCACTAAACCAATAGAGCTGAGCCAAAATTTGAATTGTAGAATTTATTTTATATTTTCATTCATTTCATATTCAACATACTGAATTACTGGCTGTACTTTTTCAGCTGATGCTTGCAGAGAACATTTTTATTCAAAGCGTCTCATCTCCCTGTGGTGTGATTTTATTCTGTGTGTCCCTCTGGGATGAATTCCAGTCAGCTGTGTTTAACTAGCAGCCTTTTTGCTGAACAACATACGGAAAAGATTTCCCGCAATATGGTCATGTTTGGACTTCAGGCTTGTTGATGCAGAAAAGCAAACACACACATTTCTGTACTTCCTGGTACAAGGACTTTCCATCGGTTTTATTAATTCTCTGTCGTCCAAAGACACATGCCACCCGACCACCCAAACCTCGTTCCCTCTGTGAATGACACCTTTTTGTCCCACACTAACACAAATACAAACCACACACACAAACACTCACACACACACACTTGCAGGCACACTCTTCACTTTGAATAAACACATTTCCACTCCCTGTGCATTTGCTGAATTTACAGTGTCGATGGTATTCACTCCCTTGATCAATAATTCAAACACTGGTGCCTCTGTTTCGCTAACGAAGCTTATGTGTTTAGCTTCTTGTACCAAGCATGCACGCACGCACGCACGCACGCACGCACACACGCACGCACGCACACATGCACACGCACACACACACACACACACACACACACACACACACACACACATATCCAGGTACAGGTGCACAAAATCCTCACAAGCTAGGGTATGACTGATCTGACAGCAAAGGCCAGGGGCAGCTTGTTTACACACAACCTGCCAAATAGAGAAAGTAGAGCCTTTGGCCACCTCTCTGATCTTCAAACTGTTAGTGAGTATGATGAACTCAAAGTGTCTCCAGATGGGACCTTGGTAATGGCATGAAGCTGTCAGATGTCATAAAGTTGCTCTGTTCAGCTACAGGTATCTCATAAGTTGTGAGAGTACTGCTTAGGCAAGTGTTTGCATGTATGACATTTTTATTTGACTACAAGTGAATGAAAGCAGTTAAAAGTATTAGAAGTTAATAATAGGTTTAGGCACTGTATCTAATCATTTGATATTGTATACCATCGTATCATAAAGTATGTATCATAATGCATCATTTGGTGTTCTACTGTTCGTTAAGATGTAATACTGTGTCCTGATGTATCAATTTGCATCTTATAGTTTGAGGTCATCTCAGTATTAAAGAGAAACATATTGAATTGTGTGATACAGGTTTATATTTATTTTAATTATTTGAAACACTTTAGAATAATACCAAGTACATCAGACTATGAAAGAACATATATGGAATTATTTAATGAACAAAAAAGTGTTTAGATTCTGTAAAGTAGCCCCCTTTTTCCTTCATGACAGCTTTGCACACTCTTGGTATTCTCTCAGTCTGCTTCATGAAGTGGTCTCCTGTACTGGTTTCTAATTAACATGAGCCTTGTCAAGAGTTCATTTGTAGAATGACTTGCCTTCTTAATGTGTTTGAGACCATCAGTTATGTTGTTCAGAGGTAGGGTTAGTACACAATGGATATTATTATTTGACTACTGTTGTAATCCAGATTATGGCCAAACAATATTATTTCATAGTTTTGATGTCTTCAGTATTAATCTATAATGTTGAAAATAATTAAAATGAATAAGAAACCATTGAATGAGAAGGTGTGTCCAAACTTTTGACTGGTAGTGTATAATATATTGTATTGTAATTATTTGTATCGCATGGTATCATACCTTATAGTATCATGGCATATCTTGGTGTATCTTGGAGGGTTTAAGTATATCTTAGTTTACTTTATTGCATTGTATGTCATTATATGTCGTATAGAATGCCAATACAGGATGACACAGGGTTTGGCACCAAATCATATATTTTTTTATTGCATCACTTTGTATTGCTTTGTATCGTATTGTATCGTGTCATATCGTATCATATTGTATCGTATCGTACTGTATCGTATCATTTGTTATTGTAACATATCATATCATACCTTATCTTACTGTATCGAATTTACCATTTCCTACCGTACCTCTTTGTACCACATTCTATTGTATTGTACTGTATCGTATCGTATTACATTGTGTGTAATCGTATTGTATGGAATTGTCTGGTATCTTATCGTATCAAAATATAGAAAGCCATCCTAATTAAAAGAACGTTCTTGCCATTGATGGTTTATTTCTGGGCCAAATGTAGGGTTTTTGAGGTGACAAAGAATTCTGGAAAATGCAAAAGATGAGACATTGAAGAAAGATAAACCCAAAGGAGATAAATTACCACATGAATAACTCATTTTTGAGTAGTACTCTATTTCTGCAGCCCTATTTTGTCCAAGAATATTATATTCATTCATTCAAATCAATTCAGATCATAATCATCTTATTGTGAATCCTTTTATTCACTGTGCATGCCTGTCTGTGAAAAATTTGGATGTGAAATTTCCCTCCTCTAAATATTTGCATTGCATGACACAAAGACTTTAAACGCCTCCTGATCTTTGTTCCCCCTCTGCAGTGATGTAAATCACCATCTTTTTTTTTTCACTTTTCAATTCTTTTTCCTTTCAGTCTTTTCATTCTTTCCTCCTCTGTACCCCTCCTCACCTAAACGCAGCCCTAAATCTGTCTCTTTCTTTTCCTCCCCCTCTCTAAACCATATCGTTTGTCTTCCTCTTCTCCAGTCTCTCTCAGCTCCTCATCCTCTCTCTGACTCACTGCCGTGTGATGCCCCGGGCCTCCAAGCACTCTTCTCTTGGCTTGCCGCTCAAACAACTTGCTGATTTGGACTTTTAATCTTCAACAAAAAAAACTTCACCTGTCTCCAGGCTATGTAGTGTTTATGTAGTGTTGGCTGTACTTGAGAGTTGTGGATGCATTTGAAAGCGAGATGGCCGCGTATCTGGTTGAAAGATTAAGATTGGAAGAGGGATGATTTGACAGAAATAGCTTTACTTGGCTGCAAATGATAATGTCTGAACCAGTGACTGGTGCGTGTTTGTTTGGATCGTTTTTCAATACTATCGTTACTTCCATGGTGTCATTACAATTTGTCACCCTGTTACTTTTAGCCATTTTTTCTAAGCTTTTGAGCCTGCAATTGGCATCACATCCTTTAAACCTGCCAAAATTGAGAGATTTTTCTCTAGCTGCTTTATCAAATCACAGCTGAGTTAATTTATTTATATGTAGAATTAAAATTTAATAAACTTGTGCCGCATATCTGACTATATCAGTCCTCCAATATCCTCAGATGAAAGACTTATCATAATTTCAACCAGTTCCAAACATCATTCACTTGAATTCACGTCTGTCCCAGTTTTGAGACATTAAAAAAAAGAGACATCGTTGAACTGAACAAAAAACACAAGCACATAGCTTTACTTCCTCGTATTCTGCATGTAAACATTTTACAGCTCAGCAGAACAACTTTGTTTTTGTAAACTCCTCAAATGACTTAAGGACTATGTGGCTCTGGGTTGGGACTCAAAGGCAAATCTCTGCATATTTTTTTTTCAGTTCTTTTTTTTGGTGGGAGATTAGTATTGAACATAAGAGCATAAATAAGAATGACAAAATAATATTGGAAATGTTGACCCCATATTATCTTTCAACCTTAGAAACAGATA
Organism: Notolabrus celidotus; assembly: GCF_009762535.1. Lineage (NCBI taxonomy): Eukaryota > Metazoa > Chordata > Actinopteri > Labriformes > Labridae > Notolabrus > Notolabrus celidotus. The sequence goes on from NC_048289.1 coordinate 9,981,624, forward strand.
TGTCTCTAATTATGCAAATATATGCATGACTTTTTTTTTATCATCTTCAAAAAGATTATACAGTTATTATAAATTATCACCTACTGCAGTGTTGCAATATTAGACTGTTACAGTTTCTTAGCAGACGAAAAAAACACATCTGAGACGGCGTGTACGAATAAAGTCATGAGCTATTCAGACCAAAACTGTTTAAGTAGCTGAATGTAAACATGCAACTATGCTGTGAAAATTGGACACTTTAACACGAGTGTTGATGGGGAATTATTGGCTTTTGCAAGAAATCACTGACGAGGCAAATTATTTAACTTAAATTAAAAACCCAGCACGATTTGGTGCATGTCATTCCCACCTCTCTCTCTCCCCACCTTTCCCGTTGCTCCTAAGTTTCTAATGAAAATAAAGGCAAAAAGCAAAACAAAATATTTTAAAAAGAAAAAAATCCTGAAGATAAAAAAAAAAAGATACGATGTCCGAACTTGGGCCATTCATTTTTTTCTCTCGTTTTTTTCAAAGTACAGTATCTAGTATAGTAAAAACCCTCCGCTTACTGCTGTATTCATTCATTAAGTAACCACAAGAATACTCCCCCACGGTTACATAACAGTGGTGTGCCTTAGGTGTTTAAGGTCATCTGAACCTCCATGCACTCCTGCTTTATGTATTACAACCACATTGAGATGGACCTTTCCTAATGTACTGTAACATTCAATTAGTCTGTCCCCACTAGGACATATAGTGATCATATAACAGTAACTCTCCAAACAAGGGAATCCACTCTCTGTCTCGCAGCAGCATAATTACATTGATTATAACAATGAAAAATGTCCTCAATACTCAAAGCTTAATGCATGCAGGACATACAGTTCAATGCATATTTCCTGTACAGCCTCATGGCCTGTTCATGCATTAACGAGCACATTATTGACCCCGTCTCATATACAACCTTAACTGCCTTTACTGCCGTATAGTCTCTCAGTCTCATAAAGAAGCAACCTTTTTTTTGTACAAGAGTTTTGCCCAAACATATTGACAAAGAAGAGTGAAAGGCCTAAATAATAAACACATCATCACGTACTCAACATATGACATGAACACAAACATAGAGATAGAAAAATGGTGTCCCTTCAATGCACTCAGTACCTCATCACCACAGGAGCATCTACCAAAGTTTTAGACACCTCTGTGAGACTTTCAGCATCTCTCCTTCTGACCAGGAACACTTTCCAGTGACATTATTCTCCGGGAGATTTATCTACAAAACACTTCTCTAAAATAATCCACTGAAAAGCAAAAAGACTGTGGTAGACATCTCAATGTCACAATCCCTTTATTCCCCCTCTGTTCTCGCTGCTTACTTGTCACTCATCGCTCCCTCTTTTCTTCAAAGGTACAGTTAAAGCCATCATCGCTGTCACTGACGATTACTGATAACGAGTCAGACGATGACAACTTACGTCTCAAACACACACACACACACCCACACACACACACACACACACACACGCACACACACGCACACACATATACACAAACACAGAGGAAGGCCTGCATACAGACGTAGTTTTGTGCATTTGTATGTCACTTTAGTTTAAATATCCATCTGCCTTGTATGCTATGTTGTGTCAGATACGTCGTGGGCATTTATGGATTGAAGGTGAGATTGTTTGGTCGAAAACAATGTTGAAGAGCGAGATGCACCCAATGCAGAATACACACATCATACAATTTAAAGGCAGTAAAATTGTGGCTAAATACTGTAACATCTGTATGTATTAATGTAATTAAAAAACAAGTTAGGCCGATGAGCTGATGGAAGCATCCCCTTACTTTTTGTTCTTCATTTTTAATTTAGCACAAACAATCATGGAAGTGATGACGCATTCACGCCCACACATCTGACTGCTCTTTTCTTAGTCATGTAAAGAGCTGACAATAATAAGCATGACAAACAAGATTATTGGTGACATACATAATGATATATATTTTTTATAGAAACACTCAACCATATGAGCTATTGATCATCTGGTAGATGCCGATTGAAAACAGGTGTTATGGTAAAAATGTGCACATGAAGCATTTAGCTTACTCTACAATGTTAATTTAAGATATTTTTTCAAAGAAAAATCATGTTGTTTATGATGATTTTCTATCCAAAAGGCTGAAAGTGTTATTGGGACATAATTCAGTAAGAAACTCTTGTGCTCGGTTTCGTTTTTTATGCTAACAAGCTAACTTGTTGTTTTCCCTCTTGAACATGAAGGTTACCTTGCTTCTTTCCCTGTTTTTTGAATCTACGACAAGAAGGCACGCTGCGGCTCGGTGTTTGTTTATCCGGATTCAAGCAGTCTCCAGCTGTATTTGGTTGACTTTGTTATTTTACAGGTCTTCAGTGCAGGCAGCTTCTAGTGTTTTCATGCCAACAAGCTACACTGTACTTTTCCCTGCTTAGCATCGAGGCTATGTCTTTTTGTTTTTGTGAAGCTGCTTCAAAGGATGTGATGCAGTTTTTTTTAATTCAGTTTTAAGCAGCCCTCTGCTGTATTTAATTGTCTTTGTTATTATTCAGCTGTTGATGCAGGCAGCTGCTTGAGGATTGTCTTTTAATGCTAACAAGATAACTCTTGGGTAATTCTGTAGGGGTCAATTTTTGTTTTTCTTTCCTCTGCCACTTTGAATACGACAGAAACATGTTCTTTTTTAAAACATTTTTTATTTACTTCTCAAGTACCCCTTATCAGTTTTCCATGGTCTCTGTTCAGCTGTTTAGTTAAGATATTATTGGAGCAGTTTCCTTGTTCAAATAAACAAGCTAACCTGAAGTTTTTCTTCTACAGCATTAGGGGGATGTTTATTTCCCTCTTTTTTGGAGCTACATAAAATAATGCAAACAACTAACTGACAGTTATTTATCTGTTAGCAGATTTGTGCATGACAAGGCATGACAATTTTCTTTGTCATGCCTTATCTGTTGGATAGCCAGAATCTTGATCACCTGTGTTTTCATGCCAACAAGCTAGCTTGTTGATTCTTCTCTTGAGCACAGAGGCCAATATTTGGACCTTTCTTTATCCTGGCACTCTGAATAAAAAAATAAATTAGTGTTGAATTTTAAACATTGAGTATTCTATGCATTTTTCAAAGGTTGTTTTTTCCACTTTGGCTGCAGTTTTTTTGTTATTGGAGGTTTTGTTATATTTGCAAGCTCACTTGCAACCTTTCCTAGGAGCTGCCAAGTGATATTGTTTTATTCAGTCAGCCTAAAAATGGGAGAAATGCAGTCTTGTGCTAAATTAAAGTTTTCAAGAAGCTTACATAGTTGTTTGCGTTCTTTGAAGCTGGTTTGCATGCCTTTTTGAAGCTGTAGACAGATGGCCCATTAGATGGATGTGAAAAGGATAAAATGAAGCTACAGGGGCTGACTGACTGAGTCTGCTGGTGAAAAAAACTTCAATTTTGACTGTTTTAAGTTAGACAGATAAAAAATTCGTATGGGAGTCAGCTTTTTTCTATGGCATTAAAAATGGAAATGCCACCCTCAAGGTAGAACAGATAAGAAGCTGCACATCTTTTAAGTTTTTAGATGTCAACCAGTATTGCTTCCCCCTGATAAACAGACCAACAGAGACAGAAACATTGCACAGACAAACCCTTAAGTCAGTAATCACTGACCCACATTTAAGAATGTGCTAGGGCCCAGTGATACCCGGAGGACGTCTGAGGAGCAAGTCAGAGGAGAAGAGAGGAAGGTAAAGCAGCTGGGAGGTGAAGATTGTCACATCTGATACTGACATGCAGCTGTCAACTTTTATGTCTCTTCACTTTGGGAAAAATAGTAGCAAGTGGTGATGTGCCGGCGTATGTGCGTACTTGTGCACACTTTTACTCACAAGTAAACATGCATACAGACATGCTCACACACACATCAGTGCCAGGTGAGAGGTGATAAGGAGTGACAGCTCCACCCTGGAGCCGTTGAGAAAACAGGAGAGATGGAGCAGAGCTGAGGAAGTGGAGCAGAGGAGGGAGGAAACTTTAAGAAGACTCACTAAAAACTTCTGTCCTTTATCGTTTCTTAGTACAAACGTATTTTCTCACATGGCAGATATTTAGGGCTCACTCTGGTTTGATTTGCTTCCTGCCTGGAGTCTTTTTCCTTCAGTTCTTGAGCTGGAGGAAGTCACAAAGAAACTAGCTGCAACAAAGAGATGGGGCTCATCAGAGAAATAGGATTGTGTAGGAGATGTGTGTATTCTTGGGTTTGTTGATGGATGTGTATGTGTGTTCTCGAACATGTATACTGTACACCAGAGAGCATGTGGGGTTATATAAATTCAAGGTTTCCAAAAGTCCTTCATGAATTTATGAAATATTTGGGAGGAAGATTAGGTACAGTAGGAGAGAATAGTTCATCAGACAGTAGAAACTTTCCTGACCCTTTATAACCTACTTAGAAGATAAACTTGTTTAAAAAAAGTATCTGATGTCTTTTCTGAGTTTAATACATTTCTCATTAATAACGATGCCGTGATGTTAGCTTCAAGTGAAGTATGTTTGTTGCTTTGGATAAAAGCGTCTGCTAAATGACATTGTAACATTGTAACATTGTAAGTATCGCTTTTAACTTTAGGGGTTACAGTGATAAGTGAAAGAGATGTCCTGAAGTGACTGATCAATTTTGATAAATAGAAATTCAAATTTTGACTTACTGTCTAGTCCAAAGGGAAGAAAACACTCAGAAAACGGTTAAACCGTATCAGATGTATTTAACACTGCTAAACACGGGATCACAGTCTGCTGGTAAACAGTGTCAAATTGGTTTTCTATGGTTGGCTAATTTTAGCAGAGCTAGCTGATGGTCCTCCTTGCTGGTTAACATGCTTGTGCTCCGGTCAAGTGGTTATATGCCAGGTTAATCAGAAAAATCCTACATACAACTTATTCTCAAATTTTCTAGATCAAATTACTGCCAAACAGCACTGAGATATGAGATGTCATCTGTGCTTGTTTACATCTGGGTAGTAGAGCATTATAGCATTATGGGAGTAGCCGTTAACCAGAGCTTCAGCTCA